>NC_090836.1:65043200-65668200 GCF_028021215.1 Eschrichtius robustus
AATGCATTGGAGAGTGGCTGAATTAAGGGTGTTTTTCTGACTCATGTAACCAAAAGTCCAGCAATATGTTTTCTACAGTTGTGGTTTGATCTCAGCTCCAGCACCATTTATCTGTGATTATCTTGGCTGTGTCATTCTTTTTGAGTTGTCTTTTCTTCAGAATACTGTCTCTCATAGGAAAATAGCTGCCCTAATTCTAGGCCTCATACCCTATGTCAAACCATCCAAAAGTGCAGGGTATACTCTTGCTAAACCCTAGAACAGGAGCTTTAGAATTTACTTTATTTGAAACAACTTAGACTACATGCCAACCCCTGTGGCTAAGAAAAACTCATGTACTAATTGGCATATGGCGGGGCTAGTTCTCATCAGTAAAAACACTTGTCTTTGAATAAATAAATAAATTTAGCACATTAAAAAATGAGTATCTGGAGGACAAGAATATTTGAGATCAATCCCAGGGTCATAGATTCCCCTTACGTACGTCATGCCTGGATTCATACTACTTAGATACAGCTTGATTGATTAAAAAAAGAACTAACTGAATGGTTTAAGATACCACACTTAACTAGGGAGAACCTCATCTGAAAAATGTCTGCCTCTGAGGTTATGAATGTCGAGAAATGAGGAGAGTCTGAGATTTTACTCTACTTGCAAGCTAATATATTAGCCTGCTACAATTTATGTTTGCTGGCAGACCCAAGACTTCTGATTCAGATATAAAGGATTTTGTTACTCATAGCAATAGCAGTAGCTGGAGTATTAGCATTTGCACTAGTTCCCTGAGCCCCTATCCCCGTGGACAATTCGAAGAGGGCCTGACAATGCCTGTACACGCAGTGGGTTGCACAAAAAAGGAACACATCAACCACGAATAGGGGAACTGAATTTTTTCAGTGTCCTCTAAGCAAATCTGCCTGACCTTTGCCTTGGACAGTCATTGTCTTTATTATACTGGACAGTAAATAAATCTGTACTTTGCTTCAGAGAGAGTTACAGTTTCTGTCTTCCAAAACTATTTTCTACACAAACATCCTTGAAAAGATAGTCCAGAACAAAGGCTGTTTGTGCTTCTGCTTGTCAGATATGTGTGAATCTGAGACCCCATAGAAAATTGTCTTCAGTAATAGCCTTCTTTCCTTTCTACTCCATCTTGGCTTCCGGAGGATTTTGCCATGAGTATGTCACTCCACTGGCCATTCTAATTAATCTGACCAACAGAAGCTGCATCAAATCTGTTTAATTTATGTCATACAGTATTTAATTAAGACTACTATTGGGCTTCCCTGGTGGCACAGTGGTTAAGAAGCTGCCTGCCAATGCAGGGGACACGGGTTCGAGCCCTGGTCCGGGAAGATCCCACATGCTGTGGAGCAACTAAGCCCGTGCACCACAGCTACTGAGCCTGCGCTCTAGAGCCCGCGGGCCACAACTACTGAGCCCACGTGCCACAACTACTGAAGCCTGCACACCTAGAGTCCGTGCTCCACAACAAGAGAAGCCACCGCAATGAGAAGCCCGCGCACCGCAACGAAGAGTAGCCCCCGCTCACAGCAACTAGAGAAAGCCCACGCACAGCAACAAAGACCCAACACAGCCAAAAATAAAAATAAATAAATAAATTTATTAAAAAAAAAAAAAAAAAGACTACTATCGACAGGATTCCCAGCAGCATGATGAGGCCAAACTCATCCTCCAGGGCTCCAGCCGTGCAACTCCAGGGTCCCAAACTAGCTAATTGAACAAATCCCATATAATATCAGGGCCAATCTTAGAAAACCTGGTGCTTTCTCCTTAAGTTTGTGTATTGATCTTTCCACTTGGACTAAGGCATTAATCCAGGCATAGCAGGATATATTAGTGATTGTATATACTCTGCCTTGGCCCAAAATTAGTAAGTCTAGTGCATTTCTGTCATCCATAATAGCCTTGGCCAGTGAGGTGAGGCTGACCTGAATGCCTTCCAGGGCGTAGGTGGTATCACTGATCACTTCAGCTAAAGTCAGGGATAGATTTCACACCCCCTCTTCTAATTAGATGGCTCCTGTTGTAGGGAAAACTGCACACAGGGTGTGTATAAATAACAAGTCAGTTATGCCTCTGGGAAGCTCACCCAGGTAATGAGGGTAACCTCCTTTTATATAGGTTTCTGCAGTTTTCTGAGAGCTACGTGATCTAGTGGTAGTATTTCTAGAAGCAGTTGTAGCGTTCCTTAAAACCTTCTGTGACTTCTCATTCTTAAGAGAACCTATGAGTCCGTATGTGATCTGGCCTTTGCCCACCTTACAGATTTATCTTGTCCTAGCCTTCCCCTCACTCTTTGCATTCTTTAATCCCCTTCTGTTTACCACGCTCTCTCTTCCCACATAGTCCTTGCACAAGCTGGGCCCTCAATATAAAATGTGTTTCCCGCCAATCTCAGCCTAATTAATTTCCATTTACCCTTTGTTGTCTCTATTCTCTCCTATCCTAATTATCCTATTATACTATATCTTGTACTTTTGAGGCGTTAGGTACTGCTTCATAGCACTTGTCATAACTGTAGTTTACACCTGTTAGAGTTGTTTCATTAGTGTCTAGTCATTGCTAAACTATGCTCTATGATGGCTGGGAATGCATGTGTTTTTACTTATCTTTATATTCCTGCCTCTTCCTAGCACAGTCTGTGGGGTAGTCAGAGATTCAGTAAATATTTATGAAATGAATGAATTTTGTAGTGTATTTAAAATTAAGAGTTTAGAAAGGATATTAGTGTCAAGCCCTTGGGCAGTCATCCCTTAATCATCAGAGACCTCTCACTGTAGTTGGCTGTAGCTTGATTGACCAGGAAAGGAGACTGAATACAGGATGGTGTAATCAGCAAAGGAAGCAGCCAGTAGGATAGACCAAAGAGGCTTCTGAAGCGTTCAGGAAGACACACCTGCAGGCTAAAGAATGTGGCATTTGCTTCCTTGAAATCAGCAGCAGTCCACCAAATGGGCAGGCAACAATTAATCAAGAGGTGACTTAATTTGTAACTAAACCCCAGGCTGCTTAGAAGGCTTAATAGAGAAGTCCTACTAAGAGCCAGGGTATAAGAAATGGATGTCAGGTGATTCTGTTCCTCAGCTGGTTCCTCCAGGGGTTCAGGGTTGGGAAGGCCTCGGGGTAATGCCTGGGAATTGGGCATGTACAGTCAAATGAAGAATAGTGACAGTGTTCACACGAAGCTGCCATTCCAAATTTACCTGGAAGTTTTAAAATTTCATTTGTGCTTTTATTATTATTTTTTTATTAAGGTGGTTCCTTATTATTTATTAGGGTAGTGAAAACACTCAGTGTTTACTTTCAATCATTTCCACACTTGACTGTAAGCTGCTCAAAGTCAGGAGCCCTACTTATTCCCTGTGTCCCAGTTCCCTAGCACAGCACCTGGGAGGTACTGAGTACTGACTCCGTGAAGTTTTGTTCTGTGAGTTCTGGAGAAAGGCTGCTAGTTTCAACCAAGCTCTGCCTCCTCTTGCTGTATAACCTTGGGCGTTTACTGAATCTCCCCTAGCTTCAGCGTCCTCCTGGGGATAATAAGGATCACCCATTCTCTTGAGAACTATGCCATAATGGATGGGAAACACTTAGGAAGTGCCTGGCACGTATTTAGTCCTCAGTAAATATTAGCTTTTATTTTTAGATACATAACTTCACATCCTCCCTACATTTTGATAGAGTTTGGGAATCTCAAAATCCGTTGGAACGTTAACAGCAATGTTAGTGCAGATAATTAGTGGTAATTGCAAGTCAAGAGGCTCACCTGGGTTGTTCTTTTTCAAGTGGTGACTTAAGGATCCAGAATCCTCTCTTGTGGTTCTGTCTGTGCCCTAGAGCATCCTTAGAATTCTAACTGGAATTCCAGCCCTCCCCCCACCCCACCCCCATCCAGCTGGGCAGTGAGTGGAGAGGGTATATAGGATCATGTTGGCAGATTTAAGGGCCTAATTCTAGCAGTGATAGAATTCCCTTCTGCTGCTGTTCTCTTGGCCAGCATTCAGTCACATAGCCCCCCCTAGATTGCTAGAGGACTGGAAAACATCTTCCTAGGAAATGGTATGAAGGACTCAATATATTTCTCTTGGCACAGATTTCATTAATGATTACCAAATATCCATGAGCAGCTTGAAATAATATCATTTTCACTGCATTTAATCCAGTTTTATTAATGTTGTTGTTATTTTCATTACGCTTGTTTTCACAGATTGCCTTGTATGGCCATGTCCTGCCTGTGGGTAAATTCATTTTGACAGCTGGAAGAACAGTAGGAAGGCTGGCAAAAACAAGGGACCTGCCTCCAGACAGGCACCATGAAACTGTTGAAGCTGTTTTATGTCTTAGAAACCATAAGAACTGCCGAGATATTTCTTTATGAAATCTATTGACTTCTCATTAAACTCTCTTTTGATTTAATTGTAGGTTTAAACAGATCCCAGTTTAGGCATTAACAAGCTCCAACAGCTTCATATTTGACTTTGAGATTCTAGTTATCTAAAGCTTTGTCTAGTAGGTTACATATGGTAGTCTTGCCTGTTTGTTGTTTGATGAGCTTTTAGCAGTTATTTCTCAAGAGGCTTGTGCTCCAGAGGTCAGATGTTATCTCTATTCTTACACTAAGGCAATTGACCATGTCGGTTTGACATCCGCTGGTTCGGCATGACTTTTAGTCATTCTTTATTCTCTATATTCTTAATTCATTTGATGAAGAGGGTTTTGGATTCCCCAGGCTAAGAAACAAAAGTGGCTGAGTGTCCTCCTTATTGCTTTTAGACCTGAGGGATTATGAGATGCATTACAACTCCATTAGGCTCAAGGCAATTTAATGACTTGCACATTCCAAATCTTAAGAACATATAAAACAACTAGGACAGTAACAGCTTAAGTAGGACATTTCCTTGCTAAACACTGAGAAGTAGCAGCGTTAGACTGAGCTGTAATGGAGCTAAACTCTACTCCTACACCTTGACCTTGGCAATCACTTAAGACTCTGAAAATATTTGTAGTGATTGGCTAGTTTACCTTTGAGCCTTACCAAGTGCTTTTCTTGTATATCATCAAAAGTATATGTGAAACGTTGATGGTTAGTTACATGTGCAGAAACAGATGTGGGTCATGAGGTTGTGTTAATACTGCCACCTCTTAGGGACGTGTGCTGTTGTTAATACTAGCCCCTGTTGCGGGGTGTCTGGTCTGGGAGCCAGAGGCACAAGACTTGGGTACAGGCCTTAAGTTTTCTCCTCCTTACTTTTGGAGAGCTGTAAATCTAGATCGTAAAACTGCAGTATGCCTGCTGGGTGATCTTGTATAAGGATTCATGGTATTAGGATTAAAAGCTCATGTGATGGAATACATTTCCCTTTAAGCCATATTCTTTCATATTATCTGTGTCAAGAACTCCTGAAAAAGGGCTAAAGCTGAAGTCCAAGTGTTGTAACTTTTTTATCCGTGGTTTCCAAGTAGCTCTTTATTCGGCTGTATTTAACGACCACATCTAGGAGCTGTTTCAACAGACTGTGTGTAACTAATATTGTCTTAAAGGGATTTGTTGATCAGCATGAAACTTTTACCCTCTAGTAAGATGTCAAGGGCATATTTTTGTCAGTGGGACCTTTATGGACCTTGGCTGGAACCCGAGGATTCAGAAGGAAGGATAATGTTGTTTTTCTTTGATTTATTTATTTTTTCTCTATGGTTGTATTTTCGTGTTTTACGTGTGCTTAGCAGCTCTGCGCACAGTTTTATTGACTTCTAAACTAAGCAAATAAAACAAACTCTGGTGGTATAAAGTGCTAAGTGAGCGAGCCGCGGGGAGCACATTATACCAAGGCTCTTCACTCACTCAGCTCTGGCTGCCAGTTTGCTTTCAAGTGCAATTCAGGAAGCTGGTTATGGTCGATCGAGCCCTAAGTAATCTAGGCCTTTTTCACCTTAGAAATTAGCTCCTTCTTTTTATACCATCCCCATAATTAATCATGGCCCATCATTCTCATGTCTTATGGAAGAAGGTTCTGCAAATACATTATTCGATGGACTCTTCCTACAACATTGTCCCCCTTGTTTATAACGAGTGGAAGTGTAGACGAGTGGTTAGGAGCTGGACTTTTTTGAGAAGTGGGGTTCAAAATTCAGTTTTACTACATAATAGCTGTGGGATGTTAGTCAACATACTACAACCAGTGGTATTGTTAATAAGCGCAAACACAGAACACAAGTATATATCAGGTAGTTTTGTAAGTTTTAACAAATATTAATTCTTTCACTTAACATTCCCAACCCTGCCCTGCAGGTATAACTATTTTCCCCATTTTGAAGGTGAGGAAACTGAGAAAAAATACTGAATATTAAAGTCTTCCCGTTTAAATGTTAATCTTACCTAAGAACACCCTCACAGAAACACCCAGAATAATATTGGACCAAATACCCAGATACCCGGTGGCCCAGTCAAGTTGACACTTGAAATTAACCATCACAATATCATAATTCATATGATAAATATATTTTCCCATGAAGTACAAGCTTCTTAGGAGAGTGATCATGTCTAATTTATTTATTTATTTATTTTTTAAATAGGTCTTTATTGGAGTATAATTGCTTCACAATACCGTGTTAGTTTCTGTTGCACAACAAAGCGAATCAGCCATATGCATACACATGTCCCCATATCCCCTCCCTCTTGAGCATCCCTTGCATCCTCCCTATCCCACCCCTCCAGGTCATCGCAAAGCACCAAGCCCATCTCCCTGTGCTATGCTGCTGCTTCCCACCAGCCAACTATTTTACATTCGGTAGTGTATATATATCGATGCTACTCTCACTTCGCCCCAGCTTCGCCCTCCTACCCCATGTCATCAAATCCATTCTCTATATCTACCTCTTTATTCCCGCCCTGCAGCTAGGTTCATCAGTACCATTTTTTTTTTTTTAGGTTCCATATAACCCAGCAATCCCACTACTGGACATATACCCTGAGAAAACCATAATTCAAAGCGAGTCATGTACCACAGTGTTCACTGCAGCACTATTTACAATAGCTAGGACATGGAACCAACCTAAATGTCCATCGACAGATGAAGGGATAAAGAAGATGTGGCACATATATACAATGGAATATTACTCAGCCATAAAAAGAAACGAAATTGAGTTATTTGTAGTGAGGTGGATGGACCTAGAGTCTGTCATGCAGAGTGAAGTAAGTCAGATAGAGAAAAGCAAATACCGTATGCTGACGCATATATATAGAATCTAATTTATTTTTGATAGTTCAGGGGTTTATTTTCACCTGAGATAATATTGTTAAAGTCTACGTGTGGATGTATATATGTATATGTGTGTGTATGTATATTGTTTTCATTTTAAAATCATCCATTTCCTCCATGCAGAAAAGTACATTGCTTTTTTTGCTTATTTTGGGGAAGGAGTATCTTTAACTCCTAGATTCCTGGGAATGTGGGCATCCATGAGGGATTTTGATCAATGACTCTAGTTTGCTCCAGATGTGACGGATGTCAGGTGGGGATGTGCCTAAAAGTCATCTACATGAGTGTTTGCTCTAAGGCTGAGACCCAATAGAACACTCTTCTGTCAAATGTGTATTTGACCAGAAGGTGAGTTTTTTTAAGTTCACTTTTATAATTGGAAGAATTCAGTCAAAATCCACACTTTTACTACTCTACTGTCGATTTCAATGTCTCTATTTTTGTTGTTAAAAAAGGAGAGGAAATGATACTTTCTGTTTGTAAAACTCTTCATGTTTTATGATGCTCTTATCCCTGCAACAGCATCTAGTTATTTTGCGCTTAATGAGGCCATGACGCTTGGAGGAAATGGCATCTAAAACAGAAATTTTCTAGCATCTGAGCAAGAAACTCTGACCATGAAAACCATGGAGCATGCGCAGTGAAAACGCACAGGTTGCTGATGACCCTCTGCACGGGGCGCTCCACTAGTAGGGGAAAATTTAAGGGAAAACAGCTCTTAGAGTGCATGTGCGGTGGCTTCAGGTGACACATGCCCAGGACCGGGATCTGATGCGACCTGGTGCAGTCCAGGCCACACCTCAACCCTTGCCTCAGTGAATATTCCACCCCTAATCAAAAAGACCCCCACCCATTCAAAGGCCTAAAAATAAGATAAAAAGGGGGATCAACCACCCTGCAGGGGGCCCCTCACTCCTGAGGAGGCCCACACTCTTCTTCTTCTAGTGCGTAACTTTCACTTCCGCCCTAAACTGCTTCTTTGTTCTCTTTGCTCCTCAGCCTTAGTGTGTGTGTGTGTGTTTCTTCCTTTGTGTTTTGTGTTTCTTCCTTTGTGTTCCTCACACAGATTCTTTTGGATGAGTTGCACAAGAGCCTGGACTTCTGATAAAGCTTTGCCTGTATCACCAGTTCATGAATTTTCCAAACTTAAATATGGTAGGTTTATACCCATGGTGAGAAGAAACAGCATATCAGCTCTTGTCGAGGTGCAATTGTTGCAGAGGTTTGAGATGGAATAAATACTGTGGCCCATTATGTCCACTCTACTGTGGTAAAGAATGCTTGTGCTAATTTATGGAGATTCTTGATCTAGACTTCTGGCTCTGTACATAGCACCAAGAAGCAGACACCGCTCCCTGAAGGCTCGCGCTGCATGTCAACAAAACAGTTTCTACTGATACCTCCTCTCCTGTTAGGATCATTCTGTGAGAGAACCTCTTCCAAAGGCCCCTGAGGCTCCTTTCTGCCTTAGGGCCTCTGAACTTAATATTCTCTTCCCCAGAAGCTCTTGACCCAGATCTTCTTGAGGCAGGTACTTTTCTGTTGTTTAGAAATCAGCTCAAATATTTACTTTTCAGAGACTCCTTTTCAGGCCACAAACTAAAACAGCACTTGCTGTCACTTCAGCTGTTTTAGCAGAACACTCTCACACTCTTTGTGTATCTATTGTCTGTCTCCATCTCACCATTGGAATGGAAGATCCAGAAGGAGGGAGCTTGCCTTTGTATTTGGTGCCACTATATCTCTATATCTATAGCCACATGTACTCCGTATATATGTATATAGATATAGTAGGTACTTTAAAAATATTTGTTGAATGAACTGGCACTCAGAAAACAGAGCCACCTCATGGTTTCCATTTACAGCTATTTACAAGTAATAAGAGCAGCAACAACACCACCCTGTAACATGTTTTGGGGGCAGTGTGCCAGGAACCATATATGCCTCAACACAGTGCTTTACCTACATTTTGAGGTCTCATGTCGACCTAAGAAATAATCTTAAAATTTAGACCCTATCATTATCCCCATTTTATAGATGGAGAAACTAAGGTACAGAAAAGTTCCTACCGCTTGGCAAAGCTCACATAGCTGGTAAGTGGCAAAGCTGGGATTGAGATGCATGCAGTCTGATTCTTAAGTCTTCACAGCTAACTATGTATTTCAGGTCCAGAGGTGTTTTTCTCTGGATCATGACATAGTTTCTGAGTTTTGCTTTTATATGAATGATTAGGAATACTTGATGCTTGGAAGTTTGATGTGCTGTGATAGTTTTAGAATTCCATTCTGAGTTTTATTGAATGACAGTCTCTGAAGGTGGCTCTTTTTTCCCTTTTAGACTCTGTATTCCATGTTCTTAAGCTTTTGTGGGCAGTGCAAATGGTAATTGTTATTGTTCAAGGCATATGAGGAAGCAAATGTTTCCTATATTCTGTTGTCTATTGGCAAAATTTTTCTGTTTACGTATATCAATTATTTATACAAGTCATTTCTTTTTGAGGCTTGTAGTAGTGTTGTCTCATTGACTAAAAGTTTCTTTTCAGTTGTTATAACTGTCAAATTTGGTTCAGTCAGGGGCTTTAGGAAGAATTTACCTGTGATCTTCACATACATTAACCAAGGGTAACATATTCTGTTAAAAATCCCTCAGATGTTGAGACATTTGCCATTTTTGTGTCGTATGTAAGTAGCAGGGTCCTAGAGTGGTGACTCCATTTGAATGATAATGTGAAATGAAAAATGTCCTACAGTTGACTCATGAAATCATCGAATGCCCTAATCTTTTGTGGAGCTAGGATGGTGAGAGGGCTTAGCATAGCAAGTATTTGATTTTGACAGACTTTAAGAAAAATATCAAAGTAAGTAGCTAGTCTGAATCACCTTCCATAAATTTAAGTCTACTGAAAATGCTTCATTCCTTCATATTCTGTAACAGAATTCCATTTTTGCAGAACCTGGTGGCATGATGGGAAATCCAAGCTCTGGACCTTTGTTCCTTTCCTAGTCTCAGCAAATCTTCCTCCTCCCTCCCTTAGTTCTTCTTAAAATAACTTTCAGTGGGCCAGTCCAAATCTCCAAATCTCCAAAATAAGAAATTACAAGGGAAGACAATTCAGTATTTCAGCAGATTATTTTGTCACAATAAATTTGAATGCCTTTTAGCAAATGTCCTAGGATGCAGCATGACTTGAATATCCATTTATTTTATATGACAAAATAGTCATTTTGAAGGTAAGGTCTAGGTCCAGATGATGTCTAGGTTGGAGATCATATTAAATGTTAACCCCAAATTGTTTAGACCAAGGTTCAAGGTACTGCCTTGAAAAATGCTGTTGTCATCAGGTCCCTATTCTCATCCTGAGAAAATTTATTTTATTGGGTAGCACTAAACAGGTCTTCTACCAGGGAGACCTTCATAGCTTCCATACTTTTCTGGCCAGTCCTTTTTTCCATGATCGAACAAACAACTAAAGAACTCCAAGTGGTTAGCGCTCCTCACTGATAGGGATCATAGAACTCCCTGGCCTGTACTGTAGAGCAGCTGAGTGGTGAGATAGGAGGGAGAGCCCCACAGCACAACTTCTGGCCTCTTCTGGAATAGCATTCCTTGGAGGAGCTATTTCTTCCATTTGGAGGATTAAAAAAGGGCAAGGCTTACAAATATTTGACCATTATAACACAGTAAACACAGGCTGGCCATAGACAAATATCAGAGAGACCTAGAAAGAGGGCTTTCTATTGATGTTCATGAACAGTTCACTAGAGAAATGTCTTTTTTCCCCCTTCTTTTTTATTACTATCATTCTAAATGTTCACAGATGTGTTTGTCTTTTGGATAAGAATAAGTATCATTCACATCATTTACTTGTGGCAATTGTCTTGCCTTTGCTTCAACTGTTATTTAAGCCTTATTTCTAATTTCACTTTGAAAAGCCCATGATAATGGAATTAATTTTGCTTTGATGTGGGACCTTCTCTGATGACTGAATACTATAATTTACCCAGTGCACTGACTCTGATATGTTTTTCTTGGTTAAGCTTACATAGGTGTTGCATGTCACAACTGGTGGGGCTATAATAATTTCACTGTTCACTGAATGTCAGATTAAACATGTATATGAGATAGTTAAGGATCCTATCCCCTTAATTATTCTCTTGGGATTTATGAAATTTTTTTGTTAATGAGCTGAAACATTCTGAAGACCAAATGCTCGAATGTTTTAAAAGGGAGAGTGAGTGAGGAAACCTGCAAACTGGAAAATGCACATGAAGGAGAATAAGATAATAAATAAATGTGATGCAGTCATTCAACTTTTTATTTTTATTTTTTTTAGTGGGGCAATTGCCTGCTTTTGGGGATGAAGAACACTTTTACTGTTAATCAGTACCAGTTTAATGTGTCTGTGGCTGAAAAGTTGCATGCATTGATACAGGCTTCCCGCAAAAACAGATCTAGCCTCTTCATTGGAATTCAGTACGTGGTACCTGGCAGATGAATGGGTGGAAGAGCCAGTAAATTCCTTTTTATTCTGTAGCTCTGACTCAATTTTTGACTAATTGAAATCTGTGATTGTAAGGAAGAACATGAGCCGTGTTGTCAAGAAATCTCGAATTCTCCTTCTTGTTCCCAAACTGAGGCAAGTCACTTACTTCTCTGATCCAGCATTTCCTATGGAAAATGATTCTTACCTCCTAGTGGTTGTTTGAGGTCTGAATAGGTTGATTTACGTATAATTGCTGTACGTAATCTAAAGTGCTTTACACTATTGTTTTTTTTAACCTTCCCATTTGAGTTCTTTGAATACTTCTGAAGTTTCTCAGCAATCCATGGCTATTTTGATTCAACTGAGGGAGCTTTGTAGAATGTGTTCTGTGTGTTGGTTACTCTTTTAGTTCACTGAAGGACAGACAATCTGATCATTGCTTTTTCTGTTTCAGTATAGGAATGGCTTGTTACGAAATACAGCTTTAACAAGCTACACTTATTTGGGGGAATAAAAAAAATAGGCTGGAGGAAGGGGTATATCATAAGAATCCCAAAGACGTTATGGAAAGTTTGAGCTCAGTAGTCATGGTGATAGGATTTTGTTCTAAGCAGCCAGGTGGTCCCATATGGCAGAGGACCACTCTAAATGAAAGCTTTAATTTTGAAACTGCAAAGAATCTTCATTTTTAGCCTTTCATTCATTTTGTCATGCGAGTCCCCAAAAGCTTTACTCAGAAATTTGTGGATGCCTGTGCTTGGCTGGATTTCTAAATTATTCAGAATCATGATATGTAGCTTTATTCTAAGAATAAATATCACAAAGGAGTTACATGATGTAAGCCTATGTTTACTGTTTCAGGGCAATCAAGATTTTCTTTCATTTTATTTTTGTGAACTCTGAAAATTAAGTAAAAGTAAAAGGATGGTAGAGAAGTTCTGTGGGCTGTAAGTGGTTAGGAGAAGCATGGGGTAAAGGCCGACGGAATCTTAGATTTCTGGTTTCTTTAATGAGCCTTTAAATGAGACGTTAAAGAATTAGACATTAAAGAAATTTAAAGAAACTTGAAGACCTTTTTTGCATAATCTGAATTATTTGGAAAGAGGAGCTAGTACTTCCTAGAGTTCTTTTTACGTTTTGAATATCTAAGAGGGAGTACAGTCTGCAGGTGTTCTAGCATGGATTGCCTTTCCATGACATTAAGTTACATCGCTAGCTCCATTTTTGCCTCTATGGCATCCCCTACCCTCTGACCTGTCACCTCATGCTAAATTTTATGTAGCTTGGTTACTCTATCTGAACCTTCATGTTAATCCTATGGGTACCATGCAGTTTCTTTGCTTCCAGTTTTTTCAAACATGTCTGAAAACGTGTCCATATTCTTACCTTCCATTGAAATCGTGCACCCATTAACAGCAGATTTTCCATGAAGCTACTGAGGCTTAAACTTCAGGGCCCCTCATTTACATGAATCCTTTGCTAGGCCTTCATAGGGGCCTACACAATTTTGTATTCATAATTTTGTCCTTTTAAAGGGGATTCTAAGATTGGTTAAATTTTCAGTCCCCCCAAATCTGAATCTGCCCAAACTTCTATTGCCGTACACTGTTGATAGGTTGATGCTAAAATTATCAGTAACTATAGGATTTTAAGTTTTGCCTAACTGGTCTTCTTGTACCTAACTCTATTTATTAATCTCTTTTCTGTGAAAATCTCTTTCCTTTGGGTTCATTTTTCCTGGTTTTTGTGTTTGTGTTTTTTTTTTAAGTTCATCCTTATCTCAGATGCAGGCTGTTTTTCCATCATCTCTGTTGGTGTTATCCAGAGTTCTATTTTTAGTCCTTCCTTCTTAGTTTACTTACCCTTTCTATGTAACACACCCATTCTCAAGTCTTCAACTTCTCCCAAGTCTGCGGTGTACAATGCAGTAGCCACTAAGTGCATTTGGCTACTTAGCACTTGAAATGTAGCTAGTACCACATGCTGAAAAAGTATTTTGCATACATTTAATAAAATAAAATATAACTTCATTTATTCCTTTTTACTTTTAAAAATGGAACTACTAGAAGATTCCAAATTTCATAGGTGACTTGAATTATATTTCTATTTGAGAACACTTTTGACTTCCCTGGTGGTCCAGTGGTTAAGACTTCGCCTTCTAATGCAGGGGGTGCAGGTTCGATCCCTGGTCGGGGAGCTAAGATTCCATGTGCCTCGTGGCCAAAAAACCAAAACATAAAACAGAAGCAATATTGTAAAAAATTCAATAGAGACTTTAAAAATGGTCCACATCAAAAAAATCTTAAAAAAAAAAAATGCTGATGGTTGCCCAAACTCTGTCTCCAGTCCAGAACAACCCCTCACTGGGATTTCAAGTGTGAAAATCCTGCTGGATATTCACCTGGGCATCTTATGAGGTCCTGGACTGAATCCATCACCTCCTTAGCCAATTACTTCTGTATTCTTTTTCTCAGTTGGAGGAATTCACTATCTATTAATTCGTGCAAAGTACAGACCTGGTTTCAAACTTAATTTCACGTTCTTGCTCATGCACATATGCAGTCAATCACAAATCCTAGTCAATTTGATCTCATAACTATATTTCAGGTATTTCCTTTTTGTCCTCACTGCATCTAACCTGGTTTGAGCTCTCATAATTTACCTGAACCACTGTAACAAATAACCTTCAAGTATTTTTTCCATTTGGTACCCCTCAAATATGTTCTCTGGTGACTGCTGGTTTGTATAGGAGAGGAAATATAGGCAGACTGTTGAAAAAAACAAAACCATGAGGCTTATCAGGAGACATTGCCATAACTTTGAGTGGAGAAGTGCACCATTCTAGTATAAAGCAAGTGCCTTATATATGTGGAGTGAATTGCTGTATCAGATCATTAATCCCTAGCTCCAAACTGTCAACCCCATGAGAAGACAGGCAGGTTTCTCAAATTCCATGACCCAGCAAAGTGCCTCTGAATTCTCTCGGAGAATTTGGGTGATGTCATATGACCTCATAGCCTTTTTTTCCCTTAGAGCAGAACTTAAAGAAGTTCTTCCCCTGGCTTTGGTACTTAACTTTGATATCCTCAGACAAGTAGGCAGCTGCTATGTATGTGACAACCATTGTTTTAATACCGCTCTGTTGCTGCTCTTCTATGGTATCTATTTTGGTTGACTGTTTTAGATTATAGGCGCCTAGAGTATAGAAAGTAAACTTGCTTAAATAACCTGTTCATGTTGGGAATCAATAAATTTATTTCAATTATGAGGAGCATGTCCTCATTAATATTTATTAGGCAAGTGCTAAGGAAAGTAAATATTAATCTTCAAATAGTAGGAGGTTCTTGGTGAAAAAAATTAAATAACAAATTAACCAAATGTCTTCTTTTAATTGTTAATTCCATTATGTTAAAATTCCCCTCTTCTTTGACAATGCATGAGTTCATCAACTTCTTCACTAATTTTTCTCCTGAGGGTCTTTACATTTACCTAATCGGTACCTGGCATCTACTGATGCTACATCATCTTTACCTGACTTGGGGAAGGAAGATTGTTTTTTTCATAGAAAATGCCAAGCATAGTAAAGACGTAAAAAAGGGAGCAGTCATCTTCAGATGTAGAAATAAGTTATCTTGGTTATATGTCATGAATACAATGGTACATGGTTAGAATCATGTTTTGTCTTTTAAAAGTGTAAAGGATCTCTGTTCTCCACTGACAGCCCTCTACTTTGGTGTGATCCATTTCAATTTAAAATTTGTATCAAATATGCATTCAATTATTTAGATTTCAATACAATTTAATAAGCATTCTTATTAACATTCTCTATTGTGAACCCTTCCATTTTACTTCTGCGCTGAACCAGGCTTGCCGGGATGATTACATTAATAATACATCGCTATCCAAAATTAAAGTGCCGAGTAGAGAACATGCTAATAGGTTTCATTGATTTCAACTTGGAAATGGGTGCAGGCAATCAGAAAGCAGGTGCAAACCTGACTAGCAATGAACTACTGTGAAAATATTGAGTCAGGATCAGTGGCAAGATTCATAGCTGTGATCTGAGTTAGAAAAATGTTAAACTTAATGAAGCTGGAGCGATTAAAGCCTTCTGGGCGGAATGTGAATGCTTCATTATGCTTTTCAGATGGTGGCTTTGAGTGATAAGAGTTCTAAACTCTGTCTTAGGGATTTCATTGGTCTTCTTATATTTTCCATGGTGTTATCTACACATAGATTGACTCTTATTTTAGTTTTCTAAAAATTAAAGATGAGGTTAAGAACACAGCTCAAAACATTCAAACATCATACTACCCATGCACTTTTCTTTCAAATTAATTTGGATTTAATTTCAACATTTGTAAAACTGCTGTGTCAGTATTTATTTATTTTAAAATTTTATTTATTTATTTATTTTTGGCTGCATCGGGTCTTCGTTGCTGCCTGTGGGCTTTCTCTAGTTGCTGCGAGCGGGGGCTACTCTTCGTTGCGGTGCGCGGGCTTCTCATTGCGGTGGCTTCTCTTGTTGCGGAGTACCGGCTCTAGGAGTGTGGGCTTCAGTAGTTGTGGTACGCGGGCTCAGTACTTGTGGCTTGTGGGCTCCAGAGCGCAGGCTCAGTAGTTGTGGCGCACGGGCTTAGTTGCTCCGTGGCATGTGGGATCTTCCTGGACCAGGGCTTGAACCTGTGTCCTCTGCACTGACAGGCAGATTCTTAACCACTGCACCACCAGGGAGGTCCCTGCTGTGTCATTTTGGCTAATTCTTTAGTTGAGTGTACACTCCTTTATATTTAATCCTTTATTTTTGGCCTTAACAATTTGAAAGGATAGATGGTGATGTACGTAAGAAGTGATTTCAGAGTTAATTGAAGGGAAAGGTCTCTTTAAATGCAAAGCAAAAGCAGTAGTAATATTTCTAATTTCTTTTTCTGTTTCTTTTGCTTGAAATGCACACTTTCAGGCACTGTACTTCTTGACACAGGTAATAATTCAAATGATCATTATCAGAAACCTTCAATGACACATAGAAATTGATTTACTCACTAGAAACAAAGAGGTTCATTTGGTTTCGTCATACAGTTTACAGTATGTGATGGATTAAAAATTAGACTTCTGTACTTTACCAATACCCATGCTGTAACACCTAGATACCTAATATCTAAAAATATTATATATGGCTGAGGGGTTGCTGTATGGGCATTGTCTTTGGAATTTGAGCGCACACTTAGAATCTAGGTGGCCTGAGTTTTAATCCCTGTTCCAACCACTTGCTAGCTAAATGACTTTGTGTCTCAGTTTTCTCATTTAAGAAATGGGGCTGGGCGTCCCTGGTGGCGCAGTGGTTGAGAGTCTGCCTGCCAATGCAGGGGACACGGGTTCGAGCCCTGGTCTGGGAGGATCCCACATGCCGCGGAGCAACTAAGCCCGTGAGCCACAATTACTGAGCCTGCGCGTCTGGAGCCTGTGCTCCGCAACAAGAGAGGCCGCGATAATGGGAGGCCCGCGCACCGCGATGAAGAGTGGCCCCCACTTGCCACAACTAGAGAAAGCCCTCGCACAGAAATGAAGAACCAACACAGCCATAAATAAATAAATAAATAAATTAAAAAAAAAAAATGGGGCTAATATTGATGTCTGCCTATGAAGTTGTTATGAAGATTAAATGAGTTAATTCACTTAAATCCCTTGGAGCAATGCCTGGCACATGGTAAGCACCCTATAAAATGTTAACACATGTAATAGTTGTTGCTATTGTTGTTGTTATTGTGAAGTCCCTGTACCTACTTTCCCAAGAGTGGCCTTACAGCCCCTGTTGCTCCGTACTGAAACAGCTCCCATGATCATTCGTTCTAGATAAGTCTCTTTCTTGGGCATTCCTGCTGAAATACCATACTACATTTAGTTTCTTTTCATTCCTGAGAAATTTGAATTTGACTTTCTGACCCTTTCTACCACATCCTTAAGAGTGGGTGTGGATAATGCCAGAGTATGCATTATATTCATTTTATTGAATGGGAAGACTGTTCTTGCTTGAGTCAGATCTACCTCAGTGGCTAATTCTTATACTGGAACTGTTGGAAGGATATAAAAACAATAACTTGGTCATGTGCAGGACTCTCCCTCCTGAGGCTGTTTTCCTAAATCGTCTCAGCTACTATTTTCCTAGCATAATTTTAGTTTTTGATGGTCTTTCATGCATCTAGAGAATAGGAGATATCTTTTTTGCTCTCACCACTTCCAGTTGCGTGGTTTTAATCGAGTTGCTTAATCGCTCTGAGGCTGTTTGTTAATTTATAAAATAAGGATGAAAATAGTATCTACTTGATAGGATTGTAGCTAGGATTTACTGATTGAATGAACATGATGTACCTAGTATATTGTGTGATCCTAATAAAATGTCACTATTATTATTAACCAAGAAATATTCTTTATAGTTAGATTCCTGGCAAGATCCTGCTAAGTCCTTCAGGCCACAGCTCTACTTCTGACTATGGCGCTTGGTGAAGTGGCCTTTGAGCCACATGTAGGAAATTCACTTAGGCCAGCCCCAGGCTGAATTGGGTACAAAGCCCATTCTGTGGGCCACACCTCCTTCTAGCCTGCCTTCTCCCCATAGCTAAGAATGGTCCTTATTCCTTCTGCTTTCTTTACACTTGATTATGAATATTAATTTGTTCATCTCTTCAACGATAAGCATTGGTCTTGGTGAGCCAGTGATAAGTATTTGCTTTCTTCAGAAAAAGGAAATAATGTTTAATATGAAATAACTGAAGGAAGAAAAATGTAAAGAGTAATCATAAACGAGGAGGTAAAAGATAAGCATGATACATGGTTGCCAGTAGTCTTATGTGTTCCACAACAAAAAGAAAGTGTAGAAAAGCAGACTCTCAGAGATTCATATTCTTCATTAATGTCCAATTAAGGGCTACATCCATCACCATGTGAACTGTTTTACCTGCTGATAACTAAATTAAAAGTAAAGAAATTGAGGCTGCATACAGTTTTCACTATAGCAAGGGCAAAACCAGAAATTCAGCCATCGATTCATTGTAATCAAATTATTCCCATGTGAATTTTGTCTTCTATACTGGAAAGTGCTTAATGCTGTTGTTGAGTATCTTAGGAAGCCCTGTGTCATTGTTTCTTAATTCATTGGACGGTAATGTTCATCAGAACAGCAGTCCCCAACCTTTTTGGCACCAGGGACTGGTTTTGTGGAAGACAATTTTTCCACGGATGGGGGGGTGATAGTTCAGGCTGTAATGTAGAGTGATAGGGAGCCATGGGGTGCAGCAGATGAAGCTTCGCTTGCTTGCCTGCCGCTCATCTCCTGCTGTGTGGCCCGGTCCCTAAGGGGCCACGGACTGGTACCGGTCCACTGCCCGGGGGCTGGGGACCCTTGCATTAGAGAGTTTGTGAGGGGTACATGAAAGGTAAAATTAGATGTTGTTAAGCTGCCAATATACATGCTATGGCTTTCAATTATATACTAATTTTTCCAGTTATTCATTTTAATTTTCTAAAGCAAGGGTCACAAGAACACAGTTTCCTTGAATGAATAAGTGCTAGGGAAATCATTTGAGACCACTGTCTTACATAATAGTCCATTTTTCTTCTAGTGCAGAGAATTCAAGAAGCTTTGGGAAATAACTGTTGGATTTTGTTTTGGATATCTAAAGAAAAAAAAAGAAGCTTGCAGAGGATTGTTGTGTATTTCCTTAGCTACATTTGGGAAAGAAATTCAACTTGGTTAATTATGGATATGTATATGCTTCAGAAATATTGTTCCTTTCCTATCAATTTTAGATACTTGTAGACATATCCTTAAGTTTGTAATACCACAGTGGATTAAATGAAATTGTGGAGAATACCTCAATGAGCCATACCCACTATTAGGCAAAAGGTTTATTACATGACTACACACTTATTTATTTCTAATTTGACTCTTCCTATCATGAGTGTGTACGTGTGTGTGTGTGTGTGTGTGTGTGTGTGTATTTGTCTTGGATTCTCCTCGACCACAGTTCAGTTGAGGGAAGATCTCTGTTTCCTATTGATATTTGGTTATATTCTTTCCATTTTGGTGACTTCACAGGGGGGTTTTGCAGTATATCTAGAAAGTGTCATGTGCTAAATTTGTTTTCCTTCCAAATCATTAAATTAAAATATAAAACAACAGACCCAGTCTGATTTGCTGGGGAGCTCATTGCTATGGAAAGCAGATGTTATAAAACTGACTTGCTGAATTGTCCACCCTCCCAGCCTCTACCCCTCTTCACACCCATTGATTTTCAATTAAGAGTGTGTATTGGAAAATTTCTCCACCTCATTGTCTCGGGGGAAAGGAACCAGTGGGGAGCTACATTGTGTCTGTACAGCCCAATTAATTAGTAGTTTTCAATAAATACTATTTAAAGAAAACTCCTGGATTCTGTACTTAGGTATTTATTTACTCATTCATTCATTCAACAAACAGTTATTGATACCTGTGTGTTATAGTTGTCATATAGGTAAAATCATGTTTATGGAGCATGGCTATTGGAAATTCATTGCAGTATGTCCATTCTAGATTTAATGTGCATACAGCACAGTAAACATAATTCCAGGTATTTTCTAATGTAGAAAAAGATACAGGAATTAGAATACAGAAATACAAATATAGAAAAATAAAGAATTCATGTGTATAGTAACAAGCAATATGGTACGCTCACATTTTCTTATCCAACAAGTTTCTAATACATACATATAGAATATTGTTGTGATTGCTGTAAAATTTCACACTTAGAGATTTCAAAAACTGGAAATAATTCCTCCTGTACTTTTATTTTCCTCTGTCATGTTTTTATTTCTTTATCTTGCAGTGTTTAGAGTTTATTGTTGTTGCTTTTGTTGCAATTTTTTTTTTTGTATGAGTATCTGTCTCTTGACAGCTACTGTTTGACTCCTGAGTACATAGATACAGACCCTCTGCAGACTCTTGCAGATACTTCAACATGGAAATAGTGAAGATAGCAGGTGATGTGTGAAATGCTGCCACAGTATTGATTGTCCTGCCACACGAACAATAATAAACTGAATTACTGCCATCATCCAGGCCTTTTAATAATTATGGGCAAAGGCCAAGGTTAAGCTGGAAGGCAAATTGCATTTGGAATATTATATGACATATGGATTTTTTTGAAAGGATGAAGATTGAAGATGGAGGGATTGTGAACTTTGCCCTGTTACATAGTACACATTTGTTTGACCAAGATTAAAAATCTGTTGTAACAGGCAGGCATACCCCCTTGTTAAATACCTGTTGTTTGAACTGTAAACAAAGTGGTTGAAAAAAATCATTACCTAAAAAAAAAATCTCATAGTTGGTGATTAATACACATCACTGACAAAAGTTTGTGCACTGACTTAAGTTTACCAATTTTACGATACCAAATACAACAGTGAGAAAATAATATTTCATCCATTTAGGTCAAAACAAAAAACAAAAACACACAAACAAGGAAACAAAGAAACACTTATATAAAAAGAGATTGTATTTGTGGTTACTAAAGGCAGGGGTAGGGAGGAGAAATTGTATGAAGGTGGTCAAAAGGTACAAACTTCCAGTTATCAGATAAATAAGTACTAGGGATGTCATGTACAACATAATAAATATAATTAACACTGCCCTATGTTATATATGAAAAATTTTGAGACAGTACATCCTAAGAGTTCTCATCAAAAAAACAAAAAATAGTAATTGGAACTCTGGCTTGTACACTTCTAAGTTTCAAATGAAAATTTTCTGTTTTCCCGCTTTGAAGTTTCCTCAGAATTGTTTTCTTGCAGTTCTCAGGAACCTGAATTCTTCATATGTAGACATTCCATTTGCTTGCAGGCAATTAAAAAAAATCTTGAGTTTATATGTGAGTGTATGACTTCTGAGCTAATACTCAAATCATTGCTTCTAATCATCAAGATATTGAACTTAATCAAATATTTTTTGTTTTCCTATGAATAAACATTTTCCCTTTTTTTTTCACATTTCAGTCAATTGCTTTGGAACAATATAGAAATATAATCTTGTAGACTCTGGTCTTATCAGTGACATTTAAGGTGGAAAACTTGTTAGGCAATAATTTATACTTTTTTAAAAAAGAAATCTTTATGAGCTGTGGTTATGGTCCACCGCACACATTTCAACACTTGATTACATTCTTCTAAAAACTTTTAATTATCTTCTTGTTTTATATTTGAATGCCTTATCTCATATATAATGGTAAACTTCTTCAGGACAAGGAATGTAGAAAATCCCCAGAATTAACACCTTTCCTGAGGCTAATGCGCCATAATACAAATAGTATCATGCTATGAAAAATTAAGAAGGAAAATGAAAGAATTCTAAGTCCAACAATGTTAAAAGTCCACATGGCCTTGACGGTAGGGATGGTCCAGTCTTCTAGTGCTAGACAGTAGTGGCTGGGACCTATGGGAAACATGGCCAGAAGCAGACAGTGACGGAAGAAGAGAAGGGGACAGAGATAAAAGCAGCAGAAGGGTTATTGGTAGTAATGGAGGAGGGGGGGGGAGAAGGGCAGTGAATGATAGTAGTTTTTCACATGAATAAATCAGAAATGCACTATATAAGCCAGGTATGGAATTATTGCCTCTAGGTGGAAGATTATAACCACCTAATACTCTTGCAGGATTAGGTATATGATGAAGAGCTATTGATTTATATTTCTAGACCAGCCCTGTCCAGTAGAAGTATAACACAAGCCACATATGCAATTTTAAATTTTCTAGTAGCTGCATCTGAACTGTAAAAAGCAGAGGAAATTAATTATAGTCATATAATTGACTTTACCCAAGATTTAAACATTTCATCATATAATAAACTGAAAATTGTTAGTGAGCTACTATATATATATGTATGTATATATATATACACACACACACATACATACACATATATACACACACATATATATATATACATATATGGTACTAAATTTTAGAAATCTGGTTAATTATCATTTAATGCACATCTCAGTTTAGACTTGTAATCACATTTCCAGTGCTTGGTAGCTAGTAGTGACTGTATAAGACAGTGAAGTTAGGGATTTTTTAAATAAAAAAGTATTCTTTCCTATCTTCTAAAAGGGGAAGCACACACAGTTTCTGGGCATTTCTCACATTTGTATGTTGCCACTTATCATCTTAGAAGGAGTCTTTCATATATAGTGTGAAAGACTGTTTAGAAAATTTAACAAGATATTCCCAGTGTTATTAATGTTGCACTGTGTCCTTGGGATCTTACTCTGGCTATGAATAATTAGGAACTCCAGGTAATCCCCAAAAGTACAGATAAAATTCTGTGTTGGTGCAGATGTATGATATGTACATGCACAGGTTCTCATATGCTTCTCTGGGAGGAGAGTCTGTGCCTTTTATTTAATTCTCTAAGACATCATGACATCTCTACCTCCCCTACCCCAAAATAGATTAAACTTTTGCCAGTGTTTATTTCCTTTATGGGAAGAGCCCAAAAATCAAAATAAAGTTGGTGAAATGAAAATCAGTACAGTTGGCTAGAAAGCCTGCCATGCTGGTTCAAATACACATTATAGCAAATGCCTAATTAGGAATCTGTGTGTCTGATGCACAGAATGAATTGAATTATGAGAGTCTACAATATTGTATTCATTATTAAAATATGACAAGTTATTGTTTAATCCTTTACACTTTTTAATGAAGTATTTACATAACTTGCAAATGACACATTAATTAACATAACTTGTCTGGAGGCTGCACAGTCTTGTTCTTTTCTTTGATGACATATTTCTGGCAGGGTCACCTATTCAAAGAGTGTGGTGAAAATAACTTCAATGTACCCAGGAAGCTTCATTTCTGGTGTAGCTTATACCATAGGATTTTCAATCTCACTTTTCCATGGGAGAAAAAATAATGAAATTCTCTAGTTCAATGATCTGCACCCTAAAATCTATGTTATTTTGTTTTCCAAGGGATATTTTCCTTGTTTAAAGAGATCAGAATTGTAATATAGTCCCATCTTGATGTGTTTTGGGATGATAAGAAGTATATGTTCCATTATTTGTTTACAAGAGGTATCAGGTGGTGAAGCCTTATTTCCTTTTTCCTTTTCTAAATAATTGTCCATTTAAAAATGCATTTGAAATGCAGAGACTGGAAAACATTTTTTAGCAATTTGTAATTATTAATTGATTACCTTTATATTATACAGACTCTCTAGTGATTTGGCTGGAGACAACTGTAGTATATCCCAGCCTTAACATAAATTAATCATGAAAGAAAGTAGGAGATATTTGAAGAGCTGAAAATAAGATTAGAGGTGACATTTCCTCTAGAAAATAACAAAATGAGAACAAAGGCTTTACAGAGAATAGAAGTAGATAATCTCACATGCAAGGGAAGATGAAAAGCAAAGCACAAAGGATTGGTAACGTGTGAAGAAAGGGTGGAGTGGGGAGAGGGAGGTCCAGGTTTATGAACAGACTGCAAAGGAGGTAGAGGATAGTGAAAAGCTAGTTAGTGGATCAAAAGGCGAGAAGTCAAGTCTAATACAAAGCCATTTGGAAAGGATTAAAATGTAGTTAGTAAAGGTAATTGTCATAGAGAAGAAAGGAGGAAATTATACGGGATAAAAAAGAGAAAATCCAAGAAATAGGAGGTAAGAACCGCATCCTGGCAAAGCTGGCCCTCCCAAAGCCAAGCTCCTGCATGAGGTTATGATGGGGCTCTTGTCATGTGGCGTGGGTCCCCAAACCTTATCGGAGGAGCAGAGGCTGAAGTCATGGTTGTGATTATAAAAAATGGATTTGGAGTAGTATTTGTATCTTAGTCTGTTTGGGCTGCTATAATAGAATACCACAGACTGTGGTTTGTAAACAATAGAACTTTATTTCACATGGTTTTGGAGGCTAGGAAGTCTAATATCGAGGTGCCTGCAGATTCGGTGGCTGGTCAGGGCCTGCTTCCTGGTTCATAAATGGCCATCACCTTGCTGTGTCCCCAGATGGCAGAGGTGAGAGAGCTCTCTCTGGTCTCTTTTATAAGGACACTAGTCTCACGCATGACGACTTTCCCTCATGACCTAATCACCTCCCAAAGGCGCTGCCTTCTAATATCACATTGGGAATAAGGTTTCAACATATGAGTTGGTGGGGGACACAAACATTCAGTTTATAGCAATTTGCTACTTTTCTCCCCTGTGATCCTACTCAGCGGGTTGACTTTGAAAATCACATTGAACACAAGGACACACACACTGTTTTGTGCTGGTTTCATCCTATCAATAACCAGTGTTATAGTTGGACCAGCCTTTGTGGTTCTTACTGTGATTGCAAGATGCCCTCCTGATGGTTAAATCAGGAAACTCTGATAAAAATAGAAGTTTATTACTTAAAAGACCTGGAAACTACAATGCACACAATGAGGTTTGGGGTTTGAGGGGGAGAGCAAGCAGCAGGGGCTGTGGTTTTGCTTTTACTGGCATGGAGGGTGGGCGCCTAGGGTTTCCTAGGCTCATCCTTTGTAGGTGAATTTAAAGCGTAAGAGCGGGAATGTGAAGAGTGGAAAGAGAAAAAAAGCAAATAGCCCAGTCAGTTTTTGAAATCAACCAAGATCTCTAAAACAAAGGAGCCTCGCTGTGGGGAGGTCGCCTGGCTCTTTATCCAGTCTAGTGGCTGGCAGTGTGTTTATAGGAGATAGCAGACTTTGGGGCGGATGCCTCCTTGAAATGAAAGCCCGGGCAATCAAAGCTTAAGTCAGGCACTTGCATTACAAAAACCCTCACATCTGTCAGGTCTTACACTAGACACACACACACACACACACAGGGAAGTGTACAAACACTAAGATCTTCTGGGGTTGAATGGATTTGAAGTACACATCACCATGGCGGTGCTGCCACACTGGAATCTGCAGATTTCAAAGGAGTCCAGAAGCTGATGTGGCAGGGCCTTTCCTATAACTCATGTGAGTTGGTTTGTGGAATGTGAGCTATGAACAGGAACTTAGTTTTAAGGCGGGCAGAATTATTAAGGGGATGGGGTTAGCTGATAAACATCATCCCATCACAGTGGCTCCCCTGCTGACCCTTCCTGTGTGTGTGTAGTAAATAATGGCTTGGAAAGGGAAATGCGTAGCTACATATGAAATAGGGCAATACTTAGACAGATGGACAGTCTGCCTGGGTATTGAGTTATTAGGAGTTTAGTAGGTTGGATACTCATTTTTATAGCAAATATTGATGTATTAGATTTACAACCAGAGAAGTCTGAATCCAGACAGTTCCTGTAGGAAAAGAAAGTGGTGCTTTCCTCCCTGGGGCAGGCAGAAGGGAAGGCTGCTGTCAAAAGCTCTAGCAGTATTGTACTTGCCTTTTCCCTGCCCCTCAAACACTGGTTTGCTGTCTTTTTTTTTTTTTTTTTTTTTAATTGAAGTATAGCTGATTTTTTTTTTTAATTAATTATTTTTGGCTGTGTTGGGTCTTTGTTTCTGTGCAAGGGCTTTCTCTAGTTGTGGCAAGCGGGGTCCACTCTTCATCGCGGTGCGCGGGCCTCTCACTATCGCGGCCTCTCTTATTGCAGAGCACAGTCTCCAGACGCGCAGGCTCAGTTAGTTGTGGCTCACGGGCCTAGTTGCTCCCCGGCATGTGGGATCTTCCCAGACCAGGGCTCGAACCCGTGTCCCCTGCATTGGCAGGCAGATTCTCAACCACTGCGCCACCAGGGAACCCCGGTTTGCTGTCTTTTGAAAAAAGAATCCTTCAGGGATTTGGCACATTCTTCTGAAACTCTGTCCTGAAGATTCTCAGCAAAACCTTGGTCAACTTTTCCTTCCACACTGTGAGCATATGTTTCTTCTCTAGCTCTTGGCACCTCTGAGACCCCAACAAGAATGTTCTGATTTATAACCTGTTATAACTCTTTTTAGCATTAATTGACCCAGCTTCTTATATCCAGAAGCTCCTAGAGACATTTATACCCACTAAGTTTCATAGTAGTACATCATTAACTTTGGGGTTCTTGCTTTTTCTTTCTTTCTAGTTTATTGCAACATAATTGACATATAACATTGTATACGTTTAAGGTATACTATAAGATGATTTGATTTGGGTTATTTCTTTGATTATTTGTTCACGTATTTCTTCTAACTGCAAGTCTGTTTTGGACTAGAGACTCAGTATTTTCTGAAAGATGAAGGCTTGTTGAATTGCTTAATATAACATGGATACATCAATCATCCTACTCACTATTTATATATTAGACTGATGATACCCAGGGATGAATGGTAAAGCTGTGTTTTATTTTCAGTACTAGTATTTCAAGAAAGAAAATGTGTGCCCATGAAGTCTATAAATTTTAAGGACATTATGACAAAGTACGTTTCTGTTAATAACAAAGGTAAATAAGTTCAGATTTTCTGGTACACAGAAATAACTGAGCTGTGATGTAGCAGTAGAAAAGCCTGATGTTACCAGGTAATGTGCATAATCTTTAAATGGTGATCTAAGCAGAAAAATGCAAAACCTGTCCATGCAATCTTTAATGTCTAGGATACTGAGTTAGTCAACGCAATGGGGATTTGTCTCCTTGCATTTTACTTGGTAAACAGACTCTGAGTAGAATATAAAGTAGCCTTAATAAATAAGCTTAATGGAAGTTGGTAATCAGTGTATCCTACTCTGGATAATAAAGTTTCCCAATAGGAAATTTTCTCTCCAGTAACCTTCTCAAAGTAATATTTATTAATCTTCCTCATACATGTGGTTGTGTGCTATGGGAAAAGATTTTCTGTTCAATACTTGAACAGATTACATATTTTCTACTCAGCATGTGGTGTATTTTAAGAGAATATTGGTTTTGCTATTTTAGTGTATCTTGTGTCCATAAACAATATAATCTTTCAACTTCAGCCAAAATATTTGCATTTGAGAAATAACTCATTTGTTTTATTTATTGTCTCCTTTTTCTTCCTGACTGTGTCTGGTTACTCACAAGCTCAGAAAAAGTATCATAGTGATGCTAAGGTTTTGGTTGTGGTCTACTCAAACCAGTTGGATTTGTGTCCATTTTGCAGTGCTTTAGACATATTGTCTTTGCATGTCCCATTGTAAAGAAAGGACTGAAAAAATATTTGAATTTGGATAGCATCCTTTTCCTTCTAAATGAGACAAAAAAGTATATGATCACTTGAATAATCTTTTTTTTTTTCTTCACTGAATGAGGGTAAAATATTGATTGTAATCAGGGTCTGAATATTGTTCATCGGAAAAAATAAAATCACATTTCTCTCTGTGTTTACACTTATTTTGGACACTCTGTAGTATATTAACTGTTGTACCCATTGCTTTAAATTTAGAGACACTTTACCCAAAATGTTTTCTAGGTGTTGAAGTAAAATGCCTTGAGGATAGCATATTTAAAAATGTAACTAACAAACTGTTTAAAAATAAGTTTTTCCTATGTTTCCTGACTTTTCAGACACTCTGTACATATATATTGATTACAAATATGTTGGTTGACAGTGCAAAGTTGAGAGATATTACCAAATTCTACCATCTAGGTAGCAAGTGAATGGTAAATATAAATTTAAAAAATTAGCCCCAAAGTTGTTGTGGGCTGGCAGACAGAATGTGTTGAAGAGCATTCAGATTTATATTAAACTAAGTTTTAAAAGGTTGGCATAGAATCTGGAGAGACGTTTCATCTACATCCGAGTGCTCATGCAGTTGCATCCATATTTCCTATGTGTTCTACTCAGCACCGTGCAGCTCCCTACCGAGGGAGGATCCAAATTCCCTCAGCTGTGCTTACTAATGAAACTCCACTGATCTAGGTATGTATATGGAATACCTAACAGCAAGACATCCCGCCAGCTGACTTTTGGGGAACCAGAGAGAATTCAGAAAAAGAATATAATCAGAAATTAAAGGAAAAGCCTGCCCATTGGGCATGAATGTAAATTCTAGGGTTAGAGTCATTGTTTTGTGCCTCTTCTGAATATATACCCAAAGGAAATGAAATCAGTATCTTCAAGAGATACCTGCACTCCCATGTTTATTGAGGCACTATTCACAGTAGCCAGTATATGAAAACCTAAGTGTCCATCAATTGATGAATGGATAGAGAAATGGTGAGATATATGTATATATATATCACTATATATGTGTGTATGTATATATACACATATATATGTATATAAAGATGTATTATAATTATAATATACTGGAATATTATTTAGCCTTAAAAAGAAGGAGATCCTGCCATTTGTGACAACATGGATGAACCTGGAGGACATTATGCGAGGTGAAATAAGCCAGACATAGAACGAAAAATACTGCATGTTCTCACTTAGATGTGGAATCTAAAAAAGTTGCTTTGAAAGCATAGAAGCAGAGAGTAGATGGTGGTTGCCAGGGGTGGGGAGGTGGAAAAAACGGGGAGATAATGGTCAAAGGGTACAAAATTGCAGTTAAATAGGATGAATAAATCTAGAGATGTAATATACAACATGATGACAATAGTTAATAATACTGTACTGAATACTGGAAATTTGCTTGATTGTAGATTTCAGGTGCTCTTACCACCCATCCATACACAAAAGGTATATGAGGAGATGCATATGTTAACTAGCTTGCTGTAGTAATCTTTTCATTATGTATATCAAAACATCATATGGTACACCTTAAATGTATGCAATTTTTTTTAATTTTTAAAACTTTATTTTTTAACATCTTTGTTAGAGTATAATAATTGCTTTACAATGGTGTGTTAGTTTCTGCTTTATAACAAAGTGAATCAGCTATACATATATCCCCATATCTCCTCCCTCTTGCATCTCCCTCCCACCCTCCCTATCCCACCCCTCTAAGTGGTCACAAAGCACCAAGCTGATCTCCCCGTGCTATGCGGCTGCTTCCCACTAGCTATGTATTTTACAATTGGTAGTATTTATAAGTCCATGCCACTCTCTCACTTCGTCCCAGCTTACCCTTCCCCCTCCCCATGTCCTCAAGTCCATTCTCTACGTATGCGTCTTTATTCCTGTCCTGCCCCTAGGTTCTTCAGAACCATTTTTTTTTTTTTAGATTTCATATATATGTGTCAGCATACGGTATTTCTTTTTCTCTTTCTGACTTACTTCACTCTGTATGACAGACTCTAAGTCCATCCACCTCACTACAAATAACTCAATTTCATTTCTTTTTATGGCTGAGTAATATTCCATTGTATATATGTGCCACATCTTCTTTATCCATTCATCTGTCGATGGACACTTAGGTTGCTTCCATGTCCTGGCTATTGTAAATAGTGCTGCAATGAACATTTTGGTACATGACTCTTTTTGAATTATGGTTCTCTCAGGGTATATGCCCAGTAGTGGGCTTGCCGGGTCGTATGGTAGTTCTATATTTAGTTTTTTAAGGAACCTCCATACTGTTCTCCATAGTGGCTGTATCAATTTATATTCCCACCAAGAGTGCAAGAGGGTTCCCTTTTCTCCATACCCTCTCCAGCATTTATTGTTTGTAGATTTTTTGATGATGGCCATTCTGACTGGGGTGAGGTGATACCTCACTGTAGTTTTGATTTGCATTTCTCTAATGATGATTAGTGATGTTGAGCATTCTTTCATGTGTTTGTTGGCAATCTGTATATCTTCTTTGGGGAAATGTCTATTTAGGTCTTCTGCCCATTTTTGGATTGGGTTGTTTGTTTTTCTGATATTGAGCTGCATGAGCTGCTTGTAAATTTTGGAGGTTAATCCTTCGTCAGTTGCTTCATTTGCAAATATTTTCTCCCATTCTGAGGGTTGTCTTTTCATCTGTTTATGGTTTCCTTTGCTGTGCAAAAGCTTTTAAGTTTCATTAGGTCCCATTTGTTTATTTTTGTTTTTATATCCATTTCTCTAGGAGGTGGGTCAAAAAGGATCTTGCTGTGATTTATGTCACAGTGTTCTGCCTATGTTTTCCACTAAGAGTTTTATAGTGTCTGGCCTTTTATTTAGGTCTTTAATCCATTTTGAGTTTATTTTTGTGGATGGTGTTAGGGAGTGTTCTAATTTCATTCTTTTACATGTAGCTGTCCAGTTTTCCCAGCAACACTTATTGAAGAGGCTGTCTTTTCTCCATTGTATATTCTTGCCTCCTTTATCAAAAATAAAGTGACCATACGTGCGTGGGTTTATCTCTGGGCTTTCTATCCTGTTCCATTGATCTATATTTCTGTTTTTGTGCCAGTACCATACTGTCTTGATTACTGTAGCTTTGTAGTATAGTCTGAAGTCAGGGAGCCTGATCCTCAGCTCTGTTTTTCTTTCTCAAGATTGCTTTGGCTATTCGGGGTCTTTTGTGTTTCCATACAAGTTGTGAAATATTTTGTTCTAGTTCTGTGAAAAATGCCATTGGTAGTTTGATAGGGATTGCACTGAATCTGTAGATTGCTTTGGGTAGTATAGTCATTTTCACAGTGTTGAAATCCAAGAACATAGTATATCTCTCCATCTGTTTGTATCATCTTTAATTTCTTTCACTAGTGTCTTATAGTTTTCTGCATATAGGTCTTTTGTCTCCTTAGGTAGGTTTATTCCTAGGTATTTTATTCTTTTTGTTGCAGTGATAAATGGGAATGTTTCCTTAATTTCTCTTTCAGATTTTTCATCATGCATGTATAGGAATGCAAGAGATTTCTGTGCATTAATTTTTTATCCTGCTGCTTTACCAAATTTGTTGATTAGCTCTAGTAGTTTTTTGGTAGTATCTTTAGGATTCTCTATGTATAGTATCATGTCAATGTATGCAGTTAAAAAAAATTTTATTTCATATTGAAGTATAGTTGATTTACAATGTTGTGTTAGTTTCAGGTGTACAGCAAAGTGATTCATTTATATGTATACATATATCTATTCTTTTTCAGATTCTTTTCCCATATAGGTTATTACAGAATATTAAATAGAGTTCCCTGTGCTATACAGTGGGTCTTTGTTGGTTATTTATTTTATATATAGTAGTGTGTATATTGTTAATCCCAAACTCCTAATTTATCCCTGCTCCCTACCTTTCCCCTTTGGTAACCATAAGTTTGTTTTCTATGTCTGTGAGTCTGTTTCTGTTTTGTAAATAAGTTCACTTGTATCATTTTTTCAGATTCCACGTATAAGTGAGATCATATATTTGTCTTTGTCTGACTTACTTCACTTAGTATGATAATCTCTAGGTCCATCCATGTTTCTACAAATGGCATTATTTCATTCTTTTTTATTTCTGAGTAATAGTCCATTGTATATATGTACCACATCTTCTTTATTTGTCGATGGGCATTTAGGCTGTTTCCATGTCTTTTTTTATTTTTTAAAAGAGTATAGTCTTTCATTCTTGTCAAATTAAAAAGAAAACACGTTCACCAGGAATCTGTGAAGCTAAGGTGCAAACAGTGACAAACTAGGCTCACTGCAGCTCCAGCTACAAGGCAAGGAGCCACTCTCCTGCACTTATCCTGTAGATGTATCTGTGGATCTTACAAGCGATTTTTGGATGTCACTACATCCTTGCAACCAATGGCATTTCCAGTAGAACAAAACTTAGAATTTGGAAACCAGATTTTTTTCCTGTGTTTTCCATCTATTGTCATTTTTGGATAATAAAGATAGTTCCTCAAGCAGGATTACAAAAAAAATAATAGTTTCATGTGTTGCCAATTATCCCACTGGGAGCCTGCTCAAGTAAAGGCTAATATTAAAATCAGCAGCCTGCAAGTCATCTGGAACTTTGTAAAGTAATATGGATGAAGTTTGCCCAACAAAGGAATTTGGAAGAGGGAGTGTAAGATTTTAGTCCCACAGCACTCCTAGTTAGGTCAGTGCATTTCTGGCAGTCAGATAAATACCAAATGATACTGCTGCTACGTTAAATAAAGGGATAGTTAATATGAGATAAGTCCAAGGAGCATCTTTTGCTATTTTTCCCAGAAAAGAAAAATTCAAACCAAATCTTCCATGTTGGTGTTTTTTTTAGTTGAAGGTGTTTAGCATGCTACCCTTTGGGATCACACTTGGTTTAAGCTGGAATTTGCAAACTTGAGGCCAGGAGTCCCAGTTTGTCTCAGGGAGATGTTTAGGGGAAAAAAATTAGCTGACATTGAAAAATTAGAGGTTTTAATTTAGATACTTGGGTTTCTCACTTCCTGGAAGACTTGGAAGGTCGAGCCTACATTCTTGTGTGGCAGTATTTTTTAAGACTCAGTCCATCTCACTGTCATTTTAAAGGGAGTTGTTCCCTAGTCTACAGGCCCCATAACTTTCTATTGTCTAAAAGTGAGGCTGTGTGCATTGTTATGCTGGTCAGTGTTTACTTGGATCTGCAGAAGGTAAGAACCCCGGTTTGTAGCATTCGATGATTTTCTGCCATGGCCGATTTCAGGTTACCAGTGTGAAGCAGTGGAACAAGGAGTAGAGAAGGTGCTCAGACAATCTGGTGTGAGCTGGCTATAGCCTACCATAGGGAGTTTTCATTTATCGTCACACTTACATTATTTTTCTTATGGCAAAGAAATATTTCTCCATTCTTTGCTCTACCAAAATTGGAAATGTAAGACCAAAGACGAAATGTTTCAAAAAAAAAAGGGAGGATGCTTTGTTGTGGTCTAATGTGCAAACAGCTGGCACAGTTTACTAGTTTGTGGTACGTGTCTGGGCCTTCTAGGTGTTTGCTTGCTACCTGTGGTCTAAAGGACTGTGAGGATGTAAAAACATTCTGGGGAAGTTTTAAGGCAACTGTGCTGTAGTGGAAAGCACACCAGAGGAGCTCTCGGGAGTTGCTCGTTGCAAACTTCTGCTAACTTGCTGTTCCATCTTCAGCAGGTCATTAACCCCACTGGCATGTTTTGAATCACAGACCATTTTGAATCATTTAGAGGATGCATAAGAAACTCTGTCTAACCAGCTGTTCTAGACCCAGCTCTGTGCCTCCCCAGGCCTTGGTAACTTGCCTAATAGAAGGCCTCACCACCACTGCCACTGTTGCATCTCCTAGCACCTCCCCTGCTGGAGTGAGACCCGGTCATAGCGGCTCTGACACCCAAGTCCAACCTCTAGGGCCAGACTGACAAGACTCACAGGGGGTCCTCTTACAGCTTTTGGTCTTAGAAGATGTGCAGTCCCAAGATACATAGGGTCTGGCTTCTGTCCCAGCAGTTATGTAGAAGGCAGGATAAAGAAAACAGAAAATGTTAGAGGGTTACTGTAACATGGGGCTGACTCTGACCAATGAGGAAGCTATGACCGGCAGAGGTGTGTAGATAAAATTCTCTCCTGATTGTCCCGAGGTGCCATGGTTTCACATGGCTTATCTGAAGACATCCCCCCTGTGTACCTGAGCCACTGACTATTTCCTTATAAGCTTCATAATGCCCCCCGCCTTGTATTTTCTTTCCCTCCTTAGCTGCTTTTTCTCCTTCCTCCTCAGCCTTGCTGCGTTGGAATTGCCCCTTCTGTTCAAGCCTCAGCCTGGCATATTTGTCTCAGACTTGGATTTTTAAAGAATTAGGATTAAGATATCAGTCTCTTATCAAAACAGGGATTCTAATAGATGACCAGGTGACTACCACTTGAGTAAATATTTACTGTATTCTAAAAAATTTTAATAAGTCAGGCTTTCAGGAGGTATACAGAATAAATGTAATTCCTATTTCACATTCATTGAAAGAGGAAATATTACAAAAATGGTTAAGAATTGGGACTATTGGAGTCAGGGAGATCTGAGTTCAGACCCTCTTTCCAGTACTTGTAATTGGTGTGTGATTGTGGCCAAATGTGCAAAGTCTCTGCCAGCTTCAGTGTTCTTAAAATATAGGCCTGTGATAGTTTTACTGGGCATCCTGGGCCTTGATTGAAACCAGCATGGCCTCGAGGAACTTGGCCTTTGAGTGACAAGGAGGGAGAGGACTGGAGGTGGTTGCTGAATGTGTGGTCCAGCTTGCTACTTTGCACTCGACATCAGTCAAATGGGTTCAAGTAGGGAGATTATCAGACAACAGCATCTATCCCGAGGATCAGAAGGAAAAAGAAAATCGCAATGAAAACTAGAAACTGCAGTTGTGCTCGGTCAGCTTGTCAGCTGAATCAAAAAAAATAAATAAGAGTTTAGTAAACAGCATCCAGGAATGTAAGATAAGATTAGATGTGACAGCTTTGCCAGGAGGTCTTTGTGGGGCTGTGGAAAAAGTAGAAGCGGAAAAGCACATTTTGGTTTCTCTCCATTTCTCTTATAGGCATAGCCTAGGGAAAGTCTGTGTGTTGGAAACATCACCTTGAATACTGTTTTCTCTTTCTTCCAGGCAATTTACTAATCACTGTTTTTCATTTTCATATACTGAATATTTCATTTGAAAATATCCAAAATTCTAAGAGGAGGAAAGATGAGAGGAAAAACATACTTCAACATAAATTCATTTTTCTGGCTAGCTGATGTCAGTTAAAAGAATCTCTTGTTTGTGAAAAATTACCTATTAACTATATTTTGTAAGATTATTAAGTGTCATGAAATTGGAGTTTTGTGACAAAGCAGAATATGTCTGAAGTTAAAAATGTCTTTCAGGATATATATTTAATCCATACTATGTAAATTTTTTCAAACCACTCTCCATTTTTTAGTATTTTCATTTTATGAAGAAGGAAATTGAGGCTGTGTTGATATTTATTGGTTCACAGTACTAGAATGTGGATGTTACTGAGTTCTTAATTATGACCCTCAGAATCCATTTGGCAGAAAGGAGTTAATGACAGGAAATTAGGTGGCCCAAAGAACATTTGAGCAGCTAGAGCTGGGACTCAGGTATCAACTTCCTGGGACAGTGACTGAAGTCAAGCTGCTTAACTGGCCTGTTGAGGAAGCTGATGCACCAAGCAATTAATGCCAGAAACTTGACCTTGTTACACTGATGCCTCTCGAACATCAGGAACTTGACCTGGCAGCCACTGAGGCCTCAGGAAACTGGATGCCTACCAATGCCTACCATTCCCAGTGTCAGCAGTATGGAAGCTGCCCAGAGAGCTTGTTTCCACACATTGCTCACTTGTGAGTTGATGGCTCAGTGGGTACATCTGATGAGTGAAGCTCAGGTCACGTGTCTGGGATGTGGCTGCAGTTTGAGTTTAACTTCAGCACTGGGGACGTGGGACATGGGACTACTTCCCAATATGGAAAAGTTATTCAAAGGAAGATAGGCTTCCGCTAATCTGCCACATTTAATACAGTTGGGAAACTCTAACGCTCACCTATGTGTCTGGTCCAAAGCTGGAGCCCTCAACCCTGAGTTTCTGCAGCCTGAGTACTGCCTCTGCCTTATGCCAGTGCTTTACAAAGTATAATTCCGGGGCCCGCAGCATCAGCACCCCTTAAAAGCTTACAGCAATGCAAATATGTGGGTGCTACCCCAGATCTACAGGATGAGAAACTCAGGTTGGAGCCCAGCCATGTATGTTTAATCAGTCCTCTGGGTGATTCCGAAGTGACTGAAGTTTGAGAAGCACTGCCCCATGCGGTACTTTGCTATTTTACCAAGGCTTCGTTTTGAGAGCCTTTCTACTTTTTGAAAGCTGAGGAAAAAGAAATAGAAAACCAAGAGAATTAGAAACCATTAACATACTTTTACGTAGTTCCTTTGTGATTCTTATCCATGTGTATATATCTTCAGTTATTAGGAGTTTATAAACTCATAGTAATTTATTAGAGTTGAAATGTATCAAATGGACGCAAGATTTGTTCAGCTGAGCTTTTAATGAAATGATGGAGTGCCAGAGATTTTTAACTCCATATTGCAGACTAGAAGTTCCCCTTATAATTGCGCCTTAGAAGCTAAATCTTTTAATTTTGCATAAGCCCTGGAGGAATTCTCTTGGCTTGGTTACTCTAAGGTTTCTTGCAAAACAAATGGCACTTGCCTGCAAGGGTGGGAATGTGCATAAGAGCAGGAGTTATGGGTGCCACTCCTACAGGTCTGTGTGGTTTGGTCCTTCTGCATTTAGAGTTGCTGGTTTGTTATAAATTCTTAGCCACATCTGCAATGAATGGGAGAGGAGATGATAGAACAGATTGCAAAGTCCTCAATTATTTACTCACTTATTCATCCATCAACTATTTATCAAGCAACCAGTACAGGCATAGCTCATTTTATTGCGCTTTGCTCTATTGTGCTTCACAGATATGCAGATACTGCGTTTTTGATAAACTGAAGGTTTGCGGCAACTCTGCATCAAGCAAGTCTACTGACACCATTTTTCCAATAGCATTTGCTCACTTTGTGTCTCTGTCACATTTTGGCAATTCTCACAGTATTTCAAACTTTTAAATTATTATTATATTTGTTTTGGTGATCTCTGATCAGTGATCTTTGATGTTACTATTGTAATCGCTTTGGGGCACCATGAACCACGCCTGTATAAGACAGCAAACTTGATCAGTGTCGTGTGTGTTCTGACTGCTCCACTGTTCCTCCTCTCTCTACTTCTCCTCAGACCACCCTATTCCCCGAGACACAACAGTTTTGAAATGAGACCAATTAATAACCCTACATTGGCCTCTAAGTGTTCAAGTGAAAGGAAGAGTCAATTGATGCAGCAAACTTCATGGTTGTCTTATTTTAAGACATTGCCACTGCCACCCCAGCCTTTGGCCGCCACCACCCTGCTCAGTGCCATCAGCAATGAGGCAAGACCCTCCGGCAGCGAAAAGATTACAACTTGCTGAAGGCTCAGAGGATGGTTAGTTTTTTTTTGTTTTTTTTAAAAATTAATTTATTTTTGGCTACGTTGGGTCTTTGTTGCTGCGTGCGGGCTTTCTCTAGTTGTGGCGAGCAGGGGCTACTCTTCGTTGCGGTGCACAGGCTTCTCACTGCGGTGGCTTCTCTTGTTGTGGAGCACAGGCTTCTAGGTGCGCAGGCTCAGTAGTTGTGGCTCGTGGGCTCTACAGCGCAGGCTCAGTAGCTGTGGCGCATGGGCTTATTAGTTGCTCCGCAGCATGTGGGAATCTTCCCGGACCAGGGCTCGAACCTGTGTCCCCTGCATTGGCAGGTGGATTCTTAACCACTGCACCACCAGGGAAGTCCCTGATGGTTAGTTTTTAACAAAAAAGGATTTTAAAATTCAGGTATGTACATTGGTTTTTTTTAGACATAATGCTGTTGCACGCTTAATAGACTATAGTATAGTGTAGGCATTGACTTTTTCTGTGCACTGGGAAACCAAAAAGTTCGTGTGGCTCACTTTCTTGCGATGCTCACTTTATTGCGGTGGTCTGGAACCAAACCTGCATTGTCTGCAAGGTATGCCCGTATTTGGAAAGCATTGTTTTGGTGGCAACTTTTAGGCTAAAATTGAAAAAACAATTATTGTAGAACTGAATTATCCCCTTGTATAACATACATGACTGAATGATACTCAAAGAGTTAAGCATCAAGTAAAATACTTCAACACAAAAATAAATGACCAAAAGCTTAGCCCAGCCTTACTTTGTGGAAAAGAAAAGGAAGGTATAATTTGAGGGGTACTGATAGTTATTGAGAGTCTACTTTGCATTGTGTACTTTACTAGTTCCTTTTTAGACATTTAATCTACAGTCCATGTGAGGTAAGTGTGCTGTATGATGAGCACTGGTGGAACAAAGCTGATGAAAGAGACACTGCCCTGTCCTCAAGGAATTAAACTCTAGCAGGAGGCAGGCATGGATAATTTCAATATAACATGACCTAAATCCCAGGAGAATAGTAATCCATACCTGTAGATGTATGAAGTGAAGGTCATCACATGCTAGACACACCTGACTCTCAGCCCGGGCCCAGTTAGGGGCATCCTATTTCATCAGAATGGATGCGTGTGGGGCTAACTGATTTGTGCAAGGTCAATGTCTCAATGTATATTCTGCTATTTGGATGTTGGAGAATGAGAAACTGGGGGGAACAGGCACGGGTATGTGTTTGACATCTGTAAAAGGTCTGACAGTGCAAGGTCTGGGTCAGCCGGGGGGTCTCCCGATAGCCTTGGAACAAAGGTGATATTGGGTGTACATCCCCAGTACAGTGAGAGTTAGTAAGAGTTATAGTGGGGCACACAACTAACGGGTCTTTTTGGATTCAAAACTAATGAGTAGGCACTCCTGAGACAGAGATAAAGTGACTTGACAAAGACTATACAACCAGTAAGTGGCAGGGCCAGGATTACTCTAGAGTGTCTGCTCTTAGCCATTAGATTAAAATGTTGATTTAGTCACCACCCTCATCCATACCCATTTTACAGGTAGAGGAAAGTAAGGTTTAGGGAGATAAAGGAAGATCCCTTGCTTGGGGTGGTACAGCGCTTGCTTAAGTGTCAGAGCCAGCTGGACTTAATTCCATATTGATTTTGCTCCAAAGCCATATCACATTTAGGCTAATTACTGTCAGGAGGAACATTTGTACTTCAGCTTTGCCAAATCTTAGGGATAGTTTTGGGCATAAATTGTCCAAGTTTGCATGGACAAGATTAAATAATTCTTCTTAGCAGCACAGCTGGGAAGACAACTTAAGTGTCCCTTTTGGGGCTCATTCATTCTGGCAGGCCCTTCAAGAGGTGGTGGTGTGTGCTAGAGAGTCATAATAAAGGATATTCACATTTTCCTGGCCCAACTCAACATTTTTTTTGCGTGTTTCCCAATACAGACCTATGCAGTCTCAGCTTATCACTGGTCTTATCACTTGAGCAATTCAAGCTTTTATTCCTTTAGAAAAATGTTAACCTTTTCTCCCAAGGCATTCAGCAACCTGTTGAGAGCTGAAATAACCTTTGATCTGGGTGGCATTAGACGCCACAGTTTTCACTGTAAAATGTCTGCTTGCCACTTCCTACTCTTACCTCTGAAGGCTTTCACTGTCCTTTCAATGGACAGTATTATGTTGGTACTTTGGGCACTCACTCGAAACGAAATCCTGAATTGATTGCTAGGCAGGTTACTTTAAAACATACATGATGCCCGCAATATTTTAGGCAGGACTGGCTACATAATTTGGGGATGCCCAAGGCAAAATGGAAACAGTAGGCATTTTGCATGTTTAGGTGCTCAAGATGATGAACACAGAGCCTTAAACCCCCAAGTGAGATGCACTTCTGAGTACAGGGCCCTGTGAGACTGCATGGACCACTCACCTGTGAAGTCAACTCTTTATTTTAGGAAAATCATCTGAGGGGGTAATCCCCAAATGTCTGTGTTCTGGTGCTATTCTGTGGCAAACGTTTCACTGGTAGTGGCACATAGGGAAAACAAAAGAGGATGTTAGAAGTATGAGGTGATCTTATCAGACATTTTATAAAATTTACTAAAGGACTAACCTTTTAACTTAATATAATAATGCCATCTTTTTTTTGCCATTTAAAATAGCCTTTCTATGACTATACTACCCAAAGCAATCCACAGATTCAATGCAATCCCTATCAAACTACCAATGACATTTTTCACAGAACTAGAACAAAATATTTCACAATTTTTATGGAAGCACAAAAGACCCTGAAAAGCCAAAACAATCTTGAGGAAGAAAAACGGAGCTGGAGGAATCAGGCTCCCTGACTTCAGACTATACTACAAAGCTACAGTAATCAAGACAGTATGGTACTGGCACAAAAACAGAAATATAGATCAATGGAACAGGATAGAAAGCCCAGAGATAAACCCATGCACATTTGGTCACCTTATCTTTGACAAAGGAGGCAAGAATATACAGTGGAGAAAAGACAGCCTCTTCAATAAGTGTTGCTGGGAAAACTGGACAGCTACATGTAAAAGAAAGAAATTAGAACACTCCCTAACAAACACCATACACAAAAATAAACTCAAAATGGATTAAAGACCTAAATGTAAGGCCAGGCACTATAAAACTCTTAGTGGAAAACATAGGCAGAACACTCTGTTACATAAGTCACAGCAAGATCCTTTTTGCCCCACCTCCTAGAGAAATGGAAATAAAAACAAAAATAAACAAATGGGACCTAATGAAACTTAAAAGCTTTTGCACAGCAAAGGAAACCATAAACAAGACGAAAAGACAACCCTCAGAATGGGAGAAAATATTTGCAAACGAAGCAACTGACAAAGTATTAACCTCCAAAATATACAAGCAGCTCAATATCAAAAAAACAAACAACCCAATCCAAAAATGGGCAGAAGGCCTAAATAGACATTTCTCCAAAGAAGATATACAGATCGCCAACAAACACATGAAAGGATGCTTAACATCACTAATCATTAGAGAAATGCAAATCAAAACTACAGTGAGGTATCACCTCACCCTAGTCAGAATGGCCATCATCAAAAAATCTACAAACAATAAATGCTGGAGAGGGTGTGGAGAAAAGGGAACCCTCTTGCACTGTTGGTGGGAATGTAAATTGATACAGCCACTATGGAGAACAGTATGGAGGTTCCTTAAAAACCTAAAAATAGAACTACCATATGACCCAGCAATCCCACTACTGGGCATATACCCCAAGAAAACCATAATTCAAAAAGAGACATGTACCACAGTGTTCATTGCAGCACTGTTTAAAATAGCCAGGTCATGGAAGCAACCTAAGTGTCCATTGACAGATGAATGGATAAGGGAGATGTGGCACAAATATACAATGGAATGTTACTTAGCCATAAAAAGAAATGAAATTGAGTTATTTGTAGTGAGGTGGATGGACCTAGAGTCTGTCATACAGAGTGAAGTAAGTCAGAACGAGAAAAACAAATACTGTATGCTAGCACATATATATGGAATCTAAAAAAAAAAAAATGGTTCTGATGAACCTAGGGGCAGGACAGGAATAAAGGCGTAGACGTAGAGAATGGACTTGAGGACACGGGTTGGTGGGGGAAGGGTAAGCTGGGACGAAGTGAGAGAGTAGCATTGACATACATACACTACCAAATGTAAAATAGATAGCTAGTGGGAAGCAGCCGCATAGCACAGGGAGATCAGCTCGGTGCTTTGTGACCACCTAGAGGGGTGGGATAGGGAGGGTGGGAGGGAGACGCAAGAGGGAGGGGATAAGGGGATATATGTATATGTATAGCTGATTGACTTTGTTATACAGCAGAAACTAACACAACATAGTAAAGCAATTATACTCCAATAAAGATTTTTAAAAAATAAAGTAGCCTTTCTTTTTGAGGTGATTACAATGATAGACCTAAAAGTATCTTTATCTGCCAAAAGTAACACGTGGCAGCCCCCTGTCCTGGTGTTCTTTTCTCCCCTCACTCCTGATTTTACTCATTAGAAATTCCTGCTATCTTGGAACCACAGGTCTAAAGTAACTAATGAGAATATTTCATTGCTTTCCCTAAATTTTTCATTAGGATGTATCTTCAAGAAGCAACATATTATTTAAGCTTCATGAAATTATTTATTATTATGTCCTAAGTGTTCATCAAAGGTTGTTATAAGAAATGGCTCTAAGAAGATAGTTTTGCTGTTCCATTTTCAAAAGACAGTTTCCATCCCATTTCTAACATCTCCCTTTGCATGTAAGGATCCACAAAATACATTCTTCCCAGGATTTAATGCCAGCAAAATCTGCCTCTGAAAGGAGCTTGCTTGCAGACGGAGAACTATAAAATCCATCACAAAATTTATCTGAGTGCTAAATTCGCTCTTCAATTGCAGGACTGTTTAATGCTATTTTCCTAGTATCTCTCTTCCTTTTCTCTAAATGGTTTCTGATCTCTCTTTGAGAAATTGTTTGTTAACTGATCCTACTCTGTTTTAAATGGTCTTATTGAAAAACTCTTCAAATCTATTCTTTCTTTAAACACTAGGTTGACTACACATTGTTAGTAGTCAAAAATACTGGATACTGAGTGACAAGAGCTGTGACTGTAGAGAAACATTTTGATGAGCCTGGAGAGCTTTATCACCTGGAAGGAGTAATACTCCAATCAAAGTTATATACTTTCTTCCCCTGACACTTTCTGTGTCTGCCTCATTTGCATTTTTCTCATATGTTCATGCCAATTGGTAGTAAGAGAAGGAAGATGAGGATGACTTAGCTTCTTGGCATACGTGTCAATTCCAGGTTCTGCAACATTGACAGTGAGGCTGTCATTCTTTTTCCTCAGATGTGTAGTCAGTGTGAAGTGTGAAGTATTATCTGTTTTTCTGTGGAATATAAGCTACTTCTCCAAATTGCAATTTCGAACATGAAGCCTAATCCCAGGTTCAGTCTGAAAGTGCATAAGCAAAAGTTGGTGTGTCTTGAAAATATTGCAGAAGGGAACCTCCAGCTAGGCTGGTACTACTTCACCTAACCTGCATCTTAGACATAGGGCTTTACGGTTGTTTCCTTTCATTTTTAAATGAATGACTTACAGTTGATAGATCCAAATTCAGTCAGCAGTGCTCTATATTCTTACACTGATGCATGTTTTAACTTATATTTTCATGGTGGATTGCAGTGTGCTCTCCATGAGGAAATGCTGCAGAATGGCGGTTACAAATTCCAGAAGAGGGGGAACTATCTTCATTCAGTAACCTAGAGTCACTGCATGTCAAGAGTTGTCCATACATTACTTTATTTGATTTTCATAGTAACTTCATGAAAATATATTATCTCTGTTTTTCATATATTATGAAATTGAGACTCAGAGAAGAAAATTGCCCAGTATGACACAACTAGTAATTTGCAGAACTGTGGCTGTATATCTGACTGTATATCTATCTGATTTCATCTGATTCCAAAGATTGTGCAATTATCCCCTTGAGTAATGTTGCCAAGTTGGATATTTGAGGTCTTACGGCAGCTTGCAAGGTGGTCACTTGGAAGTTGATGATGTTGGCTGTTTGTCTTCCTGATCCCTTGTCACCCAGCCACATTTTATTGCCCAAAGGCTTACCTACCCAAGCCAGCCCTGTCATCTTGCTAGAACTTTCAGAGCTCCTTGGAAACTACAGTCGTCATCTTTGATAAAAACAAAATTAGGAAGCCTCAGATTTGAGGGAAGGCCTCTTTCTCCCACCCAACGGCCTACAACTGTGACATCTTATGTATTCATTAATTGGACACAAAACATTTTTTTTTTTTGACTATGTGCAGAGTACTGTGCCATGCATGTTACAGTATCTTAGGAAAGTGGTGATAAACAAGCACATGGTCTCATTTCTCATGGAGTGCATTGTTTTGGGGGATACATGGTAAGCTAATAATGACACAAATAATTCATTAATTAGAATTGTGAACAGTACTGCAACGGAGAAGTACAGGGTGTTATGAGTGTGTTAAAAAGGAGAACTAGTAAGTCTGAGACTGACTAGTGATCAGCTAAATGAAGGAGGTGTGATGGGCTGAGCATTCCAGGCAGAGCATCCAGATAGGTTATAGAATAATCACGTGGAAGTAAGCAACACGTGTGTTAAGTTGCAAGAGGACGGAATAAGAGGATGTGATTACCTAGGGCTGTCGGACCCTTTCAGTTAATACTTGCACTAACTCTGAATTCCATTCTTACCCCATACAGTCTTGTAACACACAGTACAAGCTAGCACAGTACCTATATATATATATATATATATATATATATATATATATATATATATATATATATAGTAGGGATCATGTGTTTTTCCTGAATTTTCAAGTTACGTATTGCTGTGTAATAAACCATTCTCAAACTTAGTAACACATTATTAATAGTTTATTAATGACCTCTTGTGGTCCTATGAGTTGTCTGGGCCCAGCTAGGTGGTTCCAAGAAGCCCAAATAGAAGTTGTAGGGTTTCTTCTCTAGCCTTCTTTGTCTCAGAATTTCACTTCTGCCATATTCTATTGGTCAAAAAAATTCACTAAGGAAAACCCAGCGTCAAGGGAAGGGGGATTAGACTTGACCCTTTAGGGGTGATTTTAGGACTTTAGGAGTAAATGGGTCCCATTGGAGATAAACTTGTGGGAAGGAAGATACTGTTGCCACCATCTTTGGAAAACACAGTCTGCCATGCTGAATAAAGGAGTTGAATGCTAGTCAGGACTGAGATACACCCAGGGGGGCTGGCTTGTCTGCTTCTTATGGTCTGAAGTTTCTGATTGGATTCATATTTTAGGAACTGCCAAGAATAGATATGTCTCCCTTCTTTTAATCAGATCTTAGTCTGATTCATTTAATCTCTATGATATGGCATTGCAAGATAGATCCTTGCTAAGTATTTTTGGTCAACTTATGTTATTTCTCTAAGTTAAAAAAAATCTGGTAAAAATATAGACTGTAAAAGCTTCCTTATCTGCTACATCAGATTGTGATAAGGTTGTCAATGATTCATTCGTTGATTCAAAACCATCAATGACAGTAAACACTTAGCGTGCTTGCTATAGGCCTGAAAATCTTCCATTATTCTAAGGACTGTATATAAAATCTCGTGACAGGATAAGGGCCAATTGTGTGCCAGGCAGCATGCTCTGTTCTGGGTGTATAATTACTAATAGAAAAAGGTACAGTGCTGCCCTCATGAGTTGCTAGTATACAGGAGGGGTTAGATTAGTTAAATGTTTACACAAATGTGAATTTACATCTCATACACAAAAGCATATAATGAGGAGATTAGCGACTTAGCTTAACAAAGATACATCTACTTCGTGCCAGGCTTGAAATAATTTAAATCAGTAGACGATGGTTCCTACTATGACTGATGTGTAAAGGTCATTACTTACGTGAGTGTTTTGGGGTTTGGGGAGTTAATTGAATAATCGTAAGCTTCTGGCTAAGTAAACTTTAGAAAGGAGCTGAAATACAGATTTGATGATGGAGGAGATGCTTTGAGTGCTTTTGTAGAATTTGTTCCTTGTGTATTAATTTGAATGGACAGACGTGACTGAAGGGTGATGGGAATTGCTTAAAAACAATGTTTCTTGGTAAATTCTGTCATTTTTATGACATATCTGCCCACTTTTCCCTCCTAGAGAATAAAATAAAGTAAAAATAAAGTTGTCTTTTTGGCCCCATACGTTAGAAAGAAATGTTCCCATCCCACAGAAATAATAAAGAAAGGTACTTCTCTGGCCTTTTTGCTAAAAATACTTATAAATATTCTTAAAAGTCACAGAAGTACCATTTAGAAAACCAAAACCTTTATATCTGGAGCCAAGATTTGGCTTTGAATTTCATATCTACCTCTTCTAACCCAACATCCTTGGGTGCATTCCTTAGCACTTCTGAGCCTCAATTTCCACATCTATAAAGTGGGGTAATAATATCTTCATATTATATAAACAATAAAACACTATGTAAAGCATTAGAGTATCACATTATAATTATCATTTAATACTATTTGTCAGCAACTGTGATAGAATATTGTTTCTAGCACAGACAAAAGCCTTTGTATCTCATATATATTCTACTTTAAGATCAATAGTTGATTTCAGAATAACATTGGACCTTGATATCAATTGTTGTTAGGGCTGATGGCTATTTTGTATGTAAAGATCACATTTTATGTGATTCTTTGTGTATTTTACTAATCTGATCACCTATGGTTTTAATGACTAATCAGCTCATTCTGCTCTATGATAATAATTTTAGAATAATGTACAGAGTCCTTATTATCCATATATAAAGTTGAGTAGGGAGAAAAAATTGCTATAACATGAAGCTGTTTATTGATAGTTACCTCAAAAATTAGTCTCCATTCAAATATCTCCTGTGCTTAATGATGCCGTCTTTTCTCGCATTTGATATCAAATTTCACAATGAGCAGTTGCTTGGTGAAATATAAAGCAAATGATGCGAATCATTGGAAAATGAAATGATCCTTTTTTTGAGTGAATCAGAAATGAAGTGAACAATGTCTTGTAATATTTTCATGCAATTTTGTCAGAAAAATAGTGCCTCTGAAATTATATTTATTTTTGGTTCATTTAAAATATAACTTTTTTTTTTTTTTTTATTTTTGTTTTCAATGAATGCTATCAATCCAAATTTCTGTCATTTATTATAAGATTACAGTATCCTCTTTATTGGCTGCTTTTGGGTACAGTTGTCCTCCAATACAGAGAACCTATTTTATATTAAATTGGAACCTGGCATCCAGTTTAACAAAGTGTGAAAGAAGGATGATAGAGATCAAGATAAGAAATTAGATTTTGAGGGCTAAAGTTATTTTTAGGAATTTTAAAAAATGGATTTATATTTTTTCTGTGTGTTAGTTTATTTAAACCATATATCAAAAAAATGCAGCTTCTTAAAAATAGTTACTAGGTTAATATGAATTATTGTTAATGAATTTGATTATTAGTTCAATAATAATCACTATTCTTCCATTGAGACTTGGGATTAAAAGAAGTAATGATAATTTGAGGATGACCCAGGGAGGAGTGGGTAAAATAACTTATAGTTTTTCTTCTAATTAATCTGACAACTTCATACCTTCTCCTTGTTGAAAACATTTCAGTTGAAGTCATACACTGATTATTATTTGCTCTGATCGATGGTCCACAGAAGAAGTTATAAACTTTAGAATCATCTGGAGAACTTTATAAAAATACCAACACCCAGGCCCCACCCAATCTAATTAAATGAGAATGTCTGAGGGGGAAGGCCCAGGTCTGCCTATTTTTAAGATATGTCCAAGGGACAGTCATGTCTGACCAAGGTTGAGACCCATTGACTCAGATCCTGACCCAGCAATCACTCAGAAGCCGATATAGGACGGCAGTGAGCAACCCTCCAGCTCCTGGAATCCATCAATTCAAGAATGTCTGCAGCATTCATCTGTTCTCTGTTCTCAGCTGTTCCTCCTATTGCTCCCACTTAGGAGATGTAAATATCATTATTTTAGAGCACGAGTGGCCCCAGGATGCAATTTTAGCAAGATTTCAGCTTGGCTACCATTGTTGACTGGAATTGCTTTCTATAGAGCCAAGCCATTTTTCTCTCAAACAACTTTCAACCTAGTATCATCATAGACTGGCAAGGGGGAAACAGGTGTCTAGTCTTCTAAATACCCTCAGACTCTGGTGAAGCTTTTTAGCTGTTATATCTTGCCCTTGAAATGGACCAGTATGAAGTCATGATGGGAATTTTGCGGATTGTACATCAAGGATGTGTCCAGACAGCCTGTGAAGTGGAAAGGCCCAGCTGCTGAGAAGGATGAAGCTGCCAGGAACAGCTTTGGTGCTGAAGCCTGGAACCTTGTCTGTCTTGTTCACTGCTGGGTCCCTGGCTCTTAGAACAGTATCAACTACAGAGTACGCACACGATGAAAACTTGTTGAATGAAGGCATAAAGCATGAAAAACCTAAGTGCTGAATGGCTTTGAGAAAAGCTGTTAAGCCCTAGCCCTCTCCCTCCCCACACGCAACTGAATGATTATGTGATAATAGTTATTATTGAGTACTCATACGTGCCAGACATTGCAGTAAGATTCTACACGCATACATGGCCATATAGACATGTACACCCACAACTATGTTCTTTCCTGTTTAAAACTCATAACAGCCCTATTAAATAAGTACTCTTATTATCCTCATGTCACAATTGGGGGAAACTGAGACTTACACAGGCCAAGCAACATTTCCAAGTAACACAACCAATTAATAGCAGAATTGGAATGAAAGATCATGTATTCCAATTCCAAGCCTGCATGATGAAACAACTATACGATACTAGTATCTCTTTCTATGTGTCCAGCTTCAGATTTTAAACATTTTCACAGGCATCATCTCTTTATAGCAATTACCATTCTCAGAAGTTAGGTTATTCCTGTGTTTGTTGACTTGTGTACATCTATTAGAAAATCAGTTGCAAAAGAAGAAGGGTATTGGTATTTTTTGTTGTTGTTCACCGCATTACCCGGTAGTTGTTGGATAAATGAATAAATGAGCCCCCTCTCATCTTTAGTCCGTGTTTGAATGATTAGCCCTCCCATCCAGTTGCTCAATCAAGGTAGCTGGGCATTGTCTTTGACCATTGTTAAGCCTCAGTCACTACCCATAATTGGTTGCTATGTTTGCCTCTCCGCTGTCGCTCGAATCTGTTTTTTCTCCATTCCCCACACTACCGCGTTAGCTCAGGTACTTACTCTCTTTGTGCAGTAGCCTTCTGGTCTGTTTCCCTGCCTTGAGTTTCACCTTCTGATTCACAAAAGTTATAGTGCCGTGATTCTCAACTGGAGGAAATTTTGCTCCTCGCCCCCAGGTAAAATTTGGCAGTCTCTGGAGATATTTAATTGGTTGTCACAACTGGGTTGTACTGGCATCTAGATGGGAGAGGCTAGGGATATTGGTAAACATTCTGCAGTGCGCAAGACAAAAAAGAATTACCCGGCCAAAATGTCAACAGTGCAGGTATTGAAAACCTCTGTTCTAAGGAAAGCTTTTTAAAACCTCATTCAAGTTTATGTATAGTGAAACCCTTTCCATGACTGCCCTCTACCAAAAGGGTAAAACACAAAGTTCATAGAATAACATATGGAGTGTAAGTATGATTTGCTTCCTCCTTGCTACTGCAGTTACCTCTCTCATTTTTCTTCCAAATGTGTGCGAAATTCTAGCCACTTTAAGCAGTTTGAATGTTCTTAAGAGCTTTCTGTTATTTGCTGTATTTCTCTTGTTAAAGTTCCCAGGCAAGCTTCTGAGATGTGCTCTTAGACTATCCTAGATACAGTCATTCAGTAATCACTGAGTGGCCCATTTTCTCGCAGTATGGGCGCTGTGTTAGGCACGGAGGGCACAGCAGAGAGAAAAATAAATGTGGTCCCTCCCTTGGAGCTTCCTCTCTTCATCTGTTGTAGTTAGCTTTCAGCTGTATAGCATTTAAAGCTATTACTTTGTCATTAGTAGACCACTAAATACAGTTTAATTATAACCTCAAATAAAATGAGCTTAAGGTTATTCTCAGTTCATATCAAATTCACATTTACTTGTTTGTCTAAGAAATGTGTGTTTGTTTTAAACAGTTGGTTTCTTCAAATCAGGTTCCAGACAAGATCCATACCTTGCATCTGGTTGTGTTCTTTAAGTCTCTTGGGTTCTTTGGATCTAAGAGCTAACTTCTTTCATCTCCCGCTCCCTCCCTCCCTCCCTCCCTCCCTTCTTTCTCCTTACCTCTCCCCTTCCCTTCCTCCCTCCGTTTCTCACCATCCCTCCATCTTTCCTTTTTCCATTCATCCCTTCTTCATTTCCCCCATCCCTCTCTTCATCCCATCTTCCCTCTCTCCCATTTGTTCATTTTGTAGAAGCAATCAGTTAGTTGTCCTGTAGAAAGTCCCACATTTTGGATTTTAGATTTTTCTCACTGCTCCTTTGTCCAGATATTTAACTCATTCCCCTATTCTACATGTTCCCCGTAGACTGGAAGTTAGATTGAAAGACTTATTTAGATTTACATATATTTTTTGCAAGAATAATTCGTAAGTGGTGCTGTGTATTTCACATTTCATCACATCAGTGGTAAACAATGTCTGGTTGTTTCACTTTTAGTGATACTTAGATTGGGTTCAGATGGTGACAGGTGGCAGCCTGAACTTTGCCATCAACTTTGCTCCTAATGGTTTTACCATTCATTGATGGCTATTGATTGCACAAATCAGTTATTTTATTAGATACTGAAAAATGGTGGCAGTCTAATTCTTTCCTTCTATTTGCATTTATTAGGTAGGATTTCCCTACATAAACCTGTCTCATATTTACTGTGAGATACATTTTAAACAGGAATAGTATCATAAGTTTTATATTTTTCTCTTTATTCATTAATTTTTGGAAAAATAAGGTGGTACCTTAACATTCTCTGGTGGTATCCAATTAACGTAATTTTGTTTTTCTCTTTATCCCTTCTCTTCCTTTTTGCTCCTGTTATTAGGAGCGAATGGCCCTTTTATCTGTTACCTCTTTTAAATAGGTTAATCTTCAATATTTAATACACACCTTTGTCCACAGCAATGAATGTTTGTAGTTTTTTCTAATAATTGAAGAAATAATCTTTTAGAATTTGGGGAAAATTCTGTTAGAGAATGAAATGAAATAGGTGTTGTTACTTAAGACAATAGATCTTACTGTTCCTGATCTCTTGCCTCCCTCTAATAAACACTTGTTGAGGACCTACTATGTGTCAGACACCAGACTAGACATGATTTTTGTTGCAGATTTACTTTTGGTCATGATATCGATGAATTATTTAGAATCAGATACCAGTGGATTGTGCAATTTACTAGATAATCTGGAGGTGTCTCAGAAACCTCACCCTTTGTAGGCAGCCTGGGGAGGATTATGGGTCACAGTGGAACCTCTCTGACATGTGTATAATTCCCTCGTATGAGCAAGCGTTAGAGGTTCTCAGAAGTGACATTTTCTAAGTGAACTAACTGGTTGCAAAGGACTTCAACCAGGTTACAACAGGAGCATGAGTCTAAAGTAGTTATTCCAATATTTTAATTTGCAGTTGATTTCCTAGACTTTCTTGATCAGCTCTTTCCATCTCCATTTTCCCCAGTTGCTTCACATTTAACAAATGGTGTTTATGCCAGCCTGCTTGTCTTCCCAGAAGTAAGATGTAGTTTAATCAAGGTTATATAAAATGCATAAGTTATAATTGTTTTCAATATCCTATTCCTGTATATGTCTTGATGCCTTATAATTTTACCTTGATGCACACAGATTTCCTGTGCTATCAGGGGACAGTTATAGAGCTGATTTCAGCTATAATTACCTTTAATTATTGGAAATTGGAACACAAGGAATAATCTGTTTTTTTCTTTTCTTTTCTTTTTTTTTTTTGCTTGTCATATGTCAGTTTTAAAAATTGTAACGAATACAGTAGTTCCATGAACTGGCAGTCGATAGAATCACTGAATGGTGCTGGTCCTTGTCTTACACCAGCAGCATTTTCTAATGTATCCACTCACTTTCTCTCGATTAAAATGGACTGTATCTTTGGATTATCTGCTTTAAAATACTTTTAAGACTTATAAAATAATTTGAATAAAAATAGCTTCCATTTACTGATACTATGTGCTGGGTCGTAGGATGTGGCACTAAGTTTGTTTTAATATGACTTATATTATTTGATTTTTAAGGCAACCTAATGGGTTTTCTGAAGAAAATTGAGGCTTATATAGGTTGAGTCATTTTCCCAGTGTACCATATATAATTGGAAGTAAAGCTGGGATAAGCTGAAGTCTGCCTGTCTCCAAAGTTTATGCTCTTAACTATAAGCTACTGTCATCTCTAAAAAAGACAAATTCCCTTTCCATAGAGAGATTGTTAAGTCATCTTTTCCAATCATAATAAATGCCTGTTTACATAAATGAACATATATTTGTAAGTATGAATATATTGTGTGGCTTTTAATAACCTAGAAACCCATTACTTTGTATCAGAGCAGAATGGCATGCAAGAGGCAAACTATAGTCCAAAATAATTAAAAATATATCCTATTCTTTACTTGCTCTAACCTTCAACAGACATAAAAATAAGCTAAATATGTAGCTCACTATCAGCATTTATTAAAATTTCCTTTTCTAACTCACAGCTCTTTTCTCTTCAGATTAATTCTCCAAATTCCTTTTTCACAATCTGTCTTTTAAAAATACTTCCCTTTCTACCTTTTTCAGTTCTTTCAATTTAGGAAAGAATTACTCTTGTTTAAGAGGTAAGGGAAAATCAAATTTGTGATTTCAGCAGTGGCTTTCAAACTTTCTTGAACATATAAAACGAGTGGAAAGTATCAGAAAATAATGCAGTGGACTCTAACATTTATATTTTATTCCATTCCACTTTGTTCCACTCCACCCTTCCCCATCCCTCTATTCTCCTCCGTCCTCTATTTAAAAATTTCAGTTACGACCCATCCAATTGATTTTATGATTCATTAATAGGTCCTGGGCAGCAATAAGAAACTGAATCACACAATTATCTTTGACTGGAGAAAGAGAGAAGTCTATGAACATGGCTAAATTAATAATTTTGCTCCTGTCACCCATATAAATGCATGTCACATTAATTGCTTTGCCACGAATTACTTTAGTGGGAATTTATATTTTGAAAAGTCATATTAAAGTCATTATTAATGGAAGAAAGAAGGATAATGATTAGGTCAGAGGGGAATGAAATAAAACACTTTGAAAATAATAGAATTAAGATGGATTATGGATTTAGTATATTTCGTATCATTTAAAACTTGTTTTGTAGAGTTGTTTGGCAACATAGGAGTTTTCTTCGAAAGGAGATCAGAAGACAACAAACAATTTTAATAGGGAGTAACATGACCAAGAGAAGTGATGAGTTTTGAAAATACGTGTTTTAAGACAGACAATGACAAGTGTTGGTGAGAATGTGGAGAAATTGGAAACCTCATTTATTACTGAAGGGACTTTAAAATAGTGCAGCCACTTTGGAAAACAGTTGGGCAGTTCTTCGAAATGTTCAACATAGAGTTACCATTGATGAAGCAATTCAATTCTACCTCGAAGTATATATTTGAGAGCAATGAAAATATATATCCACACAAAAACTTGTATACAAATGAATATTCATGGCAGCTCTATTCATAATAGCCCCAAATTGGAAATAACCCTAATGTCCATCAGCTGATAAATGGATAAACAAAATGTGGTATACTCACTCAATGGAATATTATTTGGCCATAAAAAGCAAGGACGTGCTGATATATGCTACAACATGGATGAATCTTGAAAGCATTATGTTAACTGAAGCCAGTCATAAAGGACCACATGTTTGATTTCATTAATATGACATGTCCAGAATAGGCAAATTTACAGAGCTGTAAAGTAGATTAACAGTTGCCTGGGTTGAGGGTGGGATGGGGAATGAGGAGAGGCTGCTAATGTGTATGGGGGTTTTGTTTTGGATGATGAAATGTTCTAAAATTAGCTTGTGGTGATGGTTGTACAACTCTGGTAATATAATAAAACCCACTGAATTGTACACTTTAAGTGGGTGAATTTTAGACTGTATAAATTATATCTCAGTAAGGCTGTTTAAAAAAGGAAATGCATGTTTAAGGATCATGTGGAAGTATTAAATAAATGCTGTCATTCGATGAACCAAGTGACAGTCTTTGTGTTTTGGATCTAGTTTACATGTTTACTTTTCATATTAGGGTCATAGCCCAAGGTGCCTTCACATTCTGAAGAGCACAACTAGCATAGCAGTTTGGTTCAAGTTTGTGTAAAATCTGTGTCCATAAGAATATAGCCAATTAATATAAAAATGGTATTTTCAGAAATATCAGAAAGACATCTAAAACTAAGTCCAATAAAATGGCAAAAATAATTTCAGAACAGAAGGAAAGAAACTATAAACAGAATGGCTTTTACAATGTAGGCAGTAGATTTCGTGTTGCTAATTTTAATTCAAGATTTTTATAACTACACTTCAAAATTAACCTTTTATTCTGTTCTCATGCTTTAACTGGGGACATGAGTGCTTCTGTTGCAGCAGTTTAATTACAATTTGAGGTAATTCAGAAATAGATACCGGGTTTTAATTTAATTTCTTTTTTTAAAGTAAGTCTATTTTTAAATAAACTTTGCATTTTGGGGGTTATTTTATATTTGTAGAAAAATTGTGAAGATAGTAGTGAGTTTTCTTACTCCTCTTACTCATTTCCCCTAAGGTTAGCTATGGCATATTTGTGAAAACTAGGAAACCAGTGTTAGTGCATTAATATATTTTTTGGTTTTTTTGACTGCGTTGGGTCCTCGTTGTAGCGCGCGGGGGCTACTCTTCGTTGCGGTGCGCGGGCTTCTCATTGTGGTGGCTTCTCTTGTTGCGGAGCACGGGCTCTAGGCGAGCAGGCTTCAGTAGTTGTGGCTCGCGGGCTCAGTAGTTGTGGCTCTAGAGCCACAGGCTCAGTAGTCGTGATGCACGGCGGCATGTGGGATCATCCCGGACCAGGGCTTGAACCCGTGTACCCTGCATTGGCAGGCAGATTCTTAACCACTGTGCCACCAGGGAAACACCCAGTGCATTAATATTTACTAAGTTCCGGAATTTATTTGGATTTCACAAATTTTTCCACTAATGTCCCTTTTTCTGTTCAGTGATCCAGTCCAAGTTATCACATTACATTTAACCATCATGACTTAGTGTCCTCTGACCTTGACAGTATTTTAGCCTTTTCTTTTTCATGACCTTGACATTTTTTCAGGGTTACTGGTGGGTGATTTATAAAGTATTCCTCAATTTAGTTTCGACTAATATTAGACTTGAGTTGTGAGGCTTGGTGAAGAATACCACAGTAGCCAAGTTCCTTTCTTCTCACCTCCTATCAGGAGGTACATAGTATCAACATCACTTATTCCTGGTGATAGTAACTTTGATCACTTGGCTAAGGTAGTGTTTGCCAGACTGCTTGACTGGAAAGTTCTTGTTTGCCCCATCTGTATCCTATTCTTTGGAAGCAAGACCATAATTTTGTATTATAAAAAGAGAGCTACATTTTGATTTTTCTCTTTTATTTAGACCCAAATACACCTTTTAAATCTGTGCAGTAGGAAGGTTCTTTTTTTAACTTTTATTAAAACATTCAAATGATACATTATTATGATTTGTAAGTGCAGTTTAATTTTCATAACGGACCAAAGATTCCACTGTAAATTAGGTGGCTTTTAACTGGTGACAGTGAAGATGTTACTATAAGATGAAAATTCTCATACCAAAGGGAACATATATTTAGGGCAATCCAATAGAAAAGCTCTTTCATGAGTGTTGTTTCATATAAACAATAAAGGGAAAATACTGTAAGTGGCATTTTGTGTTGTATCTGGGAAGATATGTGGCTGTACTTTTCATGTTTGTCTTTCCATTTATGGAGTTCTATTTATTCTTGGAAATAAGAGTATTTTAGTTTTCTTTACTCCATCATGCACTTTATAAATTCTACATCTAGAATTATATTTTCCCCCCGAAGACCTTTGCTTTAAGATTATCTACAAGACTTCTCCTATTCAAGGCTAATTTCTCTTGGTCCAGTTACCTCCTTTCCTCTCTGAGAATTGATTCCTTCAATTAGTTCCTCTTTTTGTTTAATTTTCAACCTCTCCTTTAATACAGGCTTCTTCACTAAGGCTAGAAACAAGCTGTCTGGCTCAGCTTTAAAACGAACATGTGTGCAGGGCCCCCCTTATGTGTGTGTGCACGTCCACACACCCATGCATGCATATCCTCTCACTTTCAGGCAAACACAGACAAGTAGCTTGAGGCTTAAGGACTCAGTCTATCTGTGTCTCTGAGTATTTCATTCTTCTCCTAAATCTCTTAAAAGAAGAGATTACATTTACCTCTTTTATATCCGCATTTGCCAAATTGAAACCAATTTCCTTCTGACTTCTACTGGTAGCTCTCTATCAGTAGAAGAGATTGCCCTTGAAATTGTTTTGTCCTTGTTACCCATTATCTATAATTTTCAAGTCAAATGGACTTTATCCCACTGGAGTTTGATAGTCACTGACACGTAGTGTTTATTTAATAAATATCAGTTGATTGGATGTTGTAGGAACTTTGAATATTCAATGAAATTTTGACATAGATAAAAATACCCTTCACAGTATCCTGCTTTTTAAATTTTCTTCATTTATTATAACTGATGACTTTTCCCCTTCCATTAATGTGTGGTACATATCCATGAATCTGAATGGAACAGGAATATCTGCTATAGTGAGACAGTGTAATAGCCTTGGCACTGTTCATATGGATGATTGCTGTGTATTTTTAGTTAGTTCTCCATTGACAATTTTACTAACTGGTTTGGGGCCTGTTTGGTCAGTCCATGACCTTCTTTTCTTCAACCACCCTACCCTTTGGGTCCCCAAAGGGAAATCTGTACTTGTTCTGGACAACAGAAAATTGGAACAAGAGGAGTATACCTCTCCCAGAATAGGTTACTTGTTCTTTTTCCTGAGAGAGACCACCTGGTCATCTGAACTAAATAAATATTTAAAAATGAAGACGTAGTCCTGTTCTCTCTGGTCACAGAAGGAGGAAGAGTATCCAGCCATAGTGGAGAAGGGTTTTTACCCTTACCTTGAGAAATATTTTCCCAGGCTCAAATAAAGACCCATAAGAGGAGGCTTCTACATCTTATATAAAGCCAAGATGCTGTTTTGTTTTTTTTAAAATTATTAACACCTTTTTAATTATTATTAATTTATTTATTTATTTATTTTTGGCTGTGTTGGGTCTTCGTTTCCGTGCGAGGGCTTCCTCTAGCTGCGGCAAGTGGGGGCCACTCTTCATCGCGGTGCGCGGGCCTCTCACTATCGTGGCCTCTCTTGCGGAGCACAGGCTCCAGACGCGCAGGCTCAGTAGTTGTGGCTCACGGGCCCAGCTGCTCCGCGGCATGTGGGATTCTCCCAGACCAGCGATCAAACCCGTGTCCCCTGCATTAGCAGGCAGATTCTCAACCACTGTACCACCAGGGAAGCCCCAAGGTGCTTTTCACAATGGAATTTTATCTATGCTTGTGGGGTCCCAGTGGGTCTGCTCAGTGGTTTTATCTCCGTTTCTTCTCTCATAAATATACTCTCATTTAAACTTCCTTTATTTCAAGACACACTGTAGAGAGTAATGGGATAGATGTTCCTAGTGGAGAGAGAGGCCTAGCTCTCATCTCAATATTGTCAGCATTTTGCTGGGCCCGAATAATGCTAATAAATACTAATAACAGTGACAGTATCAGTAACCATTTATTGGGTAAGCCATCCAGGCATTTTGCAAATATTCTGAAGTCAGGGACCATGGCTCTCTTATTCACTGCTGTATCGCCACCTTTGGCAGACCCAATGGGACATAGAAGGTAGTTCATAAATGTTTACATGCACACCTCCAGACATTGTGGGTTTGGTTCCAGCCCAGTGCAATAAAGGGAATCACATGAATTTTTTGGTTTCCTAGTGCACATGAAAGTTTATATTTACGCTATAGTCTATCAAGTGTGCAATACCATTATGTCTAAAAAAAATGTGCATACCTTAATTTAGAAGTACCTTATTGTTAAAAAAATCCTAACCATCTCTGAGCCTTCAGCAAGGTGTAATCTTTCTGCTGGTGGCGGGTCTTGCCTAAGTGTTGATGCTGCTGACCGATCGGCGTGGTTGAAGGCTTGGATGACTGTGGCAATTTCTTAAAGGAAGACCACAGTGAGGTTTGCTGCATCGATTGACTCTTCTGTTCACGAATGATTTCTCTGTAGCATCAATGCTGTTTGATATCATTTAACCCACAGTAGAACTTCTTTCAAAATTGGAGTCCATTCTATCAAACCCTGCCATTGTTACAACAACTAGGTTTATGTAATTTTCTAAATCCTTTGTCATCATTTCAACAATCTTCATAGCATCTTCACTCAGGGTAGGTTTCATCTCAAGAGAACACTTTCTTTGCTCATCCATGAGAAGTAGCTCCTTATCCTTTCAAGTTTTATTATGAGATTGCAGCAATTCAGTCCCATCCTCAGGTTCCACTTCTAATTCTAGTTTTCTTGTTATTTTCACCACATCGGCAGTTATTTCCTCTTCTGAAGTCTTGAACCCCTCTTTGAATTGACTTCTTTCAAACTTCTGTTAATGTTGATATTCTGACCTCTTCCCATGAATCACAGATGTTCTTAACGGCATCTAGAATAATGAATCCTTTCCAGAGGTTTTCAATTGACTTTGCCCACATCCTTCAGAGGAATCACTATCTATGACAACTGTAGCCTTAGAAAATGTGTTTCTTAAATAATGACTGGAAAGTCGTAATGACTCCTTGATCCATGGGCTGCAGAATGGATGTTGTGTTAGCAGGCATGAAAACAACATGAATCTTGTACATCTCCATCAGAGCATGTTGTCAACAGATGTGCTGTCATCCAGGCTTTGTTGTTCCATTTACAGAGCACAGGCAGAGTAGATTGAGCATAATTCTTAAGGACCCTAGGATTTTGGGAATGGTACAATGAGCATTGGCTTCAACTTTAAGTCATCAGTTGCATTAGCCCCTCACAGAAGAGTCAGCCTGTCCTTAGATGCTTTGAAGCCAGACATTGACTTTTCCTCTCTAGCTATGAAAATCCTAGATGGCATTTTCTAGGGTAGACAGAAGGCTGTTTTGTCTACATTGAAAATTTACATCTTCTAATGCATGCCTTTTGACTCTGCTGATTCTAAAACACTGGTTATGACTCTGTGTTATATTGTTAATTTATACAGTAGCACACTCTTTATAGACTACTGGCTTCTGGGATTTGAGGCAGTTTGAAGAAGAGCATACTGCTATTCTTCTATAACCTTTCTTTAAAAACAGTAAAATATTTTGAGGTCATTGAATTAAAATGTTTTGAAGATCATTGAATGCATCTTATTTTGTATTAAATCATTGGCACTTTGTGCTTTTCTTCACATATAAAACAAACACTTGAGGAAAAAAACATTCTCCAAAATTTTGTTGTATATCACTTTTATGTGTATTCCACGTAACAACTTTCTAAAAATGAAATATAGCTATGCCTTTATGTGCATAGTTAAAGACCTCATTGATAGTGTTTTGGTATGGTTAAAAGTACGTTCTGAAGGTGGACTTTGAGGAATCTTATCCAACTTCATCATTTACTAGCTGTGCAATTTTAAAGCAACATATAAACCTTTCTGTGCCTTAGGTTTTCCAGCTTTAACTGGGGATTATAATAGTACCTACTTGCTAGCTTTGTTCTAAGGATTAGATGAGATCCTTCTGATAATATGCTTACTTAGAACAATATCTGACACATAGTAAACATAATTTCTATTATAATTTTTGTCTTTGCAGTTGTATAATATCTATTTAATTTTGATTAGTAATTAAATTTCTAGTAATCAGTGTTTGAATTAGTCTACATGATTCTTGATCAAGCAGGTTTCCATTTACTGTATTTACTTTGGGCTCCTATTTTAGCAGTTTGTGAAGAATATGCTTTGAGAGAATCCAAAGATAATGTACAGTGGGAATCAAATATAAATACATAAGTACATATAATATGTAAACATTTTGTATTATTATTTTGGAAATGTTAGACTATTTCAACCTAGTTCATCTGTTTGGAAGACTGTTAGGTTAAAGTGCTTTACTACTTTGGAAAATCTTGTTAAAACTTTATGCTGCACTATTTTCTTATGTTCCTTATTAATCTAAGCCTTATTCTCAAAAGATGGGCACTTCACAATTATAAAATCACTGAAGCAGAACGATTAATCTTTTATTTTGGTAATTTATGTTATGCCCCTTCTTTAGAGGAATATTAGGAAAGTTTTATGTTTGAAACTTTATGGAGCCTATTTTTATTTTATTTTAATAAGGCATGGAATGCAAAACTCTAAGATAGCGTAATACCTTGATTTTGTGACATGTTGTCAGGAAATGACGTATTCCAGATGAATACATGTTTTTCAGGTGATTTTCCCCCTATGATGTAGTACTCTCTTCCTTGTCTTTTGAAGCAGTACACAGTGAAAATAATATAAATTTTCTTCACAATACAAGGTCATCATTAGACATTTTTATTATTATACTGCCCACTGACACTGTCCTCAGGATATATTAAAATATGTAGCCCTGCTTGACCATGTACTAAATGGATCCAGACAGCTGTCTTTTTGTGAAATCTCATGTCTACTGTTATTTCTCACCACTGGCAATGTGCCTACTTCTAGAAAGCCAATCCTCTTTATTTGCTGATTCTGACTGCAAGCTATGCTTGCTGGGATTGTGTCTAAAATAACACTAGAGCTTGCGTGAAGACTTGATGTTTTCTCCTCAAGTGCGGTTCATGGAAGAAGGGAGATGTTAGTGTATGTAGATGGGCTACTGGCTGCCTTAGGAACTGTTTTGATTTCTGGAACAGTATTCTAATATACAATCAAATGACCTATATATTTAATATTTTTAATATCTGCCTAAGTTAAGAAAGTGAACACAAATGCTAACGTTACATAGATATTATTTGGTAGATTTACTAGATCTGTGATAAAGAGGAATACATTTCTGAGTTCATGAGTTAGACATCTCAAATATAATGATGGTTAAAATAGAAACAGAATATAATGTAGGTGGTGGAGGAGTCTCATACCTGGAGATACTTCACAGCATCACTGGAGAGTGACCATCACCCATTTTTAGGAAACCCTTTGGTAGTGGACGTTTTATGGCCACTTGAAAACTCTTTGGCATTGCCTCTGTTCTCTGCTTCAGATATGAACATTGATGGATTGATTCATTGAATAATTATTTGTGAGTTTACCTTCTAGATTAAAGGTACTGTGGGAGGTATGGTGGAGGTGAGTGAAATACATATGGCCCTTACCCCCTGAAAGATGGGAGTAAAATAATCACAAATAAATACATATTTTTCAATTGTCCTGTCTTATGAAAGAAAAGTATTGAGTGCTAATGAGTTTAAATATTAGCAAGAAGAGGTAATTAAATTGGAATTCCGAGACAAGTTGATGCTCAAGTTGAGGTCTGAAGGATGAAGAGAAACTAGAAAAGAGAATCGTTTTAACAGAGTAAACAGCATGGAAGAATTCTTAGAAATGGGAAAGATCTTGGCACATTGTGAAAACTAAAAGAAGGCCAAGGTAACTGGAATGCAGTGAACAAGGAAGCATGGGTTAGGAGAGAAAGAAGGAGAAATATATAAGTGCCAGGTCAAGAAGAACCTTGTAAGGATTTTGAATATTTTTCCAAGTGTAACGACATTGAAAAGCTTTAAGTAGGGGATGGCATAAGTAGGGTTGAATTAAAAAATACTTTCTGCTATTCATTGATTCATGAAAGTTGGTGAAGGAGTGAGAGTGGAAGTGTAGCGACTGGCTAAGAGGCTACTGAAGGAATACAAGGGTGGTCAAAGTGATGGGCAGAGTTAGGATATACTGATGCAGCCCTCAGTTTCATTATCTGTAAAATGAGGATAGTTGTGTTTGGTACAGGGTTCATATCAGTAAATATTAGCTACTATTATTATTTGTATTATCCAATGGAATTTGCACTATTTGGTTAGTTAGTTGAAAAATCTGGTTAAAGAGAAATACTAAAAAATATATACTCACGTCCTATATTTTATTTTAACTTAAAGAATATAAATACTCATTGCCAATCTTTTGATACAGCTTGGGACCATTCGTTGAATGTGAATCTGTGAATTGGAGTTCTGAACTGATTTTGTTTGGTTTGCTTTTGTGTGAACCATACCCATAGTTACATCTTCCATGATTTCCGGTTTTGGCTCCCTTACCTGAAGCAAGAATTGAAAGATATCTGTAAATGTCTTTATGAAGCAGGGATGAGAATGACAGCACAGAACTTTCTAGCTTCTTTTTTTTTTTTTTTTTCCAGTTTTGTCCATTATGGGATTTAAAAATTCATATAGCAAATTTTCTTGGAGATCTTCCAGAACATTCTACCTTGTTTTTGTAGAGCCAAACTTTTTAAAATTCAAAATTAACCAGTTTATATAGTATATAATTGAAATATATAATTTCAGTAATAAGTGCATATTGGTATCAGCAAGTTTGGAGAAAAATACAACTGACTTCTGGCACAGATGCCATTTGATTGGAGGTAGTAAAAATGTAGAGTGATGCCAGAAGTAAACCTTGTATTGGTTGCAAGCATTCAATGTGCCGTGGTCGCTAGTCAGTGTCTTTTTATAGAAGAAATGGAAAATATCAGTTAATCTAAGAGTCAGGTAACTGAAGAGTAGTTAAGAGTGTTTCTACTGGGTTTTGGAGGCAGAATTGACAAGACAGGCCTTGGTGTGTGGTGAGGGAAAGGAGAGTCCCAAGAATGTCTCCCTTATTTCTGGTGTAAGCAACCATTTGGAAGAAGGAATTGATCGATGTGGGGGGGGGGAGGGAGATGGGAGATAGCGTCCAAATGTGGTTTTCAGTTTAAGATTCCTGGAAGACATTCAAGTGGCAGTATTATGTAGGCCATTGGCAATTCATCTCTAAAGTTTAGAAGGAGGTCTTGGCTGGCTTTCCTTGAGGAACTTTAAGGGAAAGTGTGGTGAGGGCTTGAACCAAGATAGAGTGGCCCATCTGCTAGGCTGGATTATACAGAATGTGGAGTCATGGTGGCTGGAGGCCAAGGGGTGAGAGAGTCTGAATCCTGCCCTGAGTAAGGAGGCAGAGCTATGTAGCTGCAGAAATTGCGCTCATTGTCAGGTACCAGGGCCAAGGTAGAACTCCAAATGCAAAAACAAATCAGAAAATCACAAACGTACAGAATTAGGAGATAATAATGAAGTACGGCAGGAAACATAGTAAGGTAAAAGCTTCAATAGTAAGACTGTGAAAAATGCCAAGGTGTTAGAACACTATTTTTGTGTGGTGCTGACTGAACAGCGTGTGGGACAAACTGAGAGTTCCTGATACACAGTCACCCAGGCATAAACATTAATTTGATTTTCTGGACGTGTCCATGGGTTTTTCATAATACAACCTTGATACGAGGATACCCTTGGAATCAGTTGTATGCCTTTATGAACACATTAGCCTGTGCTAGGGGTGCTAGGTTAAAGAAAGCAATTTCGAATTCCCCAAAAAAGGACTAAGCTTTTGACCTTGGCCTTATTCACATTATTCTGTGAACAAAATAAACAAACTCTGATCCTACCATTTTATCATCTGCATGTGCAACAGTACAGATGTTTGTCATCACCAGAGCCCTCGATTCATATTGATGTGTGAATCATCCAGTTGTGTTGGAATTCATATTGAAAACACAACATGTTCAGAAACTGGTGGAAATTATAATTAGATCTGAAAGTATTCTGTGAATCACAATGAATATTGTGTTGTTTTGCCCAGCTGAGTTAAGAGGCAAATTGTGATAGGGAAGGAAGTGCTTATTTTTAGTTGATGAGTATAGCTAATCTGGCCTCTCAGTGTAGGGGTGCTGGGCTGTGATATGAGAGAGAATTTGGTTCAGTGGCCACGTGATGGCTTGTTAAGTAATTCCAAACACACCAGCATGAAGATTCTCATTGATTTCCCATTTTCTGAAAGACTAGATTGCTGAATCTGGGTATCTTTTCTTTTTGGAGAGGCAGTTTCTTAAAGGATAGTTTCTTCCTTCTGATGCGAATATTTATGTATTGAATATTAAAACTGAAAATAGCAACCATTGATTCTGGGGAGGGGGGGCTTGATCCCTTTCCCACATAGTGAAAAACATTTCTTAAATGTTTTAATATTTAATGTACAAATATTTGATGCTTATTAAATTTTTTCTTTAAGCATCTATTTTTAAAAACATCTCTGAAGAAATATTCATATATATGAGAAATCCGTCAATTTCTCATGTCTATAAGTGTTTTCATTTTATATTTAGAAGGAGCCAAACACTTCATTATGATTTACCATATTCCCCCACCAGCTGTTCTTTTTTGATTCCCTTTCTCAGGCTCTGGTTCCACCGTTCAATCCCTTGCCAAAGTCCAAACCTGGTCTTCATCCTTGACTCCTACTTTTCTCTATCTTACTGTTTAACTCGTTCTAGAATCTGTTCAGGATTTTCCATCTCTGTAGCAACTACTGATTTCAGCCCACTATCTCCCTAGATTTCTGTGGTGGCTTTCTGCATTCTCTCTGCCACTGCTTTTCAATGTGTTCTCCCCACGTTACTCAAAATCATGTGTAATCATGCTGTCTCCGTGCTTAAAACATTGGTGGTCTTGCCCTTGGGGTAAGAAAAAACTACTTAGAATGTTGTATAAAGTATTTCAGGGCTTGACCTCCTCCCCTTTCTTCAGTTTAGATTCACCTCTTACTTCCTCACATTCTGAGCTCCGGTCACACAGAAACTTAATGTATGTTCTCAAATGTTGCATGGCTATATGACCCCCGAGCCTTCACACATGATCTTGCTTTGGTTTTGAACATTGTCTTCCTACTTTTCTGTCCTCACTTTAGATGCCACTACACAGAGGAAATCTTCCCTGAGAACCACAGACAAAGAGAGGCGCTCATGCTCACATTCCGGTGCAGTCATTTCATCTTATCATGGTGCTTTTTAGTTCTTTATTGCTGTTGCTTATTTACTTGTCTGTACCTCCCAATAGATTGGAAGGGACAAGACTATATCTGTTGTTCTGGGTATCTATTGGCACATGTTTTAGGTTTGTTATGGTGGTACCCCACTTATAGGAATCAAAATCTGTTCCTATTGCTATTAAAAAAAAAAACCTCAAAACTTAGTGATATAAAACTGTCATCATTTTGTATGCTTATGGGAATACATGGGTCAGAAATTTAGATAGGGCATAGTCCAAATGTGGAGATGTTTGTCTCTGCTCCATGGTGTCTGAGGCCTTAACTGGAAAGATTAGAAAGTCAGGGGCTATTTTAATGGCTAGAGGATGGAATCCTCTGAAGCCTTCTTACTTCTTTACTTTTGATAAAACCCAATTGATCTTTTTTTTTTTTTTCTATTGTTGCTATTACTTTTGATGTCATACCTAAGAAGTCATTGCCTAACACAAGATCATGGAAATTTACTCCATCAGGTTGAGTGGTAGTTCCCACATACTGAGTCTTTATCCACAATATTTTGGCAGGAAAAAAAAATCTTGTAATCATCACTTCTTATCTTTAAATTAAAAACACATGCCAAAATTCAGTTCTTTCCCTGTTTTTTGGTGTCTGCCATTAATTAATATCCCCTTGAAAAGTACTTGGAAAGCAGTTTGGCGAACTTAAGTCAAAAGCATCTAAGGAATATACACATGTACAAAGCTGTATGCAAGTTAGTGGGATGGTGTTTCCCAGACAAGGAGACAAGTTATGATGACATTAATGATGCTAGAAACCACCTGCTTAAACAAGCTCATTAAATCAAGCAATTGTGTAATTTGTGTTGACCCAGCTATTAAACAGACTCTCTGAGAAAGCTTATCAGTTTTCATTTATGGAAAAAATCATATTAGAAAACACGATTAAAATCTCTAGTGATAGCTTTGGAATTGACTATATAAGTTAAGGTTCTTTTTTTTCAATCAGTGAATTCTTATGATTAGCTTAAGCAAATAAATGAATTTATTTGAAGTTTATGGTGTAGTTTCCATTATTGAAAGGAGTAACATAAACCAGGCTTCAGATAGACCGGAACCAGGCATATTAATATGGCTTTTGGGAGGAGGAACATTTTAATCATCTTTCTCTGGCAGCTGCGTGGGATGTATGAACTCAGATTGCTTACTCTGTCCTTGCATTACCTTGCTCGAATTTCTAAGAGCTTGTATTTCAGGTTGTTGCCACAACTTATCCTTACATGGATGGAAAAAGGAAAAGACCCATGATAAGACCTTCAGGCACTCCTTGGGGGGTCTGTAGGGGGAGCGCATAGCACCTTGATTTACTGCTCCAGCAAGATATCGTGTAGGGAAGGAAAGTTGTTTCCTAAAATGAAAGCTGGGTACTGTTAGCAAAGCAAAAATCGATCAGGCAGCTCTAAGGCAAGAGCTCTCTTCTACACTGGCTGTTTTAGTAAATTTAAGGGCAGTCTGGCTTTGCATAATGAGTCCTGCTTCTGCTCATAGCTGTTCTTTAAAAGGGTGAACAACCATAGTAGAGCTTATAACGAAATTAATGTTTTAGAACTCTCTTCATAATGTTGTCCCAAAGAGTCAATGTTATATTATGCTTAGCACAATACACCTAGAAAATAAAGTTTTGATTTTAAAACAAATATTGTCTTTGAAATGAAAAAAAATTTTTTAGGGTTGCTACCAGTTTAAACAGAGGATTTGAGAATAGAACCACAAGAAAATCTTGTAAAAATGAACTACAACCTTAAATCTAATGGTAGAACAATTAGAAAATTCCGTTACTATCTAAACAGATAAACATTTGCCTTTAAGAAGCTATAGCGTGTTCTACAAGGTTGCCAAGATAATTCACTGGGGAAAGAAGAGTTTTTTCAACAAATAGGGCTAGAATAATTGGATATCCACATGCAGAAGAATGACTTTTGTATATGGTATGAAGTATACCAGAATTAACTCAAAATGGATTACAGACCTAAATGTAAGAGCTACAACTATAAAACTTTTAAAAGAAAATGTAGGAGTAAATTTTCATGATCTTGGATTAGGCAATGGTTTCTTAGATATGACACCAAAAGTATAAGCAACAAAAGGAAAAATAGATTGGACTTCATCAAAATTAAAATTTGTCGTACTCCAAAGGACAACGTCAAGAAAGTGAATCAATAACCCATAGAATGGGAGAAAATACTTGAAATTCATTTATCTGATAAGAGACTAGTATCCACACTATATAAAGCAGTGGTCCCCAACGTTATTGGCACCAGGGACCGGTTTCATTGAACACAATTTTTCTAAAGATGAGGGGGGAGCGGGGAGTGGGGTGGCAGGGGGATGGTTCAGGCGGTAATGCGAGTGATGGGGGGCATGATTCAGGCGCTAATGGGGAGCAATGGGGAGCGGCAGATGAAGCTTCGCTTGTTTGCCCACCGCTCACCTCCTGCTGTGCAGCCTGGTTCCTAACAGGCTGCAGACTGGTACCGGGGGCTGGGGACCCCTGATATAAAGAACTTTTACAATCCAATGGTAAGACAACCCAATTAAAAGTAGGTAAAATACTTGAGTGTATATTTCTCTAAAGAAGATACAGAAATTGTCAGTAAGCACCTGAAAACAGTATTAGTCATTAGAGAAATGCAAATTAGAACAACAGTGAGATGCCATTTCATACCCACTAGGGTGGCTAAAATCAGAAAGACAATAACAAGTTAGGAGGTGGAGACATTAAAATCTTAAACATTGCTGCTGGGATTGTAAAATGGTACAGTCACTTTGGAAAAGAGGTTAGCAGTTCCTCGAAATGTTTAGAATCGAGTTAAGCAGTTGCGCTCCTAGGCATACACCCAAGAGAAATGAAAACCTATGTCACACGAAGACTTGGACACAGAAGTTTGTAGCAGCAGTATTTATAGTAGCCAAAAAGTGAAAACAACCCTAATATCAATCAACTGATGAATGGGTAAATAAAATGTAATAATTTATATAATAGGTTATGTGGCAATAAAAAGGAATGAAGTAGAGATATATACTACAATACAGATGAACCTTGAAAACATGCTAAGTGAAAGAAGTCAGTCACAAACGGCCACATATTGTATGATTATTTATATGAAATGTTCAGACCTGGCAAATCCCCAGAAACAGAAAGTAGATTAGTGGTTGCCAGAGACTGGAGGGCTGAGGGAATGGGGAATGGCTGTTAATGGCTACAAGGTTTCTTTTTGAGGTGAAAAAATGTTCTGAAATGATGTCGTGTTGATCGTTGCACAGCTGCATGAATATTCTAAAAAATGCTGAATTATAGCCTTTAAAAGGGTGGATTTTATGGTATGTGAATTATATATCAATATATATTTCACTTTTTATATCAATAAAAAAACAAGAAAGAGTGAAGTCAGGATCTAGGCTCATGTACCCGCTGGTATGTGAGAGGAGTGCATCTTTGGCCTCGATTTTCCGTAATGATGTGGTTTCCTGGTATATAGAGTGATTTTAACCCTTTGCTGGCTCTGGGTGCAGTGTGTGGAAGATCTGGGCCTTCCTTCTCTTTCTGGAGCCATGACCAAAAGAAGGGAGTACAAATTATCATTTAGTAAAAATTGCAGTCGTTCAAGTCAATAAGCATTTATTGGGCACCTAGTGTATGACAGCCCATGTGCTAGACAAAAGTTGCAAAGATAACTTGATGCAATTTTGTTATTCACGAAACTCACTTGCTTAGAGCCTCAGTTGACAAAATTTTGCTCTGCTGACAAAATTGAACCTCTGCTTTCAAAATTGCTAGAGGTCAGAGGAGACGAGAAAGTTCTGAATTGAAATTGGATGGCATTTCAACAGAGATACTAAACTGCGTAAAGCACAGCCATTAATTTCCGTATAAGAATACATTTATTCACTTAATTTGGTGATTTAATGCTATAGTTTTTAAGGCTCTAATAGTAGTAGCTTATTTGCTATTTAGAGTAATGCAACAATAGTAAAGAATAGTAAAGAACAATAGTAAAGAATAGTACAAGGCCTGTTGTATTCTGTATATTTGTTAATAATAGAAATTATTTCTAGATATTTAAATAATATTAAAAGTTATAGTCTGTTTTTTAATCTGTATGTTTAAAATAGTTCAAAGATAATTGTATGTTTGGAATAAAATCGTAACATTCTGTTGTGTTTTACTTCGGAGAAATTAGCATCATCGTACATTGTAACTTAATTCAGCTAAAAGCAGAAAATCTATTTTCTCCATGTAGGTGGTTGCTTCCTCTTCTTATATTTCCTTTTTTTTGGAAAAATACACATACTATTCTCAACATACAAAAAAGATATAAAGAATGAGATATGAGTAAATTATTTTGACAGATGTATTCATTAAATAATGTATAGTTGTCAAGGAAAGGAGTTAAAGCAAGCAATGCAAATGAGTTTAGTGACAAAGTAGGAAGAGTGAGTTAAGATAAATGTAGAAGAACAGGTTTGGGGGGTACTTTGGTATGTTTTCATGGCCTTAGTTGCTTTCTGTCACCATTTCTGCTAGTGGGATTTGGTAGTTTTGAATTTTTTTTTTTTTTTTTCTTCATCTTGATCTTTTGTTAGCACTTTTATGAGTTCATCAGTTTTTCATTAGAGTTCTGAAAATGCTTATTCATTCAGTTCAGCAGTACAGTCAGTTACCAGAAAGCTGTACTTGTCAGAGTCTTTTCCATGAATTTCCTGAAGATGAAACCCTTTTATAGGAACATATTTGCAAAATCATCAGAGTACACCCAGAACTGTCTGTAAATGACAAAAGACTTAAAAATGACCACGGTTAAAGATTTGATGAAAGTTCATAATAATGCAGTTGACAAGAAAATTAGTTATTTCTGAGATATACATTTTAAAGTAATAACTAGGATTATTAGTTATAACATTATACCAGAACATATAAGATTTTTAGAAATTTCATGTAATGTCTGAAACATTTATATTAACATATTTCCATACATATTTCCATACAAATACAAATATAAGATTTTTAGAAATTTCATGTAATGTCTGAAACATTTATATTAACATATTTCCATGCAAATAACCCAATGAAAGTTTAGTATTAGTTGTTTTGTTTCTTTTTTTACACTGCAGGTTCTTATTAGGCATCAATTTTATACACATCAGTGTATACATGTCAGTCCCAATCGCCCAATTCAGCACACCACCATCCCCACCCCACCGCAGTTTTCCCCCCTTGGTGTCCATATGTCCATTCTCTACATCTGTGTCTCAACTTCTGCCCTGCAAACTGGCTCATCTCTACCATTTTTCTAGGTTCCACATACATGCATTAATATACAATATTTGTTTTTCTCTTTCTGACTTACTTCACTCTGTATGACAGTCTCTAGATCCATGCACGTCTCAACAAATGACTCAATTTCGTTCCTTTTTATGGCTGAGTAATATTCCATTGTATATATGTACCACCTCTTCTTTATCCATTCGTCTGTTGATGGGCATTTAGGTTGCTTCCGTGACCTGGCTATTGTAAATAGTGCCGCAGTGAACATTCGGGTGCATGTGTCTTTTTGAATTACGGTTTTCTCTGGGTATATGCCCAGTAGTGGGATTGCTGGGTCATATGGTAATTCTATTTTTAGTTTTTTAAGGAACCTCCATATTGTTCTCCATAGTGGCTGTATCAATTTACATTCCCACCAACAGTGCAAGAGGTTTCCCTTTTCTCCACACCCTCTCCAGCATTTGCTGTTTGTAGATTTTCTGATGATGCCCATTCTAAAGGAGTGAGGTGATACCTCACTGTAGTTTTGATTTGCATTTCTCTAATAATTAGTGATGTTGAGCATCTTTTCATGTGCTTCGTGGCCGTCTGTATGTCTTCTTTGGAGAAATGTCTATTTAGGTCTTCTGCCCATTTTTCGATTGGGGTGTTTGTTTCTTTAATATTGAGCTGAATGAGCTGTTTATATATTTTGGAGATTAATCCTTTGTCCGTTGATTCATTTGCAAATATTTTCTCCCATTCTGAGGGTTGTCTTTTCGTCTTGTTTATGGTTTCCTTTGCTGTGCAAAAGCTTTGAAGTTTCATTAGGTCCCACTTGTTTATTTTTGTTTTTATTTCCATTACTCTAGGAGGTGGATCCAAAAAGATCTTGCTGTGATTTATGTCAAAGAGTGTTCTTCCTATGTTTTCCTCTAAGAGTTTTATAGTGTCCAGTCTTATATTTAGGTCTCTAATCCATTTTGAGTTTATTTTTGTGTATGGTGTTAGGGAGTATTCTAATTTCATTCTTTTACATGTAGCTGTCCAGTTTTCCCAGCACCACTTATTGAAGAGACTGTCTTTTCTCCATTGTATATCTTTGCCTCCTTTGTCATAGATTAGTTGACCATAGGTGCGTGGGTTAATCTCTGGGCTTTCTATCTTGTTTCATTGATCTATGTTTCTGTTTTTGTGCCAGTACCATATTGTCTTGATTACTGTAGCTTTGTAGTATAGTCTGAAGTCAGGGAGTCTGATTCCTCCAGCTCCATTTTTTTGCCTCAAGACTGCTTTGGCTATTCGGGGTCTTTTGTGTCTCCATACGAATTTTAAGATGATTTGTTCTAGGTCCATAAAAAATGCCATTGGTAATTTGATAGGGATTGCATTGAATCTGTAGATTGCTTTGGGTAGTACAGTCATTTTCACAATGTTGATTCTTCCAATCCAAGAACATGGTATATCTCTCCATCTGTTGGTATCATCTTTAATTTCTTTCATCAGTGTCTTATAGTTTTCTGCATACACGTCTTTTGTCTCCCTAGGTAGGTTTATTCCTAGGTATTTTATTCTTTTTGTTGCAATGGTAAATGGGAGTGTTTCCATAATTTCTCTTTCAGATTTTTCATCATTAGTGTATAGGAATGCAAGAGATTTCTGTGCATTCATTTTGTATCCTGCAACTTTACCATATTCATTAATTAGCTCTAGCAGTTTTCTGGTGGCAGTTTTAGGATTCTCTATGTATAGTATCATGTCATCCGCAAACAGTGACAGTTTTACTTCTTCTTTTCCAATTTGTATTCCTTTTATTTCTTTTTCTTCTCTGATTGCCGTGGCTAGGACTTCCAGAACTATGTTGAATAATAGTGGTGAGAGTGGACATCCTTGTCTCGTTCCTGATCTTAGAGGAAATGCTTTCAGTTTTTCACCATTGAGAATGATGTTTGCTGTGGGTTTGTCATATATGGCCTTTATTATGTTGAGGTAGGTTCCCTCTATGCCCACTTTCTGGAGAGTTTTTATCAGAAATGGGTGTTGAATTTTGTCAAAAGCTTTTTCTGCATCTATTGAGATGATCATATGGTTTTTATTCTTCAATTTGTTAATATGGTGTATCACATTGATTGATTTGCGTATATTGAAGAATCCTTGCATCCCTGGGATAAATCCCACTTGATCGTGGTGTATGATCCTTTTAATGTGTTGTTGGATTCTGTTTGCTAGTATTTTGTTGAGGATTTTTGCATCTATATTCATCAGTGATATTGGTCTGTAATTTTCTTTTTTTTGTAGTGTCTTTGTCTGGTTTTGGTATCAGGGTGATGGTGGCCTCATAGAATGAGTTTGGGAGTGTTCCTTCCTCTGCAATCTTTTGGAAGAGTTTGAGAAGGATGGGTGTTAGCTCTTCTCTAAATGTTTGATAGAATTCACCTGTGAAGCCATCTGGTCCTGGACTCTTGTTTGTTGGAAGATTTTTAATCACAGTTTCAATATCGTTACTTGTGATTGGTCTGTTCATATTTTCTGTTTCTTCCTGGTTCAGTCTTGGAAGGTTATACCTTTCTAAGAATTTGTCCATTTCAACCAAGTTGTCCATTTTATTGGCATAAAGTTGCTTGTAGTAGTCTCTTAGGATGCTTTGTATTTCTGCAGTGTCTGTTGTAACTTCTCCTTTTTCATTTCTGATTTTATTGATTTGAGTCCTCTCCCTCTTTTTCTTGATGAGTCTGGGTAATGGCTTATCAATTTTGTTTATCTTCTCAAAGAACCAACTTTTAGTTTTATTGATCTTTGCTATTGTTTTCTTTGTTTCTATTTCATTTATTTCTGCTCTGATCTTTATGATTTCTTTCCTTCTGCTAACTTTGGGTTTTGTTTGTTCTTCTTTCTCTAGTTTCTTTAGGTGTAAGGTTAGATTGTTTACTTGAGATTTTTCTTGTTTCTTTAGGTAGGCTTGTATAGCTATAAACTTCCGTCTTAGAACTGCTTTTGCTGCATCCCATAGGTTTTGGGTCGTCGTGTTTTCATTGTCATTTGTCTCTAGGTATTTTTTGATTTCCTCTTTGATTTCTTCAGTGATCTCTTGGTTATTTAGTAACGTATTGTTTAGCCTCCATGTGTTTGTCTTTTTTACGTTTTTTTCCCTGTAATTCATTTCTAATCTCATAGCGTTGTGGTCAGAAAAGATGCTTCATATGATTTCAATTTTCTTAAATTTACTGAGGCTTGATTTGTGACCCAAGATGTGATCTATCCTGGAGAATGTTCCATGCGCACTTGAGAAGAAAGTGTAATCTGCTGTTTTTGGATGGAATGTCCTATATGTATCAATTAAATCTATCTGGTCTATTGTGTCATTTAAAGCTTCTGTTTCCTTATTTATTTTCATTTTGGATGATCTGTCCATTGGTGTAAGTGAGGTATTAAAGTCCCCCACTATTATTGTGTTACTGTCGATTTCCTCTTTTATAGCTGTTAGCAGTTGCCTTATGTATTGAGGTGCTCCTATGTTGGGTGCATATATATTTATAATTGTTATATCTTCTTCTTGGATTGATCCCTGGATCATTATGTAGTGTCCTTCCTTGTCTCTTGTAACATTCTTTATTTTAAAGTCTATTTTATCTGATATGAGTATAGCTACTCCAGCTTTCTTTTGATTTCCATTTGCATGGAATATCTTTTCCCATCCCCTCACTTTCAGTCTGTATGTGTCCCTAGGTCTAAAGTGGGTCTCTTGTAGACAGCATATATATGGGTCTTGTTTTTGTATCCATTCAGCCAGTCTATGTCTTTTGGTTGGGGCATTTAATCCATTCACGTTTAAGGTAATTATCGATATGTATGTTCCTATGACCATGTTCTTAATTGTTTTGGGTTTGTTTTTGTAGGTCCTTTTCTTCTCTTGTGTTTCCCACTTAGAGAAGTTCCTTTAGCATTTGTTGTAGAGCTGGTTTGGTGGTGCTGAATTCTCTTAGCTTTTGCTTGTCTGTAAAGCTTTTGATTTCTCCATCAAATCTAAATGAGATCCTTGCCGGGTAGAGTAATCTTGGTTGTAGGTTCTTCCGTTTCATCACTTTAAGTATATCATGCCACTCCCTTCTGGCTTGCAGAGTTTCTGCTGAGAAATCAGCTGTTAACCTTATGGGAGTTCCCTTGTATGTTATTTGTCGTTTTTCCCTTGCTGCTTTCAATAATTTTTCTTTGTCTTTAATTTTTGCCACTTTGATTACTATGTGTCTCGGCGTGTTTCTCCTTGGGTTTATTCTGTATGGGACTCTCTGCGCTTCCTGGACTTGGGTGGCTATTTCCTTTCCCATGTTAGGGAAGTTTTCGACTATAATCTCTTCAAGTATTTTCTCTGGTCCTTTCTCTCTCTCTTCTCCTTCTGGGACCCCTATAATGCAAATGTTGTTGCGTTTAATGTTGTCCCAGAGGTCTCTTAGGCTGTCTTCATTTCTTTTCATTCTTTTTTCTTTAGTCTGTTCTGCAGCAGTGAATTCCACCATTCTGTCTTCCAGGTCACTTATCCGTTCTTCTGCCTCAGTTATTCTGCTATTGATTCCTTCTAGTGTAGTTTTCATTTCAGTTATTGTATTGGTCATCTCTGTTTGTTTGTTCTTTAATTCTTCTAGGTCTTTGTTAAGCATTTCTTGCATCTTCTCAATCTTTGCCTCCATTCTTATTCCGAGGTCCTGGATCATCTTCACTATCATTATTCTGAATTCTTTTTCTGGAAGGTTGCCTATCTCCACTTCATTTAGTTGTTTTTCTGGGTTTTTTTCTTGTTCCTTCATCTGGTACATAGCCCTCTGCCTTTTCATCTTCTCTATCTTTCTGTAACTGTGGTTTTTGGTCCACAGGCTGCAGGATTGTAGTTTTTCTTGCTTCTGCTGTCTGCCCTCTGGTGGTTGAGGCTATCTAAGAGGCTCGATGGGAGGCTCTGGTCGGTAGTTTTGAATTTTATGTATCTGTATTATTCAGTAACTTTTTGGTAAAGGTAAAAAATTCAGTATATTCTTTAATGTGTAGTCATGAAAGCCACTATATGTTTGTATGCATATAGTTATTAAATAATGGCTAATGTTGTATATAAGTAGTTTTATTTGAGAATATACGAAACCCTAGGAGTAATTTCATTGCTTAATATAATCACATGTCTGATTCTATTGGCAAAAACAAAAAGATTTTGCAAATAATCTGTTTAAGATGACTAGAGTCTATTTTATTTATCTTAATAATTTCATTGACCAAGAATAGAAATGGGCCCAAAGATGAAAAATTTACCTCTTTTCTGTGACTATACCAATAATATGGCCTATACTAATATAAGAAAATTGTTATGTTTTCATCTTTATTATGAGGCATAAGATCCTTTAGAGGTTATCTGTCAAGAATGATAGAAGGAAGACCTCAATGTTAGTTCACCATCCGTGCTGTGTTATATTTTGTTATATATGTTGAGTGTCCACAACTCCATAATTTATAGCAAATGTTATGAAATGCATACATAACAGATTCTCACTTCTAGATCTGGCAGTTACTACATTTTTTCTACATAGACAAAAACATTATCAAGTTTTTTCTAAATTCTGTTTTTAACATCACAGCTTTTAACACTTGTTAATGATAGTATATGTAAGGTGAGTTTAGCCAATAATAGAGTTTCCATGCTTGATATTCTGTTCAGAGAGAGTTTGAATGCAGATATATCTGAACATTTTGAGAAGGATGAAAGTGTCACTCTAAGTAGTTTTTAATTCATGTGTTATATAATTTCTTGGATTCTGGTCATAGCTTTAAAGTATCACAAAATGTTTTTATAGTGGGTAGTTAGGCTCAAAAGTATATTTGGTATTTGTTGAATTCAACATCATTGTATATACATATGAGTTAAATGAAGGAGAAGCAGAGACAGACAGAAGGAGAAGGAGGAGAATAAAAAGGATGGGGAGGAAGTGGAGAAGGAGGAGAGAGATTGATTTTGATAATAAATCTGTGTTTCAGAGTTTAATATATTTTTATTTAACATAAGGCTATAAGATTACCATACGACCCAGCAATCCCACTACTGGGCATATACTCTGAGAAAACCATAATTCAAAAAGAGTCATATACCACAATGTTCATTGCAGCTTTATTTACAATAGCCAGGACATGGAAGCAACCTATGTGTCCATCAACAGATGAATGGATAAAGAAGATGTGGCACATATATACAATGGAATATTACTCAGCCATAAAAAGAAACGAAATTTAGTTATTTGTAGTGAGGCGGATGGACCTAGAGTCTGTCATAGAGTGAAGTAAGTCAGAAAGAGAAAAACAAATATTGTATGCTAACACATACATATGGAATCTAAAAAAAAAAAAAAAAGTTCTGAAGAACCTAGGGGCAGGACAGGAATAAAGACGCAGACATAGAGAATGGACTTGAGGACACAGGGAGGGGGAAGGGTAAGCTGGGACGATGTTAGAGAGTGGCATGGACATATATACACTACCAAATGTAAAATAGATAGCTAGTGAGAAGTAGCCGCATAGCACAGGGAGATCATCTCGGTGCTTTGTGACCAACTAGAGGGGTGTGATAGGGAGGGTGGGAGGGAGACACAAGAGGGAGGAGATATGGGGATGTATGTATATGTATAGCTGATTCACTTTGTTATAAAGCAGAAACTAACACACCATTGTAAAGCAATTATACTCCAATGAAGATGTTAAAAAATTTTTTTTAAATTAATTTTATCTTCTAATTTGTATTCTTTTTAATTTCATATTGTTGATTTACAACATTGTATAATTTCAGGTGTACAACATGATTCACCATTTTTGAAGGTTATACTCCATTTATGGTTATTATAAAATATTGGCTATATTTCCTGTGCTGTACAATATATCCTTGTAGCTTGTTTATTTTGTACATAGTAGCTTATATCTCTTAATCCCCTACCCCCTTTCCTCTCCTTACTAGTAACCACTAGTTTGTTCTCTATATCTGTGAGTTTGTTTCTTTTTTTTTATATTCACTAGTTTTTTTTCCTTCTTAGGCTCCGTAAATAAGTGATATCATATAGTATTTGTCTTTCTCTGACTTACTTTGCTAGGTGTAACACCCTCCAGGTCCATTCATGTTGCTGCAAATGGAGTTATTTCATTCTTTTTTATGGCTGAGTAGTATTCCAGTGTGTGTGTGTCCATACCACATCTTCTTTATCCATTCATCTGTTGATGGATACATAGGTTGCTTCCATATCTTGGCTATTGTAAATAATGCTGCTATGAACATTGGGGTGCACGTATCTTTTCAAATTAGTGTTTTCATTTCTTTGGGTATATAACCAGGAGTGGAATTGCTGGGTCATATGGTAGTTCTATTTGTAGTTTTTTGAGAAACCTCCATACTGTTTTCCACAGTGGCTGCACCAATTTACATTCCCACCAATGGTGTATAAGGGTTCCCTTTTCTCCACATCCTCGCCAACATTTGTTATTTGTATTCTTTTTGATGATAGCCATTCTGGCAGGTGTGATGTGATATCTCATTGTGGTTCTGATTTTGCATTTCTCTAATGATTAACAGTGTTGAGCATCTTTTCATGTGCCTGTTGGCCATCTGTATGACTTCTTTGGAAAAATGTCTATTCTGGTCTTTTGCCCATTTTTCGATCAGGTTTTTTTTTTTTTTTTTGATGTTGAGTTGTATGAGCTGTTTGTATATTTTGGCTATTAACTCCTTATTGATCATATAATTTTCAAATGTTTTCTCCTAGTTAGTAGGTTGTCGTTTCACTTTGTTGATGGTTTCCTTTAACCTGCAGAAGATTTTCAGCTTAATTAGGTCCCATTTGTTTATTTTTGTTTTTATTTCTTTTGCTTTAAGAAACATCCAAAAAAATATTGCTCTGATTTATGTCAAAGACTGTTCTATGTTTTCTTCTAAAAGTTTTATGGTTTCTGGTCTTATATTTAGGTCTTTAATCCATTTTGAGTTTATTTTTTATATGGTGCTAGAAAATGTTCTAATTTCATTGTATAACATATAGCTCTCTAGTTTTCCCAGCACCGCTTATTGAAAAGACAGTGTTTTCTCCATTATACATTCTTGCCTCTTTTGTCATAGATTAATTCACCATAAGTGTGTGGGTTTATTTCTGGGCTCTCTATTCTGTTCCATTTATCTATATGTCTGTTTTTGTGCCAGCACCATACTGTTTTGATTACTGTAGCTTTGTAGTATAGTCTGAAGTCAGGGAGCATGATACTTCAAGCTCCGTTCTTTTTACAGATTGTTTTGACTATCTGGAGTCTTTTGTGTTTCCTTACAATTTTTAAAATTTTTTGTTCCAGTTCTTTGAAAAATGCCATTGGTATTTTGATAGGGATTGCATTGAATCTGTATATTGCCTTGTGATTTTCTGATTTGCTTTTGCATTTGGAGCTCCACCTTGACCCTGATACCTGACAATGAACACTGTTTCTGTAGCTACATCACTCTGCTGCCTTACTCAGGCAACATTCAGACCCTCTCACCCCTTGGCCTTCAGCCACCATGACTCCATATTGTATATAATCCAGCCTAGCAGATGGGCCACTCTATCTTGATTCAGGCCATCACCACACTTACAGCTCCTGTAGCGTGGGAGACAGTTGCCTAAGTAAATAATGATGATTACAGTCAGTGTAAGGAGAGCTTAGATAGAGCTGTGGGGCTGGAGCCCAGAGGATGGAGTGACTGCCTGCCAAAGGCAGACAAAGGAGGACCTGGGTCAAGGATGAGCAGTCACTTCCATGGCGGAGCAGGATAAATGCCTCTAAGTAATAGAAGGAGCACAAGTAAAGCCCTGGAGTTGGGAAGGAAGAGCATGCCTTGAGGATGATGAGAGATACAGCATGTCTGGAGTTTGAATTGCAGAAGTGAGAACATTTGGAGCCAGATTATGATGTTCTCCAACAGGAATTTTTATGTGGTTCATACTTTATTCTCAAGGTGTTGAAGAGCTGTGCTAACAGTGATTATAGTAACCAATATTTATTGAGGGTTAACCATGGGCAATAGGTTGTTAATTTATTTGCATGTATTGTCTTATTCCTATGTAGTAGACAAGGAAACTAAGAGGTTAAGTAACTTAACCAAAGTCACATAACAAATGACCTGCACAGCTGGGTTTGCAGCCACACAGTCTCAGATTCCAAAGCTTCTGCTTTTAATGTGGTACTTCACTGCCTTTTGTTACAGTTTTTAAAGGGGGGAGATACAGATTGATGTGAGATGTGTTTAAGGACGATACTGCAAAAATAATGTGGAGGAAGCCTCTGGAGGAAAAGATAGGCTACAGCAATAGTGCAGGTAAAAAATCATGGGTCTGACTAAAAAACATTGGTGGGAAGATGTTGAATCTGCTACTGAAGGGTCTTTCTCTCTGCTGGTGATTCCTCTTCCTGCTTCTGGAATCCACCTTGCCTCCCCTTGGAGTCAGAAGGGCTATCATCAAAAGGAACACAAATGACAAAAGGTGGCCAGGATGTGGAGAGAAGGGAACCCTTGTGCACTGTTGGTGGGAATGTAAATTGGTGCAGCCACTGTGGAAAACAGTATGGAGGTTTCTCAAAAAACTAAAAATATAACTACCATATGAGCCAGCAATTCCATTCCTGGGTATATATCCAAGGAAAGTGAAAACACTGATTTGAAAAGATACATGCACCCCAATGTTCAGCATCATTTACAATAGCCAAGATATGGAAGCAACCTAAGTGTCCATCAACAAATGAATTGATAGAGAAGACGTGGTGTGTGTGTGTGTATATATATATATATATATATATATATATATATATATATATATACAATGGAATGCTACTCAGAAGTCATAAAAAAGAAGGGAATCCTACCATTTGCAACAACGTGGATGGTACTATGATAAGTGAAATAATTCAGGCAGAGAAAGACAAATACTGTATGATATCTCTTATATGTAGAATCTAAAAAATACAACAAACTAGTGAATGTAAGAAAAAAGAAGATGACTTACAGAAAACAGGCTAGTGGTTACCAGCAGAGAGAGGGAAGCAGGGAGGGGAAGTATAGAGGTAGGGGGTTAAGAAGTACAAACTATTATGTATAAAATAAGCTATAAGGATATATTGTACAACACAGGGAATATAGCCAATATTTTATAATAACTATAAATGGAGTATAACCTTTAAAAATTGTGAATCATTATTTTCTATACCTGTAACATATAATATTGAATATCAACTATACTTCAATTAAAAAATTTTGAAAAGAGAGGAAGCTTCTTGTAAGCGAAAAGCTCACCTGCCATTGTAGTGTGCCTGTATAAACACTTAAAAACAGGAGACCTCTTGATCAGAGAACAGAGCATTTACTCACATCTTAGAGCGCTAATTCCCCTGTGTTCCAGTTCCCCATGGGGCAGTGCAGTGTGGGCTAGACACATCTGTGCGTGCAGGGACTTGCCAAAGGACAGGAACTCATAAATTATGAAACTCAGAGGTTGTATAAGGCACCAAGCATATTTTCCCTTTTCCCACATGGAGAGACAAATCCTGTCTGGGGAGGGGAAGGAAAGGTCCTGAGATTTTTATCACCCTTAAAATGTAAGTAAATATCTCTGAGGCAGATAAGCCCTTAAATCTCTCTGGAATAATTCACTATCTCTAACTTCCATTCAATCATCCTTTCACCCAGGTTGCCAGTAATTTTTACCCAGAAGGTCCTGAGTGTGCAGAAATGTGAAAATATTCATGGAACATAGTCTCCCAATAGTGGTGTGAACAACCTATTGAAATTGGACAGAATTTCTACATCTTTTATAAGATACTGGAATCAGTCCATCACAAGCTTAGAATGTCTGCTATACTGATTGAAGTGGACAGTTGTTCAGGCCAAATAATCTATAAAATTCAGGCCAAATTATGTATAAAATTTGAAAAGTGTTTCTTAAACAAATTTCTGGGTTACTCAAGTGATTGTCTTGGTATGTATGTTCTTACTTTGAGTGCCAATAAATTATGTTTGAAGAGAATCCTATTTCTTCTGTGCTTTGAAAGTTTCTGAAGCAATACTGGTAAATGGTCAACAGAAGGACCAAGAAACCCTACTTTTATTCAGAAACCTGGGCATTATCGCAATTTCAAGAATACAGAAACGTATCTCATGAATATATTCCATGTAATAAAAGATTGCATGCGGTGTGAAATTTTAAAAAATAGTTTATTTTAGCTGATAATGTATATCATGAGCTTTTCCCTGGGACATATAGTGGAACTCAGTTCTGTTTTTCTCAAAAAACGTTAAGATGAATTATTTTCTTGTGTTTTGTATGCATCATCTAGGCAGGTACCAAAAAGATGAGGTTCAGTAACAGTGTTAAATCAAAAAGCACATTGAACCAAGTTGAGTCTGACATGTTGAGAGTTAAAAAAAAAAGTGGTTGTTAGTTTCTAGTATAATACAATGAGCTTTCATTTACAACTTTTTTCTTCTGTTTTGTGTGTTTGATTTTGTATATGGGTTTTGGTCAAGGGATAGATAAGAGGGAGATCAGGAAATAAAGGTAGAACTTCCGTGGATCTTCAAATGCTGGTGTTGACAGCAAGTAACTTTTCCGACATGTGATGTACAAAATTAAACTGTTAGGGTTTTTGGATTTCTTTTCATGTTTCTCTGTCCTTCTCTCATTGCCAGAGATGACATCAGCCTTGATTCTTTTAATTAATATGCTAGAGAGAAGAAGATGATCAATACCAAAAATTAAGAACTGCAGCTTAGCTGAAGACCAGTCTTCAGTGTGTAGGTCTTTTTATTTTTCATATATATTTTTTGAAATGATGGAAGCAATAAAAAGTCGTGTTGAAATAAAAAGTTCCACTATTCTGCCACCACCAATTTGCTTTTTCTATATTACCTTATACTTCAGACACACACAGCAAAATTCCAGTACATATTAAGCACTTAATACATCTTTCCTATTAACATTGTGTTATGTTTGTTTGTTTATTTAAGGAGATGTGAAAAGCACAAAATATTAGAAAACTAATAGTATAAGTTAGGTGTAGTGAGTCTTTCTATTTAGCTTTAGGTCTTCCAGAGTAACCCTAGGCTAGTGTTAATCCTGATAGTGACAAGTTAAAATAGTGACAGGGATAAAATGATCTCTTGTCATAGTTGTTAGCCAAGACGAGGGTGCCAGTTTCACTTTTTTATGTTGATAACCTCATAATAGTAATTTCACAGGGCTCTTTTGTGAGCTTATTGAACCTGGTGTTCAGTGTTTCATTGTGTTTGGGGCAGAGCTGGCTGGGTGGGGTGCAGAGTACCCAGGGATGTGGGTGGAGAGATACCCAGTGCCAGATTCTTAAGGGCCTTTGTAAGTTATACTACAGGGTTGGGACTTCATCTTGGAGCAAATAGGGAGTGAGCGAATGCCATTTAAAGAAGGAATTGCCATTCTGGAATCTGTAATTTCAAGGGGTGACTCTTTCTCTGTGTGAATAGTGGATTTCAGAAGGGTAAGGTAAACAATTTGAAAAGTTCTTAGTGATCCAAGTGAGGAATGAAGGAGGCTGAAGGTCGGCTTGAGGCAGCAGAGGAGTTTAAGAGGTTGAACGAGTGTGGCTTTATGTTTAAGTGAATGCAGTAGATTAGGAAGAGGGGACTTTGAGGATTAATGCATAGGTGTCTGACCTGGAAACTGTCCAGTTGGTGGTGCCAGCCACTGTGATGGCCATAAATTGAATGATGCTTATGCACCATTTTCAACCCCCGCGGTATCTCTAGAACATGAAAATAAACATGCTTGAGCCTGGCAAAGTGATACATATGATGTTATCAACTCTTTTGTTCTTAAGTTTTACATTTCAAATTTTATGTCAATACTACTAATAAACATAAAAAATGCATTTATACATATCCTTTCAACTATTCCTTGAAGCCTTCCTGATTTCTGTCATTTAAAAATTACTAATTTTCGTTTGGCATTTAAACATACATTATCACACATGAATTTTGAATGATGTAGAGGTTTTGCTTATATTTTCATGTATCTTTGTGTTTGGCTTACCCTCATTACCTTTATTATTAAGCACTTGGGCATTCCTTAGCTTCGATTCCTTCCGTATCTTATTCAGATAACTTTTTCTGACCACATAAAATGTCTGTAACATAAAATTTAAATGTGGATACTGGCAAGGATAAATATTATGTAAAGTTAAAACAACAAACACATACTCCAGGCCTAGAAGGTTAGATATGGGGGAAATTAATCCTACTCTCAACATTAATGTGTAAAAAAGCTATCAGGAAATTACTACATTTGTAATTGTTGTTATATATCAACTATATGCACAGAACCAATAAATGAAGTATCTGTTGATAAGAGTTTTTGCACAGTAATTATTTTCTCATTATTACAGCAGATAGAGCTTTCTGAAATAAATATAATCAAGTTTCTATCAATACATCCAAACCAATCAGATCTGTCTCACACAAGTGTTTCTTATTGCCCATGGTGAGCTTGAAATTCCCTGCCAGCTGCAAAAAGATGTTATTGTAGCATCAAGAAAACTATATGAAGAAAATGAAATGCATGATACTTTCTTACATTTTTCTTAGGTGAGCATAAATGTTGACAGAGCTGATAGTCTTACAGCTCTTACATATACAAGCTCTTACATGCAAAACATTTCTGATTTAGTAGTCAAACACTCAGAATCTTTTTATGCTCTCTTACATTTTGCAATCCTTTTTTGCTTAAAACATCTCTTTTTTTGTACCTGGGATTCCACTGTAGGGTCTTTAAAGATTTTGACAAGATAAGAGGAAACAAACCAAACTCTGCTTTCCTACATATCCTATACATATTTTCATTTTTAGACAAACTTGCATCATGGATACAGGTTGACTCAGTGTTTAAAATTTTGAGCTCCAGGGTCATACTTGGTATCCTTTTTATTTATTTCTTATCTTTTGTAATGCATTATTTCAGAGCAAATGACTGTGGCCTGATTTCTCTCTCTCTCTCTCTTTTTTCTTTGCAAATGTCCCAGGAGACCCACATATGCGTGAGCACTAGAAATCTCAATCAGTTTATGAAATCAGCGGTTATTTTTCAAAATTGTTTTGAATGTATAAAGCAGATACTATTTAATCTTAACCTGTGTTTTGGTGGCAAAATGTATGATTGTTCTCTTCCTTTGGTTTGGCAGAATCCGAAATGCAAAGCATCAGAATATCATGCTTTAACTGTAGTTAATGTATTTTAATATACCAAAACAAAATTTATACTATATGAAATATTTACAGACATCTTAAATTGCTTTCCCAGGTTGAATACTAGCTAGTTGCCCCTATATACCACTTATTGGATGTTTCTTCTCATCGCTGATTTGAATTGAATCTTTGTACACTAAATTCTTCTATCTTTTAAGCAACTGGTAGGGAAAAGCATTACTTTTTTCCTGAAATTTCTTTACTATTCATATATATTTAACCTTCAAGTGAATTTTAGTCGTTTTATCACTCTAATTAAGATTTCTGAAAAAAATATATAAAGTGGCTTCACCTCATCAATATTATGCGTGAGTAGTAGAAAGCCTTAGAATTTTTTTTATGGCGTTAGATTCCTGGGTTGTAATTTCTGCTGTGCCACTTAATAGCCATATGACCTTGGGAAAATACCAGGCTCTGCGTCTCAATTTCCTCATCTGTAGAAAGGGGATAGTAATATCGTCTATCATACAGGGTTGTTATGAAGATGAGATAAGTTAGTATTTGTAAAGCTCTTAGTACAGTGTCTCATGTGTATTAAGTTTTGTATTTGTGCGTTTTTCTTAAATACAACTGAAGTCAATTAAAAGCATAATGTTGCAATACAGTAGAAATGTGTGAGCTTTTTAAGGAGATTGTGTAAGAGAAATGTAGCTGTTTACCACAGGAGGCAAAAGGTACCACGTTCGAGTGCAGAGGCGGCATCATTCTTTTGGGTGTTGGTTTGGAGGGCAGATGAACCGTTGATGTGCCTGATGTGATGTGTGAGAGCATATGAGATTGAAATGTTTGATATTCCTAAAGAAACAGTAAAATTCCTCTCAAGGGACCCATACATTCTTGGGGAAAGGCTGTCTAACCCCTGCCTCGAAAGCGCTATCTTCATAGGAAAGCTCACCTCTAAAAGTCTGCATCTTTAGCGAAAATAAACTGGTAGGTTGTGAATTTTTTTTAACCAAAGATAGCAGTTTATTAAAGGAAAATTAGTGTGTGCAGGCAGTCTGACATATTATTCTGAATCTTTTATGTCTTTGTTAGGGTATGCTAAAAAATTTTATGTGATGATAATGCTCTTTAGATGCAGGTTTTTTAAAATTGGACTTCATATTTGACGAATCATGAGATCCACAAAGAAATAGCGTAATCTGATGAATGTCCATTATAAATTAATATTAAAATATGGAGCTGTATGAACTGAAATATGAGTATACGATTTACATGGCCAACCGAACCATCACATGAATCATCTCGTTTTAAAATGTTAAGAATCCCTTGCCTGTCCCTGAAATAGGAAGAAGTATAGGAGATGAAGTGTTATTGCAGTACTAGCACATAGCAATATACCTTTTTTATTACAGAATCAGGGAACAATCCTCTGAGATTCTCATTTGAAGTAGAAGGGAGTGAATTTTTATTGATTTGTTATTTCATTTAACACATCATTTTGCCCTCTTGCTCTCTTGTAGTATGTGTGTTCAATAAATAATACATTCTCTCTTCTCCATGTTGCTGCCTAAGAATCTGTGTGGCTCAAAATAAGCCAGGTGTTTCCACAACTTATTGTTCTGTCTTCTCTGTTGTTTTGCCTAACAGCTGTCAGGACTGGTCTTCTTAATTGTTTTATGTGAGTGATGTGAAATTCGGGTTGTGATACCAAAGGTGGTCTGGGGCGAATGCTGCTTACCCAATTGCCATGTTATGGACATGTGTGTCTCGTATTGCCTCTGCTTGATTGTGACAATGGCTGCTGACCCCTGACTGTCGTTAAGTGCCTGGTAACTGGTCAGTCGAATCCACCTCAGAATGATGATCAGTAGCCGGGCCTGTGAGGCTGACAACACCCAGAAGTAAAAGCAACATTGCAAGTAAGACACTCATTTCATGGTCTGCTTCAGCAGGGAGCTTGCTTGTGACACAAGCTACATTTTCATAATCAGGAAAACAAATGACCCGCCAGGTCTTTCCAGAGAGGGTTATTTATATATTTCATCAATGGTTCCTTTTGGTTTTAATTAGGAAGACTAGGGATATCACATTTAGATTGTTTCAGTAGGCCTAAAAAAGAAGGCAGAGGGTACAATTTTAAAATGGCACCTGGTAGGATTTCTGTGAGTGTTTAATTGAACTCGGGATTAAACTAGAAAGCATCTTCGGTTATGTCCTGAAGTTCATTCCTCTGTGAAACTGCTGTGCTGTCCAGTGGAACTGCCTAGGTAGAAATCAATTTCAATGGGAAGAAGCACACCTTTCCCCTGTCAGGTCTTACTGTCCCCCGCACCCCCACCCCTTTAAGCTTTGCTTCTAGTAAGGAGCATGGATTATGAAGAAGGGTATGTAATTACATTACATTGACTGCATCAGGCTAGAGGTTAGATTTTTGCTGTCAGCTGACAACATTTTGGAGAGAGTGTGTTCATTTTTATTCTTAGTATCCCACTTGGTCCTTCCCTATCACTCTTAGAAGAACTCAGTTTACTATATTCTGTACTTGACCCCTAAAGCACCTTGACCCAAGCTGGAAGAGTAGGATTGAGTACAGTGAATGCATATCTCTTCAAAGATGTATTTGTAATGAAGGGCCTCTCTGGGAGCCTACTTAATACAAATCACCTTTCATTTTACAACAGGTAGTCAATGTTGGATTCAGGTAGTAGTTTTAGAAAAGTTCATTTACTTCCAACTTCAGATCTCAAATTTAACATGATTTTTAAAGGGGCATGACATTAGACCTTTAAAAAATGTGTGTTTCAATTCCCAAATAGTGCTTTTGAACAAAATATATATTTTGAAGCTACACAGTGAATTGTGCCTAATTCTCACTAGGTTTTAAAATCATAAATACCTTAGGTCATGGCTCCTTCAACATTTGAATTCTTTTTGGATTGTACAAAGGCCATGCAGATAGATGTTAAAACATGCGTGGTCACACAAAGCAGGGAGGGCAGAAGGAAAATATACATCCAGGTGTTGAGGAGGAAGTCAGTATCTTTGCTGTGAATATTCATCTTAATTTCAAGTGTTGTTTACCAACAGTTTAAAGGCCTATACGTCCTCCCAAACAGCAAAAACATTAAAGAGGTAAAAAGATAATTGAAATAGGAAATGGTAGTAAGAAGTCTTCAGTGACAAGCCAATAAGTATTATAATCCTGAGCTGTATTCTTTATTAATATTGGTTTACAGTTTCTATTTAGCACTTAATGGTCTCTTGGTCCTGCCTTGGATTCCATATTTTTATTTGATAACATTTATTGTTTTTTTCCCCTAATATAAAAGAAATAGTCACGTTAAAATCTTTGGGAAATATACACAATAAAAAATAATGAAATGAATTCGTGAGTAAATGATACATGATGATATTTGCTTCAAAATAATGTTGGGTGGGCAAAGAGGTGAGAGTCTAGATGAAACTGTACTGGCCCTTATAAGTTTTGGGTGCATAGAGGTTCGTTATGCTGTTCACTTTATTTTTATATCCTTTGAAAATTTCTGTAATTAAAATAAAAAGACCTCTAGTCCCACTTCTCAGAGATAATTATTTCTTCTTCTGCACGCAGACATATTCATAGAAATACACTTACACATACTCATACTTTTTTTATTTAGACAAAATTGGACCACCCCAAAGTAGAGAGTCTGAGTTCAATAGAGACTCAGGTTGTTCTCTCAAATGCCCTTGGCAGACTCCTGTGCAGAGTGACCATTTGAATTCTGTTGACTTGTCATTGGATGGTCAGGTTTGGTGAGTAAGTGAAGCCAGGTGTGTACTCATCTGGCGGGGGAGGGGGGGGTTCAGGCCCAAAACAGAATTGCTGTACACACTGACACTAAACCATGGCTAAAACTTAGAATTTGCTTGTGTTTGGTGTGTTGTTTAGACGTAGCTTAAATATCTTCTGTGGGCTGAGATGTGGGAAAAAATAGCAAAGCAAGGGAAGCTACCCTATTCTCATCCTCTTTTTCTTTGTAATGTTATTCCCTCTTCCTCTGAAAGAAGAAATGGAGGGAAAACAGAGCAGAACCTCAGAAGTGTTTAACTCAGAGAGTGAGAAATGAAGGAGTTGGACTGCCATCTGCTTCCACTTGCTCTACCATCTCCATATCATCTTCCCCAAGCCCAAGTGTGTCAGTTTCAGACGTACAAGTTCTTTTTCCATACCCCAAGCAATAAAAAAAAATTTCTTAAAAATAGAATTTCCAGGACAGATCCTTAGTTAACATGATTCAAGGGATCCTACAGGTGTTAGGTAAGTTTTCTAGAAAGATAATTCCTTTAAAGAGATTTAATTATAGTTCTCTTATTTACTTTAAAAGTATGTTTAAATTAGGTCCTTAGCAGAAATTCACATGATTTTAACTTTGCATGAATGGTGTTATCCCTTAAAAGTATGTGAGAAGCATTCTTGGTACAGTTGGCCCTTGCCTACGTTGATTTTCAGAACACCAGAGGAAAGTTTAGGCCCTGGTATGGAAAATAATCTCATTGATTATGGGAAATTCATTTCGATTCATGAAGCAAATGGCTGCTTATTTCTAAAAGCCTTTCCTCAGTACAACCCAGGTCCCTAGGACTAGCCTTCCTTTGCTTGGGTAGTCATTCTTGAAAATTTTTTCAGTATACTAGGCAAATGCAAAGACCTTAGCACCAAAAGTATACCATTTCAGATAACATGCATTCTCTTCATGCCTATTTATGTTAAACATTCATTCCTTATATATTCCTTATTAACATTTGAGTGTTATTTTATCCTTCCTACATTGCAATGGTAACAAATTTTGATGTAGTGCTTGCGAAGCAGTTCTGGGCACTGAGCTTTGGGGGCAAGACACAGAGAAAAGGGAAATATGATGCTGAGCAAACAGTCTACACTGCAAAAGCATGAGTGAGTTGTATTGTAGGATTTTGGAGCAAACAGATTTGTGTATATTTTTTACAAGGTCAGTAACCAAAGTTTGTTCACAGTTTAAGGCAGGCACATAAAATATTTTACATATTAGCAAAATATTTTAAAGCCTAACCTGGGTTTTAAAAAGCTTTATATTTTAAAATTTAGATTTATTATGAATCATACTCTCAGGTTAGTTGCTGGCTTGGTTTTGTAGATGGAAGTATTAAATGATATCACTGCATAAACATAATTTATGATTCATGATTTTTTCATTAATGGCTATTTTAAAAACCTGTGCTTGGTTGACTACAACTAAGGAGTAAGTGATTTTTAGTTTTAGTATTTTTATATTCTATCATTTTATATTGTCTTTTGCTGTAATTCCACAAGTGTTTTTCTAATATCAGAAGATATCTAAACATTTAGTAAAAGTTTTAATATTTCCTCCAAATATCACTTCATAGTATAAATGTTTTGTCTACTTGTATTTTAATTCTCCAACTCAAACTCTGTGAGAAATTGGTAAAATTATTATGTGCTTTGAATTTTCAGTTGTTGTATAATAAATTTCTGTTGAAAATTTCCACTGATTCCTGGACCCATGTAAAAGTAACAATAATTTTTTTTGAAAAATATTGCCAAACCAAAGCAAGGCAGTCTTTGATTCAGCTCTAAAGGTCAACAGACCTAGACCACTCCCCACATTAATTTGGTAGCTTGCTTAAACTAAATGTTTGGTTGAATTACTCCTTGGCGATAAGGAATCCGGTTATTTCAGAGGGATTGATTTTTAATCAAAGTCAAATTCTAAAATATCTCTTCTGAATTCTCTATTTGATTTTTATGAGTTTGATTTCTCAGACCCAATTCCCTCTTAATATTCTTCCTTTCTGAATTTGATTTTCCTTTAACAAAGGGAAAAGTATTTCTTTCTAAATTAAAGGTTAGTTTGCAAGCCAGAATGTTAAAGGTATAAAGGCCTCTATTCCTCCAACTTGGCAAGAGAACTCCTTTATTTTCTGGTATCTGGATCAATAAAACATTGCTTTTATAGAAATAGATATAGAAAACATTGCTTTTATAGGAAATTGGGCACTCTTACTTACTGAGGAATTTGCTTAGAGTCACTTCTTTTCAGTTTGCTCAGACCGGGTACTGGGAGAAGGTCTTTTCTGAGATGAGGAAGGTATACAACTTGTTTCTTAAAATTGCTTTGAGTTTCTTTGGAAAGGTCAGGATTTGTGGAGTATTTGAGTTAATTCCCTCTTCTGGCTATGACAGCAGAAGTGCAGATTTATTTCACGGTTAACCTAGCCTCTTAAAACATCTTCTACGTCTTGTTAGATTGATTTTCTAGATCTCAGAGCTACAAAGAGCCTTGAACTGAGAGCTCTCATCCCTCCCCTTCTCTGTCTTCTCCTCTGTCTCATCACCCTTTCTCCCCTCCCTGCTCTCTTTTCTCTTCTCCCTTTATTTTTCTTCCTCTCTTCTTTCTCTTCCTTTCATCCCTTCTGCTTTAAGCACCCCCCCCACCCTCTTTACCTCCTTCTACCTCTCACTATCCCCTCTGTCCTAGAACGTGCAGTTCTAAAACAATGATGACTAAGTTAACGTAAAAATGAACAGATCACTAAATGCCACGGCCCCGTAAGTTGCTGGAAAGAGTTGAAAATCAAGTGATGGAACTACAAATATTAAACATGAGACTGCCAAGGGTCCATCTCATTTCTCTTAGTGCAGCGATTCTCTTCTGTGGTTGTAATTTAAATGTGTTCTCAGGAAAGAGCTTCGGTGAAAGGAGAATTAGGGCAAATATGTGTGATCATAAGAACCTAGAAAATGAGACAAACTTCTTTCTTTGATGAAATATGTAAGAGCTTCACAGCCATATTCAGGCTGGGACATTGCTGAGTGCTTCCAGGACACAGCCAGCCCATGTGGTCCATGCGTGATCCGGAATAGTGAGACAGAGTGTAAGGCCAAATCAGGATTCTAAGCTAAGTCATGCCAACACATTTATCTAAGCAAAACTGGGGAAGAGGAGTATGGTTCAACTTTCTGGAAGCAGAGACTGGGGGGAATAGTGTAGACCCAAATCCTGAAGAGGACAGTCATAGGGATACTCTTAGAGAGATGTCCCATGGAGTAAGGACGGGGATCAGTTAAGGTATAGTCCAAGTTGCTGTTACAAGTAATTCTCACCACCCCTCATAATGTAGCTTTAATAAGAGAAGTTTTTGGAGTGTGTGCATGTGTGTGCGTGTGTGTGTGTGTGTATGTTCACATGTATATTTTATCCTTAATGGCACTCCAAGGGTAGACTAGGGCTAGTGTGTTACTTCTCAGACAGCCATCCAGGGACTCGGGCTCATTCAATCTTACTGTTATGTTCTTCTCAATATGCAGCTTTCATGTCATGGTCCAAGATGGCTGCTCTGGCTCTTGCCAGAGTATGTATACTTCAGGTCATGGGAAGAGGAGAGGTCAGGTGAGCATATATCCATTTCTTCTAAGAGCAGTAGCACACATCAGTTCTGCCTAGGTTCCATTAGCCAGAAATGAGTCATACGATCACACTAGTCTCTCTAGCTAGGTAGGCAGTTGTTTAACTATTTAATTTGAAAACTTTAATTTGGTATTTCTGCTACTAAAAGAAGAGGGTGATACACTGGTGTTTGTGGAACACCAGTGGTCTCTTGCAGAGGCATCAACCAATGCCTTAGATGAGTCCGAGCTACTGGTTCTGATAGTCACTGGGCCTGAGGAATATCATTTATCACCTGCTGTAATTGGCAGGGGGAGAAGGACCACATTCCTGAAAGTGACTGGGAAACATCTTAAAAAGTTGACATGAGGGCTACATGAGGAATAACAACAAGGACGGTCACCTCACTAGGTCGTGAGTTTCTTGAGAGTAGAAGCTGAATATTATTCATCTTTATATTCCCAAAGTTTAACACGACTCTTAGCCTATGTTTTATCGCTAATAGATACGTACTGAATGAACAGATGAAAACATATCCTTTAAGAGGATAAGAAAGAAGGGAAACCATATAAAGTAAAAGTGATAAGGGCCTAAATTATTTAAATCATTATGTTCTTTAAAAAAATTGTTTTGTTTTCATTTTCTCATTTTTGCAGTAGAATTTTCCTTAATATTTGAAACTGGTATTCCAAGACACATACTTTCTCTCTGAACCTTGTGTGAGGCTAAAATAGATAATGAGTTATGGAAAGTACATCATTTTCTATGCAAATATAAATGTAGCCTAAATTGTACATCTCAATATAGCCTAAATTTGAACCCGGACATTGATAACTTTGAAACCATTCCTCAAAAACAGAGGTACTCTGCCGTTTAATTTTAACACCATGTGTAACTTCAGAGTTCACTATTGTACATTGAAAGTAAATTTCAGGATTTGCCAAGCTTTCACAGTGCAGGGATATGATTCTTAAGTTATATTGCATGAGTTCATTTTTGTTTTCAGTCATATCTTCTAGTAGTACTTCAGGAAACAACATTACATTAAAAAGTTTGTGTAGTCTACATAACAAATTGCCCTTTGTGATATCCAGGTATTTTCCATCCTCAAACATATGTTAAAGCATGCTTAAATAAATAAATATATAAAATATATTGTAATTATATTTATTAACATATATTAATTGTCCATATATAATTCAGATTCCATGTGTGTACATGTGTGCATGTGTGTGTATTTACATACATGTGTACATTGTGATGTTATACTAGACGGAAGTATTTCCTGTTAGGGAAATACAAGCTAAATTGCTTTACTGGGAAATATATCTTTTATACCTTTAAATGTAAAGGATTTATTTAGTTTAGTTTGTTCTGGTATGCAAATAAATGTTCTGGTATGCTCCAATAAAAATCACATAAATGGGGAAGATAATTTATAGAGAAAGTTTAAACATACTCAATTTGCTGTAATTATAGTGAGAGCAGGAAAATATTCCGTACTGTATTTGGTACAAATAACTGTGCATTTTTGCAGATATGCTATTTATGGCATATCTTTTATAGTCTTTTTTCTCTGACCTGAATAGCAAATGTTGTCTGTATCTGATTCATTTAAATAATATATTTTGAGCTTTTTGCATATTTGTGACAATTCCTGAGGGTAAGTGCTTTCATATACATTATACTGTTTAATCTTCTGGATATGAAGGGTGTTTTTATTTTCCCTTTTTTACTGATGAGGCCACTGAGTCTGATGTCACAGGAGGGTAGGAAACAAACCTAGCTCTGATCATAGTCTCCTGCTTATTGCAATTTACTCTCCATCCTTTTATTCTGACAGTTACCAATCATTACCTTGTATTTGTCTATATTTTAGCGTATTTACTCAATTGTGAGCTCCTTGTAGACAAGAACTGAATTATACGAAACAAAAATTTTGTTTCTTATATGTCAGCTATGAGAGCAAGTAGCGTTTGTATACCCAGAACAGTAAAAGATGCTCATTTTGATTAGGAAAACCTACGAATGCTGTTTATTTTCCTTTTGGATCTGGAGCCTAGGTTGCAGAGCATGTGAAGGATCTGGGGGAAACTTCCCTGAAATTTCTTCTGTGCTTTCATCTCAAGTATTCCTGCAAGTCCTGGCTTATTTAATGATGACTTCCAAACAAAATAGAAAATACAGGATGAAACTATTAAAGATTAAGCAGTAATTAAAATAGATACTTTTGATTTTCCTTTTTAACATAAACAGACTGTTTCTATTTAAAGAAACGAAAAATTTCCTCTTTTGTTGTTTTTAAGTTAATATCATTTGACTAATTTAATTAGTAGAAATATATTTGTGTAAAAAAAAAAGAATTGTTACCATACACACACTAAAAGAAAACATGGGTGATTTCCTCTTTTACCCTGGTGTAAGGGAAGTCATACCTACTTATGACTCAAAATCTAAAGTCAATAAAAGAAAAAAGTTGGTAATTTTGACCACACATACATGCGCACACACACACACACACCTCATGGGATAAAACTCCATAAGCAAAGCAAAGACAACTTATGAACTGGCAGTAAATATTTGCAAGATATGCCACAAACAAAGGCCTTAGTACATCCTTCATATACAAAGAATTCTGAGAGGCTGAGAAATAAAAGACTAAAACACCAAAAAAATCGGAGAAGTTATGAACTAACAATTCAAGCTTGCAAGTAAAGATACAAAAATGGCACTCGAACATCAAAAAAAAAAAAGTTCAATTTCACCCGTAATTAGATAAATGCAAGTAAAAATAATACTGAGATGCCATTTTTCAACTCTCAGGTTAGTGAAAATTAAAAGTATGATGACACATCCCACTGATGAGGCTGTGAGGAAACAGGTGCTCTCAAACATTGCTAGTAGGAATGCAAGCTGGTACAATCCTTGTGAATGGGAATTGGATAGTACTACTACCTTTTGACCAGCAACTGCACTTTTAGGAATCTCCCCTGTAACTACAGTACTCTGGAAATATCTATACAAGTTTATTAATTGCAGCTTCAATTAGAATTGCAGAATACTGGAAACAACCCAAATGCCCCCACCCCCCCCACAAGAATGGCTGAATAAGCTATTGTATATTTGTTGAGTGGAATACTATGCAACAGTTAAAACGTAAAAGAGCAAAGTGCTAAAGACTGTCTGTATTGTGCTACACTTTATATCAGAAATAGTAAATATAAGAAAATAGAGTGTGTCTGCTCATTTTCCCAAAAGAAATGTAGTAAGGATAAGCCAGAAACTACTGAGATTGTTACCTACAGGGGGTGAGTGAGAAGATGGTTGACATGAGAGTGACACTTTTCTTAATACCCGTTTTGTGTAGCTTTGATTCTTATAAACATGGTTATCTTTCACATACTCCCCCTCTCCAAATAAACAATTTTAATCAACCAGGATGTGGGGAGAACCCAAAATGGAATTTAGAAAGTGGCAAATGAACATAACTCTATTACGGATGAGTGCCATAACCACAATGCAGGAGATGGGGAAAGAGATTTAACTAAGTAAATTTGGAAAACAGTATTTGGCTGTGTACTGTAAGGTTAGAGACAAAGAATGTTATACAAATACTGTGCTCCAGTTAATAAATACATTTCTCAGAGGGGTTTGGGTTAGCAATTCTGAACTACTTCATGTGTATATTGGAACTGAAAAAAATATATATATTGTGGATAATGAGAGCCAGATTTCTCACTGTCAGAGAAAGAAGTTACAAATAGAAAAGGGAGAAGAGAAGGCTAGAATGAACTAATGGTTTTGGTTAGAATCAGAGCTATGAAGAATCGTATATCAACAAATTGGATAACGTAGATGAAATGGACAAATAAGTAGAAACACAAAATTTACCAAGACTAATTCATAAAGAAATAGCAAATATGAATAGACCTATAACTAGAAAGCAGATTGGATAAGTAATCAAAAATCTCCTGACACACAAAAAAGCCAGGGACCTGACCTGATGGCTTCACTGGAGAATTCTACTAAACATTTAAAGAAGAGTTAATCCTTCTCAAACTTTTCCAAAAAATTGAATAGGAGTTTATACTTCTGGACTCATTCAAAGAGGCCACATTACCCTGATACCAAAGCCAGACAAAGACAATACAAGAAAACTATAGACCAGTATCCCTTATGAGCATTAATACAAAGAATCCTCAAACCTAGCAAACAGAATTCGGTAGCATGTTAGATGGATTATACACCATAACATGGGATTTATTCCTGGAGTGCAAGGATGCTTCAACATAGGAAAATCCATCAATATAATACACCACATCAATGGAATGAAGGACAAAATTCACATGATCATCTCAATTGATGCATAGAAAGCATTGAAAAATTCAAAACCCTTTCATGATATAAGTACGCAACAAACTAGGAATAGAAGGAAACTACATAAGTGTAATAAAAGTCATATATTAACAACCCACAATAAACATCATACTCAATGGTGAAAGACTACTGAAAGCTTTTCCTCTAAGATCAGGAATGAACTAGGATTCCCACTTTCACAACCTCTATTCAGTATAGTACTGGAAGATTGAGCCAGAGCAATTAGGTAGGAAAAAGAAAGAGAAGGTATCCAAACTGGAAAAGAAGTGAAATTATCTGTTTGCAGATGATATGATCTTATATGTAAAAAGCCCTAAGGATTCCACAAAAACCACCTGTTAGAACTAATAAAAGATTTCAGCAAAGTAGCAGGATACAAAATCAACACACAAAAATTATTTGTACTTATATTTATGTACAATGAACAATCTGAAAAGGAAATCACGTAACAATTACATTTGCAACATTATCAAAAAGAATAAAATACTTAGGAATTAAGAGTAAAATACTTAGGGATTAACCATGCTGATGAAGATCTTGTACAATGAAAACTACAAATCATTGTGAAAAATTAAAGAGGACATAAATAAATGAAAACATATACCATGTTCATGGATTGTAAGACTCAATATTGTTAAAATGTCTATACTACTACCAAAAGCAATCTATAGTTTCAATGCAATCCCTATCAAAATCCCAGTGATATTTTTGCATAAATAGAAAAACCCATCCTGAATTTCATATGCAATCTCAAGGGACCCCAAATAGCCAAAACAATCTTTAAAAAGAACAAAACTGTAGGATTCTCACTTCCTGATTTCAAAACGTACTATAAAGCTACAGTAATCAAAATAGTGTGGTATTGGCATAAAGACAGATATATGGACCAATGGACTAGGAATAGAGAGCCTAGAAATAAATCCTCATATATATGGTCAGATGATTTGTGAAAAGGTGGCAAGACCATTCAATGGGGAAAGGACAGTCTTTTTCAGAAATGGTGCTGGGAAAGCTGGATATCCACATGCAAAAGAATGAAATTGGACCTATACTTAACACCATATACAAAAATTAACTCAAAATGGAAAAGGATCTAAACGTAAGACCCAAAACAATAAAACCCTTAGAAAAAAACATAGGACACACCTTCATGACATTGGATTTGGCAATGATTTTTTGGATATGACATCAAAGGCAAAGGTAACTAAAGTAAAAAATAGACAAATTAGACTTCATGAAAAATTTTGTAAAATTTTTCATCAAAAGACATTATAAACAGGGTAAAAATTAAACCAACTAAATGAGAGAAAATATTTGCAAATCATTTATCCTGTAAAGGATTAATATCTAGGATATATAAATAATTCCTAAAACTTAACAACAACAAAACAACCAGATTTTTAAAATGGGCGAAGATATTTAATGTTTAATTTAAATTTAATTTAATGTTAATTTAATGTTTAAATAGATATTTCTCCAGAGAAAATATATGAGTGGCCCGTAAGCACATGAAAAGAAGCTCAAACCACTGATCATTAGGGAAATGCAAATTAAAACCACAGTGCAGTGAGATACCACTTCACACTCATTATAATGGTTACTATTAAAAAACAAACAAACCAGAAAACAACTAATGTTGGCAAGGATGTTGAAAAATTTGAACTCTTGTGCATTCTTGGTGGGAATATAAACTGTTACAGCTTCTGTGAAAAACATTTTGAATGTTTCTCAAAAAATTAAAAATGGAATTACCATATGATTCTGCAATTTTACTTCTGGGTATATGACCAAAATAATTGAAAGCAGGGTCTCAAAGAGATATCTGTACACTCATGTTCATAGCAGCATTATTCACAATTGCTAAAACGTGAAACCAACCCACGTGTCCATTGACAGATGAATGGATAAACAAAATGTGGTATATACTTACAATGGAATACTATTCAGCCTTTGAAAGGAAGAAAAGTCTGCAATATGCTAAAACACGAATGAACCTTGAGGACATTATACTAAGTGAAATAAACCAGTCACAAAAAGGCAAACGCTATATGATTCCACTTATATGAGGTACTTAGAGTAATTAGAGTCATAAAGACAGGAAGTACAATGGTGGTTGCCAGGGGCTGGGGGCAGGGGAGTTTGGGGAGTTATTGTTTAATACATATAGAGTTTCAGTTTTACAAGATGAAAAGAGTTATAGGAATGAGTGGTTATGGTGTTACACAGAAAAGTCAGTGTATTTAATACCACTGAATGGTACACTTAAAAATAGTTTGGATGGTAAATTTTATGTTATTTATATTTTATCATGATAAAAAGTGATGAGGGGTGTTGAAAGGATGTTAAGTGCCAGTTTGAAGGAGCTTCTAGTGATCAAATCCGAAACAAATTGAACAAGAAAATAATTGATGAGAGTAATGAATTATAACTCATAGAATAAAGCAGCTATCCACACTGATGTAAATAACTGAATACATAAATTGTGGAGAAGAGACAGCTTTTCCTTATGAAATAATTCCACTAAGCCCTTCCCTGTCAGACCATTTTTAAGGGGGCCCATATATGTTTAGTGACACTTTGAAAAATTTTTATAAAAGAGAAGGGCAGCTTGTTCCTTGGGAGTCATGTCTTCTGAGTTTATCTGATTAATCTGCCACTAAGGAAATGTAATATTAAAGAAATGTTGGCATGGGAAATTAAGTGTTTAAGAAAAAGAGGTGAGTCTCTTACCTAGACGGGGTACATAGACGGGAGGAAAAGGATAGAGAACAAAAGAGCATTAGCTGGAGTGGAACAGCTCAGGACTTTAAGGAAGCAAGTCTTGAGGAGATGTGTGGCAAAGAGATTTGCATAGGAAAATTTGGGTTTGCAGTTAAAAACATGCCCTTTTCCTGGGTAGCCATGAACAAACCATGTCGAGTTAGAGATTCGTAGAAATTTAGATGGCCTTTAGATTTCTTATTTTACTGAGGAGGAATCTGAAGACCAGATGGATACAACTGACTTAAATCATAACTATTTGCTGCTATTATGTTGTTTGTTATTGTACAGTGATTTGTTGTTTAAAAGGGTTTTCTAATGAGATAAGAGATAGGAAGATACCTTGAAAATTATAATATACAGAAGTGGTTAATTCATTTCAAAAATCAGTTATTCACTTTATTTATGATGTAGGTATTATTACTGCATTCCTTTCACTCATCCAACAAATATTTCCTGAAAACCCACTGTTCCAGGAAGGAGAGTAAAGTGGTTCAAGGCACACTTTTAACTCAGAATCAAGCTGCCTCCTTCCACCATTTACTACCTATATGACCTTTGGTAGGTTGTTTCACCTTCGTATGTCTCAGTTTCCTTGTCTGTAAAGTGGAGAGAATGGAAGTCCCAAATTCACAGATTTTTGGTGAGGAGGTAATGAGATGGTACTTAGCGCAGAGCATGGCTTATAGAAAATGCTACATGTGTAAGCTATTGTTATAATCTGTAGTTCCTTTGAAAGAAGAGTATCAGGATGAATAACACTATCTATAAAAAGTGTTCATCTGTTCTTTTTGTATGAATTGTGAATAAATGTCCATCATATTAATGTAAGCAAAGAGTGAAAAGAAACATTAAAGCTGATTCTTTAATGTTCATCAGAGAAATTGTGGGTTCTGTACACCTTATTCCATTTATGGAATGACATGCCATACTCAAAAGGAAAAAATAATTTTCATGTTCGAAAGTATGTATTTGAATCAAGTTGTACATTCATTTGTACAGTATTTTAACTAGAGATTTGGGGGCTTTAGGATTTAGTATGATTGTCAATAATTGATTTCATCCAGATATTTCAGAAGTTAAGTAATGTACTTTTTTCATATGAAAATATTCCTCTATTTCATTTGTTTTGAAAAGTATCTGATGGATGCTGTGTGTAGAGAAATATTTGGCAAACCTTGAATCATTTCAAAGACCCAAACTTAATTGCTAAATATGATTAAAGATTATTCTCTCCCCTTCAAAAACAAAACAAAACAAAAATAACACACCTCCCACTTCAACAGTACACATTCTTCTATAGGATTACCATTGAAACAGAGTTTAAATCAGATAGGATTCATGTTCCTTTATTTGGGCTCACTATATGTTTTCAGGTCCTAGAAGAATAATAACTAGTCCTTGTAAGCATACAAGGAATTATCTTTATTGAGATGCTAAAACGTTTTTCTGTACTATTGCTGAACAAATTGAGTAAGAAATTGCTTTTATGTAAGGACATCAAAAGAAAATGTAAGTAGTACCTTAAACTACATATATAGCCATTGTTTTGGTTAAACTAAACTAGTAGTCTGTCATGTGACTTAATGTTGCTGAATTCATTTATGTAAATAGAATACATATTCATATTTTAAACAGAAGTAGGCAGATGTTTATATAGTGTTTCCTGTTTGCAATTTAAGGCCATGCTATCCATTGGAACCAGTACCTTCCTCCAGAGAATAGCACCAAGGTCACCTGTTTTTTGGTTGTTCTTTATTTACTTTTTTTTTAATTTAAAAATTGTATTATGCTAGTTGCTCTCTGTAAGTTGACTGTCAAGATTAAAGCTGTACCATTTAACAAGGAAAGTGATGCCTTCATTCTTCATGAATGGCTCTAAATCTAATAAAAAATCAATATGGTCCACTCTTGCTCTCCAAACATTCCTACACTGTTTCCTCTGCCCCAGTCCCTCTGTTTGGAAACTTTTTCCTCTTCTCTACCTTTCTCAGTTACAACATCAATATCAAATGCATTAATCATATTTAAGGATTAGGTCATTATTTTGAATGTGTGAAGTGACTAGTTTTAAGATAATAGCAAGTGTCCAGACAGGTTGGAAATTGAGAATGCATATTTTGCCTAATAACAATTAAAACAGACAAAAGCAAGAAAATAAAACTATAACACCCCTCCTGATAGCCCACATGCCTAACATACACTCTCTGATGCTTAAATTTCTGGTCAGGTAGGCTGTCATAAGCCCTGATCTAAGCTGAAGTTCTATCATTCTTCATGAACCCCTTCCCATGGTCCTTTTTCATTTGAAGTTATGGTACAAAAATTTAAATACAATAATTTTGCCAAAATTTTACTGAAGTAGATAATTGGGATCAGGATTAGCTTGCCATTTTCAAAAGTCTGTTTTCTAGAATACATTTGAGAAAATGTCATTTTATCGTGCTCTTATAAAGTGCTCAGTGCATATGCACTGAATGAAGGAATACCTGAATTCGTTTATGAATAGTAAGAGCCATTTGTAATTAACACATTTATCACTTGTAAACAAATTACATGGAGCTGAAGTGCTTTGAAGCATCTAGTACTTGTTGAAGTACTATTTATACTATTGATTTGCTCTGAGATTCCTTTCAAAACTAATATTAAAGGGAAATTAAATCCAATGTAATTCTGATTTCTGAATGTAAATTATTAGTGTGGATGGATTATTGGTGATTTAGATATTTTAAAATACTGTATTTCCCTATTATTAAACAGTCTTTTTTTGTTAAATATCTTTACATTATGTACAGAGCTAGATTTTCAGAAAGACAAATGTAGAATAATCCTTCACAAAATAATTGACTATTAAATGTCTTTGGTTGGCTAATACAGGCTTCCTTCCTCCCTCCCTCTCTTCCTTTCTGTTTCCTATCATATTTTCACAATCATTTATTAAACTGCATGCTAAGATAACTTACTCCTGAAGAGTAAAAATAAGATAGGCTCTACTGTCCCTAAGTAACATTGTCTTAGAGGGGTACTGGAGTGGATATATCTCATTTGACTATATTTCCTATTTCTCAAGATATTTATACTCATTGTGAATGTTTAAACAGAAAAGAGTGTATCTTTGCATTTCAGTTTTATTTCTTGATACCTAACATGTATGAGCATATTAAAACTTATTAGTAACTATCGAAAACTTTTCCGTAATGAGATTAAGATTCTGTAAAACTCTAGTCCATTTGGAAATTGAATAACTGCATAAAGCATACCTTACATCTTCCTGAGTACTCTTCTTGAGCACTCCAAGAGTACGCTTGTGCAGTGGCAAGTTGTACGTGCTAGCAGAACTAGAAACTTAAAAAAAAATTTGGGCTGTTGTATTTCCACTTTATCAGTTCATCCAAATTTTATTTTTTTTAATTTTTATTTATTTATTTATTTATTTATTTATGGCTGTGTTGGGTCTTCGTTTCTGTGCGAGGGCTTTCTCTAGTTGCGGCAAGTGGGGGCCACTCTTCATCGCGGTGCGCGGGCCTCTCACTATCGCGGCCTCTAGTTGCGGAGCACAGGCTCCAGACGCGCATGCTCAGTAGTTGTGGCTCACGGGCCCAGTTGCTCCGCGGCATGTGGGATCCTCCCAGACCGGGGCTCGAACCCGTGTCCCCTGCATTGGCAGGCGGATTCTCAACCACTGCGCCACCAGGTAAGCCCCATCCAAATTTTATTGATGAACAAAAGAAAAAGGTTTTCAGTGTGTGATAGCAACATTCCAGTAGAGAAGAAGAGGAGCCATGCGATGCTGCGGGGGCATAGGGCCCAGGGATCCTCCTATATGGCTGAGGGTAACTGTGGTAATAAGAAATTTCAAATGTCAGCGGCTTCGCACAACACAGGTTGATTTCTCACTTGTGTCATTTTCTGATGTGGGCCGGACCACTCTCCTTGGTGACTCTCCTTCACTCGTAACTCAGGGATTCAAACTGTTTCCCTTTTAGCTACACAGATGGGAAAGAGTGTTAGGGACTTGCACTCAATGTACTTCACTGTCTAGTTCCAGAAGTAACATCCTGCTTTTGCTGTTGGTGAGAATGGTGAGAATGTAATCCCCTAAGCAATGTAATCCCAACGCTGTGGCTGAGAATTGTGGTCTTCCTATGTGCACAGGAGGAGAAAATGCTATGGTCAACATACAGCCTAGTTTCTTCTACGCCTACGGATAGTGATACATAAAAATACACTGCTGAAGAAAGAAAAAAAAAATATGCCCAAAGCAGGTTTTGTACTAGATACAAAATACTACTAACTTTCCCCAAAGGGGTTCTCCTCTCCCTGTCCTTTTACAAATCTTATTATGTAAGGGAATGACCTTCATTGAGGACTAGTGTTTCTTTGTTCTCTCTTCAAAATATATCACTAGTTCCTCTAGTAGAGAGTTTCCACAGTTTTATATGCTGGCCAGACTTCTGATTCTCTAATGCATACAGAGTTTATATTATTAAATATCATAAACTCTATTACTGCTGTCCAAAGGTGGGATATAATAACAAAGTAAAGTGTAGACCACTTGGGCTATAAAATGGTGACAAATCATGACTTAGGATGATCTGAAATCAAGGAGGGCCAAGAACATATCTTAACAAGGGGAATGTTCTTCTACTCAGAGTATCTGTAGGTTGCAATCCACTGATCAAACGAGTAAAGGTCCTTGGCTAAGAAAGTGGCAGAAATTGGGAGACAATGTACAAAATCTTAGAATATTAAAGTTGTAAGCATCCTTAGAGATTGTGGATTTAACCCTTCTGTTTTGAAGATCAAGAAATTGAGTTGAAACCATGAACAGTTACACGTAAAAGTTTTTAAAACTTCTAATTCCAAATTCATGAAGTTCAAATTGTTTTCTTTAATATAGCATCCTGTCTTCTTTCTTTTCAGTATTATATATTGGTTCAATAATGTTGGCTAACCTCTCCTGTTTTCTTCCCCCCAAATTCAGTAGCTTAGAACAGCAAGCATTTATTTTCTTGTTAATGGGTCAAGCTGGGCTTGACCGAGTTGGCCATCATGCTATGGGTTGGATTTAGGTTTTCTCCATATATTTCCTCTTTCTTCACAGACCGGTAGCACCCGAGGTTCCCAGGTTCCTTCCATCTCATTGTTCTGACATTCCAGTGTGGTGTCCTTGTTACATGGTATTCTGACCAGCACAACACTACATTCCAGCCCATGGGAATTGGGGGAAGAGAGAAAATTGCCACACAAGCAATTTCCTTTTGAAGTTATTTGAAAGTGGCACTGTCATTTCTGCTTGTATTCTATTGGCCATAGCATCGTGAAATGGTGAGACCTTGCCGCCAGGGAAACTGGTTAATGTAGTCTCTCATTTTGGGGACCTATATACAGGTGAAACCTTGAGGATAAACAGAGAACAGATATTGGGTGACAATCAGCAGTGTCTGCTTTCAGGAAAGTTTGAACTAATTGTATGTATGGGGGAATGAGCATGGGTAGAAAAGAAGAAAAATGCTCCCTTACGCTTGGGAGGATCTATGTAGATGACAATCTTTCCACAGCAAGAAAACGAAAAAGATTTTTGAAACTTTTCTTAGCTCAGCAATTTTCAGTATAACTTTTATGATTACCTTGATTAAATGATTGTCTATTTGCTTTTGTAACAAGAAACAGCCATGTGTTTCAAATCTCCCTTATGGGAGCCTGTATTTTCTAAATAACCAAGTCCATGTGCAGACTAAATGTGAGAACCTGATCAAATGAAAAGTTTGATTAAAATGACATAATAAGGCCTTGCATGTTTAGAAGCACACATCATAATTTTATCCACATAATGTGTGCTATATCATCTGGGTTGTGACCTAAGTTATTGAAAATATTGTGTATGTGTGTGTTTTTCTTCTCTCTTCAGAGCTTAGAGACTCCATTTCAGAACTATTACTGAAGATTGAATTGATGTCAGCCAGGAAACTGTAATTTCCTGTCACTTGGACTTGAATTACTACATTGAGTTTTCAGGCAATAAACAAATTTAGCTAAAAGATGCAAGCTTTTTTCCGACTTATCATTAGTACCTAAGAATATGAATGTTTTATACTGTTCCATCTCCATTACAGATACGGTTATTGGCTCAGAATCATATTCAACCCTCTTTGCATCCCTTTATCTTGAACTAATCAAGTCCAAACTTCCTCCTGAAAACCCATGTATGTTGTTTTAAATGTGGGCTGCAGAGCCAATTTATCTGATAAAGCAAATAACGTACCATTTCCATTCTACAGAAATGAAGCAGAGCAGCCATGTTGCAGGGAACATAATGTTTTCCCCTGCTGTTATTATTTCTCTTGTGTATCACCAGTGGGAAAGATGGAATTTTACAAGAACGTAGTTTGCGAAGCATGATGCAAGGAGGTTTTTCTTCTTTTTTTTTTTTTTCAGTAATTTTCCTGCATACGTGGTATACAAGAGAAAAATTTGTTTTGTCTTACAAAATTGGGTTGCAGTTTTCTGAAAACCCACAAAATTTGTGTTGACTTTCTGGTTACCAGGTTCTCTGTGATACCTAAAAAGGGATACATTTATGTGTGTGTGTGGGGGGTGGGTGGCATTTATGGGGCAACCAGTAGCACCAAGGCTCTGTTTCATGGTGTACAGCAGAGTAAGGTAGAGCATAAGGATGTCCTGGGGTTAACTTGATGGAGCTGAGAGGATGAGCTGGGAACTCAGCTTAGGGGGAGGGGGCAGGACAGAGCCTTAAGCATCTAATCTCTTCCTGGTCCTAGAACAATCTCTGACACATGGGAGGCTCTGGGGAAAAAAAACATTACTAAAGGAAGAGTCCCAAGGGGGAGGTCATCTTCTCATGGTGGGGGTCTTGAACTCACACAGTGGTCAAGTCAGGCATGTTCCAGGGCTACTTGGTATAGTGACTGTGTCTGTCAGTGGGAGATGTAGGGACAATTTTTTCTTGTGCTGGATTGTACCAGTCACATTGCAAGACATTTATCATGCTCCCCCTCCCGCCCAGTAAATGCCAGCAGTGTCACCAGTTAAATGGAACAACCAAAAAGAGCTCTCTCCTCCTGGCACATTGTCAAGTGCCACCTATGGGGAGGTTCTAGCCCTGCAGAAAACCATTTGCTATAGTTCCGAAGTTGGTTGGTTGGTTGGTTGGTTGGTTGGTTGGTTGGTTGGTTGGTTGATTTATCTAATATAAATACTTTTGTGTTCTGTAAATTCTCACTTTTGTTGTTGTTTTTTTAGCATTTCTTGTTTTTACTGTGAACTACTGTAAGTGTTAAGAAAAGCACAGTGAATAAGCATAGAGAATACACGGAATTAACACTTCTATGTACTCAACATCTAGTTTTGCCGCATTTCAACATTTGTCTTTAGAAATTTTTTGAAGACATGGGTTACTGCATCATTATTAAAGCTTCCTTTGCAATCCTCCCCAATCTCATTTCTATATCCTCACCCCAGGAAAAAACCTGCTATCTCGATTTCAGATTTCTCATTTCTTACATGTTTTTATGCTTTTACCATATTTCTGTGTATTTCTAAATGGTATTTGGTGTTTCTTTACATGTTTTTAAACTTATTATAAGTGATATTAAACTCTATTTTGTTCAGCTTCCTTACTTGATGCATGGCTATGTTATCAAGATTTGTCTATGAGACATGTGGAGCTTTAGATTATTCATTTTAAAAACTATAAACCATGTAATATAAATATATGCCACAATTCACTTATTTAAGATTTCTGATACTTGGATATTTAGAATATTTCTAATTTTTAAAAAATCAGTGCCAAGGATGCTATAATGAACATGCTCATACACGTCCTTTAGTGTATACATGTCTCCCTAGGAATTCAACTGAAGATCTGCTGACATTTAACTATACTAAGTTTTGCCAGATTACTCACTATAGTGCTTGCCCTATACCAACACAGCAGTTACACACCCACTGGCAGTTCATGAAAATTTTTGTATTATCTTTTCCAACATTTACTGTTGGTAACATTTAAAAAATTTTAACAATCCATTGTGTGGGACATGATTTGTTTTTAAAAACTTTGTATTTCCCCAGTTACTACTTCTCATGTGTTTATCGGCCATCCATGGTTCCTATTGTGGGCATTGCCTGTTCATATGATTTGCTCCTTTTTTCTACTGGGTCTTGTGTCTTCTTTGTTTGTAGTTTTTTGGTAAGAGTTCTCTTTTTAGTATGTACACATGCACATATGTATATGTATACTGTAAATAGATTTTCCAAGTCTCTGGCTTTTCTATGTTATATGCTTACTTTTTGTTGTACAAATGGCTGTGGTCAATTTTTTCAATCTCTTTTATTAGATTAGCGTTTTTTCTGTAGTATGTAAAAATTTTTTTCTATTAGTCTTATATTTTTCTATGTGGATAACCACTTATCCCAGAATCAGTTTTTAAAATTGTCACTTCTTTCCTCATTGTATTACTTATTGAATAGTCTTTATGTGGGTATGTGTATTTCTATTTCTGAGCTATATATTTTATTCCAGTATTTATTGATCTTTTACTTTGTCCAATACCTTTATGTCTTAAATATCTTTGTTTTATGTAAATCTTGATGTTTATGAAAGCATGCATTTTTCAAAATTGTCTTGGCTAGCCTTATCTCTTTGTTCTTATATATGAATTTAATAATCCTTTTGAGTTACATAAAAGTTATACATTGAAATTTTGATTGGAACTGCATTGAACTTACAGAATAATTAGAATACAACTGTCATCTTTAAGCTATTCAGTCCTCTTACCCATGAACATGTTATATCTCTCCATTTATATAGATAATTTTTATGCCTTTCAATTTAAAATCAGACCGTTCTATATAAAGATCTTAATTTTTTTTCTAGTTTTATCTATAAGGATATTATATCCTATGTATCTCTTACTAATGGAATTGGTTTCAAAATTATATTTTCTTTCACTATTTTTATTGTTGCTGCTATAAAGGTGTATATTTTGTTGGTGTATTGTAAATGATAGACTTGTTTATTTCTTCTAAATAATTTAAACATAAATTTTCTCAAACTCTCCGTATAATCAATAATATTATATGCAAATACTTTTTCTACCTTTTCTATTCTTACTATGTTATTTTATTTTTTGTCTTCTGCTAAGTGCGTATGGTGTAAAGGTTTATTGAATGGGTGACAGACATCTTTATCTTATTCCTGACTTTTAAGAGACTTATTTCATTCATGGCTTTATACTTTAACTGTATCTTTATTTATAAATATTGCTTAACAATGGTTTACATTGTTTTAAATTTTATATAAATGGTATCATTCTATATATTCTTCTGTTCACCATTAATATGATAGTCTCTGCTGTAGTTATTTGGCTTCCTTCTGTTCCTATTTCTATTATTTAGAATTTTCTTCTTACACTTAAATCATGAATGGGTACTGATGTCTATCAAAACCTTTTGTAAACATTTTTTGTAATAGTCATATTATCCCAGTAGTTTTCTAATAGTGGTATAGTGGTAGAGTTCTTTATTACATGGAACACTGGAGTCACGGGTCTGGGACCCTTTGGTAGGAGGGCAAGGAGAACTTCTGGCCCCAATGCCATTTTCTACTGGAGCAACTTCTTATCTTAACCCTTCCCATTTGGGCCTGGATCCTTTTCTTTGCATTTTAGAAATACTGATTTAGCTACATAGAGATTACAGTTGACACGAACAACGTGTATTTGAGCTGTGTGTGTCCACTTACTTGTGGATTTTTTTCACTAAATGCACACTACGTTACTACAGTATCCAAGGTTGTTTGAATCTGGATATGGAACCATAGCTATGGAGGGCTGGCTGTGAAGTTATGCTGGGATTTTCTACTGCACTGAGGGGTTGGCTCCCTTAACCCCCACTTTGTTCAGAGGTCAACTGTATTTAACAATTCATTATCAGAATGCAAAGCATAAACAATGGCCATTTCACCTCTGATTAGTGGTTAAAATTCCAAAAGAAATTTCCAGTCATTTTTCAATGGTTTCTGGATCTGGTTTTATTACCCACTCAACAGTACGGACACAGGGACTGTTGATTCTTTTGCATTCTCTTTGACTTAAATAGAGGTCATAGAGCCTGGGAAAAATATGTGAAATAAAGTGAACCTCTATTTTCTTCATTTGTAAACACAAAGAGTCCAGAAAGCCTGAATTAGGATATGGAGTTATGGATGATTAAAAATCCCAGTGTTGAGCTGGGCTTTATTTCGGGCAAGTACGTGAATTGGGACACATAAGCACAGACACCCCTCCGTAGAGCAAAAGAAAGTAATGAACTACTGCTACGTAAAACTACACAGATGAATCCTCCAGATTTAATGTTGAAAAAAAGAAAAGCAAATTGAGGACACACTGTATGATTCCACTTAATATGAAGTTTCAAGAACAGAGAAAACAGATCTATGGTGATAAAACAGATCGGTGGTTACCTTTAGGACTATTAAGGGAGAAGGGGAATTAGGGAGTCTCCTGGAGTTTTGGAAATGTTTTGTATCTTGATGTGGGTGGTGCTTAACTGAGTGAATCATAGGCTATATACACTTAAGATTTTTGTACTTTGAGTGTGATGCCTTAAATAAAAAGAGAATGGCTAAAATAATTTCAGAAAGGGCTTATTGCCATTTCTAAACTTATATATATGTTTTTGATGAAAAGAGACAATTTTGGTACAACCTTTTTTGGGTTTATAGGAAATTACAGTTGACCCTTGAACAACAAAGGTTTGAACTATGCAGGTCCACTTATATGTGATGTTTTTCAAGAAATATGTACTACACTATTACACGATCCACAATAGATTGAATCCACGGATGTGGAGGGCTGACTGCAAAGTGGATTATCAACTGTGTGAGGGTCGGTGCTCCTAAAACCCACATTGGTCAGGGTCAACTGTATTGGTTGGAGTATATATTTATACAGTCATGTATGTATGTATGCATATTTCATATGTTTTTTTCAGAATCATAAGAATCACTTTATGAATGGCTACCAGCCTCCAGGCGTTGTGTCAGACCTTGGGGGTTTTGAGAAAGTATATAGGGGTTGACAGTCCAGTGGGTGACGAGTAACTAGGTAAGCGTGATAGTATGGGGGAAGTCTATAAATACTAGTAGAACATTGGGGAAGAAGGGGCCAACTTGTCTGGAGTAGGGTTGGGAGCATAAAGAAAGTGGAGCCCTTGGAGAGGAAATGGATTTGAGGAGACTTTTTAACGACAAGTGGGAGTTTGCAAAGTGGATGTGTGGGACTTATGGCCAAGTTGTAGAATGCTCAAGTTGTAGAATGAGATATTGTACTCAGGAACTTAAGGTTTTTGGTTATAAAAAATAAGCTCGGAAGTGGTAATATATGAAGCTGGAAAGTTAAGAAGGGATCATGATAGGGTAGAGTGTTGAATGACATGCTAAGGAATTTTGATTTTGATTTTCTTTTTGGCTTTAGGGGTTAGGGAACTGTTGAAGAATTTGAATTGTGTCATGATCATGTTTGCATTTTTTGAGATAATTTTGGCAATAGTACCTAAGACAATTTCATTCTTTCCTGGAGGTACGCCTTTGGTGCTTTTCTCAATTTATGTAACTTCTATGAGTGATCTCTTTAGACTGATGACTCCTAAATCCAAATCTCTATTCCAAACTTCTGTCCTTTTTCTTCAGACTTCTGAGTAGAATTGTTTGTCTGTCCCTGGATGGAAATTTGGCTTAGTTCCTGTTTTTGTTCACCTTTAGATAATATAAGCTTTATGATCACTTTAGGTCACAAAACAAGTTTCAATTCAAAATTTAGAATATTTATTTCAATATGTTTATAAACACATCAGTACACATCAGTATTCAAAAGCTCTTCCTCTTCAACCAAACCAAGACAGGGTACCAGTGCCCCTCCTTGCCCCACTTTAGCCAGTTGGAAAGAACCTTCTTTGTTCACCTCCTCACCCACTCACTAGGGTCTTTGTAGGGGAAGTGAGGAAGAGACGAGAGGTATAGAGGTAGAAATTTCTTATTGGCTGATACTGGCTTTATGGCCAGTATTGGCTTAATGGCTTCATTGTCTATAGGCCTGGGGGATATTTAAAACTAACTCTTTTGGTTACTTGCCTGAGATGTTTGAAGATTTCACTGTCGGGTCCCTCTGATCTCACCTCCCTTGATCTGGGTAATGACCTCTCCTTGAGAATGAACATTTCGGATCTCTCCTTTGCTTCTCTTCCCAGCAGTACCTACAGCCTCCTCCTGCAGGAGTCCCTTACCTACCCTGGCAAATTACTCTTTTGAGCAGGATCCCTTTCCTTTCATAAGTGAATTCAGGCAAACATTCCTACCACAATTCCTATCCTAAGATGCATATACATCTTTGATCTACGATCAGACAAGGCTACAATTTACTTCTCAGATGCATTACCCTACCCTGCCGCCACAGGCCACCTTACCTCACTCAGGTACTGGGCTTCTGTGTTTTCTCAGTTGCAGGGAACATACAAATGGAAGGAAGCTCTCTGAGTGGTCCCCTTAAAATCCTCGTGAGAAGGATATTTTAGGAAGTAGCACATACCCCAGTCACTCAAAAATCATTTCAAAAATCTCACATTCATGATGTTTTTCATCCTGAATCTAAGTGAGGGACTTCTAGATGAGTTTGAGCAAGATGGAAACCTTCTCTTAAGCTACAGAAAAATGAAAGTATTTATACTTACGCATAAAGTAAATGGATTTCACTACCGAACCCAACCACTGAATTCTATTCAGTAAGAGTAGAAGAGAATTAATATGACATATTGACAGTTACCTCCATATGAGAGAATAACCTGTGAGAATCTTTTCAGTATACATAATCTGTTCTTTTTGTGCCAGTTAGTTTAGTTTTATCATAAATGGTTTTTATTCCATGAAAGTAAGCATAAGTTATATTAGATTCTTTATGCATTTAAAATGAACTGAAGTCATATTCAAATTAATTTTTATATGCATAATATTCAATAAATTCTGTCCACGTGAAATTGCCTTTTATCATTGGTGTAAACTCGTCCATATGCTTAGGTTTTGATGTTGGACAAAGTTGAAGAGTACGCTGATACTCCTTGGTTTTATTTAAATCTGACTCCCCACTGGACTGTAAACTCTGTAAAGACAAGGACTAGATTTGAAATTTGACTATTTTGGGCCTGCACCATGCTGAGTACATATTAGGCACTCAGTGCTATGTGTCTTTTAGATGTCTTTTAACACTGTAATTAAAGGTATTAGGTAAGGTGGGTAAATTTAAATAACTGAGAGCATTAACGGTACTTTGGAAATTCTATTTTATACTGATATAAATATATATGTATATATGTATGTATGTATGTATATATGTATGTATATATGTATATATGTATGGTTGATAGACTACAATAACTCATCACTCTAAAGAAGGTAGGAGAGATGTTTGAGGTCAAGAGATGAATACATTTTTTGACAGTTAATAGACCATGTCTTGGTAAGGCTGACATTGTTCTCAGACAAAACTCTGTGCCATAATCAAACAGCTGGTCCATACCCTTAAAAAAGAAGAACAATGCCCACTAGTAACAAGTTTAATTAGTCTAACTTGAATTTTTGTTGTTGTTGTTGCTTGCTGGGGAGACTAAAGACATGGGAATACTAAAGACATAGATGTATCTGTGTTTTTTCTTAGCTAAATTTTTTATTATGAAGTATGTTAGACATCAGGAAAACTGCACAGAATGTAAATTTACAGCTCACTGAGTTGTTATAAAGCTAACATCCATGTAATGCCCACTCAAGTCAAAAAATGGAATATTGATAGCACTCCAAACTCCAATCAAAACCCCTTCCCTCCCCCTCACCAAAGGTAACCGCTCTCCTGACTTCTAACACTATAGTAGAGTTTTACAAGATTTTGAACTTTATAAAAATGGAATCATACAGTATACACTTTTTTGTTTGGACTTTAAATTCTTAGTGTGTTTGAGGTTCATCCATGTTGATATGTATATCTATAGTTTATTCATTTTATTGAATGTATAGTTATCCTTTGTATAAATATACCACAAATTTTTTACCTATTCTAATGTTGTTGTGTTGTTTCCAGTTGTGGTTTTGTTTTTTTTTTTTGCCATTCTGAAGAAACTTTCTTGTACGTATCTCTTGATGCACCTATGCATATGTTTTTTTAACAGTACGTGCCTAGGAGTATTATTGTTGAGTTATATAGTATAAGTATCTTCAAATGTAGTAGCAAATACTAATTTTTTTTTCAAGATAGTTGTACCCATTTATACTCTGACCAGCAGTGTTATTGTTCCTCCATGTCTTTGCCAACAGTTGGTTTTGTCATTTTTTGTTATTTTGAGCCATTTAGGTAAATGAAAGGTCATATCTCATTATGGTTTACATTAGCGTTTTTCTGATTGCTAAGGATGGTGTTCATTTCTCATGTGCTTATTGGCCATTTGTACATCCTCTTTCTTCTCAATTTTATTTTTAAATAACTGCAGGTTTACAGGAAGTGGTAGAAGCAGTTACCACCTGGTTTCCTCCAATGGTGACATCTTGCATAACTGTAGAGCAATGTCAAAGCCTGGAGATTGGTATCAATATGATCCACTGAGTTGATTCCTATTTCAACAGTATTATATACACTCATCTGTGTGTGTATGTGTATTGTTCCATGCAATTTTATCACACGTGTAGGTTCATACAACCACTTCTGCAATCAAGATTCAACATTGTTCTCTTACTACAAGCCTTCCTTGTGTCATGCCTTTTAGGCAACCTTACCTTCTCTCTCCATCCCTAACCCGTAGCAACCACTAATCTGTTCTCCATCCCTATTTTTATTATTACTTTTGGAGTGCTTATTCAAATATATTTCACTGTTGCCTGTCTTTGCTCGATTTTTGGGTGTTTTAACGTGTAGTTATATGTATAACAAGTACATTTTCCTACTCTATGGGTTGCATTTATATTTTCTTATTGGTACAATCTGATGAATAAAAGTTCTTGATTTTAATCTAATCTTAGTTATATGTTTTCTTTATGTTTAGTGAATTTGGTTAAGAAATCTTTCCCTTCCCTTAGATCATGAAAATATTTTCCCAGAAGCCTTATTGTTTTGTCTACAATCCGCCTGGAATTGATTATCGGTGTGAAGTAGAGGTCAAGTTTTATTTTTTTCCATATGAATAGCCAATTGACCCAGAACTCTTTATTGAAAAGACTTTTTCCCCACAGCTTTGCAATTTCAGCTTTGTAATTAATCATGTGACCATATGTGTTAAGAGTCCTTCTCTGGGCTCTTGCGTTCCATTGGTGAACTTGTCTACCCTTGTACCAGTTACATGCCTTTTTATTTACTGTTGGTTGATAATAGGTCTTCACATCTGGTAAAGCAAATAGTTGCAACTTGTTCTTCATGAGTGTCCTGGATTTTCTTGGTCTTTTACATTTCCATATATATTTTAGGAGCATCTTCTAGAGTTGTAAAAAGAAAACTGGGGATTTTGATTAGTAATGCACTGAATCTATAAATCCTTTAGGCATGAGTTGGCATTTCTACAGTACTGAATCTTAGTTTATTAATAAGCCCTCTATTCATCTAGATATTTATTTTTTGATGGTGTTTTATTGCCTTATCATAAAGTTTTGACCGTCTTTTATGAGATTTCATTCCAAGATATTTGTTATTCTAAGTGACAGCATAAAATAGTATCTTTTTAGAGTTTCATTTTCTGAGTATTTGTTGCTGTTATAAAGAAATATAAAGGAATGTTGTATATTTGTATCCAGGAAAATTGCTGAACACATTAATTCTAGTAATTTATCTCTTGATTTTTTAGTAGTTTCTATATATATCATCATGACATTTGCAAATACAGTTTTTTTTTCTTCCTTTCTAATGCTTATACTGCTTGCCTGCATCCTTCTCCATCCCTCCCCCTCCTTCCCTCTGTCTCTGTCTCTGTCTCTGTTTCTCTCCCTCTCTCATATTTTCTTGTCTCACTGCATGGCTAGGACTTTAAGTACAATATAGAATAGACATCATGTTAGCAGGTATTTATGTGTTATTCCTGAGCAAATGGAAAGTCTTTAACTTTTCACCCATAAGTATGTGTTTGCTATAGATATTTTATGAATATACTTTATCAGATAAAGGACGATTATGAAAGTCTCTTTCCAGTCCTCATTTGCCAAGAGGTTTTTGTTTTGATCACGAATCAATGTTTAATTTGTCAGATTATATTTCTGCACCAATAGAGATGAACATATCATTGTTCTTCCTTGTTTTGTTAATGTGGTGAATTACACTGATTGATTTTCAAATCTTAAACCAGTCTTTTATTCCTGGGGTGATACCATCCTGGAATTGATGTATGATTCATTTCATATTTTACTGGATTCAGTTTGCTAGTATTCCTTTAGGACAGTTACTTCTGTGTCCCTCAGTGAGATTGGCTTGGCATTTTCTGGATTTTAGTAAGCATCTTTTGTTTGCTTTACAAATTCTTTTATCTTCCCCATGTCTAAAGTGCTTCTCTTGTGGATTTTGCTATCTTAGGTAATGATATCATTGTCCCTATGCTCATGCACCCTTAAACCACACACATGTCCAATCAATTACCAATTCCGTCAACTCCTCCTTTTATGTACTATGTCACTCAGTTTTGTCATTCTTTCCCACCGGTCAGCTTCTACACTAGTTCAGAATGCTGTTGTCTCTTTGATGGTTCTAACAATCCCTAGAAGTTTTCTCTTGCCACAGGTTTTGTTCTCTCCCATCTATTTTCCATATTTTAGTTAAGACAAACTCTTAAAATAAAAAAATTCTTTTATGTTACTTTCTTTCTTAAACATTTGCAGTGACTTCTCATTGAATTTCTTTGAATTCCTCGGATGGACTGTGTTTTCTCCTATGTCCAAGCCTTTGCCCGTGCAGTTTCCTTTGCTGGTAACATTCACATAGTACACAAACTATGTACTACATAGTACGTAGTAAAAATACCTAAGCAGCAGAGCAGAGGAGTTGTAGAAGGAGTAAGGCTTGGCAAAAGAATGACTAGTCAGGAAACAGTTCAGGAGCTGATCTTCAAGCATTATCTGTCTACTTTATCATTTGTCGTATGCTTGGCCTGGCATGTTTTGTGGTACCTGGAGGTGAGTTCTTAAAGAGAGCGTGCCATGCTCGACCCTTGTGCTCATTTCTGGATAGCACATTTTATGGGTCATGTCAAAAGTAAAGCCGTTTAAGTAATAACCAGGGTAGTGAGGAATTGTTGAAGGCACTAGGGATGGTTAACCCACTAAGGTGATACTTGAAGGACTGTCAGATGAAAAGGGAAGTTTAAAAGATTTTGTGTACATTGAGGACTACAAGGATGTAAATAATTGCAAATGTACAGACACATTCAGGAAGGCAGACTTCATCTCCAAATTAGGAAGAACAATTTAAAGACTGGAACTGCTCCAGTATGGAAAGAGCTGCCTTCTGAGACACCAAGTTTTCCTCTTGTTTGATGTATTCATGCAGTGGTTGGTCAGTTACGTAAAGGGGATATATATATATATATATATATATTAGGTCAGTGGTTCCAAGACTCAGGCCATATCTCAGACTAATTAAATCACAGTCTCTGGGGATGAGACATAAGAGTCAGTAGTTTTTGAAGCTTCCCATTTGATTCCAAAATGCAGACAAGTTTGGGAAGTGCCCTGTATTAGCGGGAGGTTTCAACTCTTCCGTGGTTTTCTTGCATCAGAATTGTTTAGAAGAGATGGAAAAACAACAACAAAACCCAGAACAGATTTGCAGGCACTGCCCTGTAGCTTCTGAATTAGCAGGGTTGCGTGGACCCCAGGAATCTATGTGATTAAGATTATTACCAGTAGATTCAGTTTTCTGGCTGGGTTTGGAAACCACTGGATTATAAGGAGAGTGCCCTGTGCATTCATAATCTAGCAAGGCACTTAGTAAACTCATTTATGGTATCCTTGTGGACAATAAAATACGTAATATGAATTGACACAACTATGTCTAGGACAAAGAATGTGTTTTGGAGCCAAAGGTATCTGAATTCAAATTCTAGTCCTGTTACACTTGTTTGACTAGACTTACAAAATTTACTTACCCTCTCAATCTCCTCATCTTAAAATAGAGTAATAAGAACCATTTTATAGATTCATTTTGAAGTTTAAATAAAGTTGTTTATGAAAAGTGTCAGTCTAGCATAGTCTCTAGTTATATTGGGCTCTTTTCTGAATTCTGTAGTTCTATGAATGCTGAAATTAATGAGCGGGACCATGGAGCATATACATGTTTGGTGAATGTATGTGTATTCCCTGTTGATTTTTTGCTTTGATGGGCTATGAATCCCTGGTTTTAAGCTCTTTTGGTTCAGGTATTATAATTGGTATTTTAAAGACCATAGGGTTAAAGAATAATGCCTTTCACTTGCTATTACTTTTATGTGAAATATAATCCATGCCTACAATCTTTTTCTAAATTGGACATTTCAGATACGAAGTTTTCATTAATTGTACTATAAGTGGTGGGGGAGAATTAACTGTGTGCTTATTTTTTCTTATCACAGGTTTACAGGAACTGTGTAATTATTTATTAAAATGGAAAACTGTGAAGAAAGAAAAAGATAGCAGTTGGAGTTAAAATTCCTGGATGAATATTTTGCTTTTGAGAAGTCCGCATTTAAAACCATATGCTGATTTGGAAAGTCCCAGGAGTAAATTACACAATTCATGTTTTCCGTTCAATCAATGGATTTTTTAATCATTCCTTGGAGTTGATGAAGTTCAGACACGGTGCGTGATGGGAAATGTGGCATTCCAGTGTTTTCCTGGTGATTGCATCTTGGATTAGTTTGCTGCTTTTCTGAAGAGATTCCATTGTGAAGGGTAAGAACCTAATGTGATGGATTTATCTTCAGAGATGAACAGACATGGAAAGAATCCAGTGAGTCACAAGCTAGAAGATCAGAAGAAGGTAATACAAATACATTTCCTTTTGCTTGGTCATTTTTGTTTTCGCTTACATAGAGTTTTATAAATTGAAAATGAATGTGCTTTGAGAGATAAAATAACAGAGTATTTCATGGAAATTAATCCTGTAGCCAAGTGTTGCTACGGGTCTGGATTTCATTATCAGTTAGTGGTTTTGTTTCTAAAGTCTTCTGAATTCATCCATCCAGTGGGTTTGTAAAGGATTCTGCTGTGTTTGCTCACCCTTGACTTGATTCTAGTGACATGCTGGCCTGACCTCATGTGAACAGTTTTCTGAGATCCAGGATGAGGTATGAGTCCTGGGGCATCTCTGGAGTAATGGAGCAAGTTAGAGCTCTCCTAAAAGAGAACACCTGCCTTGCTGTTATTAGGAGGCATAGTTGGCATTTGAAATTCTCTGATTTCATGTCCTTGGTGCACATCAGCTTCTCATTTTTCCAGCTAGCCTAGAAAGAGAGTCGTGAGGCAACTGTGAGCTTTGGTTTGCCTCTTCATGTGTGATGTCTAAGGAACTAATGGAAAATATCAAGAAAGGACTGTGCTAATATATATTTTTAAATGGTCCTAGAGAGCTTCTGAGTAGGAAGCTGGGAATTGAATACTGAGGGTTGCGTTTCAACCTCATTTTTCTACCTTTTTAGAAACTCTTACCTGCTAAACTGTTGCACTGTTGTGAGAGCACTTATCAGAAGGGTCAGGGATGGTGCCCAGGAGAGAAAGCCTGCTCATAATGAAATATATTCTCTTTTGTGGTGCCTTTCATTGAATCCATTAGTACAGGAGATGTGTGCAGGGACCCACTGGCTAAGGCACGAAAGCAAGGAATAGTGAGATAATAGAAAGAAGATTTTTAGCTAGAACTGGATGTAAGGGGCATGATTAAGGTTTGTTTTTACATCTGTCTCAGAAATTATTTACTACTCACTTTGTACTCCCAGAAGACACCTAGCTCTTTCACAGTTTTAGAGGTAAGAAATTTAGAAGAGGCCATAAAGAGTCAACAGCTTATTAATTTGTTCTGATCTTATGACCAGTGCCACTGGATTGGGGGCTACACGGATCCCTTTGCATCAATCCAGGCAGAAATGGATGGATTATTTGTGCCAGTTTGGTTCCTTCATTGAATTTACCTTCAGTATAAGTAAATCTCAGAAAACACTAAGTACTATAAAATCTAAGATGCCTGGTCAGTTTTCAGTTCATTGTGGGTATAAATTTCTGCACAAATAAGTGTGTTACCAAGAATGCTGTTGGTGTTTTAAACGGTCGGCATTTTCTTTTTGCTGTTGTTAGCACTAAGGGTGTTAATCCGAAAGAGTTGGCAAGCTAAGTTTCCGTCTAAAGCATGCCCTTCAATTTCTTAACTACTGAGGAGCCTTTAATCCTTTTTCTCTATTCACATTTTTAAAATGTCCTTCACACTGATGGTAATTTGCGTACTGTATTAGGCTAGTGAAGAGTGTGAATGAAAAATATTGCCTGCCATATCATTAAAAACGGATGTTGCAGCCATCAAGCCATCACATTGTAGCTGCCCCAACAGTGAGCCCTGAGGGAACTCAGGATAGAAACAGGATGCCTACCATCAGCCACTGCAACTACCCCTGAAGATGCACCCTGAGGAGACTCAGGTTGAGAAAGCATAGGATGCTGGCCCCAGATAGCTGAGGTGCATATCAAAGGAATGAGTTCAGTGAGCCCTGACTCTTGCATCTTCCCATACATAGAAAAGCACTAAATTCCTTAACTTGAGGTATCTGGTTTTCTTTAATTAACAGTAACCTTTTGATGTTTTGACTGCCTGGTCTTTGTTGCAAAAAAGTCTTCAGTTTCGTCCGCCCGAATAAAACAGAATTCTCAACTTTTAGGTTGTTCATTATTTTTCAGTTGACAAGAGGGAAGTGGGTTAGGTAAGCAATTAATACTACAGAGTTCTGATTTTTGATAGAAGCCCTGCTTTTCTGGCAAGAAAGCAAAGTACCTCTACAAGTGCTATCCTTTCACTTCCCAAATAAGAGATATTTTTGCAAACACAGAATGGATTGCAAGCTAAAGCATGGAATGAAATGGAAGGGAATGAATTTTAAAAGTCATTTGGAAAATTTCTTGAATGGAACTTTAAATGATGGTCTGTAATGATGCTTAGCTGCCCAGGCCAATTCACAAAGGACTGTTTAGCACATAAAGAATATAAAAGTTTAGACAAACTATGAGGATCCATGATTCTGTGGAAAAAATATAAAAAAAACAGCTTGGTGTTGTGGTACAAGAGGATCCCTATTTCCCTGTAGCTTTACCTTCTAGTTGGTAGGGAGATGGGGGAGGAATGAACATTTTCACTGAGCAGTATCAAGGTGGAAAATGGGGTTCTAATGATCTCCTGGCCACCCAATTGGTGTAGGCATTTGCAGTGAATAAGTCAGAAACTCAGATGTTGATTGATCAGTTGATCAATCCTTAAGATTTCAATTTGTTAAGTGTCAGCAGGAATACCTAGTCTAATGACAGATTTGTGAGTTTGTATTAAGGAGAAAAATGAAATGTAGCATCATAAATCTTTATAGACTAAGCTTTGGGCACAGCCCTGACACCACACAATTGCCAGTAGAGATTATAAGATCATTCATGTAATTACTTTAAGTGTTTGTAGTCCTTTGTGATGAATTAATTTAACAGGCACAGTGTTTTACATCAGTGAAATAAAATGCATCAATTCTAACTCACAACTTGAAAATACAGAGGTGAAACATTTTTCTGGTATTACTGAAAAATGTGTCCTTTTCACAGTTTGACATATGTATGGTAGACATTCAAAGCAAGCTGTGTTTAACTGGCTTGAATATAGGCTCCTATTTTGTACTCTGCACAACCGATTTCTTGTTCAGTATATAAATAGTTCACTAGCTTTTGTTCTTAATTTAAAATCTGTGGATTTGTACTTATTTTGCTCTGCTTCTAAGTAGAAAGTTTTAGGATGCTGAGCATGAGAGTTTGTGAATATGTGTTTTACTGTAATGAGTAGGTAAATGTCAGGGAAGAGATCATTTGTGGAGTACTTGCTATATACCACGCACATGCTTGGTCCTTTCTGGTTTATTAAGAAAGTACCTTCTTACAAAGATAAAGACTGCTTTTACCTCTTTAAGATATTCGGTCCTGTAAACGTTAATGATCGGTTCCTCAAGAATATATATACTAAAAGATACATACACACACTATTATTCAAAATTAAAGGGTTCAAAATTGTGTGTGAATTCTCTTGGACTTCTTTTAAGTAATGCCTCATCACCTCACTAAGTCTGAACATAGGAAAACATACTTGAAAGTTAAAAAGCTATCATCTCCACAGATCCTATATTGAAGTGCTCTTCATTATGGATAAACCAGAAATGTGGCTCTTATAGGAATTGAGAATACTTCTAAGAATTTCAAATCAACTTGGATTAGTGCAGGACTAGGTGGAATTCAGTTGTCTTTTTGATTCCTGTGATTTTTATCAGTAGACCTTTCAGTTAGTATTGGCCCATAATCCTCCTCTTGGCATTCAGCTTCTGGAATGTCCCAGATGGGAGAATTATGATGGCATCGAAAAGCTCCTGAATGCCCATAATGAGGTGTTTATTTTTGGAAACTTTACCTTTTGACCCTTGTTTGCTCATTGATGCCAGCGAAGTTGGTATATTGCTTTCCACTAATTGTATTGCTTTGTGGAATTATTTCTGCAAAAGCTCCTGGAACAGTGAAAGCCCTAAGGTACAAATGTCACTTCTGTATAATTACTTGTGACCTTGAACTGAAAAGCACAGCTCAGTAGATTTCACTGTCAGTCTAATTGCAGCAGTTTGCTGTCCAGACAGCCCTGGGACACTGCTTTATTGCTCCATGAATATTTTGTATATTAAACCAAACAATTTGTCATAGTCAACAATTTACTAGGTACTGCTAAAAAGGGTAGCAGGATACACATTTTGAAATTATGGCAGTGACATACAATAAATATACAGTGACCTGTTGGAATTATTTTGTTCCTCTGTTCTCTAAACCAGAAAGGGATGAGCAGTATTATTGTATATATGCGGAGGTACTTACTTTTATGGAAATGTCCAAGATGAATGCCATCTCAGTTTGTCACTTCCTAAAATCATGTCTTTTACATGTTAGCATTATTTTCACACTGCCATGCAAAAAAACTCAAGAAAAATTCCAACACATCATGTCTTTCTTTCTAAGAGATGACACTTATTTCAGAAGTGACATACTCCAGGTGTAGTGAGTCAGAGTGTTTAAGATGTGGAAAATCATGGAAAATGAGAGCAATGATTGTGTTTATTAATAGAAAAGGGAATACTGATGGAGCAAGCCTATTATTTTCAGGGCAGCCCCTGTGATGTTGTGGACTTAAAATCAAGTTTAAGTGGGGAGTTAGAGAAACCATCATCTGTAAGTGACAGTGAGTGTTTCATCACTGTCTATCCGCATAGACTAGTTTTGGTTCTTTTTTTTTTTTTTCTGTTGACATCATGCAGAAGTATGATCCAGGTGTGTGTATCTGTATATGACTGTGTTGGGCTACTCTAATAATTTTACTGAAAAATCTTACCCACTTATGGTTGCCACTGCTTTATAGAGTAAAACTACTTTATCAATTTAAAGCTAGCCTAATATTTATTTTTATTTTTTTTTAGTGTGCTGATTCTTTTAATTTAGACTACATTTGTTGCATTTTCTTGCAGTGATGGTAAAACAACATCTTATACGAGCTAAGAATTGTAGTGGGATTATTCTCACAGGTGTTGAGGACTACTTGAAATTATGTTGGAGACTGATGAAAGATCTGTCTTCTTAAGATAAAATACAAAGATAAATCGCTATAGAAGAGAGGCTTAGGATAGATTCAGCCCTTCATTCTCTGATATTCTTGAAGGTTGGACTCATTACACGGTGCTTTATCTTTATAAATCTGCCTGACTTCTTTTTTGTTAGTGTGTACAATATATGTTAAAAGGACCATGAGGGAGGATGAGGTTTCTGAAGCAAAACCACATCGTTTATTAATCCTCCAGTCCTGAAGCATGAGCGCTAATAGGAATGGATTGTCTGGGGGTTTCAACGAAATTGACTAGTCATCTCGTTACTGATTATTCAAACTCTTAATTTTTGAAATATAGTTGACCCTTTATTAATACCTGGTTTGAACTGTGTGGGTCGGCTTACATACAGATTTTTTTCAGTGAATATGTACTACAGTACACGGTCCATGGTTGGTTGAAACCTCAGACTCAGAACCTCAGATACAGAGGGCGAGTGGAAAATTATAGGTGGATTTTTGACTGCGAGGGGATCAATGCCCCTAACTTTTGTGTATTCAAGGGACAACTGTACATTGAGCAGCCATTTTGCACTGTTATTATATAAATCTGGAATACAGGTATGGGCACAAATATGAATATCAGGTTCACTAAGAAACTAGTACTGGCATTGTGGCACATTGTGATGCCGATTAAGACTGCCCGTAATTTCTTCCTCTGCCCCTTCGTCTTTTATAAAAAGGATGCTATAAACAGCCGTCTCTAAGCCACTTGACCTGGAGTTCTCTAAGGATGAATTAGATAAGGTGAGCTCTTTTTCTGCTCAGAAGTGATTCTAGAAGCTTCTCTTTCAAATCTGAACTTGGATAGAACCTCCTTTAAAACTTCCTCTATTATATCATTCATGTTCCTCAAATAGACTTCTGAAAGTTTGTATGGCCACTGGCCTTTTTGCTTCTGACTACATGTATTTTCAGTGTAAACAGACTTGGGATAACAGAAAGAGCTGGAAATAGATAAAAGTAAACATTGTATTGAACCATGCTTCATGGTTCGTCTCATTTGTTGTAAACTAGACCATGTTCTTTTTCCTGATTGGTGGATTTAAAACATCAACAGATATAATGACCACATAATCTGCATATAAATAAAGAGACAAAATAGACAAGTCTGAAATACATGATACTTGAGTTATATATGTTTTGAACATTTTGAAGGCAGAATTATATATAAAGTGTTATTATGGTTATTAGTTGTCATAAATTATGATCTCAGTATTAATACAAACATATAAGGTTTAGTAAATTTTAATTCCTGTTTTTTCATAAATACCTTCCTCTGTCTTGATATTAGCACGTGAGTTATTCAAGCTTTTGTTATTTCATGGCGGAATGACTGAGACTAATCTTTTTCTAAAATATATTGAAAAAATATGTACACATACAATGTAGAAAACTTGTACTACGCTAATGCACTGATTTGTTCTCACCTTTTTATACATATATCATTATATTTTAAACATATATTTATACCTATTATATATAAATACATAACTTTTAAAAGCAAATTTTATAATATTTGCTGCCCTGCCTTGAATGGCCAATCATATCATTGTTAGTTTCTCTTTAAGATTCTGTTTCTAAAGGGGCTGGGACTGTTCACCATTTGACTGTAGAAATATATACATTTGAACATAGCACAATAATTTTAAGACAATAGTTCAACCATGTCCATTTGCCTCTCTTAAGGTTCCAGATGAGTATAAACATGAGGACTGAGATTCCAGAAAGCTTATTACCCTGAGGTAGCCACGTGGGTAAGAACCTGTGAATGCATGAATACATACCATTAAAGAAGGCTGAGTATCAAAATCAGGAAAACAGATTTATTCCTCATTTCCAAAGACCATAGATTTGAGGCTTATCACAAAATCAGAATACAAGCTGGCACTAGAATGGAGTGGGGAGCAACAACAAATGTGTTAGCAGAGAAGAGTCAGAGGGGTTGAGAGTGGGCTGAGCTGCTTGATTCGTGTCTATGGATAGCACGCTACCTGCTCATGAGTAGGGCCACCTGATTTAATAGCACTAGGGCCAGGTGGACAGAACTTTTTGTGTTTTCCTTCCATGAAGACTGACGAAATGTTTCCAAGACTGCTGATATTCAGTGAGGATGCAATGCCTGGGATAAGAGTTACCCGAAACAAAGCAGATTTAATAATAGGTGGTGAAAGCAGTGGACATAAGAAATTCTGTTAATTTTATATGCAAATTTGGAAAAATCGCATGAGAAATAAGCAAGAAATCAACATCTTTCCTCTTCAAAGTGTTCTGAGGGGTAGCCGCAGCAGCTTTCTCATCTGGGAGCATGTAAGGAATGCAGTCTCAGACCCCACGCTAAACCTGCGGAATCAGAATGTGCATTTGTAACAAGACCTGCAGGTGATTCTGATGCACAGCAGTATTTGAGAAGCACTGCCCTAGAGACCGTGTCTGAGAGGTCCTCAGTGGGATTAAGGACCTACTGTTGTCATAAGATGCCCTTTATTCTCTGTCTTCTGGTTCTAATCTCCCGTCCTGACTTCCCTCCCATATTTCCTGGAATCGTCAGCCAAATCAACTCCTTGCATTTGAATCATTGTTGCTGGTCTGCTCTGTGGAAACCTAAACTAAGACATTCTATATCGAGAGTTCTGGGCTAGCGTTTGGCTCTGTGTTAACACAGCTGCTTGGAATTTAAATTTTTCCAGAATTCTTTTATCCTTTTTATTCATTCCCATTGTACTCTTGGACGTCCCCAGTGTACACCCAGATAGATGATCGCATCAACACTTGCACAGTATGGCTGGCCCTGACTTACACACCCTCAGTTGACAGGGGACCCATTCACAGGACAGCTGCTGCCTCCTCCCACTGTCACCCCATTGTTGATGGTCTCTGCAGCTGAAATTGTCCCAAGCAGTTGCTGAGGAAGCTGCTAGCACCTTTTCCCATCTCCTGCTATTACCCGATTTACTAAAAAGCAAACCAAACACAATTAGGAATCATTCATTGAATCTGGTGCTTGGGATTTGAGGTGAGATTTTATGTGAAGTCTTCCTATTCACTCCTCTCTACCTCTGAGTTTCCCTGCTGAGGAAGCTAAATATACACAAAACAGTGGTAAATGGGAACAAAGGAATAGCATTATAAAAAGAGTGTATATATATATAAATGCTTCTAAACTGTCCTGAAAGTAGATCATCTCTGAGAAGATGTGGTACCTTAGGTCCAGAAGCCAAATCTGGGTTTTCTAGTCCTGCAAAGCTAGAATCACTGCTCCACTGAGAAGACCTGAATATACTAACCAAGTTACTTGTGTGGATGATGTTGGACAGAGAGAGACTTCCCAAAGAGGAGGGCCCTGTTAGGTGAGCTTCCCACAAATGAGCAGTACAACAGGAAGAATGTTGAGGCTCCTGACCCTACCTTGAGCAGAAAAAAACACTGCCCAGTAATAAAACATGGCCCACTATTTCACTCATGACTTGACCAGTAGGCTAGCAACGTCTTTGGTAAGGTCTAGTAAAAAGTAGTGTAAGGAATAGTTAGGAGCAAAGGATCTAGAATGACTGCCTGAGTTTGATTCTTGGCTTTGGCACGTTGTCAAATTACTCAGCTCCTGTCTTCTACTTTTCTCTTTTGTGTTATTTCTTAAAATGGGAGTAGTGAAAATAATCATATACAAAGCATCTGGAACAGTGCCTCCCACGCAGAAACTCTCAATAACTGGTGGCTGTTGGGGGTGAACTAAGGAGTTGAACATGGTCCCTCCTCTGGGGACAGAGGCAGAATGTGAGCCAAAGGGCAGGAATGTTACTACCCTCTCATCGTTTGACTTCCTCTGAAGCCTTGGAAGAGCTGATGTCGAATGACTTCCGGGTTAGCTGCAATCACGGCAGCCCATCTTAGACTTCTCTCTCCCATCTGCATTTAACAAACAGTTTAGACACTCTTAACGCCAGAGTCCCCAAAAGGTGAAGGGCTTCTTTATTTGGGAATGGGAACAAAACGCGTGTGCGCGCGCGCACGCACACATACACACACACACACACACACACACACACACACACACACGAAGAGGTGGAAGTGGAGCTTATCAGTCAGTCTTCAGTTCTCCACACCAGCCCTAGGGTAGAATTACCCTGTGGGTCCCAGTGTTCTTTCCTGATTTCTATTAGTCTTGGTATTAGTAGTTCATCTGAGGCCAGGGCTCAGTTTGCCTGTTTCCTGAAGAGAGAGAGAGAATAGTTGGTGCTCAGGATATTTCATTCTAAAATATGGATCAGGGTCAGCCATATGTGACTAGAGCTCAACCCTAGAGCCCGTCAGAAGAAAGTCTGTGAGTTCAAAGGCTTTATTTCCCTTAGGATGACGAATTATTAAACCAAAATACTTTCTGGCCATGGCATGGTGACAAGTACAAAGTTACCCTTAATTCATGGTACATTTTAAATAAAAATTTACCTTCTAAATTCTAAACATTAGTATGGATTTTATTTCAATTTCAAAGAGTAAAAGAACATTGAACATAGGGAAAATTCTCAATACGTCAACTAACTCAGGATTTATCCCTCTCATTTCCAAAGTGAGATTGAGAACATAAAAATTGTATATCACAAAGATATGTGATAAAGCAAACGTAGTAAAATGTTAATTGTAGAGTCTAGTGGTAGGTATACAGGTGTTCACTGTAAAATTATTTCAACTTTTCTGTATGTTTGAAAATACATACAAAACAACATGGGGGGGATATGTTTATGAGATGTAATGCTTGTTTTCAGTGTATTTACAGTCTAGTGGCATATTTATAACTTTTCTGCCTTACTTCCCCAAGTTTGATCCTTCTCTTCGGTGTAACTTGGGGATCAAGAGAGCTTAGAGGATTTTAGAGGAGTTAAGGGAGACTGCTGTTATTAGTCTTTTTAGCGGCACTAGGTAGTTTTTTCCATTCTCCTGGGATTCTAAGCAGCATTTGTTACATGATATGTATGGGAAACACACAGTTTTCAACAAGGGACTTAAAAATCAGATTTAGGACTCCATCCCATACGTATGGAGTTTTCCTTGACTTAGAGATAAATTTTATATATTCGATCATTTGTATGTTTCATAGAGGGGCACGATTATTGTGCTCCAATTTGAGTCTGGAAATGTCAGTTCCAATCATTAATGCAATAAAAATAAATACCTTTTTATCATGTTTGGAATCATCCTCTATGATCAGTTTTTCGTATTTTGTAGAGTAAACTCCATTATAAATGCTTCTCAACACATATTTCACTGGACAGTGTAGTTGGTTAAAGTACATTAAAATGTGCAATATTATATTGCCTGTTTAGAAGCTATTTCTTGTAAGCATTTTTGCATAATGGTAAAATAGTTCATTAGTGCCCAATGGGTGCAATTCTTGGCTAAGAATTTTCTACAGTGTATTCAGAAGGCTTTACATATTGCTTGATGCCTTCCAGTTAACTAACTAGGTTTTGAAAAGTAATTGTGTCAGAGAGAGAGAGATGGAGGTTAGTAGATTCAGGTTAGTAATGCTGCCCTTAGTTGTATTATGTGTTTTATTTTAGCATAATATTTTGTTTAAAGGCGGAAATTATCAATTTATGAATTGTACACAGATTTGAATGATACAGTATTTCGGTTGAATTCAGTGTGCATTTGTGTATTTATGGAGTGCCGACTAGTGCCCTGTGGTAGGTAACGGTAATACACTTTACTGTGTTAACTGCATTACTAATGAGTTTATCCATTTATGTCCATCACATTCCTTTTGCATAATGAAGTGAGTTAGGCTCCAAACTAATATTTGAATAGCAACCTCTATTTCACAAAACACTTTTCCTTGCATTTCTATCCACGCTTGCAGCTCAGTGGAGCTGTAGGTTAGATATTCTTTATGTCCATTCTTGTGAAGGACTTGCCCAAGGTCAGAGAACTCGCCAGGTTGCATCTTTCTTTTTTGCTTAGTGGTCTATGATTTTATTTAAAATTTTTATCTACCTATGTTTAGCATGTTTTCTATGTTCATGGAAATTACATATCACATATTTTCTCTTCTTTCTTAAAAACATTTATTAATGCTTTATTAAAAATCTGTTTGGGGCTTCCCTGGTGGTGCAGTGGTTAAGAATCCGCCTGCCAATGCAGGGCACACGGGTTCGAGCCCTGGTCCGGGAAGATCCCACATGCTGCGGAGCAACTAAGCCCGTGAGCCACAACTACTGAGCCACTAGAGAAAGCCCACGCCTGGCAACGAAGACCCAATGCAGCCAAAAATAAATAATAATAAATAAAATAAATATATATAAAAAAAATCTGTTTGAAGGATATAAATCTACAAAAGCCTTTCAAGTTTTCTATTCAACTTTTCTGATATATGAGTCTGAGTATGATATACTTTCTTTGAGCAAATATTTTTCAAAAGCTACCTCCAAAACGACTTGGAAAAGATGTCAAAAATGAGAATCCAGATATGGGAAACTGCAGTTCTTTGTTGGCATTCAACCTGGTTTGGTCACATTAGACTTGTCACATTTGGGAACTTAGATTCAAGGTTCTCTACCTTATTAAAGGTGACAGGTTTCATTAAATCACATTAGGAAGCTTCATTTAGTTGTTGGAAAATATGTTGTAAGGAACACAGGTCATGTTTAAATTTGATGGGCTACACAGAGAAAAATCATCAGTCCGCACAGGTAGGGCCACACTCTATCTCAGCTTCTCAGTTTTGCTGTCCTCATCAGCCACCGGATAATGCACAAAGCTTGGCTACCTGGTCTCCTGGCTGTGCCAGTGACACATGTGAGGACACACAGGTATAAGAGCCGCCTTGCTCTCCTGTAGTGAAGCAGGATGTTCTGTTGGACCCCATTCACATTCAGAATGAATGCTCACCCTGGTGGAAATGAACGGGAAGTAGGGCCCATCCCAGAGGTAAGATTGCTGGCCATTTCCAGGCATAGTCACATCATTTTTGAGGGGATATTAAAAAGTAAAATAAAATGGATTTGTGCCCATCTTTAGACCTAATTTACTGTATGTTTGATTTGTCTGATGCAAAATGAAGATGAGCATAGTGTACTATATAAATGGCCCTTTTGATTTTCTACTTTGGCAATATTCTTTTTTTGGGGGGTTTTCTTTTAATTATTTTTTTGATATTTTTTTCAATGGTTCTCTGGCTACAGGTGTCACATTTTCCTAATGTTTGTGTTTTCAACAAATGCTAATAATAGCTGTAGCGTACTAATCAAAATGTGCCTATTCAGTTCTGAGGCAAGGCTGCCTCTTCTTAAGAAGGTGATGGAAACTTCATGAATTTTCCTGATTGCTTTTCATGTTTTGCTGCTGGTAGTTAATTTTATACTTTATATTTTTCATTAAAATTAGATGTTCTCCTTTGAAACCCTTACCAGCTCCTTGATTAAACAACCGTGTTAGGTACAATGTAGAAGTTTTACCTTATGCTATCTCAGTAAGACGGACCTCTATCTTTTAACAGTTGCTGGTATTGGCAAATCGTAATGTTTGCAAATAACAGATAAACAACACCTTGCGTCTACATGTATTCTCTAATGAACACTGGGAAAGGATTTAAACTTTAAAAACAATGTGAATTTTGTAATTAATGTCTTAGTCTGCTTCACTCTGTAAAATATTTTTATATAATTATGAACTGATGCAGTGATTTCCACATTACTTCGGGAGAAAAGTACAAAACAATGTTAAATAAAAACTGTGCCTTAATATTTCTGTAGCACTTGCCATTTATAAAATGTCTTTCATAGCCATCATCAGGTACTAAATTAGTGGTCCAGCCTAATATATGACACTAAGAGTATTCATGAGTGTAACAATGATTTTTTTTAAATGCACAGTGCCTCCAGATTTATCATTTGCCTTCCTAAAACCCTTCAGTGACTTTCCAGTGCATTCAGAGTACAATCCGAACTCCTTAACGTGGCCTACGGAGCCCTGCGTGATCTTATTTTCATTCCCCCCTCCAATCTTGTCTCCAAGCTACAGTGTTCCGTGTTCCTCCTTTTCAGGTCACATACATATACTCACTTCCCAAGTAGTAGCTGGTGTCAGGGACACTGCATCACACCTGTTTGCAAGGTCTCTCCTCTCCAGGCACTTACCCTTAGACATCAGCCACCATTTTTTTTCTACTGTCAAATGCAATGTGCTTGATTATACTCTCTTTACCTGGATAGTGGGCTTCTAGTAAAACTTCCTTGGACCTTAGAATCAATTTCAATGACTTCAAGGTAATTTCCAACAACTCTCTTGCTGGGGAAGAGAAAACACAGAAATGAAAAATAATTATTCTCTGATGAGCCATACTACTGTATAAAATACATGATGTCATTAGGTTTGTTGATTTCTTTACCTCTGAAATATTATGCATGTCCATTCTCAAAAACTTGCTGTAATGTTATTTTGTAATTTACGCTGACCATCAGTTTCTTTTACATGAATTCTATTCTGTAAGGTCTTATAACATCGATTGGCCAAAATTATTAAGATTTTTTTTCCTGGAAGAAAGACTTTATTGCTAGTGCTTAGGAGAGCACTTTCCCAGGTAAGAAAATGTAATCAGCCCTTTTTGTGCTAGTTTTATATGACTAGATTCTTTCCGATATTCAGAAAGACTAGGGGTCCATTAGCACACACTGCTGTTTTATTTTTTTCTCAGAGATAATGGGCTTTCATACTCTTGTTTACAAACATAATTAAAAATAGGCTTTTGTAGAGAGGAACTTAATTTTAACAGAATGTTGGTTAACTGAAGTGTTATTTAGTTTTTTCTAAAAGTCTTAGAGAGCACCTGACAAAAGTTTAAGATTATTTCCAAGAGCAAGTAAAGCTAGCACAACTATTGCAAAATAGAAACCAGAGCTTAGAAAAGCTTTGAATACTTTGTGCTTACTAATACAGTATTCATTAGCCACTGTAGATATTACAATTTAAATTAATTAAAATTAAATAATTCGGTTCTTCAGTTGCACTAGCCATATTTTAAGTGCTTAATCATTACCTGTGGCTAGTGGCTACCATATTGGACAGCACACATATACAGCATTTTCATCATTGCAGAAAGTTCTGTTAGACATCACTGCTGAAATGTTGTCCTGGTTAAAATGCAATGGATAATGGGATATTAGGGGAGTCAGAGTCAGAGATAGACCAATGCAAGTCAAAGGAAAAAGAGCAGTCATGGAAGGTATTTTGTCATTTTTAGTGCACAAAATTGGAATGGGAGGCCATCATTGTTCTGTGATAAAGAGGACAAGAACCTTTTCTCCTGCCATAAATTTAGTGAGCAAAGTGAGAGGATCTTAAAGGCCAGTTAGACCAATTACCAAATTAATATTTGAACTGTTTATATTGCTTATTCTTGCTTACGTGGAAAAACCCAAAGCTCCCTATCTTAAGAAGCAACATACAATGAGTGAGATAATCAGTTTTGCATTATATATAAAGAAAACATTGAATTACCATAAATGATTATCCATAATAAATTATTTGATAATAAATTTTCACTGCTGCATTAAAATGAAGACTTTCCAAAATTGCTTTCCACGATCTCACGGGGAACTAAATGCTGTTTCAAATCTTAGAACATAATAAGGTCAGCCAACAAATTATGTAGTATCAGGGCAAAGGTATTGAGGTCAAAAAAAGAACTGTAAAATACTTACAAAAATGCATGCATAGTATTTTCCATCATTTTAGCAAATGATTTAAAATCATAATTGTACCCATTTATATTGTAGTTCAACTCATCTGTTATATATATTTATTGTTTTCTCGCCAAAAGGTAAGATCAATAGTGCCAATATGTTTCCTAAGCTTCTCTTAGACAGAAATTTTACCAAAGCTAGAACAAATAAAATGTTAGCCAGTCAGCAAAGGCATCATTAGGTAAATGTGTGTTCCAGGCAGCATTGGTCCAAAATATGTATTACAGAAGCCCATTTTCGGTGAGGTAATATCAGACCAGTTTAGGTACAAAATGGAAAGCTGGGCGAAACCATTATATTCATTAAAAATGAAAGAATAGCACGGAGTTTGACTAATAATGCAAATATGTTACATGAGTACTTAATTTATCAGGAATGTTAAGACTTAATAGACTGAAGTATGTGTTCCATGTAATAGTTACAGAATTTTAAAGCCAAAAAAAAAAAAAAAATCTTAGAGATTACACAGCTCACTCTGAAGGTGAGAAATCTGAGGCCCAGAGTGGCCATGTAACTTTCTCAAGGTCATAGTGTCAGAGCTGTGATCAAAGACACATATAGACTAATAGCTGCAGTTCCATCAAGGCGATTTTTAAAAAATTAGACTGTCCATTACAATGTTTAACAGCTTATCATCTTCACATGTTTTTTAAACATACATTTATGTATACCAGTCATTCCCAAATTTAATACAGAGAAGCTTGTCTTAATGTTATAAGCCAGTACACGTTTACTGTTATGTGTGACCGGTGATAGGATAGAAACAACCCACTAGGGCACTTAAATTGAGCATCCTTTATTGTCTCCTTGGCAGTTTCAGACAGTGGTGTCCACATCCCAGCTTGTGATGTAATTCTTAATGGACACCTTTGCTTGTAACCACAGGGGTTCAGGAACTTTAAGTCCTAGGTCTTAAGTACCCCCGTATCCCCAGTTTCTAGCATCAGGCTTAGTGCAGACTACCTATGGTGTTTGCTGAATAAACGAATGAATGATCATAACCTCCTCTCCAATAAAGATCTTACTTTGGTGCGTACTTATAAAGAAAGAAATTCACATGAAAAGTATAGGGCTGATTTGCAAAAATACCTGTTTTTTTCTATTCTTCTAAAAGCAAAATTGTAATTTTAACACAATATTGCTTTTTGTTTGATGAGAAAAACAAAATTAGGTAACTTTGATTCTCTTTTTCAAATTTTAAATCCCTTTTGGAATGGAGTTTTAGCTGGGTCTCTGGATACTGAGCAGTAGGAGATGAAGGCAGTGGGTTACAAGTTAGGACTGGGTACAGCAAATTAAAAGCTAGGACGGAGTGAATAGATGATCCAGATGGGTGATATGCTAGAGTTTTCAGTAAAGACAGCTCGGCATCCCAGAACCTAAGCTTCTATAGGTGATATACGAGTGTCAAGCCCCGTCAAAGCCAAAGCAGCCTGGATTAACTGAGGCTGGAAATAAAGGATCTAAATCCTGAGACAAAGATTGTTTTAGGAAGGAAACGTTTTATAATTTTCCCCCTGGAGGAAGATGGTGGTAGTATGAAAGAGTAGGAAAAACACAGGCCTTGAAGAGAGGGAGACAGTAATTTAAATCCTGGCTCCTTTACTTAATAGTTCTGTGAGTTTGGTTCAGTGACTTAACCACACTGAGCTTCAACTTACCTCATTCGTAAAATGGGTTTGTAGTGTTAATTACCCTTTTCAGAACATGGCTTGCTCAGAGGCTCCTAGTTAGCGAGCATTCTCTGACGTAAGGAAAATGTGAATGCTCTTTTTAAATCACGTTTGTCATCTCTATTTTGTAGATGATGATAGTCAGACTAGGGGTTCCAAAAAATATATTGGACATTATCTTAGTAAAAAGGGAACTGCAAAAGTACATTTTCTTAAAACAAAAGAATTTATAAATAATATTTGTCCATGCTTGGATTAATAGAGTATGAGTATACACATATACATTGCATGTATCCAAATATATCTGAAAATGACAGCTAAATTTATAATCAGATATCATATATAAGAAAAATCAGCCTACTGAATTAAGATATGAAAGCATTAACTTATATTTGGGTCATAGTTCAAAAGAAAATTAAGCCATTATTTTGTAACAAGTTTAAATGGAGTATAATCTATAAAAATAATGAGTCACTATATTGTACACCTGAAACTAATATATAATATTGTAAATCAGCTAGACTTCAATAAAATAAATAAATAAACTGAACAAAAAGAAAATTAAAATTACGCTCTTCTTGGAAATGATTTCCCGATGCTCTTATGGAGACAACTTCTTCCTATTTCTGGACTCTTGTGACACTTAGTTGAGTCCTATGATTATGGAAGAGGCTAATTGTCCACAGGCCACTGCAAAGGGCCACAACATTCTCATCCATGACAAAGATGTCAGTGGACTCTGGCAAGTATAGTTTTAACTCATATTTGATCTCCTTGAATTTTATCATCAAAAGTATAGAGTCTTTTGCTGAAGCCTTATTTTTTGCTTACAAACTACATGAAGAACCACGATATGGAACATCTTAAATTGAAGTTGAATTTAGTTGTCCACCAGGTATGTTTTACAAAAATTCATGTTAAGAGCCTGGGCTCTGGAGTCAGGCAGGCTGGGTGAGAACACCAGTTCTGCTCTTTCCTAGCTGAATCACCTTGATCAAGTTGCTTAATCTTTGTGTTTCAGTCTCCTTGTCTGTAAAGTAGGGACAGTAATAGTCTTTCCTTACAGGATTTTTGAGAACATGAAGGAAGACAATTCATATAAACTTGGAACAGAGTGAGCAGGTAGTATAGATTAGGGTTTAGTGGTTACTATAATTCATGAGTGATACAAGACCAAAACAGTCTCAAAGCTCTGTGGGGAACAAAAAGCTGTCTAGGTATAGAGTCATCATTCCATTGGACAAATAACAATTCCGGGAAGAGGTGGTGTACCTGTATCTGCACTGGGCACTTTAGGTCAGGTGATGGCAGAACACGGACACCTGGGAGATGGGATTGTGGATGCCTCATCAGTGATCGGTTAAGCTCCTAGCCTGCATTTTACTCAGGCCTTCCCTCCATGATTAAGATGAGAAGACTCAATAGCAGATGCAAGAATGAAGTTAAGACCCCACCTTGTGGTTTTAATTATTCACGTCAATGTGCTCATTCGTGGAGATGGATCACCAGGAGTTTATACGTAGAAGCTTATGTGGAGTTTGTGAATAGACATAGAATTTTATAGTGATTAACAGAGAAGCTTGCAGAGTCCTACAGATCTGAGTATGAGTGCCAAGATTACTCTTTCTCTTCTATGTGATTATAGCTCTTTTAGCCATAGTTTATTTATCTGAAAGATGGGAGTCATAATAATACCCACCTCCTTAGGTGGTTATTATAATAAGGGTGATAAGCCATGGAAGTCCCATTGTATAGTGCTTGCTGTGTAAGAATGGCTCAAGGAAAAGAGGAAGAGGAGGAAATGATATCAGCCAGGCAGTGGTGACTTATCAAACTGGTTCCCTTGAACGCTGCTTATAGTCATTTAACTGGAAAGTTGGAGGAGAAAGCAGAAAGTGTATGAGATAAATACAGTTCTCCTCATGTATGTTAGTTATTTTTTCTAAATTCCCTGCTCATTAAAGCCACTATCTTCTTAATCTCTGTCATTTTTGAAACCTTATTTTTTAAAAAGAAAGTTGTAATTTAAAAATATGTTACTTCAGTTCATCTCAAATACATTGAAAGATACTTGTCTGTTTAATTTACTTTTATGGACAATGAAATATATCTTACCTGCCAGATTTCCTTTGTAGGTTTTTAGGATTATTTGCTGTGGGAAACTTTACAGCATGGGGGAAATGCTTGTGATGTTCCTTATTTAATTATTCTGCACAAACTTTGAAGTTGGAGGTATTTCTGGAAAATTTCTAAAATATACATGGCAACTCTACACGGGTGGAAGAAGCAGAGGAAGCTGGTGCGGCTAATTTTTTGAATCAGCCAATAGAGATAAATTGAGTGGTCAGGAAACCTTATGCATAACAATTTGATCAGCCTTATTTAGATGTGTCATTTGATTTCTAAACCACTTAAACATAAAACAAATTATTCTAGATATGCCTATCTAAAAATGAGTGTACCAGGAGGCAATCCTGTATAAATATAAAAATATATGCACATATATATTTATATAAGCTTGGATGTATGTGTCTGTATTATATGTGTGTTTCTATATATGTGTATATGTACATGTTCCTATATATCCCTATGTATACATATGTGTCTAAGTACAATACCATGTTTACTTTATTACTGATGGATCAGAAAGTCTACCCAAATTTTAGTAAAATGTAAAGAGTATTATGAATTTCTGAGATGGTTTGTGAATTGTAAAATACGCTTTCCTGTTGAAGCAAGGCTTCTGAAACAGGAGTCAATTGTAGGTGGCTGCACGGTTGTTAGAAACTAGAAATTCTGGGCTTCTTAATGGCCAGACACTGCAGGTGCTTTGCACAGTGTCTGGCTCCAAAACCAGCTTTGGATCCTGCCTGGCTCATTGCGCTTTCCTCCCAGGTTTCCTTCTCAGAAAATGTAAGGCCAGCTGCTGCCTGACATTAGGAAGCTTGTTGAAAGTCACCATGGAGTTGGAAGCTGGCTGGGGGCTGATGGGGCACTGTCCACACTCTGACGAAAGGGTCACCTAGAGAGGGCCTATGCGAATGCTGCTTGGGACTTGCTGCATGATGCTTCTGCTCTACAAGCAGCCCCAGAGAGGTAATAGATCAGTTCCAGAATGTTCTATTGTTGTAGATATATGTCACATGCCATATGTCATTCTTTGGTCTCATGTAAACATTATTGTGGTTGTATAAAGAGATGCCCTTTGCGTTATTCTGAAGCTTTAATCGAAGTAGCTTCCTGTCCTTTCCCTTTACACCAGGGGTCTCATCATGCCCACCCAATCCTTTTTGTAATAGAGTAAAGCCTCAAGGGGTGATTTACCTTCTGACCTTCCTTAATGAAGATCATCAGATTATGCCCTGTAGCCTAACAGTTGTTCCTAGTCTTTGGTCTGCTATCTTGATTGGTGCTGCTACGTATGTTGTATTTGTTCACATATGTTAAATTGCAAAACTCTTCTAAATTCCCCTAAATATTTTGGCTGAATGATCTCCTCTGGCAGGTGATTACCCAGGTTGCCCATATACTGGGTATTCTGAATTCACCCTACTTGTATCAAACCATTTCACACAGTGTCATATTTTTGTTTAGCGAAGCCTATTGAATGAAAAGAAAATGCTGACATTTGAATGGAAAAGCCAGAGGCCTTAGGAAATGCCAGAGGAATTCTGTAAATATCCTTTCTCAGTGGCCGAGACAATCGGGATCTAATTCTTCTTGGGCAGCAGATGGAGGTGGTAAAAAACTGAGCTAAGTGGCACGAGTCTCTGAGTTAAAGGGCTTGGTGCTGTGCCATGCAAACAGTCCTCCTTTTTTGTAGCCTACAGCAAGGATGGAAGCCAGCTTTCAGAGAAGACTGGGCTTGGCAGAGAAAAGAGAAACCCAAATCACCATTGGGTGTCTAGAAATGATCATAGTTGAAAAAATAATGGAGCTGTTGAAAAGGAATGCCACTATTACACCGACGCTATTAACACTCATTTACTCTGTGGAGGGTATGTGTGTGTGTATGCATGCATGTATGTACCCCCGTGTGTGTGTGTACGTATTTTTATCCCTTAGGTTTAAATAATATAAAGCTGATTACGTCTTATTCTAACATTTAACTTCTCTCTCGCTCTCAATTTCTCTCCCCCTCTTCCTCTTTTCTCTTCCCCCCACCCCCCGTTTCTCTCCCAAATAGCCTAAGTGTTATATTTTTTTGTGATTTTTTTGGGGGGGAGGGGCAGTATTTTGGATAGAAGAGAAAGTAGATGTTTATAGCTTGTTACATTGTCAAATGCCTTTTTTTGTTTTTTGTCAAATGTCTTAATGCTCCTTTCTCAATATTTATTCTCCTCTCTAATATCACATGATTCTTCTACCTTTGCAATCTTCAGCATATGAAACTACATATATACTGGCACAATTTATGTCACATAATATTCACTCACTAATTTTTGAACAAATTTCCCATAATTTATATCTCTTCTCATTTTCAGCCAGCAGGTCTACTTAATGCCAGTGACTAACAAAATCCTAAAAAGAAAACCTTACTAAGACCTTTTGCTGTTGGAACAACAAAAAAAGATGCTAATACATTTTACGTCTTTTAGCAGAGGAATTATGGGTATTTTCTCACACATTTATAATTACAGACATTTTATTTAATCATTCCTACTGCCCATGGGGGAGGCGGGGATAGGAGGAAGTAGCTGGTCTGCTGTCCTGAAAATACTGTCACAGAGAAGAGAACAGCCACTCAAGATTCTATAAACATCAATCTATAATCATCTGTCTGTTCTAAGGAAAAAAATAAATAAAACAGCTTAGCCCTTCTTCCAGTGTTTAAATAAATGCACCCAATTATTTTAACCAGTTTCCACTGACTTGTCAAAAATCCTTGTGTATAATAATGGTCTGTCGACGGCAAGACTGAACAGAAATACTGTACAGTAATTGATTTTGTTAGTTGAATATCTGGCAGAACAGCCTGGATATTTACTTGGAAGGAATGTTCCCCAACCAGAGTAAGTTCGCTGTTGGGTTTTAGGGCATTAAAGTGCCAGATCAGGCTGCTCTGGGTCTAAAACACATAGGTTGGCAACAAGCAAGTGCATCAATAAAGGAAAAAGAGGAAGAGATGAGACGCTCTTCACACATGGGTTGAAGGTTAGAGGGCATATTTCCAGGACCGCCTTACTGGAGTTCAAAATGGAATCCAGGCAATATGCAATAGGATAATTGTTTTTCCATCATATGATTTGTGATCATCTATTCTTTTCCTTAAATGCAGTTTTGTTTAATCAATGCCAAGTAAGGAAAACCCAATTATGAGAAAAAAAAGAATTCAGTATCAATATGATGCTTGAGAAAGTGCATCTATGATGTAAGATCCTACTGACTGGAATGCAGTACTGATTATGATAAATAGTCATTGGACTTGTTTCTTATCTAACATGTCTCCATGTGTATCTGCATGTTGAGTGGTTTAATTGTTCTTCTCATAAATGTGTGATTTTGACAACAATGAAAAGTACACAGCGTGTTCTGTCTCACCCTGATTTCTCTAGGGCTATAAGCTACAAACTGTGCTTGAGACCGTAAAATGTTGTGGATATTTTTGTTGTTTATTTAATTCTACGGATCTTGTGGTAACGTATTATTTTCTTGTGGGACATTAACAAAAAACGTTTTCCAAGGAAATGGTCAATTGTACTAAGCATGAATGGTAGGATATGTTGGCATGACCTACTTATTTGTATCCCTCCAATTGTGGTAGTTAATTCATTGTACCTTCTAAGGTGGATTTCCCAAGAGACTGAGATTACCTTGTGGGTAAGACTATATCGTACCAATTTTTATATTCTATCCAGTTACATATAGTAGATTATTAAGTGAATACTTATTGAACAAATCCCTCCATAATTTATTTTCAGCACACCTTTTATCATGTCAAAAAAGAAGTTTATGGAAGAAGTAAACCATCCTATACAAATGTGAAGTGTTGCTTATCTCTATATGTTTAACTTGAATATTTGTCATATTCATGTAGTTCTAATTAGCTCTGTGACAGATACATTTGTCTGGCAGATAAATAATAAGCAGGAAAGTAATGCACTGAATTGTGAAATTGTTTATCTCAAGTAGGGAGAAATTTGCCTTAAGAATGCTGGAGAGTTAGTGGATTTATAGTTTTTATTCAACTGTCTGGTCCATTCGGGCCATCTCTGAGCAGCTTGTCGTTTTAGTCACATAACTAGTGACTAAAAGTTTGGGCTCTGAGGCCAGGCAAACCTGAGTGCAAATCCCAGCTCTACCACTTTCATGTATGTTTGACACTGGACAAGAGGCTTGATGTCTCTGAATCTCGCATACTCAAGGAGAAGAATAATAGTTCTCATGGGATGGTTGCAGTGTACCATAAAGCCTTTACAAGTGCAAGATATATGACAAGAACTCAGAAAATGGTAGTTTTTGATTATTTGAGCATATCAAAATAACAGGTTTTGTTTGTACAGACCCTGGATTTGATCAAAGTTTAGCCTTTTTTATTGAAGCATAGTTGATTTACAATGTTTCAGGTGTACAGTGAAGTGATTCAGCTATATATATGTAATAGCTATATATATATATATAGCAGGTACTGAATAATTATCCAACATCATATTTATATATATATATGAATGTTCTTTTTCAGATTCTTTTCCATTATAGGTTATTATAGTAAAAGAATCTGAAAAAATTTAGACTTTTATCAAATCCATTTTAATATTTATTGATTAGTACATTGCAGCATAAATATTTTACTCTTTAAATACCAGTAAAATAAAAATTTAAATGTAATGCTACCAGGGTATATAATTGACAGTTCAGATTTCTTAGCTATCAAGTAAAATTGCTTAAATTTTTTTTCTCAGATTTATTTCAGATAATCACATGTTCAGCCAGTTTCATAGCTTATAGCTAGAGTAAGTCAGAATATTTTAGCATATCTTTTTTTTTTTTTAAACATCTTTATTGAAGTATAATTGCCTTACAATGGTGTGTTAGCTTCTGCTTTATAACAAAGTGAATCAGTTATACATATACAATATGTTCCCATTTCTCTTCCCTCTTGCATCTCCCTCCCTCCCACCCTCCCCATCCCACCCCTCTAGGTGGTCACAAAGCACCGAGCTGATCTCCCTGTGCTATGCGGCTGCTTCCCACTAGTTATCTATTTTACATTTGGTAGTGTATCTATGTCCATGACACTCTCTTACCCTGTCACATCTCACCCCACCCCCTCCCCATATCCTCAAGTCCATTCTCTAGTAGGTCTGTGTCTTTATTCCCGTCTTGCCACTAGGTTCTTCATGGCCTTTTTTTTTTTTCCTTAGATTCCGTATATATGTGTGAGCATACTGTATTTGTTTTTCTCTTTCTGACTTACTTCACTCTGTATGACAGACTCTAACTCCATCCACCTCATTACAAATACCTCCATTTCATTTCTTTTTATGGCTGAGTAATATTCCATTGTATATATGTGCCACATCTTCTTTATCCATTCATCTGTCGATGGACATTTAGGTTGCTTCCATGTCCTGGCTATTGTAAATAGAGCTGCAATGAACATTTTGGTACATGACTCTTTTTGACCTACGGTTTTCTCAGGGTATATGCCCAGTAGTGGGATTGCTGGGTCGTATGGTAGTTCTATTTGTAGTTTTTTAAGGAACCTCCATACCGTTCTCCATAGTGGCTGTATCAATTTACATTCCCACCAACAGTGCAAGAGTGTTCCCTTTCCTCCACACCCTCTCCAGCATTTACTGTTTCTAGATTTTTTGATGATGGCCATTCTGACCGGTGTGAGATGATATCTCGTTGTAGTTTTGATTTGCATTTCTCTAATGATTAATGATGTTGAACATTCTTTCATGTGTCTGTAGGCCATCTGTATATCTTCTTTGGAGAAATGTCTATTTAGGTCTTCTGCCCATTTTTGGATTGCGTTGTTCGTCTTTTTGTTATTGAGCTGCATGAGCTGCTTGTAAATCTTGGAGATTAATCCTTTGTCAGTTGCTTCATTTGCAAATATTTTCTCCCATTCTGATGGTTGTCTTTTGGTCTTGTTTATGGTTTCCTTTGCTGTGCAAAAGCTTTTAAGTTTCATTAGGTCCCATTTGTTTATTTGTGTTCTTATTTCCATTTCTCTGGGAGCTGGGTCAAAAAGAATCTTGCTGTGATGTATGTCATAGAGTGTTCTGCCTATGTTTTCCTCTAAGAGTTTGATAGTGTCTGCCCTTACACTTAGGTCTTTAATCCATTTGGAGTTTATTTTTGTGCATGGTGTCAGGGAGTGTTCTAATTTCATACTTTTACATGTACCTGTCCAATTTTCCCAGCACCACTTATTGAAGAGGCTGTCTTTTCTCCACTGTATATGCTTGCCTCCTTTATCAAAGATAAGGTGACCATATGTGTGTGGGTTTATCTCTGGGCTTTCTATCCTGTTCCATTGATCTATATTTCTGTTTTTGTGCCAGTACCAAACTGTCTTGATTACTGAAGCTTTGTAATATAGTCTGAAGTCAGGGAGCCTGATTCCCCCAGCTCCATTTTTCGTTCTCAAGATTGCTTTGGCTATTCGGGGTCTTTTGTGTTTCCATACAAATTGTGAAATTTTTTGTTCTAGTTCTGTGAAAAATGCCAGTGGTAGTTTGATAGGGATTGCATTGAATCTGTAGATTGCTTTGGGTGGTAGAGTCATTTTCACAATGTTGATTCTTCCAATCCAGGAGCATGGTATATCTCTCCATCTATTTGTATCATCTTTAATTTCTTTCATCAGTGTCTTATAATTTTCTGCATACAGGTCTTTTGTCTCCTTAGGTAGGTTTATTCCTAGATATTTTATTCTTTTTGTTGCAATGGTAAACGGGAGTGTTTTCTTAATTTCACTTTCAGATTTTTCGTCATTAGTGTATAGAAATGCAAGAGATTTCTGTGCCTTAATTTTGTATCCTGCTACTTTACCAAATTCATTGATTAGCTCTAGGAGTTTTCTGGTAGCATCTTTAGGATTCTCTATGTATAGTATCATGTCATCTGCAAATAGTGACAGCTTTACTTCTTCTTTTCCGATTTGGATTCCTTTTATTTCTTTGTCTTCTCTGATAGCTGTGGCTAACACTTCCAAAACTATGTTGAATAATAGTGGTGAGAGTGGGCAACCTTGTCTTGTTCCTGATCTTAGTGGAAATGGTTTCAGTTTTTCACCATTGAGGACAATGTTGGCTGTGGGTTTGTCATATATGGCCTTTATTATGTTGAGGAAAGTTCCCTCTGTGCCTACTTTCTGCAGGGCTTTTATCATAAATGGGTGTTGAATTTTGTCGAAAGCTTTCTCTGCATCTATTGAGATGATCATATGGTTTTTCTCCTTCAATTTGTTAATATGGTGTATCACATTGATTGATTTGCGTATGTTGAAGAATCCTTGCATTCCTGGGATAAACCCCACTTGATCCTGGTGTATGATCCTTTTAATGTGTTGTTGGATTCTGTTTGCTAGTATTTTGTTGAGGATTTTTGCATCTATGTTCATCAGTGATATTGGCCTGTAGTTTTCTTTCTTTGTGACATCTTTGTCTGGTTTTGGTATCAGGGTGATGGTGGCCTCGTAGAATGAGTTTGGGAGTGTTCCTCCCTCTGCTATATTTTGGAAGAGTTTGAGAAGGATAGGTGTTAGCTCTTCTCTAAATGTTTGATAGAATTTGCCTGTGAAGCCATCTGGTCCTGGGCTTTTGTTTGTTGGAAGGTTTTTAATCACAGTTTCAATTTCAGTGCTTGTGATTGGTCTGTTCATATTTTCTATTTCTTCCTGGTTCAGTCTCGGCAGTTTGTGCATTTCTAAGAATCTGTCCATTTCTTCCAGGTTGTCCATTTTATTGGCATAGAGTTGCTTGTAGTAATCTCTCATGATCTTTTGTATTTCTGCAGTGTCAGTGGTTAGTTCTCCTTTTTCATTTCTAATTCTATTGATTTGAGTCTTCTCCCTTTTTCTCTTGATGAGTCTGGCTAATGGTTTATCAATTGTGTTTATCTTCTCAAAGAACCAGCTTTTAGTTTCATTGATTTTTGCTATTGTTTCCTTCATTTCTTTTTCATTTATTTCTGACCTAATCTTTATGATTTCTTTCCTTCTGCTGGCTTTGGGGTTTTTTTGTTCTTCTTTCTCTAATTGCTTTAGGTGCAAGGTTAGATTGTTTATTCGAGATGTTTCCTGTTTCTTGAGGTAGGCTTGTATTGCTATAAACTTCCCTCTTAGCACTGCTTTTGCTGCGTCCCATAGGTTTTGGGTCGTCGTATCTCCATTGTCATTTGTTTCTAGGTATTTTTTGATTTCCCCTTTGATTTCTTCAGTGATCACTTCGTTATTAAGCAGTGTATTGTGTAGCCTCCATGTGTTTGTATTTTTTACAGATCTTTAATTGATATCTAGTCTCATAGCGTTGTGGTCGGAAAAGATACTTGATACGATATCAATTTTCTTAAATTTACCAAGGCTTGATTTGTGACCCAAGATATGATCTATCCTGGAGAATGTTCCATGAGCACTTGAGAAAAATGTGTATTCTGTTGTTTTTGGGTGGAATGTCCTATAAATATCAATTAAGTCCATCTTGTTTAATGTATCATTTAAAGCTTGTGTTTCCTTATTTATTTTCATTTTGGATGTTCTGTCGATTGGTGAAAGTGGGGTGTTAAAGTCCCCTACTATGATTGTGTTGCTGTCGATTTCCCCTTTTATGGCTGTTAGTATTTGCCTTATGTATTGAGGTGCTCCTATGTTGGGTGCGTAAATATTTACAATTGTTATAGCTTCCTCTTGGATCGATCCCTTGATCATTATATAGTGTCCTTCTTTGTCTCTTGTAATAGTCTTTATTTTAAAGTCTATTTTGTCTGATATGAGAATTGCTACTCCAGCTTTCTTTTGATTTCCGTTTGCGTGGAATATCTTTTTCCATCCCCTCACTTTCAGTCTGTATGTGTCTCTAGGTCTGAAGTGGGTCTCTTGTAGACAGCATATATATGGGTCTTGTTTTTGTATCCATTCAGCCAGCCTGTGTCTTTTGGTGGGAGCATTTAATCCATTTACATTCAAGGTAATTATCGATATGTATGTTCCTATTCCCTTTTTCTTAAATGTTTTGGGTTTGTTATTGTAGGTGTTTTCCTTCTCTTGTGTTTCTTGCCTAGAGAAGTTCCTTTAGCATTTGTTGTAAAGCTGGTTTGGCGGTGCTGAACTCTCTCAGCTTTTGCTTGTCTGTAAAGGTTTTAATTTCTCCATCACATCTGAATGAGATCCTTGCTGGGTAGAGTAATCTTGGTTGTAGGTTTTTCTCCTTCATGACTTTAAGTATATCCTGCCACTCCCTTCTGGCTTGCAGAGTTTCTGCTGAAAGATCAGATGTTAACCTTATGGGGATTCCCTTGTGTGTTATTTGTTTTTTTTCCCTTGCTGCCTTTAATATGTTTTCCTTATATTTAATTTTTGACAGTTTGATTAATATGTGTCTTGGCGTGTTTCTCCTTGGGTTTATCCTGTATGGGACTCTCTGTGCTTCCAGGACTTGATTAACTATTTCCTTTCCCATATTAGGGAAGTTTTCAACTATAATCTCTTCAAATATTTTCTCAGTCCCTTTCTTTTTCTCTTCTTCTTCTGGGACCCCTATAATTCGAATGTTGGTGCGTTTAATGTTGTCCCAGAGGTCTCTGAGACTGTCCTCAGTTCTTTTCCTTCTTTTTTCTTTATCCTGCTCTGCAGTAGTTATTTCCACCATTTTATCTTCCAGGTCACTTATCCTTTCTTCTGCCTCAGTTATTCTGCTATTGATCCCATCTAGAGTATTTTTAATTTCATTTATTGTGTTTTTCATCGTTGCTTGGTTCCTCTTTAGTTCTTCTACGTCCTTGTTAAATGTTTCTTGCATTTTGTCTATTCTATTTCCCAGATTTTGGATCATCCTTACTATCATTATTCTGAATTCTTTTTCAGGTAGACTACCTATTTCCTCTTCAGTTGTTAAGTCTGGTGTGTTTTGACCCTGCTCCTTCATCTGCTGTGTGTTTTTCTGTCGTCTCATTTTGCTTATCTTACTGTGTTTGGGGTCTCCTTTTCACAGGCTGCAGGTTCGTAGTACCCGTTGTTTTTGGTATCTGTCCCCAGTGGCTAAGGTTGGTTCAGTGGGTTGTGTAGGCTTCCTGGTGGAGGGAACTAGTGCCTGAGTTCTGGTGGATGAGGCTGGATCTTGTCTTTCTGGTGGGCACGTCCACGTCTGGTGGTGTATTTTGGGGTGTCTGTGGCCTTATTATGATTTTAGGCAGCCTCTCTGCTAATGGATGGGGCTGTGTTCCTGTCTTGCTAGTTGTTTGGCATAGGGTGTTCAGCACTGTAGCTTGCTGGTCATTGAGTGATGCTGGGTCTTGATGTTGAGATGGAGATCTCTGAGAGATTTTTGCCGTTTGGTATTACGTGGAGCTGGGAGGTCTCCTGTGGACCAGTGTCCTGAAGTTGGCTCTCCCACCTCAGAGGTATGGCCCTGATGCCTGGCTGGAGCACCAAGAGCCTTTCGTGCACACGGCTCAGAGTAAAAGGGAGAAAAAATAGAAAGAAAGAAAGAAAGAAAGAAAGAAAGAAAGAAAGAAAGAAAGAGGCTATAATATAGTGAAGTAAAATAAAGCTATTATAAAGCAAAGCTATACAGACAAAATCTCACCCAGAAGCATATACATATACACTCACAAAAAAAGGAAAAGGGGAAAAATTAATATATCCTGCTCCCAAAGTCCACCTCCTGAATTTGGGATGATTCGTTGTCTATTCAGGTATTCAACAGATGCAGGCACATCAAGTTGTTTGTGGAGTTTTAATCCGCTGCTTCTGAGGCTGCTGGGAGAGATTTCCCCTTCTCTTCTCTGTTCGCACAGCTCCTGGATATCAGCTTTGGATTTGGACCCGCCTCTGCGTGTAGGTCGCCTGAGGGCCTCTGTTCCCCGCCCAGACAGGACGGGGTTAAAGGAGCAGCTGCTTCGGGGGCTCTGGCTCACTCTGGCCGGGGGGAGGGAGCGGTACGGAGGAGGCGGGGCGAGCCTGTGGCGGCAGAGGCCGGCGTGACGTTGCACCAGCCTGAGGCTCGCAGTGTGTTCTCCTGGGGAAGTTGTCCCTGGATCACGGGACCCTGGCAGTGGCGGGCTGCACAGGCTCCCGGGAGGGGCGGTGTGGAGAGTGACCTGTGCTCGCACACAGGATTTTTGGAGGCGGCAGCAGCAGCCCCAGCGTCTCACGCCCGTGTCTGGGGTCCACGCTGATAGCCGCGGCTCGCGCCAGTCTCTGGCGTTCGTTTAGGCGGCGCTCTGAATCCCCTCTCCTTGCGCACCGCGAAACAAAGAGGCAAGAAAAAGTCTCTTGCCTCTTCGGCAGCTGCAGACTTTTTCCCGGACTCCCTCCCGGCTAGCTGTGGTGCACTAACCCCTTCAGGCTGTGTTCACGCAGCCAACCCCAGTCCTCTCTTAGCATATCTTTATACTTTTAAATTAAAGATATGTTAAACAATCTATTCTTTAAGCAATCATTTTCAGATGCTGCACTAGGTGCTGAGAATAGACGATGTAAATGACAGTTTCTCAGAGACTAAGAGAGAAAAAGAGTGTAATAGATTAATCAATGAGACAAGAGAAGCTTGTGTAATGTACAGAGGTAATACAGAGGAAGTAGTGATTAACTATTGGAGGTGTGGACTTAAGTAGCTTTTGGCAGGGGGGCATTGTGTTTGAAGGTGCAGAGACCTGAACTAGGCTGGTGTGTTTGGGCATCCATATGCAATTTGACTTTGCCAGGAAGTAAAGTTGATAGGTGGGATGGAGAGAAGTAAAATAAAGTTGTTAAAAATGAGATCATGGCATGGCTTATAGTCAAGGCATGGCTACTTCTCTGTGTATCCATTGATTGGATTCTCTGCCAATTTGGGAGCATGGAATCACGATCACTTTCTTTAACTCAAAGAGCAATATGCTGATAGAGATCCGTGTATATCATCATTCTAAAATTGGGCAACACTGGCCAGCTCAAGATGCAAAATGATATCTAATGTCTAATGTGGGAACCCTGAAGAACTCTTTAGAAGGCAACAGTTGTTGGTAAGAGTTAAATGATAGTTAGGGTCCAAAGTAGTGATAATAACTCCTTTCTTCAGCCTGTTCTCTCTTTGTTGGGATAAGTATGACATCATCAATAAGATATGTCATTACTCACTTCTCTGTATTCCCACATCAAATTGTACTGGCCTCTATTTGGTACTAGTCATATGCTATGAAATGACTTGTTTCTATGCCCGTCTCCTTCACTAAGCCGTGAAGTCTTGATATCCCCAGTGTACAGAGCATGTACTGTATAATTATCCAACATCTTTATCTTCTAGGCTTAGTCATTTTCAGTGACATTAAGGAAACATCATTTTTTACCAATTGAATAAAATTTTGGCTAGCATAGTGATTAGGTATGTGATTAAATTTTAGAGGATCTTGAGTTACTTAATTGTATTTTCAAGGAGGGATTTTAATAGACTTTTATTTGAAATTCATGGAACAAATATTGGGTATGGGCACTGTACTGAATGCTGGGAGTATAAACATGAAAATACATGCTTTCTTGTCTCAGATAGCTTCCAGATTCCGCCCTGTGATACATGCAAACAATCGAAATATGATAAGAAAACAGAGGTGTGTACAAAATACAGTAAGACAAAGCTGCACCCGAGTCAGCTTGAGATGATCAGAAAACTTTGATGGAGTCATGGAACTTTGACATGGTAGCAAGATATGAGTTTTCAGGTTAATATGCAGGGGATGGACTCGGAGGTTTATTGTGGAGTTAGTCTTGGAAAGGAGGATGAAAACCGTCTTACATCTCTGACAAGGGGAAAGAAGGAAAAAGAGAAAAGGTGGGAACAAGATGGGTATAAATAAATTCATGAGGAAGTCTCTGAGCACTGAACAATTGCATGCCTGGCAACCATTGTATTTCAGTTGTGTAAAAATCCATGCCACCTTCCTACAAATAGCTTAAAATTAAAAAAAAAAAAAACTATATGGCCATGTATACTTATTGTGGAAGATTAGACCATTCTTTTCAGAATATTTCTTTGAATATATTTATATGTAGATTTTCAGCAAATTTGTGATTTTATTATACCGGCTGTTTTGTCATTGGAAATTTTTATCTCATAATAAAGTAGCCCTTTAAAGAATACATAAGAATTATTCTACAACCTCATTTTAAATGGTTGAATTTTCTTTATGGATGTATCCCAATCTTGTATCCATTTCACTGTTGTTGAGACTTTTATTTCCATGTTTATTTGAGATATATCACACCATTGAAATTATTCACAACTAAAGTTTGCTAAATCTTTCAACATATCTTTCATTTTTAGGATAAATTTGTAGAAGTGGAATTGTTAGATAATAGTTATGCATATATTTGAAGATTTTATAATAGTGCCTAATTGTCCTCCAGAAATCTTGGAATAGTTTTAAGCATAACTTTAATTAATTAATTAATTAATTATAAACAGCTTAATTGAGGTATCATTGGTATATTAAAAAACTGCACATATTTAATGTATACAATTTGATGAGGTTGCACATATGCGTACACCCATGAGGCTATCACCACAATCAAGGTAATAGACATACCACCACATATTTCCTTAGGCTCTTTTGTTTTTTTGATTTTTGTTTTTGTGTTAAGGACATTTCATATGAGATCTACCCTTTTAACACATTTTTAAATTGCACAATACACTGTTGTTATCTACAGACACACTCTTGTACAGAAGATCTCTAGAACGTATTCATCTTCTACAACTGAAACTTTATACCCATTGAATAATAACTTCCTCCCCTGAGCCCCAGGCAATCATTACTCTGCTTTCTGCTTCTATGAGTTTAATTATTTTAGATGCCTCATACAAGTGAAATTAGGCAGTATTTGTCCTTCTGTGAATGGCTTATTTCACTTAGTGTTTTGTCCTCAAATTTTATCCATGTTGTTGCATATGGCAGGATTTCCCTTTTTTTAATTTTTTTTTTTTAAGAGCTGAACACTATTCTTTACCATATTGTCTTTATCCATTCATCCATCAATGGACATTTAGGTTGTTTCCATATCTTGAATCATGCTACAGTGAACCTGGGGTGCAGATATCTCTTCCAGATCCTAATTTCAGTTTTCTTGGATGTATACCCGGAAGTAGGATTTAAGCATGACTTTTGAATGTTCTATTCTATAATCATTTATCTGGTGTACTTACCAATTATGTGACTTATAAGGATAATGCTGAGTCCATTTGTTAAAATATAATTTGCATACCATAAATTTCTCACTAGTCAAAGATAAAACAAAATTCTGTAGAAAACCATTTCAAGATAGAATATTTAACTTTTTGGTAATAGTGATAAATATTTATTCAAGTATTTTAAAACCCTTGTTTTTTATCATCAGTTATCATAGTCTTCTTGACAATTGTAATTTACAAAGTCCTAGTATTTCCTCAGGTTTTCTTATGTCTTTAAACATATTAGTGTTATTAAAAGAAGATTCACATCAGGTTTCCTTCTCTAATAAAATGCTGTGATTTACATTTGAGAGATTGTAAATTTTTAATCTGGTTAGTTTCCAGTTTATAAGCTAAACACAAACAAACCCAAGAAATATAGAGCAGGAAGGCACATTGACGATTATCCAGTTTTTAGTCCAATCTTCTCACACTATGAATGGAAAGTCAATTTGCAGAAATATTTTGCCATTAGACCAGTATAGCAGCTTTTTAATTATTAAAGAAGACTGTCAGATCTTTGAAAAACTACACAACACCACAGATTTTCTTCCGCTTTGTAGCTGTACTTGCTGTCAGAATATATTTAGAAACATTGATGCTTAAGCAAATGTGTAAGGCATGCGGTCAAAGAAATGCAGCGTTAAGTGTAAGTTTACCCCAGGGAAAGCACAACTAGAGTTTTGATGTTTGTGCTTAAATATTTAGTACCTAGGCCAGCTCTAGGCAGAATTGGTAAAGCAGACCTTTGGCGTTCACTTCTTTCATCTTTTTTCTATATACTATTACTGATATACTGGGTTTACGTCTGTGATCTAGTACTGACCACTGCCCAGTACGTCTTAGCTCTCTCTTTTACTGAAGTTTCCAACACAGGTCCATCTGCCCTCCTGACTGTTCTCTCCAACCCATCTTTCCACTTTCAAGTCTTTCCCAAGCTTCATACTCAGCCTCTGATGTAGGAATCGGGAAAGACAGTAGGGTACGGACTCTTTGGACTACAGGGTAAAGCCACGATGTAGATACGGTCTACATATCAGAGACGAGAACTTAGCAGAAACGCAACTGGCAAGTGCATTATCTCAGAAGGGGATAAAAACACATCATAAATCAGGGCATGAGTATATGAATTGGGTGCTAAAGGAAAAGCATCCACTGGATGGCAGAGCTGGAAAGGAAAGTACAGAAATTTGGTCAGAGAGACGAGTCAGGTTCATCCCAGGACAAGTGATGATGGATGATTGTCAGATAGGAATAAAGGTCCAGTTCAGGACCAATCTAGCAGACACTGGGCTCTGGCTTCCAGTATTTTTACAGATATCTCTACAGGTATCTTTACATGTTCTGGGCCTTAAAGCGGCAGGCTTTTTCCAGGCATCCTGTAACCTTAGAAACTTAATTATTTATGTAATAATTAGCCAGTTTTAGAAATGTATCCCTACCTGATAATAATGAGAAAAGATAGCAAATAATTAGTCATCCCTACTGTTCACTCACGTCTCTCAGGACCCTCTTTAGCCTTCCTTGTAACGTTGTTTTTGAAATTGTAAGAACAGCTAGCCCTAATATATAGTGCTTAGTGTGGCAGTTCCTGTTTTAAGTGCTGTATGTGGAAACTCATTACATACCCAGTGCATTTACATTTTTTATATATTTACAACTCATTACATATTCAAACTTATAATATCCTCACAAATACCGTATTAGGTGGGAATAATCCTTCATTTCAGATGAGGAATCTGAAGCACAGAGGGTAAGTGACATGCCCAGGGTCATACAGCTGGTAAGTGGCAGAGTTAGAATTTGAAACCAGGCACTGTGACTTCAAAGCTCATGCGCTTTACGATTCCTAAGCTACCATGTCAGCTATTGCTTTTCCTTTTGTAACCAAAAAGAGGGATTTGATGGGGGGAGTCCTGGCTGAATATAAGGGAGAACTATCACCATTATTTATTTTAATACTGGTAGGATGCTTCCTTACATTCATAAATCAATCTTTGTAGACGTGCTGCTTAAACTTTTGAAGGATTTATGCAGTTATTAAAAAAATATTTACTACTGTTCAGTACATGCCAGGGTGATAGAGATACAAAGATAAATAATAAAATGATTTCTATCCTTCAGAAATCTAGAGTGAGTCAGACATACAAATAGGTAAATTAAAATACTATTTATGACTGCGTTACAGAAGTCTGAGCTAACTCATGTAATAGATAGAACACAGATAATAGAGCAATAATTTCTATGGAAAGATTTCTAAGAGTCTTCATTGATGATGTGACATTTATACTGGGACTTAAGGGTTAAGTAGGTGTTTTCATGACCAAGAAGAGGAAAGGGGGTATTTCGATTAGACTTCAAGAGCAAAGGCGTTGTGTCATAAGAAGGCTGAGATCATTTTGAAAATAAGGGGAACTTCTATGTGACAGGAGCATGTGGCGCATAGTGAGGGATGATAAGAAGTGAGAAGGATTTCGAAGATAGATGTATACCAAGCTAAGAGATTGGGATTGTATTTGGTAGATACTGGGAAACCTTCAGAAGATTTGATGCCGAAGACTGATAGCAAAGGATTTATTTGACAGGAAGGTTTTGCTATAGGCTGTTGGAGAATAGACCATAGTGCAAGGAGCATCAAATATGAGACTTAGAAAATTCTAAGCTAAAGGCTTTGGTAGCTAGAGCTCAAACAGTGTCCCTGCACTTGGAGAAGAGGAATTGAATTTGAGATTTTTAAAACTTTTTTTTTTTTAGATTTTTTTAATTGATGTATAATATTATGTAAGTTACAGGTGTGCAATATAGTGATGCACAATTTTTAAAGGTTATGCTCCATTTATAGTTATTATAAAATATTGGCTATATTCCTGGTATTATACAATACATCCTTGTAGCTTATTTTTTACACAATAGTTTGTATCTCTTATTCTCCTACCCCTATATTTCCCCTTCCCCCTTCCTTCTCCCCACTGGTAACCACTAGTTTGTTCTCTTTGTCTGTGAGTCTGTTTCTTTTTTGTTATATTCACTAGCTTGTTGTGTTTTTTACATTCCACCTGTAAGTGATATCATACAGTATTTGTCTTTTTCTGTCTGACTTATTTCACTTAGCATAACGCCCTCCAAGTGCATCCATGTTGCTGCAAATGGCAACATTTCATTCTTTTTTTATGGCTGAGTAGTATTCCATTGTACACATATACACACCATGTCTTCTTTATCCATTTGTCTGTTAATGGACACTTAGGTTGCTTCCATATCTTGGCAATTGTAAATAATGCTGCTATGAAAATTGGGATGCATGTATGTTTTTGAATTAGCGTTTTTGTTTTTTTTGGATATATACCCAGGAGTGGAATTGCTGGGTCATATGATAGTTCTATTTTTAGTTTTTTGAGAAACTGCCATACTGTTTCCACAGTGGCTGTACCAATTTACATTCCCACCAACAGTATACCAGGGTACCAGTGTTCCCTTTTCTCCACATCCTCACCAACATTTTTTATTTGTATTCTTTTTGCTGACAGCCATTCTGGCTGGTGTGAGGTGATATCTCATTGTGGTTTTGATTTGGGTTTCCCTGCTGATTAATGATGTTGAGCATCTTTTCATGTGCCTGTTGGCCATCTGCGTTTCCTCTTTGGAAAAATGTCTATTCAGTCCTTCTGCCCATTTTTTAATTGAGTTGTTTGTTTGTTTGTTTGATGTTGAGTTGTATAAGCTGTTTGTATATGTTGGACATTAGCCCCTTATTGGTCATATCATTTGCAAATATTTTCTCCTGTTCAGTAGGTTGTCTTTTTGTTTTGTCAGTGGTTTCCTTTGCTCTGCAAAAGCTTTTCAGTTTAATTAGGTCCCATTTGTTTATTTTTGCTTTTATTTCCTTTGCTTTAGGAAACAGATCCAAAAAGTATTGCTTCAATTTATGTCAAAGAGTGTTCTGTTTATGTTTTCCTCTAGGAGTTTTATGGTTTCTGGTGTTGTATTCAGGTCTTTAATCCATTTTGAGTTTATTTTTGTATATGGTCTTAGAGAGTATTCTAATCTCATTGTTATACATGTAGCTGCCCAGTTTTCCCAGAACCACTTATTGAAGAGACTGTCTTTTCTTCATTGTATATTCTTGCCTCCTTTGTTGTAGATTAATTGACTATAAGTGTGTGGGTTTATTTCTGGGCTCTCTATTCTGTTCCATTGATCTGTGTGTTTTTGTGCCAGTACCATACTGTTTTGAATTTAAGATTTTTTTCTCAGATAGAATGAATAAGATTTGATAAATGATTGAAGGTAGGGGATGAGATATATTGATGAGAAGTGCCTTTGAAATTTCTATCTTGAGATGGGGTGTGTATTATTTAGAATTCTGGTTGGCTGCTGTACCAAAACTCCAATTTAACAATACTTTTTTTTAAAATTGGGGTATAGTTGTTTTACAATGTTTTGTTAGTTTTAAACAAGGCAGAAGTTGGTGGGTGAATGGATCAAGGAAATGTGATATGTGTATATACACAATGGAATATTATTAAACCTTAAGAAAGAAGGAAATCCTGCCATTTGTGACAACATGGATGAACCTAGAAGACATTATGGTAAGTGAAATAAGCCAGTTACAGAAAACAAATACTTTATGATCTCAGCTATATACGGAATCTAAAATGGACAAACAAATAGAATCAGAGAGCAGAATGGGAAGATGGTGGTCAAAGAGTACAAAGTTTCAGTTATGCAGGATGAACTTCTGTATAACAATGTGACTATAGTTAACAATACTGTATTGTGTTTATGCTTGAAATTTGCTAAGAGAGTATAGATCTTAAGCATTACTACATTAAAAAAAAAGAAAGAAGAAAAAGGTACTTGTGAGGTGATGGATATGATAATTAACTTGATTGTGGTGACTATTTCACAGCGCATACATATATCAAATCATCAAGTTGTACACCTTAAATGTGTATAATTTAAAATTGTCAATTATTAAAAAAAAATAGGCAAAAGTTAATTTCTCTTTCAGGGAAACAATCCAGGCTTAGCAGTCTAGAGGTAATATGGGGCTCTGTGCTATTGCAGATTCAGATATATTTTCTTGGTTCTCTACCTTCCCTTAGGGTGATACCCTCATTCATATGGTTGAATAAGTCTCTTTACCAGTCCATCGAATAGGAAGAAGCATGCTCAGGAAGTCTGTTCACATTCTATTGCCACAACTTAGTCACGTAGCCATTTTTAGAAGTAAGGAAGGCTGGGAATTACAGTCTTTATTCTGGATGGCCATGTACCCAGCTAAAACTTGGGGATTCTATTGTTAAGGAAAGGAGGGAGAATGAATTCTGAGGTATAATTAGTAGTTAAGCTACAGAGTGTCTGATGACCACATTAATAGAGATCTGAGATGGAGGAGGTAGGACAGATTTAGGAAGACATGGGGAGATAATGAGTTCCATTTTGGGTATTTAAAATTTTAAGTGTCTATGAGACTATCTGATAGCTATGTCCAATAGGTAGTTTGGAGTAAGGATTTTGATAATGACAGAGATAAATTTGACAGTCATCAGCAATTTATTTCTGTTTCAGATGAACTGGGGAGGGCATTAGTAGTGAAGATTAAAGGCTAACAGCAGAATCTAAAGGACAGCAACCTTGGAAGGAGTGGATAGGAGATAAGAGCCGAAGCCAGTCAGAAAGGTTAATAGAGTAGAGGGGGAGATGGGGAAGATTGACATTAGGCTTCTCTTCTGAAGTTGTGGAATCCATTCCACTACTCCTATAGCAGCAGTCTATAACATCCTCGGATAGATTACCATCTGTCAGAAGACAGCTTCCAGATTCCCTAAGAGTCCAGTCACAATGGCCTTGAAATACGGCCTCAGTCTACTGCTCACTTCATTCATGCGAAGCAAAGACCAGTGCCACAGGGAACTCTAAGAAATATTGAAGCACTTAGCCCTTAATTCAGAGAATTGAATAATATAATCTCTCTCAATTCCTTGCAATAGTTCAGTATTTATCTCCTTCCTTATTATCATTAAGGAAATAGCTTTTAAGGCGATAGACTTGAGAACTGACTCACAGGCGGTGGCCCTTAGGTTCACCTGTAAGCGCAACAATCCATGCTCATTGGTATGTGGGAACCAAGAAGGAGTGAGTATTGAGAAGTCGCAAGCGCTGAAGAGAGATCAGTTGAGGTGAGAACTAAAACTAGGTGTCGGGTATGACATTAATGAACTCTTTGGTGATTTCAGCAAAAGGCATTTTAGTACACTGCTATTAGTAGAAGCTGGAGGATCGTAACTTGTGGAGTAATGCCCACTGAGCTGTAGATTAACAAAAACTGAGCAAATGAAGACAGAAAATGTAGACTATGATGCTTTCAAAGACTTTCTGCTGATGAACAGAAGCTGGATGGATGATTATGATGAAGGGAAAGAGAGGCAGGATAGGACCTTGAATTGAAGACAAATCTCTAATGAGTTATATTCTTCCTTCTTCCCGCCTTCCTCCTTATTTCCTTCTTCTCTTCCTCCCTTCTACATGGAAGTTTCAAATGTGTTTACAGTCTCAGAGGAAGAAGCCAGTGCGAAGGGAGTTGCTTAAAGCATAGGAGGGAGATGTCTAGTACATGGAGGAAGTCCTTCATAAGAAAGATAGGAGCGAAGGAAAGAAAACAGTCTAAGAAAATATATAAGAGATGTATAAGAAAATAGTCCATATTGGATAAGTTTAGAGACGATGTTTGAGGAGACAAGTTGGGAGAGTTCCTGTTTGATATGTTCTCTGTGAACTAGAAAGCTGGTTTATCAACTGTGTATAATGGGATGGTTAGAGTGGAGAACATAGGAAGAGTAAAAGGCTGCAATGGGAAATATGAAAAGGAACTCACTAAAGACAAATGTGGTGAGGGCAGAACAGTGCCAATGGCCCAGATGGAGTCAGAAACCATCAATCGTGCTTCAGTTGGCATAGATGACATTTTTAGCAACACTTTTGATTGCAAACATTTAGGGCAGAGTGGATACTTTTTTTATCCAGGGCAGAAGGGTGGGTGCAACAGAAGAATAAGAGAGAAAGTGAGTCAAGAATGCTGGAAGTTTGAGGTTCCAGACTGGCTAGGAAAGTTAGTTTGGAATGAAAATGTAAAAGTAATGAGAAAAGGATTAGCATTCTCAGAAAGATGAATACTTAAAACCATACATACTGAAATCTTAATAAAACTATGAACAGAGGTGTTGATAAAGAACCTACAACAATGCCCAGTACAGAGTAGCCCCAAATAAATGCTCTTTAAATGACTTTTTTTCCCCTCTAAGAACCATACATTATTCTTAAGTAGTTTTGGGGGGTGGGGTCCCATTTTGGAAAAATAGCTCTATAGAATGCAATTGAGATGCAAATTGACGATTGGATTGTGTTGCTGTTTCTTTGATGACATTTCCTTACTTTTGAGTGTCTCCTAGGTTGTTTAGTTTGTGCTGATATAGTCCATAGTTCATTTCTGTTTGTTTTGTCCTTATTTAGATAGGTTTAAACTTTGTATATAGGTGTAAACTTCGTACATAGTTGGTAAAATTCTGACTATCTTGGGGATGTTTAGGTAGCTTATTAAGAAGATTTATTCACTGTCTCTCACAAAACTGGACTCGAATTAACACTGCACTATGTACAGAAATAAGCCTTGTTCCTTTAAACTCTAAATTTAAATAAAGACTCACTTAACTATTTTAGATGGTGCACTTAAAAAAAACAAGGCAAATGGAATACTGTGAAATGGGTGTTTGCTTTAGGAGTTGACCTTATGTTGCTTCAGTATTTGTTGAGAGCCTAGTATCTAAATTAAGCTATAGCTTCAATTATGAAAGATGGACTGAGGACTCAATACTTACGGAACAAGAGAGAAGGGGCTGCATCACCACTAATGATAAATCATTTCAAAAGCAGTTCAGTTTTCTATGCTGTAGAAATGCCTCTTAGCTATAGCAATTCTAAATAATACGGTTATGAGATACATTAAAATCATGCCTAGCAAAATGCCTTACAGTCATTCATTCGGTCAAGTCATTTAAGCTCTCAGAGTCTCAATTTCCTTGTCTGTAAAATGGGAATAATCATCCAAACAAGGTAGTTATAAAAAATGAAATTGACAGCACTTACCCTTTGGTAGTTACCTTTAAATATTAGTTTTCTTGCCCACTTTGCTATTAAACTAGAAGATTCAGTTAATCAATTGACTCTCATTATATTCCTTTCTGAATGACAAAAAGTCAAGGAAACAAATCTGCAAACCATACCATCTGGTTTTATTTGTACAAACCCACGTAAAAAGAGTAGGATATCAGTTCTTTATTTCTGCACATTAATTTGTATTGGGCCTTCTTTAACATGTTCATTTTGTCCTCTAAGATTAAAGATATAAGAGGTAAGTGCATGGGGCTTCCCTGGTGGCGCAGTGGTTGAGAGTCTGCCTGCCAATGCAGGAGACACGGGTTCGAGCCCTGGTCTGGGAAGATCCCACATGCCGCGGAGCAAATGGGCCCGTGAGCCACAACTACTGAGCCTGCGCGTCTGGAGCCTGTGCTCCGCAACAAGAGAGGCTGCGACAGTGAGAGGCCCGCGCACCGCGATGAAGAGTGGCCCCCGCTTGCCACAACTAGAGAAAGCCCTCGCACAGAAACGAAGACCCAACACAGCCAAAAATAAATAAATAAATAAATAAATAAATAAATAAAAAATTTTAAAAAAAAGAGGTAAGTGCATGAAATAATCATACTTCCTGAGTGTCTGATTATAGTAACAGTGTACACTCTAGAAGAATGTCAATAACCAGCATTTGTCTTGAGTTCTTTATACTCTTTAACTTGTTTTCATATCCTTTATTGCATATGATTCCACAGGGAACATTTCGCTTATAGAGGAATATATTTTACCATCCAGCTACTATTTTACCACTGTGGCTTTTAAAAAATTGCAGTTAATTTTTGCCTCACTGAGTTTGTTGACTTTCAGGTCCCCAGAGATTCCTTCTGAAAAACCCCTCAGGTAAAATGAGTTACCTGGTAGTGGCCTAGGAGTTAATACTTTGCATTTTATTCACTGGAATGTCTTCATCATGCTACACAGTAAATGACAGTTTGTTTCAGGAATGAGTTGGTGACTTCAAGGGGCTCGATGTTGGGTGACAGTATTAGTATTTGGCATTTAAATTTAGGCAATTCATATTGAATGCAAAGGGACTAGCCATGCTGTTAACTGGTGGATGGTTATACTGTATATAAGATAATGATGTGGTTTATTCTGACTTTTTGTTAATTTTTTAAAGTAGGTTTTATTAAACCAGTGCTGGATTAGGTCCCCTTCTTTCATAACATTCTGTCATCCTGTTTACCTTCTTAATTCATTATCACACTATATTAGTTTAGTTGTGTTTTTGTATTTTTTTTAACTTTTCTGCTAGAATGTGAGCAACTTCAGGGAAGAATTTATGTCTTCTTCTTTGCTGCACTCCTAGAACCTAGCACATAGCATGTGCTCAGTGTATATTTGCTGAATTCAAGAGTCATTATGTATTTAGTTGCAGGAAAAGGGAAAACCTGCTAAAAATGCCTTGGACAGTAAAGGAATCTGACTTAATTTAGGCCTAATTCAGTCAAGACTCCCACCACAAACTTCACCCTCATGCTTGCTTCCCTCAGGCTGTAATAGGTACCCTCACAGATTTAGGACAGAAGACAGGGTTTGTGTCCCAAACTGCTGGAAACAGTCCTGAAACTCACTCCAATTGGATTCTTTTAGGTCACATGCCATTCTTAAACCCATGACTGTGGTCAGGCCTAGAATCTGCGATTGACTTTGCTGGGATTATGTTCTGCCCCTAAAAGATGATTGGAGTCAGGAGATAAATGAATGCAAGGATGTTATAAAAAATATTTACTACAGTTAATGAATGGAATTCCAGATCTTTTGTGCATTTTATTTTATAAAGTGTAGTGAAATGAGAACATTTAAAAGGTGTTTTTAATCTGAAATATCTGTCATAGTTCAAAAATAGTTGCCCATATGTTTACACAAATAGTTTCAAATCTGTTAATAATAATTCTGGCTGTACACAATTAACTAAAACCCAAGATTTAGCTTAGCAAAAGTTATACTGTGTACTTATTTTCATGATGCAATTTAGGAAAAATCTTCTACCACCCCCATCTCCACCAACCTATCCTCTTAATTCTATGAGGAATTTTAGCCTTCAACAAGGAATGGATTTTTCTTTTGATAATAAGGAAAATGACTGAATAACTGGGTAAGGGAAAATGGAAGGAAACAAACTTTGCAGATGCGGTTTTGCCTAGAGCCATCCCAGATATTTTAGGCTTCTAAAAAACTTGATTTTGTGTGAGCATTTACACTTTGCAAGAATACAGATGAGTGAATGAAGTATCTGAGGATGGGGGAGGGACGGTAGCCAGGAAGCCCAAACCAATATTGCCCGGGGGGGAGGGGAGGGGTGAGGGGAGAGGGAGGGGGCGGTGCCACGCATGAAACTTAAGTCATCAACTTGTAGAATATGTGTTTATCAAGTATTCACCTCCGTGGCAGTTCCACTTTCTTCAGTTTCAACCCCAAACAAATCCTACTGTCTGATCCATTCTTCTCTTACTGCCATACAGCTTTGCATTATCATTTAACTGTTTTCATCTGCATATATTGTCTCGCTAAACAGAGTGTAAACCTTCTGAGAGCAAGAACTTTGTCCTGTCCTCTGGAATTATCCCCAGCATTTTGTAGAGGTGTATTGTAAATAATGGGAGCTGAATAAATGCTTGTGAGAATTGGTTCAAGTGTTCTCTTTCACGGTGATTTGGGCAAAGGTGATTGGATCACAATGATGTGAAAGTGTTTCCTTAACTTTTTTTTTTTTTTTTGCCCCTGAGAAACTTTGCCATGCAAAGAAAAAGATCCAGTAAGAAAGGAGACTGTTAAAAGATTTGCAAAGGGAATGGAACCATTTGAAATGATTTTCCCTGCTTTTCTGATGCCAGGTTTCTAATGACTTTCAAACAACTAGATAATAAAGGAAGAAGTTTTATGGGTGTGTCACTGCATTTATATTACTTCCATAAAATTCATAAAAATGTCAAGATATGGACATACTATCATGCTATTCAAACATTCTTCTTAAATAGATGCAGGGAAATGAGGAGAGATAGTACAGTATCATTATTGTTTCCATATTTGTTGTTGTAAACAGTGAAGTCCTTGTCTTTTGTGAACTGTCAGCTTCAAACATTCTGCCAAAAACCTTCTAAAGCAAGTCCTTATTAGAATTAATCACAAGTGTCAGTTGAGACAGTATTATGCTTTCCGTGTAATTGAAACAGACTGTTATATCCTATGTGCAAAATATTTGCTTTGTTTTAGATGTGCAGTTGGGCCATAACAAGATGCTAATAAGAGAAAGACTCTTTTGGCTTGCTGAGGCTCAACATGCTAAGCAGCTGAGGTCTTACCCTCTTGTACATAGTAAAGCTCTTTTCTAGGGCTCTACCTTGATTTGTCCAGGCTGGTAGCAGATTTCCCCAGTCACATTCCAGAGAAAACTGGGAATTCTCCATTTCATTCTCCTCATCTAATCATTTGTCAAGTCCCACCAATCCTCTCTTTGAAAATTCTGGCTATGTTCTTCTTTGGCATGCAATATGATATGGGAGGAGTACCTGTGGACGGGAGACAGGTACGATGAAAGAGTTGTGCTGGTCACGGAAGGAGCTGGCGATGGATCAGTAGCTCTGTAGTTGAGATCTCATCCTGAAAGTCTGTCTGGAATCAGCTGGACTCCATTTATTGAGATTCAGAAGAAAATTTCAAAGACCATCTTATTTGTGCTTGGAACTCTAAGGCTTCCTACCTCCAGGCAGCACTAAAAGAGTCAAGTTCTGCTGAAAGCCCTGAGAATGGGAACCCAGTCTCCATGGACTCAGAAGTAAAGCGCCTCTTTTTGCCTTTTTATTTGGAAAGTGGGATATTTTAAGAGACTAAGTATATTTGACCCAAGATGTGTGGGATCTGTACACTTTTAGAAATAAAATAGACAAGAAGACAAGAAACTAGAATAAGAGAAAAGTAAAAACTAAACCCTTGAGAATCGAGGGTGTCTAGTTTTCAGGTAATTTTGAAAAGTCCTATTTAAGAATATTTTTTTTAGTTCTTCTTAATAGTAATATTCATGTTTGTGAATTTTGACTACTTTAATAATACTTTTTCATTTTACATGTCAGTGTGAGAAGAGTTTATTCTCTTGTACCTAATAACCCACCTTCCCAGAAGGTGGAAATAGAAGTACTTTAACCAGGGCACCCTGCAGGGCAACGCTTCCCAGTGAAATCTCCCTCCTGACAAAGCAATTTTGTTTTCTAATTTTCCATTTATTTTAATGTTCCATTTTGTTCATCTTTTCCTGTCAGAAAGCTTTTTCCTTGAGTTGGAGAAAATTAGTTGCAATGCCTAGAATGCCTCTCCTTTCTGGGGAAAAAGAATTATAATTTCAGTTGAGTTTGATGAGACTGGGCAAAAGGATGAAATGATAAATATAAATACTAGCTATTTATTCTCCTATAAAATATTACATTCTTACTTTGAAAAAGTTGAAACAATTTTATTTTAAGAGAAATATGTGCACATAGTAGAAAGTTCAAATGCTTAAAAATATATGAAATGAAAATTCTTTAGGAAATTTTCCATCAATCGCCAGTCTACTCCCCAGAGGCAATCACCATTAACAGGTTTTTGTGTATCCTTGCAGTTTATATAAAATACACATACACACACCAGAAATTGAATCATGCTCTACATATTTTACAAAGCTTTGATATTTTTCCTGAAGTGTTTTGAAAGTGCATACTTAAAAATGATGAACAAAGTTGCTGTAATAAAAGCAGAAGACATAAATAATTGAGGATCGCTTATCAAATGTACTTTTTTTTTAAACCTGAAACGGATTAACAGTACTCTATCCCTTGGGAGAAAAGGGCACAAACGTCTCTTCGTGTTTTATTTATTTATTTATTTATTTTTATTTATTTATTTTTGGCTGTGTTGGGTCTTCGTTTCTGTGTGGGGGCTTTCTCTAGTTGTGGCGAGCGGGGGCCACTCTTCATCGCGGTGCGCGGCCCTCTCACCATCGCGGCCTCTCCCGTTGCGGAGCACAGGCTCCAGACGCGCAGGCTCAGTAGTTGTGGCTCACGGGCCCAGTCGCTCCGCGGCATGTGGGATCTTCCCAGACCAGGGCTCGAACCCATGTCCCCTGCATTGGCAGGCAGATTCTCAACCAGTGCGCCACCAGGGAAGCCCTCTTCATGTTTTAAATTGTTGATTCAGGAAGTTACTCAAGGATGTTTGCTACCACTCATTGCTTTTTTTAATTCTATAAATGCTGTTAATGAGTTAAGGAGATAATGACCCCAGAAATGTCACCTCAGACATTTTGGATGGTATTTATTGTTATGATTTCATTGTACATTTCTAGTCTCAGTTCTTTTTTTTATATATATATAAATTTATTTCTTTATGGCTGCGTTGGGTTTTCATTGCTGCACGCGGGCTTTCTCTAGTTGCAGTGAGCGGGGACTGCTTTTCGTTGTGGTGCGTGGGCTTCTTAGTGCGGTGGCTTCTCTTGTTGTGGAGCATGGGCTCTAGAGCACAGGCTTCAGTAGTTGTGGCACGCAGGCTCAGTAGTTGTGGTGCACGGGCCCAGTTGCTCCACAGCATGTGGGATCTTCCAGGATCAGGGCTCGAACCCGTGTCCCCTGCACTGGCAGGTGTATTCTCAACCACTGCGCCACCAGGGAAGCCCCTCTAGTTTCAATTCTTAGTGAGCTATTAGCAAAACTAATTTTTAGATTATTTGCCAGAAAAGACTAGACCTTATAAGTTCATAATCCCACAGTAAATAGTGCAAACGGGCTTGTAGAAGCGTAATTGCTGGCGAAATTATTTTATATTACAATATTATTTGAAATATGTGAATTTGGTGAAAATACAGCTATCATTTGGCCTTGGCTGTGGAAGAATCACTCTTCAATCATTCATGTGGAAGGTACCTCCCAATGATGATCTGCATTGTAGAAAATACGCAATTTTGAGTTTTTATAGAGCAAAACTTAAGTATCTGATTCACTGTTGGATAATAAATCTGTAATTTCTGTAATTATGTCTTTCTTCCTGGCAGAGGCGGTTATGTGAAAGCAAATGGTGTGTTCTCACAGGTAGGTCTTGTCAAATTGCTCTCTCTCTTTGCATCCTCCAGTCTTCAGAATTAGCACTTCCTTCCCCACCTGGAGGTGGGAGGCAGCAGGGGAGAACAGGTGCACCTTGGTGGTGTCAGTGTTGCTTTTCCAGGGTAATTTGGCTTGATGAGGGCATGCATTTATCTGAGCCGATCACTACTTCCTGTGGATTTAGAAGGCACCCTGACAGATTTTGGAGCAAGGAGGTATTTTTCTCTAATGTTTGCTTTATTATTTTACAGAATTACAGTTTTCAGAAATATTTTTGATCTATATTCTTTCTTCTCATTTTTAAAATGCCACCCCCTGCGATTTGAAAGGAGTCTCCTTTAGTGGCAATTACCAATCTCATTGAGCTCTAGACTCATCTTGCCTTGGAAGCAGAATAAACTAGATTTTATTTATTTGTTTATTGGCCAGTTATTTGCATAGTTTGCTCAGAATTCTAAATACTACAGTGAGTGGATTTTTATGCACGTATGAGTCCTCTACATGTGTAAAATTTGTTCTTTGTTTAAAAAGGAACACAACAACTTTCATTTCTCTTTATCAGTGTTTTCAGTGTCTAAGGCAGTTGATTATATTGGTGCGTCGTTTGGGAGGGTTTAGGAACATGGCAGTAAAGAGAAGTCTGGGAAGTGAAGTTAGCAACCTTTAGCCTCAAGGAGGAGTAAACAGCCTTTTTATATGAAAATTGTGCTCCAGGGACTCAGGTGTCCTCTGTCCTTGAAGTGTGCTGTCTCATTTCCCATCATGTTGTCTTTTGCCCATATTTGGTGTTCACTCTGTAGAGAATAGCAGAGGGAAATTCTTGGTATTCAAGGCAGCCTGTGTTCTTCCAACACTTGTGCCCATGACTTTCAAAAGGACCTTGTTCTCAGCATTTGTGGGTGAGGCTGGAAGGAGTATGTGGGGAATAAATGGCCTTTTCACAGTATAAACCCACGTATGATGTCATTTATTTCTATGTTTTCTATGACAGTTCACTGAAATTTTGTCACTTCTCTGTGGGATTGTCTTTTTGTCTATTAGGGACTCAAGGGTTTTTCTCCAAGAAACCGTTTATAATATTTAACTACAAGCCAAGTTGACCTGGCAGCTGTTGGTTGATTTGGTACCAGGGGGCCTGGTCTTCTTCTGGCTGGGCTTTCCCCATATAACATTGAGTTTGTGATCGTGAAAAGGGGGAGCTTGGGCCTTTAGACCAGGCATCTGTGTGTCTAGGCCTTGCCACTTCATTGAACCTGTGACCCCAGCAAAGCTACTTTGTCTTTCTAAAACTCAATCCCTTCTTGTGTGAAACATTGTAGGGTATTGTAATGTTTCTAGATGCCTAGCCTATGGTCTGAATACCAAGTAGGTGTATTCAGTGAATAACTCTCCTTCCCACCAACTTTTGCTTTATTTTTCTGCTACCTATATATTCCTTTTTAAAAAAAAAAAAATTTGTTCCCATGTTAAATTTCTTATTTAGTATAACTTTTTAAATTGAAGTATAGTTAATTTACAGTGTTAACTTCAAGTGTACAGCAAAGTGATTCAGTTATACATATATATGTGTGTGTGTGTGTATGTGTGTGTGTGTGTGTGTATATATATATATATATATATATACTTTTTCAGATTCTTTTCCATTATAGTTTATTACAAGATACTGAGTATAGTTCCCTGTACTATACAGCAGGTCCTTGTTGTTTATTTGTATTATATATAGTACTGTGTATATGTTAATCCCAACCTCCTAATTTATCCCTTCCTCCTTTTCCCCTTTGGTAACCATAAGTTTGTTTTCTCTGTCTGTGGGTCTATTTCTGTTTTGTAAGTTAATTTGTACCTTTTTTGTTGTTGTTGTTTGTTTGTTTTTTTTTTTAGATTCCACATATAAGTGATATCATATGATATTTGTCTTTGATTTACTTCACTTAGTGTGATAATCTCTAGGTCCATCTATGTTGCTGCAGATGGCATTATTTCATTCTTTTTTATGGCTGAGTAATATTCCATTGTATACCACATCTTCTTTATCCATTCATTTGTCAATGGACATTTAGCTTGGTTTCATGTCTTGGCTTTTGTAAATTGTGCTGCAGTGAACATTGTGGTGCATATATCTTTTCAAATTATGTTTTTCTCCATATATTATATGCCCAGGGGTGGGATTGCTGGATTATATGGTAGTTCTATTTTTAATTGTTTAAGGAACCTACATACTGTTTTCCATAGTGGGTGTATCAATTTACATTCCCATCAACAGTGTAGGAGTGTTCTTTTTTCTCCACACCCTCTCCAGGATTTATTATTTGTAGACTTTTTAATGATGGGCATTCTGACTAGTGTGAGGTGGTACCTCATTGTAGTTTTGATTTGCACCAACCTTTACTTTTGATGTTCTAGTGTCCTCCGAGGTCAATGTTCATCTTCCCAGAAGTCATCATTTTCCAAAGCATTGGTATCTCTCTCTTTTGCTCTTTGATATTGTGGTTTTATGTTTTTTTTTTTTTTTAACTGCTATTTAGGATATAAAACATTATGGAATTTGGAGGCTAGTGGAGATTTCTTAAATATTAATCAGCATATTAAAATTTAGGAGGGAACATATATTCAGGACTAGCTTGGTCTATAATGCCTACTGACATTTTAGGTTAGGCAAGTCTTTGTTGTGGGTGGCTATTTTCCACAGAGTGGATTGCTTCCCAGCATCCCTGGCTTCTATCCACTAGATGTCAGTAGCACTACCCTCTCAGTCGTGACAACCAAAAATGTCTCCAGTCATTGCCAAAGGTTCCTTGGGGGCAAAATCACCCCTGGTTAAGAACTTCTGATCTGTAAGGAAAGGAAGTCTGTGCATGGATACCTCTTAAACACATAGCCTTTATAATGCAAGTGTCATCCTTTATTGTGGCATTAGGGATCCTGTATTTTCTAGAAACCTTTTGTTCTCAGTCTGACTATAATAGTGAGAAGAAACTTTTAATTATTAATAATATTTAAAATTTTATCACTATAATATTTTAAATCACTTATTTATTTTTTGAAAAATGCAACTGGGCACCTGTGTGGACCAGGCACTGTCCTACATAATGAGTATTTTAAGATAAATAAGGCAGCATTCACTCAGCAGTTAAGAGTGTGCGTCCTAGGGTCAGACTGCCTGAGTTCAAGGACTGGTTCCAGCATTTCTGGCTATGTGATCTTCAACAGTGAGCATCTCAGTTTCATCATATGTAAAATGATAGTTATAGTACTGCTTACTTTCATATACTTTTTGATAAGGTTAAACAAAATCATATGTAAAGCACTTAACACAGTGCTTGGTGCACAGCAAGTTCTTAAAGAATGTTAGTTATGGTGGATATTATCATTATCTGCATCAACAACATTATCATTATGGGTGCTGTGCTCATTCAGGAGAGCGGCACCTAATCTTGAGTGGGGGGTGATAGCAACATCAAAAGTCTTTCTAAAAAAGATGAGCCCTGAGCTGACCCTATAGGACTAGGTCACTACCCAAAAGGTAGTGAGGTGAAGAAGAAGGGGGGAAGGGCATTCTAGCAGAAGTATTTCCTTTTTTAAAAATGTCTAATCTGTGATATAGAAACAAATAAGTATCATTTAAATATTTTAAAAAGTAATATTTATTTTTCACCCTGTATTTCTCAGTCCACAACTCTTTATACTTTATAAAAGTTCATTTTGCTATTAGAAGTTACACAAAGTATTTTTATACCATTTTAATGAAGTATTGACTTTAAATGAAAACCTTATTTTTCCTTGAAAACTATATGATAAAAACTATATGATAGTCTTGTCTAATTTTAGAATTCCTTCTGACCACAGACTCAGGAAAGTCTGGCTATTTTCAACTTCCTTTTGCCTCTTTACAAATAATGTCAAAGCATAAGTTTTATTTAATGGATTTTTTTTTTCTGTCTTTCATTTCCATGTTAGCTATCTTATTTATATGAGAATAGGGATCTAATCATCCTTGGGCAATTCTTGATGAATGCTCAGCTGCCCTGGTGATTCAAGTATAATATTCAAAAATAAACCATACCCCTTCCTAACATATATAAGGCCTAGTGCAATCTCCAACACATCCATAGGCTTCTGTGACCCATATAATAACCAGTGGGGTAGGTAGGACAATTTTAGAGGTAGGGAAACTGTTCTCAGAAATATCGTTACTTGCCTAAGTCGACCCAGTAAATATGAGAACTGGGCAGGGAAACCAGGTCTTCCTGACTTCAAAGCCTGTTATTTCTACTACATACACAGTAATATATTAAAGTGGATCCTGTGCAGTCATACATCTCCTTTTCAGAGACCTCTTATTAACTGTGAAGGGAAGATGGTGTTCTGCAGAAAAGCTCAGTATCTCTTCTTTATTTCTTTTATATTTTATGATCCTAAGCTACTGCCAGTGGACTTTAAACTCTTCACTAGTTTAATCCTTTTTTTAATTATTCAAGAAGAATGTATTAGAATCCATTTTAGCATTAACATGATTCTGAATAATCATTTATCTTGCTTATTCTTATGAGCTTCCTGAGGACGTCTTCTGTGACTTTATCTTTGGCACATTTCACAGTTTTTCTCATTGAGTTCCACACCTACTGGAAGCTCTTTGGACAAATGACTATTGAATTTTCTAGGGTAGATCGACAGTTCTTAAGATTTGACCATTTTACAGGATAGGTGATTGTAGTAGACAGCTTCCAAATGTTCCCCGGTGATCCTGTGATCCCGTGCATTCATGCCCTTAAGTTCCATCCTACATGGAGTAGGGCTGATTTGTGTAACCAAGGATGTTGCTATCAGACAGGGACTGACATCCAAACCTAGGTCATAAAACTTCCATCCTGCTCTTTTGGATCACTTGTCCTAGGGGAAAGCTAGCTGCCATCTTATGACGACACAGCCATCTTATGAGGAAGCTCTATGGAGAGACACATAGTAAGGGACTGAGGCCTGTCTAGACCATGTGAGTAAGCCATTTAGGAAGTGAATCCTCCAGCCACAGTCAAGCCTTCAGATGACGGCAAACCCTGGCCACTGTCTTGACTGCAGCATCATGAGAGATACTGAGCTGTAACCACCCAACTAAACTGCTGCCAAAGTCATGACCTACAGAAACCAAAAAATAGTACATGTTTACTGTTTTAAGCCACTAGTTTTGAGGATAATTTGTTATACTGAGCAATAATTAACTAATATAGTGTTTATTTGAAATGATTTTAAACCTGTTGATAGGTGCTGTTAAAACACAAGTGAAATATTAAGTGCTCTACGTTTTTTTGTCTATTCAAAATGGCATACACCTTTTATTTGTTCATCTATGCCAATATTATAATTAAACAATGATTCTTTTAATTGATTTTGCTGATGGTCATTTAGTATTTTTAATTTAAAATAAAGGAGATAAATGGAAAACATTCATAAAACTGAAGTGTTAGGCAGTTATAATCTATTGAATTAAACTCACTTCTAAACTGTTGCAATGCGTTTTAACATATTTATATGATATCTCATAATATTAACAAAATAACTTGAAGAGATTCACCCTTAATAAAAAAAAAATGGTTGTAATCCTTGAATATTACTTTTATCTTAGTATTTCATAAGATTTATTCATTGATCTTATAATACCTCAGAGAAATAAGGACAGAAGGAAGAAGAAAGGAGGGGCAATAAATAATAAGGCAATAAATATTATTAGCCCTCATCTACAAATAAAGAATTGAAAGCACACAAAGTCTAAATTGATTGTCAATAGCCTGGTAGAGGTTCCTTCTTGTATCCAAGGAGCTTATGTTTCTTTTAGTTGCATTGTTAGGATAAGCTTTGTATTGTGTAACCAAAAAGTGTAGCTTTGAAACCTAAGGACATAAAGGATGACTCAGGAGATTTGCTCACAAAATGATAATCTTGTTGTAATAATCATTGAAAATATGTTTTATAAGCCAAGTTAGTAGTATATCGAATGCTTTTAGTATTCAATTTAGTATTTAGCGCATGTTATTGTGCTTTTAGCACAATACATCTCCTTCATAAAGCAATTTTACTTTGCCATCTTTTGAAAAAGTGGTTTATTCTATTGGCATAACAAAATGATCACTGCCAGCCATGATTCTCCATGCTTCCTCAGAAAATAAAGCTGTCTCTTTATCCCTACTTAAGTTTATGAATACTGTCAAAAGCCACAAAACTTCCTGAAATATTTAAAAGGAATGTATATTCATCAATAATATTTTTTAGATTCCATAAGCTTCTGCTGATTAAGACCATAAACCACATCAGACAGATCCAGAAATCAGACTCTAAGTCTTTTCTACTGGTCCTTTGTTCTGACCAGAGCAATTGCCTTTCATGATTTCCTCTTACTTTGACAATTTTCTTTATTGGTAAAGTAAATAAAATGTATGTATTAAAAACGTAGCTGTGAATCTTAGCATATTTTCTTGTCTTGAGCTTTGATGGCAGGTGTGCTTGGCCTTCTAAGCAGGCATTTCACGGTTGCTGCAGATGGTGTGTCCTGTCAGTTGGATTCACACATGATGTATGGTATTAATTGTTTCTGGACTATTGAAGGAATGAATGCTTTTGCTATCACAGGGAACACGGGGGAAAGAAAAATGAGTAAGTAGAGTTGTCATGTGTGAGTTACTTTCTTTAAGTCACCATTTTTCTTCATGTGTATTTCTTAAAAAAAAAAGAAGAGGAACACAGGGAGGCACTCCATTCTCAAAATGACTTTGGAGTGAAAGCAGTTTTTAAGAGAGGAGAGGAATTGCAAAGTTGGAATGTCTGTTTCTTTTTTTCTGTCTGTCTGTCTCTCTCTCTTACACACACATACATGCACACACACCCAGTTTGGAAGTTTTCAAATGTTTATACACCCTTCTGGTAAAGGGTTTATTAAAAGGATGTGAAAGACAGATGATTCTGAATTTACTTCCGTTGCCAAAATAGAAACAAACAATTTTTCTTCATTGTAAAATTAAGGATGCTTTCCATTTGGAGAGTACCTTTTAGACCAAATCATAAAAATAAGTGTCATTTTGGAAAAACTAGAGATGTGCTAGTCTCATACCTGAAATTCAGCCTTTCCCTCCTCCTGTGCCCGACTTTGCTACCTATGAAACCTTGGGCAACTTATCTTCCTGAGCCTCATCTTTCTAATCTTTATAATGGGGTTTTTTGACGATAATCGATGATGAATACTTCTTTATCACATGCTACTTCATACAGTAGTTGCTCAGTAAATGTGGTCATTTTTTTCTACTCACGATGATGTTAGCAGGTGTTACTGAGACAAAAATATAGATACCCCAGTGAAATCCATTCACACAAAGATTTACTTGTGCTTGTGCCCAATCTTCAAAATAACACTTCTGATTTTTAACATCCATTTTATGAAAAAGAGACCAAAATAGCTGGTTGCTGAAAGAGTACAGAAGGAAAATATTTTGGCATTTATATGAATGAATTGAATGAACAGTTAAAAACTTAGACGTTATGAAAACCAAAAGTCATAAAATACTTGAATCAAAAAAAGTTGAGAAACTTAGGTGACATCATAGTAAAAGTTTGAAGCAGGTGTAGACATGGCAGCATGAGTGTAGAGAAGTTGGAGAAACTGATGGAGGGGTGAAACAAGTGGCTCAAGTTTTTAAAAAGCTATTCTTGGAGAAGGATTGGATTTTTTATGTATTTGAGTTCATTCTGAAACTCAGTCTGTGAGATGTACTAGAAGTGATAAGCAAACAATTATGTTTGCCATTTACAAGTTTATCATTTATAAAATTATTTCCCCTATATTTTCTGGGTCAATCACTGTGAAACCCCAGGGGATGGTAGTTAAGAAGCTTTCCTACAACTTTTGAGCCCTATTTTGATAATGGAGCTATAGAGACTGGCACATATAAGCAATGCCCTACCCAACAAAGCACCCAACAACCCAACAGATGTGAGAAATGAACCACTGTAGCCTCTGGATAAAACCATCATTTTGTTTAAACCCTAAATAAGTAAGCAGAAGCTAATACAACTGTCATTGAGCTCTCCCTTTCAACCACAAAACTGCGTTGCATACCACCTGTGAGCTCAGGAAGTCTCATCAAAAGAAGATGATCCCCCACCCCAAATGACAGTCACACAGTTTACATTTTACTGCCTGCCATTACATCATTCTGTATCTTAGAACCTGAGAAATAATATTTGGGTGAAGTGTATAGGCTTCAGTGATGCTGGAAAAATTCAAATTTAATGTTCTTATTCTTTCGACAAGAATGTTTTTGTTCCCTTATCTTCCTAGCATAGCACTTGCCCCAGTCATTATTATTATTATTATTATTTTTAATTAATTAATTTTTGGCTGTGTTGGGTCTTCGTTTCTGTGCGAGGGCTTTCTCTAGTTGCGGCAAGCGGGGGCCACTCTTCATCGTGGTGCGCGGGCCTCTCACTATCGTGGCCTCTCTTGTTGCGGAGCACAGGCTCCAGACGTGCAGGCTCAGTAGTTGTGGCTCACGGGCCTAGTTGCTCCACGGCATGTGGGGTCTTCCCAGACCAGGGCTCGAACCCATGTCCTCTGCATTAGCAGGCAGATTCTCAACCACTGCGCCACCAGGGAGGCCCCCAGTCATTATTATTATTATTATTTAATTATACAAATGAGGAAAAAGAGTAGAGGAGGCAGGAGACTCACAGCATTGAATTTCAAGTCTTCAGTGTTTTTCCACCACACCACACTAATCAAGGTCCATTGTGCTCTACATCATGCCCATCCTTATGAATTTTTCATTGGAAGTTGGAGGAGAAATGACTAGCCAAGCACCAAGAAAACATGATGCATAGGCTAGTTGTACTTGTTCCAAAATATTTAGAAAGGCAGTAAAGTCCTCATGTTTTAGTTCCTGGCTTCCACACATTGTGTTCTATCAATCACATTAATTTTGTTCCATTTACTAAATGAATTTTGATGTGGAGAATTTATGAAACATAAAGTTGGATGAAATATGTATGTGTGTATCTATAATTTATATACTTTAAAAAATGTATTTGGTGTCTGAAACAGTACTGAGAGTTAGATGCAGACATAGCAATTCTTTTGTCATCTAGGTAGGTGTGAAAGTGCATATCTGTATGTACCCGGAGAATGTGATATACACATAGTGATTTTCAGTCGATGATATTTGTAAGACCATTTTATGTTAGACAGTCTCATAATAGAAAGTAATGGATACCAAACTGTATTGACAGAAGTGTGACTTGGCAAATATCAGGGCAGGAAGAGGAATGACTCATCACAGTGTCTGCTTTAGATGTCTTGGGATACTGTGGTTTTGAGGCCAGAACACATTTGTATCAGCATGAGTATGTTTTCTTCAGATTAAAATATAGTACTTTTCTGTTACTGAAAATGGATTGATTCTTTTCTTAAAATACTGTAAGACTAAAAATAAAATAATACATTAAACTAAAATTAAAGATAACAAAGGCCTGTTTTTACCCATTGTCTCTTTAAGCACCAGAGAGCCATGGGCAGGGCATCGTGATTAGAGCTGTGCTTCAGGAGGTTAATCTGAGGATAATATCTTCAGTGGATTATAAGCAAACAGAATTAAGTCAGACTGGGAGGAGAATATTACAGAATAAGAATGAACCTCAAGTGTTTACAGACTATCACAGGTTCTTAACTGGGGGTGTGGACATGTTTGGAAATGTTTTCAGTTGTTACAATCCCTGGGGGAGGTATTGAGTTGGTGGGAATCTGGAAAGTGAAACATCCTACATTATGAGAGATCACCTGCACAACAGAGAGTTTCTGATCCCAAGTGCAGGCGCAGCCCTTGAGTGAACTGTGTAACTCAGTCAGTGGGAGTTTGGGGGGATATTATCTAAGAGGCAACGTAATAAGGGCTGAGAAACTTCAGGGGAGTCTGCCTTACTTCTGTGCACCATTCTTAAGGTCTACCACGTTCTCTGAGATGGAGGTATCTTTGTGTTCTTGTTCTTGTCTTAAAAAATAGTCAAATGCCAGGATTTTCGCTGAGTTTTCTCTTAGAAGAGAATGAGGAAGATAATCCTTATCAGTAACATAAAGACAGACATTTCAACGTTTACATTATTGACAGCATTTTACAGGGGAGAATTATAGATAAAAATATCTGTTAAAAACTTAGGGCAAGAGCTTATGATTCAGTCTCCTTAAAATAAGGTGATGAAGAATTAGCTTCATTTATTACTGTACTAGTGAAATGATTATAAGAAGAAATTTTGTTTCTGAATTCATCCATTCTTTCAGCAAATGTTTTTTCAGCATTCATTGTGTGTCAGACACTGCTCTAGGAATTAAGCATACAGCAATGTCTTAAGGGAACTTGCATCATAATAATGAAGACAATATAAATAATGTCAGGTAGTGTAGTTAAGCACTAGGAAAAAGGGTTAAGTGGATAGAAAAATGACAAAGGGTTATTTTAAAGGGGCAGCCCAAGAAAAGACCGTCGTGAGGAGGTGGCGTTTTGAGTAGAAACTGAATAAAGGGCGGATGTCAGCATATGAATATGTGTGGGGTAAGATATTAAGCAGAGAGATCAACAAAAGCGCTAGAATAATGGTCATGTTGAAGACCAGTGAGGAGAGCAGAGAGCAAGAGGAAAGTTGTAGAAACAAAGTTGGAGAGGCAGCCAAGTGCCCAGAGAGATGGAAACTCCGTGTTAGCCCAAAGAACAGCTTATATTCAGAGGCACCTTAAACACCGCTGCAAGATCCTGAGTATAGAAGGGATACTATCTGACAAATGTTTCCAAAGGATTACTCTACACTCTCTGTAGTTTTCTTAGTCTGGCAAGAGTGGAAGCAGAGGTTGACTTGGACCGGTGAAAGGGCAGAATTGTGAAGTGACTCTTGAAGATAGAGTTTGCAGGATATGCTGAGGGAGGGATGGAATGTAGGGTGGGAGAGAAAGAGAAGAATCAAGTATGACTCCAAGATTTATGAATTACTCTCAATTTATGGGATGTTCATTTGAGAAACATGTTATTGCAAAGTTAAAATCGACATTATCTACCATTTAACCTCTTTAAGCCCTTTCAAACATTGCATTGTAATTAAAGGCAGACATTCCTAATTGTCAGGGATATTTTAGTGGCTTATTCTAGTTCTTCTTTTTTTTTTTTTTAATTGAAGTATAGTTGATTTACAGTGTTGTACCAACCTCTGCTGTACAGCAAAGTGACTCAGTTATACACATATAGACATTCTTTTTAAAAATTCTTTTCCATTATGGCTTATCCCAGAAGACTAGATACAGTTCTCTGTGCTATACAGCGGGACCTTGTTGTTTATCCATTCTAAATGTAATAGTTTGCATCTACCAACCCCAAATTACCAGTCCATCCCTCTCCCTCCCCCCTTCCCCCGGGCAACCACTAGTCTGATCTCTATGCTGTGAGTCTGTTTATATTTTGTAGATAGGTTCATTTGTGCCATATTTTAGATTCCACATGTAAATGATATCATATGGTATTTGTCTTTCTCTTTTTGACTTACTTCACTTAGTATGATCATCTCTAGTTGCATCCATGTTGCTGCAAATGACATTATTTTGTTCTTTTTATGGCTGAGTAGTATTTCATTGTGTGTATGTACCACATCTTTATTATCCATTCATCTGTCGATGGACATTTAGGTTGTTTCCATGTTTGGGCTATTGTGAATAGTGCTGCTATGAACATAGGGGTGTATGTATCTTTTTAAAAAATTTTTATTGGAGTGTAGTTGCTTTACAATGTTGTGTTAGTTTCTACTGTACGGCAAAGTGAATCAGCTATATGTGTACATATATCCCCTCTTTTTTGGCTTTCCTTCCCATTTAGGTCACCACAGAGCATTGAGTAGAGTTCCCTGTGCTCTACAGTAGGTTCTCATTAGTTATCTATTTTGTACGTAGTATCAGTAGTGTACATATGTCAATCCCAATCTCCCAATTCATTCCACCCCTCCTTTCCCCCTTGGTATCCATATGTTTGTTCTCTACGTCTGTGTCTCTTAAAGACCTAAATGTAAGGCCAGACACTATAAAACTCTTAGAGGAAAACATAGGCAGAACATTCTTTTTTTTTTTTTTTTTTTACCACTATCAATATTTTATTAATATAAATATTACTAGGCATATTTTAAATATGTTTATAATAAATATAACTTTAAAAATAACACAGCATACTCATTAAATAGCTTGATGATAAGTACAGTGAATATTACTGTTAGAAAATTTCTATTTTAACAAAATTTACTATAAATAGTAAGATAAGCCCACTAGTATGGGCAGTCTTCTGAGGAGATGGAAATAATTTTTAGAGCTGATATCTGTTAAAAATAGGAGTCTGCTTAGTGTGGTGTTTAAAAACAGACTCTGGAATCCAGACATGGGGGCAGAACATTCTTTGACATAAATTACAGCAAGATCTTTTTTGACCCACCTCCTAGAGTAATGAGAATAAAAACAAAAATAAACAAATGGGACCTAATTAAACTTAAAAGCACTTCTGCACGGCAAAGGAAACCATAAACAAGACAAAAAGACAACCCTCAGAATGGGAGAAAATATTTGCAAACGAAGCAACTAACAAAGGATTAATGTCCAAAATATACAAACAGCTTATGCAGCTCAAAACCAAAAAAAAAAAACCCAATCAGAAAATGGGTGGAAGACCTAAATAGACATTTCTCCAAAGAAGACGTACAGATGGCCATCAAACACATGAAAAGATGTATCTTTTTGAATTATAGTTTTGTCTGGGTATATGCCCAGGAGTGGGATTGCAGGATCATATGGTAATTCTATTTTTAGTTTTCTGAGGAACCTCCATACTGTTCTCCATAGTGACTACACCAACTTACATTCCCACCAACAGTGTAGGAGGGTTCCCTTTTCTCCGCACCCTCTCCAGCATTTGTTATTTGTAGACTTTTCAATAATGGCCGTTCTGACTGGTGTGAGGTGATACCTCATTGTAGTTTTGATTTGCATTTCTCTAATAATTAGTGATGTTGAGCATATTTTCATGTGTTAGTGGCTTATTCTGGATTGGAGATTTTTCCAGCCTTTGACTTTGGTTTTCTGTAGTATTGTAAACAGTCAGTATATAGGATGAGGTTTAAAAATACTTCAAAAGCACTTTCTTCAAAAGTAAGAAATACTTTTGAAGGAATGAAGTATAAATAATAGGGAAGTTGTTAAGAGTGTGAACTCTAGAAGCAGACTGCCTGGGTTTAAATGCTGACATCACCACTCATGAGCTTTGCAACTTCAAGGAAATTAGTTACCCTCTTTTTCCTCACCTGTAAATTAGAAATAATAATATTGCCTACTTTAGAGGATCATTGTGAGGATTTAGTGGTTTACTACATATAAAATGCTCTGAGCAATGCTTGGCACATAGTAAGTTCTTAATAAGCATTAATGATTTTTATTATCTATTAATACTGTTGCTAATAAGAACAGATATGTAGTGATTTGAATTTAAAAAGAGGCAGTTTCAGAAACAAAAGACCTGAATAATCCGTAAACTGAACAAGCCAAAATGAATAACTGAAAGTGAGTTCTGCATAAAATTAATGGAAAGAAACAAAACTCAATAGATAAATTCATATGTAAAAAGTTAAAAATTATATCGGACAGTTCTTGCCTAACAACATGCTTAAATTTGTAACCTGAGAGAAGAAACATAATATCAGCAAGAGAGACAATTTTTTCAATTTTTATTTGTATCATTAAAGTATAATTGTCACACATTTGCTGTTTTTTTTTTCTTTTTTCTGTTTGCAAGTTGCTTTTGAGGAATCCAAAATCTAAATATATTTTCTGCATTTCCCAGAATTTAAAAAAATTTAATAGCATTCTCAAGTACATTGAGGGTATTAAATTGAATGTACACAGTAAGTAAACCTTAATTGCTTATATAGTTGAAAATAATTCTATCATATTGAAAAAAGTTCTCAAGAATGCCTAAAACCCTGTTTTATAAGATGCTGATTAGTACCTATACTAGTTAATAACAATTTTATCCTAGCACAGAAATAATAAAGCTGTAAAAAATGATAGCTGACTTATTTACAAGCCCATAAATACTGTCTTTCTTTAGAATCTAGTAATAGTATTCCAACAGGCTTGGATGTAAGTATTCAATAAATATTTGCAGCTTGATTAATGTTTAATTATAAATTTCATGTGCTAAGTGAAGTGACATAAAAATTCTGAGACTGCTCTATGAATCACGGAAATAGAGCAGAAAATAGTGGCTTTTAAATTGTGATTGTGATAAGTGGCCTTTAGTTTGACATTTGAAGCTGACCTGACAGCATTGGGATCATCTACAAATATTTATCCAGTACCCATTATTTAATGTGCATTGTGATTGGAGCTTGGGCGTTTCACTTGCAAAGCTGTGGGTAAATATGGTTCTTTTTTTGGTTCCTTTTATCTCTTGCTTAGACTATTGAAATACCATTTATTCTTATTTTTCCCTGGAATAAAATCTAAAACATTAAATATTCTCTACAGTGTGGTACCAACAGACCTTTCCAAGCTATGTAGTAATATCCTATTTTACTGTCTTAATATACTTTACTGCTTAAATGTATGTAAGCCATATTCATTTTTGTACATTAAAAACTCTCCTCTCTGTCTAAAATGACATTCTGCTTGTTACCCTGCTTTTTTGGGTGTGCTGGGAATGCCTAGCATGCTGAAAGTAGGAACAAAGCAGGCTTGGGAGAAGATGGGAGGAACTAACCTACACAACAGATGAGTCCTTGCCAGGTTGTACTAGTCTCAAAATTTCCATTTTTGCATAATCCAGGTGTTTTTAAGGGAGTCTTTATTGGGGCCAACTCATGGCAAGAGTGGTTACTGAAGTAGTTGCTGGAGGAGGTCCCTTAGATTTAGCACCGGAGGTGATGGAAGCAAGGTGAGGGAAGAACCTCAGTCAGGAATTGGACAGTGAACTCCAGGACTCAAATGACCAGGGTCAAAGTTAGTTAGGAAAGCTGCAGCCAGATTCTCATGCACATACTCTGGGACGTAGGAGTGTGAAGAGCAGACCATCCAGTTGCAGATTCCTCTCCCTCCTGGTGAAGGAGCCTCCTAATTCAGTGTCCGTACCGTCTTCCTAGTGGAACTCAAGGCTGTGCCTGAAGATGCGCAAGTTATTCCTTCTGGCAGCTATGAGCACCTCAGTGGGTCAGGAGTTTCACCATCTTTCAGGGATATTGGCTGAAAACTGTTTTCTTCAGTCTCCTGGGCTGGATTTAATCTGCTCATCTTCTGTGTTCCCAATAGCCTGCTTTTTGTAACTCTTTTATGGAAGCTAATAGAGTTGGCTTTGTAACAGAGTGAAATCATGTACCTTAAGACCAGGCCTCCATTCCACCCCGGTACCTGGCCCATAGTAAGCATTCAGTACATGCCTTTTTGAGTGCGTTGGTTATGTGAAATACTTTAATGAAGTGAGGGAAGAACCAGATTTTTTTTTCTTGGCAGTATTTTCCTATTGTCTTAACTGCTTATATTTAAGGCTTTAGGCTCCAATAAGCCTCCCATTCTTGTTAAGATATGTGGGAGAAAAACAAGTCTGTTATTGCTTTATTTCAGTAGAATTGGCAGATTCACACCTGATGATTTAATCATCTATTTTTAGGCCTCATTCACCCTGTGCACGCTGGGTGAACAACTTGCTGTTCATTAAACAGATTGTACATTAAGAACTATAGAGTACAAAAGCAGAAATATCATACATTTGGTGATAATTAGTAGTGTTCATTTCTTCACTAAGTACCAGGGCGTACCATACTGTTTCCATAGCAACCTCTATTCTGTTCAATTAACTGCCTGATGTGAATATATGAAGAAGTTTCTGTGTTTAAGGAAAAAGCCCTCAAACAACGAGGTGATTTAAGAGTTTACAGTTACAGATGTAAGCATGTTGGTTTTACCTTATTTTCTACTTTACTTCTGGAAACACATTTTTGATGTTTTTAGGTACTAGTCATAACCAGGAAAAGCATGAAGAGTGAATACATTTTAATGAATTTCTAAATGGCCTACTGAACCAGATTCTCCTAGTCCCCAGCTACTCCCTGGTTGTAAATTATGCAAATGTACAAGCTGCCTTAACTCTTTCAGGACACTAGGGTACCATTTGGCAAGTAGCTACTCCAGGAACTAATCCATCATGGGGGAAAAAAAAAAAAAAAAAAAAGGCCATTTCATCACAATTAAATCAGTGTTGCTTTAATTTATAAAATGTCCCTGGAAAGAGGACTGGCGTTATGCCAGTTTTTCTGGAGAGAAAAGCTTATAGATATTTTCAGCAGAGTCTCGGACACTGTGGCCAACAGCGTGCTATAGAGGAGACAGCAATGGCTCTGGATTCAGAGATCCAAGTTCAAATTCTGGAGTCACCATATGCTAAGGCTGAGACTGGAAATACCAGCTTCCCCCACTGTGAGGATGATACTCTTGATATTAAGTCGGTTCTTATTCTATATCACCCCCTTATGTGATTACGTCAGGGCACAACCGTTATGAGTTAAGCGTGATGAGTTTCCCTCTTTTCTTTGGTGGAACCTTATTAAATTGTTAGCATTGACCACTTCTGACCTTAAAGAAAGTATAGTTCACTGGGGCCTAGTCCATTCTCCTAAACCACTAAAATGTATTGTTTGGCTAAATAACCTCTGTAGCCTGACACATTGCAGGCACCCAGGAATCATTAGTACCTTTTCCATTTCTAATCATCGGTTGGGTAATGGGTATAATGTCAACTGGAACAGAGTAGTGATCTGCCTGGTGTTTGCCTAAGTGATTTGGAGCTTGGTGGAAGGATTGAGATCAGGTGGGGAATCAAGAAAATTGTTTTATATCCTACTCATTCCACTAAGAGACACACCTGGGGAGCTTTACTATTCCTCTATTTTTCTAACTAAAATGAGAATGCTGATGTTGATGCATGTTTTTCAAAGGGGTTGCAATCTTTTGATGTTCTTTGTAAAAAAAAAAAAAAAACTACTAAGTTTATACCATCCATACATTTATATATCACTGTTAAATATTTATTATTACCTCTGTTATCTTTACTGGCTATTTTAAAGAAAAAAATCTAAAGTCCATCCCTTATACTACCGGGAATGAAGAATCTTTTGAAAGCAATGTATCAATTTTGGGGTTTTATTTTTTATATTCTATAAATATCTATGAATATTCTATATCTATATGTATCTGTATATATAAAAAGATATACATATACATATATTGATTTTTGAATAAAGCATGTATAAATGTTTTTGTGTAATTGTATGTTAAATATATCTTAGGAGATACACACATGCATATCCCATAATTTAAAATCTTTACTAATGTTTAGCATTGCGCCTAGTAAGCACTCAGAAATGTTAACTGTCATTGCAGCTGGTCTCCTCTTATCTTCATACAATGACACTAATTTGAACAAAATCATTTTTCTAGGTATTTCTAATTTTGACTTAGAGGTTCATATTCAGAGAGAAATGAAAAAATGTTTCTATCAGAATAAATTTAGTTAATGAATTTTATTGATTTTAAAAAATAATATGCTCGGCAACACGTTAAATGCTTTATGTGTATTATCTCATTGTATTCTCACTGTATCCCTAGGAGATATGTTCTGTTGTTATGCCCATTTAGTATCCTAAATGTACATCATCATTGTAATACTCTTATGAATCTGTAACTATTTCATTATATTTTTTACATAAGCAGAATGAAGGGTTCTAAAGATGAGACATCATTACAATCCTTAGACTTTTTTTTTTTAATTTTTATTGGGGTATAGTTGATTTACAGTGTTAGTTTCAGGTGTACAGTAAAGTGAATCTGTTATACATATATATATATCCACTCTTTTTTAGATTCTTTTCCCATATAGACCATTACAGAGCATTGAGTAGAGTTCCCTGTGCTATACAGTAGGTCCTTTTTAGTTATCTATTTTATATATAGTAGTGTGTATATGTCAGTCCCAGTCTTCCAATTTATCCCTCCCCCCACACAGTCCTTAGACTCTTACAAACTTTTTTTCTCAATACTTATTGTTAAAGTCAATGTATACCTAATATAAAATAACATTTCTTCTGCTAAAGTTAATCTACAATTGTTGCATATCACATATTGTTCACAGTGAAGAAATTAAAATAATCATTTTTCTTCAAAATTGACAATTCTGATGAGTTCATAAAGATGTTTATCAAAGAAAACTAGATATTGTTCTTGACCATGCCAGAAAAAAATCTAAAAGATTCAAAACACTTTCCAAAATTAAAGAATTCACTTAAAAATTTTAAAGGAGAAACTAAACCAATTTACATCCCCAAATAACATTTTATGTTAGTATTGAGGTTGGAAATAGTAAAAAATTGTTAGCATGTTAGCATTGAGCTGTTCTTTTTAAAATGCTAGATAGTTCTTGTAAATGTGAAATTCAAAGTCAAAAATATTTCGTTTATACACTATTATTTCAATGAAGGAGTTTGCACGATAATTATTTCCATTTGCCACTTCTTTCTTTTGGGTAAGGACATAGTGTGGTAAGGTAAAATATGCTCATTTTATTCTATTTGAAAAACAATATTATCAGAATGCTAATTGGAATTGAATCAAATGTATATATTTATTTTGGAAGATCTAACATTTTCATGATAAATTTTCCCATCCCAGAATATAAAATGAGTTCTTAATTGTTCAGATCTTGTTCTATATCTTGTTCTAAACATCAAAGATATATTGATGTTTTCTTCATATAATCCTGGTCTGTTTTGTTAAATTCATCTCTAGGTATTTAATAGATTTGTTGTTAATGTAAATGGAATACTTCTTCCTGCTTCTATTTCTCAACTTCTTTATGTGTACTTTAATTTTGTTTCCAGCCACCTTGGCAAAGCTCATTAATTCAGGTTGTTTTACAAGAATCCTTTGAGGTGTTGAGAGGATTAAAATGAGATATGCTGTTTTCAAACTTAAATGATATCTGACACAGAGCAAGTCCTCAGTAAACAGTGGCTGTTTTCATAACGTAAGGTACCACTTTCAGGCTGCATGGTCTTTATCTGTAGAGCATTCTCTTCATCATTGGATTGCATGCACTGCTATTTTGATGGTTTGATAAATTCGCTTTACTTTTAAATAACGTTTATTGGCCTTCTGCCATTACGTGCTAGTTGCATTTACATAGATGATCTTTGATCATTTTGTGAAGCAGCGTGAGCAATAATTTCTTTGTTCTAAAGGCTGTCAACACCGTAAACAGTACTATAAGGGACCAATCGCAATGTAATCTAGATTGGGGACGACAACTAATGTTAATTAATTAAAGATGGTTATTAAACATGTTGAAAAGAGATGCTCTTTTCCTTGCAACATCTTCACCTTTAATAGATGACAATTTTTGTATCCTTAAGCACAGAAATATATATGTTTTAACATGTAAAACATGGCACTCATAGTGTGAAACTTTGGAGTAGGTGTCACCTTTCTTCCATTTTTGGAATTTCCTTAAAAATATTCTGTGTGTATGTTAATGATGAGAATTCCATAATCCATTCTTACACATTCTTAGATTTTAGTAGTAATTAAAACAACACATTATCTATATGACTCATAAAATTTACTGAGACAATAAAAGTCTAAAAGAAAACAATGAGAAAATAAAGCATTCATATTTAAAGATTTATAAATGGTGATTATATCATAACCCTAGCAAAGATTATTTTAAGGACAGTTTTGCCTTCTAAGTGAGAGGGATGGTTATGTAAGATGAGAACAGTAATTTAAGTTGGGAAAATATATTAGGTCATGTTTTCTCCTGAGATGTTTCTATGATAGTTTTGTGTTAATAGCAATAGTTGATTAAAAAATAAAATACAGAGGATGTTTTCAGATGCCCTCAACCTTCATAATGTGACTTTACCTGAGACCTTCTAATAAGTTGGGACTGATTAATTTCTCTACCTTACTGAAGAGGCATGTAAAAACTGATTTAAGAGCATTTGACTATAAAACCTAATAATATCTATAATATTGATATTTATTGAACACTACTCTGTTCCAGGTTCTGAGATTAAACAGTATCCTTGAATTACGTAATCTTTTCAACAAAAATACCCTGAAATAGGAGCAATCATTATTCCTGTTTTGAAGATGAGGAAATTAAAGCTCTGAGAATTAAATAAACTTCCCAAAGTTACAGAATTAATGTAAGGCTGTTACAGTACTCACATCTTAGTTTCATTCCAAAGTCATCCTCTTCTCCTCTACATTCTACTACTTCATTACATCAGAAATAGTGATTTTATAGAAATTATTTTATAGAAATAAATATTTTTTCTTTAAAAATGTTCAACTAGTTTATAAACATCTAGGGATACATAATAGATTTAATATGTAAAATAAATCAACACTATAAATGTTTGACTTTAGGTGATTACTAATGCTTGTGACAAAAAATTGACCGTAGAATTTGTAATGTTTAAAGCATCACAGAGATTTAAAATTTATTTATGATACTTGGAATTGTAAAGAGATATTCCTTAGAATTTTAGGGGGAAGATATCCTCATGATCAGGAAAATTGCAGCCTTTTTACTGTTTTTGTTCCTCAAGGCTAGAGTTGAAGCAATTTCCAATATTGACAAAAACATACATTTTTTCCAAAGATGTATGTATTTTAAAAGTAATTTTTATCACACAGATACATAGTAACTGCTATGTTCTAGAGATTATCCTAAGTATTTTATAAATATTAACTTACTTAATCCCCATATTCACATGAGGTAGGCACTATTATTATTCCCATCTTATAGAAAAGGAAATGAGGCATGCACACTTGCTCATGTTTACATAGCTAGTAAATATGGCCATCAGATTTAAATCTAGGCTGTCTAATTCCAAATGCTCAATGCTGCCTTTCATACATATCATCGAAATGCTTACTTTAGTAGTTCAATCAGTGCTTTATTTTAAATGTATTGCATATATTTTACAATGTTCTGTGTTCTATTAAGTAGCTCATGTATGCCTGCAGTAGTGTCAAAGAATGTAATTATTTTTTAAAATTGTGCTGTGATATGACAGAATCATGTTTTTCAGTAGTATTTTTTTATTTTCTTATTTTACTGTCATAGAAATTTTTTAAATTAATTGACATTTTAATTAACAAGTCAAAGGTCCTCAACAGACACTATTTGATGCATCATGAAGTAACCTCTGTGGTGTGCTCTGCTGCCATTTGTCATCTTATTTGTGCACTAGAGCATAGAACATAATGTTTCTTGTCTATAGGGATTTCTTTAGCCATTGATAATTAATTGAAAAACATAGCATAGCTAAGTCTTAGGAAAGAAATTAATGTCTCATCCCAATTAAATACGTTAATTAAAAAATAGGACCTTTGAATGATTTTTATGAATTGCCAAACTTCACTTTACACTGCAGCCTCGAGTATAATGGGGAATTGTTTCTGCTGCTTTGTTTGAAAACAGAGGATAAAATCTTGGAATTTCTCTTAATGTATCTCAACAGCCCCTAGAAAGGATAACTCTTTGCTCTTCTACACCATTATTCTCTTTAAAGACCGGGAATCCATGTCGTGTACTTCTTGTCAGCTTACTACCACCTTGTGATACTTCTGTACTTTATACCTTTGCCTTGCTGCCACATCCAGTGTGGGTGTCTCCTTTCTCTGAGAAGTCACGGTCTTATGTGTGTATTGAGTGTGCACAGTCTTTCAAAGGAATTTACAGGCCATAGAGCAGCAATTCTCTTATTTGCTAAGTACCTTCTCGATATTCTGAAAATACTGATTGGAGAATAGAGCAACTTAAGAGAGGATTCTTACACTATTTTTTGAACTTGTGAAATTTTTATGCTAATAGTTTGGCCATCGTACTTGAATAGATTAAAACTCTCCAAACAACGGTAAAATCAGTACTATTTATAGTGCCATCACCAGAGCAATGTCTGCAGTGGCCAGATCACAGACATCATGTGACCTTGTTTATTCTTTGCCTTGTTGCTCTACTTGAGAAGGACCGTTGATTATCTTGAACCTGCTCTCTAATGGACTTAGGTGACAATGTTTAAGCATACTCTAGGAAGGATGAATATTTATTTGGACCCATGCTGCTTTTTTTTTAACCTCCAGTATACTCCACATAGCATGTTCTAAGGACATGCCATTCTATTTAAAGGACATTGGAGTAACTGTATCTATATTCAGCAAAAGTTTTTCACATTGAAAAATAATTGGTGATAGGCACATAGCATCCTGGTTTAGAACCACTGAGGTAGATGCAGGGAAAATACCCATCGAGATGAAATTTGGGGTCGCTAGACGATCTCCATCTGGATTGGCAATAGATCAAGGATCTATAAGCAAGTTTTTTTTTTTTAAATATATATATTTTTTAAAGTAATTAATTATTTTATTTATGGTTGTGTTGTGTCTTCGTTTCTGTGCGAGGGCTTTCTCTAGTTGTGGCAAGCGGGGGCCACTCTTCATCGCGGTGCGCGGGCCTCTCACTATCGCGGCCTCTCTTGTTGCGGAGCACAGGCTCCAGACGCGCAGGCTCAGTAATTGTGGCTCACGGACCCAGTTGCTCCGCGGCACGTGGGATCTTCCCGGACCAGGGCTCGAACCCGTGTCCCCTGCATTGGCAGGCGGATTCTTAACCACTGCGCCACCAGGGAAGCCCTATAAGCAAGTTTTTATTTACCCACATCTTCTATGTATAAAGGACCATTTGAGATTCCTTCATTCATTAATTTAGTCAGTCAGCCATCTAGTCTGGGTGCCAGGAACTTGTCTAGGTATAAATGGCTCAGAAATGAACAAGATAGACCCACTCTCTGCTCTTGTGCAATTTATAGTCTTTAGAGGAACACTGAAGCAGAAACTGAATGGTTCATTCATTCATTTATTCAACACACTTTGTTTTTATCTGTAGCACTCTTTATGATCTGACACGTTATAGATTTACCAGTTTGTTTGTTGGCTGTCTCCACCAACCAGGCTGTAAATTCTATGAGGGCAAGGATTTGTCTCCCTTGTTCCTTGCTGGAACTTCACTGCTAGAACACTGGCTGGCTCATGGTATGAAGTCAGTGTTGAAGGAGAAAAATTAAGTGACACATATTTCCTATTCATCTGTTAAGTATGAGAGTGCTCAGTGCCAGGTGTAAAAAGACGAATGGGAACCACAGGGAGTAGGAAAGCCTCTTTGGGAACAGGCAGTCCACTGATAGCTGGCTACATGCAACGGCAGACAGAAATCAGGTACTAGGAGAAGCACAAAGAAGAATACCAGGTTCAGATTTCAAAGGTGAGGAATAGCTTCCTAAAAGAAGTGATGTCTGACTGCGCAAAGCAATCATCAGCCTTAAAACCCAAGATTCTAGGATCTTAGCCCCCTCCTTCCCTGCACACGCCCCACGTACAGACACAGTTGCCCACACAGAAATATAGCACATGCACTGTTGCTCCACGGGAACAGAGGTAGCAGAGATCAAAGTCTGACTGGAGGCCTAAAAAAGACATGACAAGGAGGAACATTCGACCTGAGCTTTCAAAATGGGGACACTGGTTATGGAAAAGAGTTGAGAAGAAGCCCCATGGCCGAAGGAATGGCCCAGGCATAGGTACTTGTATAGAATCTTCCTGACCATCATCTGATTCTTGGATCCAGTTCTTAGAGATTAAGGCTGGTTGATGAGTCTTGTTTCATGCACCTTCCCCCTTGTTTAGATATGCTGCTGTTTGTTTCCTTTGACTAAGTTTTATGGTATTAAAATGTACCAGGGAAGTAGAAGATTGTAACTGCCAAGCGTACTGTACAAAGGAAATGATGAATTTGGAAAGCTAATCACAGAGACGCGGAGCAGAGAGAAAGAGACTTGTCTTGCAACACACAGGAAAAAGCAGTTCTTCAGTGGGGGTTGAGTCATCATTTTGCAGAAAAGCCTGGAGAAAAGCAAAACTTTCTTTAAAATACTCCTGATAAAGAAAATATAAATTGCAAAACCACTTTGGAGAGCAATTTGGTAAAACCTAGTAATCCTGAAGTGACCCGGCAATTCTACTATTAAGTGGAACTGTCTGAAATTGCTGACACTTAGCTGTTTTTGACCTACAAAAACATCAGTTTCAGATGGTCTTTTATATATATATATATATATATATATATATATATATATATATATATATATACACACACATATATATGTGTATATATATATATATATATTTCTGAGATACATTTGTCCATGTGTGCAAGAAATAAAATTGTAGTAGCAAAAATTGGAAATAATCTAAATAATGCCATCAAGAAGACAATGGATAAATTATTGCATATTCATACAATGAAGAGTTAAAAAGCCAAGCATTTAACTTCTTTATAGTTAAAAAAAAGAATTAGGAGGGTGACATTTCTTGGTAAAGGGAGAGCGGCTCCCCTGTGCATTAAAAAGGTTTTACATGTCTTAGTCTGTACACCAAATTATATTTTTCTCTGTTTCTGCATCAGCTAAAATAACAATAAGCTTAAGTCATTAGTCTTCTGAAACAGCTCTGTGTTGCAGCCAGCTGTAGACTTGTAGCACGTTTTTCTTTGCTGAAACTGAATAGACATTTTTCTTTAATCTCAGAAATTTGAGAAAGTTTGGGACTTGAGATTTTTTTTCCCCTCCGTTTTACCCTCCTTCCATCCTTCCAGAAACACTTGAAAAGGCACATGATCAGAATCAAGTCACTGCTTGTTTAGTGCTGTTTCTGATTCTTTTTGATATAAAATGAAGTGATTTATTAACATTTTACAAGCAGTACTATTGTTATACTGTGCCAACACTCTCTAAGGGATGGAATGAAGTAATATAGATGCACCACTCTTTCTAGTGATATTACTACTGTATTGTGTTTTACTACTGCAGAAAAATAGAGCCTGCCAGTCAGGAAATTGCTTGATTTCAAAGCACAGTTCTACCATTCCTATACCATATAAAAGCAAAATGTGGTTTTCTGTACCTTAATTTACAGTGTACATCTCAACTTCTCCTAAAACAGATGGGGAAATGCAATAATATTACATTTTGGGCCCTCAAGACCAAGGGGAAACCTGGCAGCTGTTCAAAAGTAATGACATAACAAAGACAAGAAAACAGATCCTGATTTTTCCCTGATGTTAGACTCTCTATCATTGCCCAAACAGAGATTTTGGCCTATTTGAAAAAATCATGCCTATTTGGAAAGACATACAAAGTATAACTGAGTATTGCAGATTTGTCCGGTAAAAGTCCTGGTTTCAAAGGAATTTCTTTGGAGGAGTATAAAAGCCAAGAAGCTGCTGGAATTTATCATCAAACAAGGTCTGATCCTGAATTATGTTATGATTCAGCTGTAGTTAGAGACCTGATCTTTATTATCTTTTCAGTAACACGTACACATGTACACGCAGACAGCCAGACACCCTTAATTTTACTTAATTAATTGGGCTCTTGGTTGGAGACTTTAAGTCATGTATGGTGTTTTAAGTGAAAAACATCAAAGGGTGGTGAACATTGCAGACAAGCAGTTTAATAACAGTATTTATATCTCACAAATTACAGAGTCTTAGACTTTATTACTGACTGGTTATTAAATAGTAATCGTTGGATTAGGGCCAAACTGATTATTCAAGTATTTCTGCTTCTTGAGGATGAGCTTGGCAGTCAGTGAAAGAGGTCTCCTCTGAATGGTATTTTTTTTTTTAAACCACCATTCCTTGTACTTTTATTTTTTTTAATTAATTAATTTATTTATTTATTTATTTTTGGCTGTGTTGGGTCTTCGTTTCTGTGCGAGGGCTTTCTCTAGTTGCGGCGAGCGGGGGCCACTCTTCATCGCGGTGCGTGGGCCTCTCACTATCGCGGCCTCTCTTGTTGCGGAGCACACGCTCCAGACGCGCAGGCTCAGTAGTTGTGGCTCATGGGCCTAGTTGCTCCGTGGCATGTGGGATCTTCCCAGACCAGGGCTCGAACCCGTGTCCCCTGCATTGGCAGGCAGATTCTCAACCACTGCGCCACCAGGGAAGCCCCTGAATGGTATTGTTCATCCGACTGTGGAGAAACTGTGAAGAAATCTACAACCAGCAAGTCCCCTAATATATGACATAAAAATTTTGATGGCTGTTTGCTCTAATAATTATCTCAGGTTTGCTTCATGCGTGAAGGGTAGAGCTGACGAGGCCTGGTAAAGTTTCTTTCAACTCTACTTTCTGTGAACCTTCCTGAACTTTTCGCTAGTAGATATTATTGGTTAGGGTGTCTAGTGAGGAAATTTTTTTTTTTTCTTTCAGAGTCAGTTAGAAATTCTCTGATTGTACCACATATTGCTTCTGATGTTATTAATTCTTTCAGCACGTCATAGAGTAAGCTAATTGCGAAGTAGGAAAGTACCAGGGAGGTGGTTCAGATAGAATCGGCTCAAATGATAAGCTGTGATCATAGCTTTTCCCCAGTAGCTGGCCTTCCGCAGTGCTGTTCCTTCCTCAATTTCTTAAACAAATTTCAGAATATATTTAGTTTGGATTAGACCTTGTTCTAGCCAGTGGCTCTGCAGAGAGACCACTGCCACATAGATGGACCTAGACTGGAAATGAAAAATTCATTCATTCTTTCAATCAACATTTATTGAACACCTCTTATATGGGAGGCATTCTACTAGGCACTGAGGATAACTTAGTGAATAAAACATAGGTTGTTATTGACCTTAGATTGTTCAAGTCTGACGGTATTTGTGTATTTCAAGTTCTATACTGAGTATTAGTAATAAGAGATAGAGATAATACCGTAAATGTAACCCTGGATAGTAATATACTATATGCTATATTAATTTTTATTCAGTTGGTACTTATGTCAAGTTTTACTTTATCTTATTTAATTAAAAGGCATAAATTAGCACATCATGTTGTTTGCATCCATTATGCCGCTGAATGCTTGGATTATATTTGATTCACAAAGTGACTTCAGATACAAACAAGGGAGAGTAAATCAGAAATATAAAGAAACTTTCAATTTGAATTTTAAAATAAGAGTGAAATTCATGTGCACTATAACTATACATCATCATGACCTTTCTATTGTAATCTTATTTTAAAATGACTTTGTTATAATAGACTAAATTCGAGCAATCTTCTGTAATATGACGCATACAAAATCATTTTGCCAATATCACTTGCTCTCTGCTATCTTTGGTATGACTAAAGATTTTTGCATATGCCTTTGAAAATGAATGATTTAATAGCTCTTTCTTTTCAAAATGACAGTCTATACTTTTTGCTTCCCTTTGCAGTAGTTTTATTTTCTTTACCAAGATCATTTTGAGTTCCTCTTTCATTTTAGTTTGGGTCCCTTCATGAATCATTTAGCCAGAATATGCTGAAACAAAGATCTTTCTATTCAGATATATTGAGATATGTTGTTTAATTTCAGCGGTATGGCCCTGGTGTCCCTCCACCCTGTCTTCTCTTTGTCTTTTAAGCTTGTCTCCTCCAGGTTTGGCCCATGGCAAACCTTCTGTCTCTCCCTCCCTTTTTAGATATTTCCTAAGTGCCAGGCTCTGTGCTGGCTTCTAGGGGTGCAGTGGTGAAGCAGTTAATCACATCCCCCTTCGATCTGATAATCAAAAAATGTTCCGTAAACAATCACATACAGTAATTTGATTTCGTCTTTTTAATATCTTGAAAGGAGAAATATGAGGTATATTGAGAGGTGTAATTGGGGAAGTTACCCTAGGCTGTGGAGGAGGGGGTGGAATAAAAAAATCTTCCCTGAAGTTCGACATTTAAGCTAAACCTTGAGCGTTCAAGAGAACAACAAAGAACTTGAGAAGAAGTTCTAGTTGCCACTTCTTTGATGTCAGGAGATATTTCACTTGATGCTGAGTTTCAAGGAGATACAGCTGGAAGCCTTGTTATTAGGTATGCTGAATTAATCTAATCATGATTTGAAGAGAGGGGATTTGTCTTAAGTGCAAAAATCTGGTAAGAGAACATTTTACCATATGTTATGAACCATTATAATACTTCTACATGTCCTTGACTTGAGTTAGTGTGGTTTATTATTTCAATTTAAAAATTATGTAAGTTGTAATTCACTTGTAGAAGATGTTTTGTTTCATGGGGGTAATAAATCTGAAAATTTTCTTGGAGCCTGATATGAGTGGCAGGTAAACATTAGTTAACGTTAATGACTTAAATTTCCCATTTATGGTATTGCTTAATAACAGGCTAATAAAGATCATAGAGATGATCTTTATAATACCTATTATGAGGTTAATGATAAGATTAATAATCAAACTAAAGGTACTGCTAATGATAGGAACAGTTTCCAAACTTTCCACATGTTTTCAAGTGATTTGATCCAATTGAATGAGTACTGAGGATCGAAAATCCTATTTCTCATAAATTTTTAGCAGCTATACTAAATCTAGAAGAAATTCCTCCAAATAACTCAGATTGTTATTGAAACTAGCTGCTTGGCCTTTTAGACTCATCAAAGCACAAATATGTTGCCCATTGCTGATATATTTTAATGAAGAATGCCTGAGACAACACAGGCCCTTTGAGTCAAATTAATTGTAAAACTTTTCTACTTTTCAGCCAAGCTGCTTGCATAACTACCTGTTGGCAAACCTAGCTTTATCAACTCCATAGAAAATTTTGGTCGTTAAAACTTAAGGGAATTCCCCACCATATTTATATTGACTTTAAAAAATATTGAAGTAAAATTTCAACTGCTTTTTCTCTGTGAGCCCTTAATCCTTTCAAACTTAACACTGACTGATCCATTCTTGTGTTTTCTCTGCTTTGTTGGGTGACTGTTGTTACCAAAATCTTCCCCATGCTTTTTTTTTAAAGTTGTTCTTATATAGCTGATTATATGAATGATGATTGGACTAGATTATTTAACAGCCACAAGGATTTTTAAATACCTTAAAAAAAACCCCTGAAATTTGGTCCATAATTAGGGCAGACTTTTCCTTTGCACTTAACTTCCTGAACCCTTGTCCACAGGTGGTGCATAAGGATATATGACTAGGTGACTATGCATCAGATGGCCAGTGTGCCTTCCATTTTTTAAGGCTGCAGGGGCTAGAATCAGAATTTTAGCTGAGCTAGTGTTTATTATTTTTAGGCTACTTCAGTTACATATGACAGAGTAAAATGTGATCATTTGAACACAAATTGAATTTACTAAAAGGATGTCTGGCAGCTCATGTAGTAGAAGGCACAGCTGAAGATCCAGATTTCGAGTAAGAAAGGGTCAGAGGTGCTTTGGGATGTGTGTAGCAGCAACTTGTGTCCTATGCTTGGGGATCTAATTCTAGGGGGGATCTAGTTAGCTTGTTTTTGGTCAGTTCTTCAACTGTAGCTAGTGAAAGGCAGGTACTAGTATGGAAAGAGTAGTTTTCAAAGTAGTAGTGGGTGTATGATGACCAGAAGAAAGTGGAATGATACAGGAAGGGAAAAACAGTAGCTTTCTGCTCTGCTTTTGGGATTTAACTTCTCTCTAGTATCCTAGTCTATAAAATAAGATACCACTACTACCTCCCTTAGGTTGGAACAATAGTGAAACTAGAAGCACTAAGAACAGTGTTTAACAAATAGTAAGTACTGTGTGAATACAAAATAAATTATTTATCTCTATATATCCATATATGGATATATATGTGTTATACATAAATGCATTACAGCACTGTATACATGTATGTGTATATCTTTATTTTCATGTTTGCAAACATATGTAACTATGTGGAAAGGGTACTGGGAAAAATTCTGGTTTTCTGAATAAAGAAAAAGCATACAGATATCCCCTGAAGTGAAGAATACCAGATAGCCATCTTTTTTATGGTGTGTGTGTGTGTGTGTGTGTGTGTGTGTGTGTGTGTGTGTGTATAAGCCATATATATATATAATGCATCAGAAATTACTTATGTTGGGTGGAGCAAAGTCTAATGAAGTTCTTTTATTCAACTACCATCATCAGTTTAAATATATGGTTTGTTAAAGAGGATAGAAAAATTTTAGCAAGTAGGTGTTAGTCCCATTTTTCCATTTGAATGGAATTTGTTTTATCTCAGCATTTAAGTCAAACATTGCGATGTCATAAAGTATGTTTTTAAAATTTATTTAATTTATTTATTTTTGGCTGCATTGGGTCTTTGTTGCTGCACTCAGGCTTTCTCTAGTTGCGGCGAGCGGGAGCTACTCTTCCTTGTGGTGCTCAGGCTTCTCATTGCGGTGGCATCTCTTGCTGTGGAGCACGGGCTCTAGGCGCGTGGGCTTCAGTAGTTGTGGCTTGTGGGCTCTAGAGCACAGGCTCAGCAGCTGTGGCACACGGGCTTAGTTGCTCCACAGAATGTGGGATCTTCCTGGACCAGGGCTCGAACCCGTGTCCCCTGCATTGGCAGGTGGATTCTTAACCACGGCGCCACCGAGGAAGCCCATGATGTCATAAGCTATTGAAGCTGGGAATTTGGGGAAAGTCAGAAAGATTCACTTCTATGAACCAATCCTGTGCCTTCAAAGGGATCAGACAATTTTTCATGTTTATACCACAAGGTGTCTACATGAATTATCTAAAGGTACTCCTTTTGTTTTTAACAGTTTTATTGAAGTATAATGTACATAAGTTCACCCTTGTAAGTTTACAATTTGATACCTTTGAAGAAATATGTGCAATTGTGTAGCCATGGCCTCAGTCCAATTTTAGACCATGTCTGTCTTCACCAAAAATTCCTCTGTGCCCCCTTGCAGTCCATCCTTCTCCCCATCCCTGGCCAACTGTTATCCAACATGGACGTGCTGTTTTACATTCCTACCAGCAATTATTAAGAGTTCCAGTTTTCCACATACTCAACAAACGGGTTTTTCAGACTTTTTGATTTTAGCTGTTCTAGTGTAAGTAGTAGTATCTTATTGTGGTTTTAATTTGCATATCATAATTGTAGAGAGAACAACACCTTTATTAGATATGTGAGTTGCAAATGTTTTCTCATGGTCTGTAGCTTATCTTTTCACTTACTTAATGGTGTTTTCTGAAGGGAAAGGTTTTTAATTTTGCTGAATTTAAATTTAACAGTTTGTTTCTTGATGGGTCATGCCTTTGGAATAACATGTAAGAAAATTTCGTCTAACTCCAAAGTCAGGGGTTTTCTCCAGTTTTTCCTATTCTCCTATTTCTTCTAGGTGGTTTGTAGTTTTAATTCGAATATATGTTCCATTTTGAGTTTATTTTTGTAAATGGTGGAGGCTAGATTTTAAAGTTATTTTCTCATATAAATATCCAATCATCCCAATGTCATTTAGTGAAAAGGCTTTCCTTTTTCCCCTCAAGTTGCCTTGGCATATTTATCAAAAATCAGTTGACATAATTAGACGGGTATGTTTCTGGATTTTCTATTCTGTTCCATTGGTATTTATGTCTATCTATATGGAAATAACATACTGTCTTGATTACTACAGCTTTATATTAACCTCTAAAATCAAGGCATATACATCCTTCAACTTTGACTTTCTTTTTTGAAATTGTTTAAACTATTCTAGGTCTTTTGCCTTTTTATATAAAATTTAGGATTAGCTTGTCGATTTCTACAATAATGATTGCTGGGATTTTGATTGAGATTCTGCTGAATTTGTAGATCAGCTTGGAGAATTGCCATCTTAATCATATGGAGTCTTCCAATCCACGAACGTGGCATATCTCACCTTTTTTTAGGTCTTTTAAAGTTTTTCTCAGCAATGTATTATCGTTTTTAGTTTACAGATCTTGCACTTATGTTAAATTTATTCCTAAATATTTTATTCTTTTAATGCTATTGTTAAAAATTTGTTTTTTAAATTATATTTTTAGATAGTTTGTTCATATATCAGATACAATTGGTTTATATTTATCTTTTATCCTATAAAATTGCTACATATTTATTAGTTCTAGTAGTTTTTCATAGAACCCTTAGGACTTTTAAAAGATACCTATTCTGGATGTCTCTCAGAAATAGTCTGTGTGCTATTTGAGAGTAGATACCCATGCCTAGCATGTAATGAATACTTCATACATGCTTACTGAGTGATGGAATGGATTTTTGCATGTATTTCTCCAGAGTATTATGCTTTTTCTAACTATAGTTAACAGGTACTTTAAATTTATAAAAATGAGACTTTACATAGGTTTGATTATATATTTACATTTCATTACAATTACATTGAAAATGTTTCATGCCTTAGACTCCATTCCTAGGCTGTACAGACAATATGAAAACAAAACAAAACAAAACAAAAGTTGGCAATAAAATAGAGTTGTTTTATTCGAGATCATTTTGGTGAAAAGATTAACTTTTTTCTTTTTTTCCAAAAGGATGCGTATTTTAAGGTGAATATGTGATCAACACTAAATGCATTAAGAATGCATTCCTTACAGTCAGGTTTTTATTTCATGAAAGAAAAATGCTTATGCCATATCATGTTTATTGCATAATTTGCAATTTACAGCAACAGTGCATCTATTTAATTTTCACTTAAATGTTGTAAATTACACTCTTTTAGAATACATTGGATACGAATCTTTTTTATTCACTTCAGCTTTTTTTCTTTTAACCAACAATCTGAGTCATTTTAAACATCTCATGTTTTACTAGGAAGATCTTTTTTCCTTAAATAATTTCTGAGTGAAGAGTTTTAACTGCATAGAACACAAACACCTGATTTCCCCACGGTATTAATTGATATAATGCCAAACATACATCATCATCTGAATACTATGTGAGTTGTGTCAAAACGTACCTTACTTTTCAAGCCAAAGACAGGTTTATGGAGTTTTCAATTTGTCAGCTCTGAAACTGCATCAGTTTGGAAATTAAGGACACAAAGAAAAAAGTAAACAAACATAAACAAAAAGGTGCACATACAAAGTTAACCTTTCCCAGTACAAGTAAGGATTATCCTGCATGTGAAGCAACATTCCTTTCAAGTGTGTGTGGGCGAGCCTGCATCATGCCTGGGTGTATATCTGTAACTGCGCTCAGTTGCATGTATGTTTTAATATCACACCTGAAGTATCAATATAATCAGCATTACCTCAAGAGCTTTTACCAAATTGGCATCTCTTCATGTTGCCACCACTTCCCAAACAACCCATCTCTCCTCACCAACTGTCTTACCTATTTGTTACCATTACTCCCAGAGGCAGCTGTAAGCAATGGGTAAGAGCCAGGACTCTGGACTGTATTATCTAAGTTCACATTTTTGGCTCAGTCACTTATCAGCTATGTAATCATGGGCAATTTATTTATGTTCTCTGAGGCCATGTTTCCAATCTGCAAAATGGAGAAAATAGTAGTATCTGCCTTCTTGGGTTGTTATGAAATAGATATGTACTTATCATTTTAACCCTATGTATACATGTGGGTAGGTATGTGCATGTGTGTTGGAGGTGCTGTATCTATCTGTTATCTATCTGTCTACATACACACATACGCATACACAGACACAAATATTTGTGCCTGTGTTATCTATGTAAATGTGTATACATCATATATATATAAAACAATATATACATATTTTTTGAATAACAGTGACTGGTATATGAAAAGTGATCAATATGTTTTAGCTATCCTTATAAAATTTGGTTGAAATGCCCTGGTGTAATATTTCTCAGAGCTGATGATATGTAAACCATTTCTTATTATTAACCCTTTAGCTTGTTACAAAGTTTGATGAAGGTAAACATGATGGGAAACAAAATCAGCCACACTGATAAACCATGAAATTATTCAGGTCTTGGTGTGTGCCAATGGTAAAGTACTTGTATGAATAGTTAATAACATGTTTAATATTTATTTTAGATTCTGGATCCAAATTATTTTAGCAACATGAGAACTGCACATTCTTTTATATACCCATAGTCATCCTGCTTAACATATATCAGAATAATTTTCCATCCTGTACCAAATAATTGTCATATTCAATGAAGAATTAAGTTCTATTTAACATACTCTTGTTTTTTCTTCCTGGAAGAGTTGGCTTAATATTCAATAGATCTGTGTCCATTGCTTCCTCACAATGTTTGAGGATATTTTAAAATACTTTTTGACGTTTTTGAATGTACACTTGTAATTATATTTAAGTAATAGGTAATTTGACAGTATCATGATTAATGACAAATATGGTCTAGTGAAAATACATTATTTTAATACCACTCTGCTAAAGTCATAGATGATAATCTTCTCACTTATAGTACTATTATAATTCCTAAGTCATATATTTCATTGTACTTCAAAAGTAAAGTACTTATTACTCTATAAATCTCTGTTCAGACTTCTTTATCAGTTAAGATGGGATACCTTAACTGCCTCTCCATTTATTTATATTTACTTAAGTTAAAAACAAGAAAACAAAAAGCATACTAAAATCTTGTTAATCCATGTAGAGTCTTCTCTGATAACATGTTATCCTTGTACACTAAAAATAAACATTGAGTGACAGTTCCTGTAAACAAGTTTGCAGTGCTTTGCTGTTCCTAAGAGCTGTGATTTATGTCAGCACTATTGGAGCAGGGATATCTGACCTTTTGTGGTGGGTTTATGGACCCTTTTGAGAACCTATAAAGTAATCTATGAAAGCCCTTTTCGTCTGAAAAAAGCATTTAGGCTCTTATGCAAATACAATTTTGTATATAGTTCCTTTAGATCACTGGATCCCCTAAAGCTAAATCAAGGACATATCCATGGTTTAATTCTTCCTACTAAGAAATCCAACTCTAATATTTGTGTGTAAATCAGAGACAATTAATAATTCATAATTTCTTGTATTTAGTCAGCATCACAGAAATCATATTGCCTTTTCTGTTTTTCATTTTTAGTTCTAAGGACCAAATTATTATGGGCCTTGTGGCACTATTTCATATTATGGTTTTTATGTAAAGATTACAAATTTTTTTTAAAGTTACTCTGGAAAAAAAGAGAGCAGTCTCTCTTCATCATGTTTTTCTTATCATGACAATATTCTTTTCTGTCAGGAAGTTGTGAGGAAGTCTCCATTATTGATCAAATATCCCAGTATCTTGGGAAGATAAAAACTTTGTAGAGCTTATATATCTTTAGAAGATTTTATGTTCTGAAATTCAGTTATAAAAATAAATATTGACAAACATTTGCTGCATGCCAGGCTTTATATTTAGCACATTATTGACATCATCTCATTCATCCTCATGAAAACCCTAGAAGTTGTCGTAGTCTGTTCGGGCTGCTCTAACAGAAACACCATAGACTAGGTGGCTGAAACACAAAAATTTATTTCTCACAATTCTGGAGGCTGGGGAGTCCAAGATCAAAGCACTGGGCAGATTTGGTATTTGGTGAAGACAAGCTTCCTGGTTCATACACAGCCATCTTCTTGCTGTGTCCTACAAGGAAGAAGGGACAGGATTGCTCTCTGAGGTCTGTTTTGTAAGGGCACTAATCCCATTCATGAGGGCTCCACCCTCATGACCTAACAAACTTTCAAGGGTCCTGCCTCCTAATACCATCCCTTTGGGGGTAGGTTTCAACCTATTAATTGGCTGGAGGAGTGGGGCAGGGCGGATACACAAACATTAAACCTATAACAGGTATACACAGTCATTCCTATTTTATAGTTGAAGTAACTGAGGCCAGAGAGTTGATGTAACTTTCCCAGGATTACTTAATCAGTAATTACTCAGTTACTAGAGAACAGATGGGGATTCCCTGGCAGTTTTTCTGACTTTCAGCCTCTAATTGTAACCATTCCACTGAAAGCTAAAATGGTTTGCCTAGAATTACCAAGGGAATGTTACTCTGATAGTTTCTCAAATTAGAAAAGAAACACACATCATATGACCTCTCAAAATCTTTACACATTTCATTTTAATTCCTTTATTCAATATTTACCTAGTGTTTAGGATCTTATCTGCCTTACTTGGTAGATAAGAAAACTTGAGGAGCCTATGAAGTTATGAATATAATTAGTTTATTGTCCATTAATCATAATTTAAGTACAATTTTATTCCCAAGCTCCTCTGTTTTTACAAAATTCCATATTAAATTCTTTCATGTGTATTCATGAAGACAAATCCAGCCCCAGGTGGTTCCAATCAATTGCTTGTTTTGTTTGTTATCCAGAGACTTCTCTCTTGAGTCTTTCAAACCATCCATAAACAATTCCTTTTCAAATTACTGGCACAACCATGGTCCTTGGTTTGTGATTTTAATAACTACTCCTGTTAAACCAAACACGTTGTACATAGCAGACAGGGAACAAATACTTGTAGAATGAATGGGTGAATGAATGAATTTTATACTGGCTAGACTACAAAAAAGTCAGATTACTTAAATGAAGGGACAGAGTCGTTTAATCTGATGTATGTTAAATAAGAAGCCGAATTCCTGAATATTGTTTACTAGGGAAAAAATACTCCACAAGAAAATGATAGTTTTAATTTAATACATCCTGAGAATGAATTCAAAGACTGTAGAGCAATTTACTTGTGCTAAGTAAGTCTAAATATTATGCTAAAGGTATTAAATTGAATGATGAAGTAAATCCTCTTATTTAAAGGTATGTATTGTGCTTCTTTGAAGTTTATTCTATCTGGATTAAGTATTTTTATTTGATTTAGAATTTTGCTTTGAAACATTAGATAGGAGGATAAAATTTGAAAGAAATTCTTGTAAGTTTGATTTGATTTGTTATACTTCTATTGAACATTTTCTATGTGTTGCTTATCGTGGTGAGTAACAATGGGTTTCTTTTGGAAGCAGATCTGTTTTCTGGGTGTTTCATATTTAATTTCTTAAAGAAGCCAAAAAATTTCAATTAATGGTATCCTATATTGAAGAGTTTATTAAGCACAGATTATATGCACTAAAATGGGGTTTGTGAGTGTTATTACTCAGAAATGATAACTTAAAAACTAATTTTCAGAGTGCAAAGGGTTTTTTTTTTTCTTTTAGATTCATCAGTCCCATGTCCAAATCCTAAAGATAAATTCCCAATCACAGAGAATGTAAATGGGGAATGCAAGGAATTTTGTGGGAAAGGAGTAGTTTTAGTCAGTATGAAATTGGATTTAAAATTTTTTGACTATTTTGAAGGGTAGTAAGAGAAAAGAAAAAAAAAAAAAACTAATGGCTTCCTAGTAAAATATGCTTGCCCTTCGTTCTTCCTATTCTTTTTCTTTTCCCCAGTTTTTAAAAACTGTTGTATATTTGCACATTAATGACTTTTGTTGAAATTAGTAGTTATTACTTGTGTTTGCTCATATTTAGCAGTAATCAAGTATAGTTTGGTATACAAATTCAAATTTTTTTCAATGTTTACACTTAATCATTAAATCAGAGATATTAACTTATGGGAATAGCGATTTTTTTACTCATCTTTTTTTTGTTGTTGAATGATGTTTCCTTCATTTTGATTAAAAAAACTCCATTGACAATTTTGTTTTCACTGTACATACATATTTGAATTTAAAATTTAGTCTTTTATAATCAAATTGCATTTCAAGACCTTCATACTCTGAGTACTGTATGAATGATTAAACAAAGCTTAATAGTTGTAATAGTAATTTCTTGTGATTCATTGAAAGAGGTAGCACTAGTAAATACTAGTTATAAATGTTAAGAAGATTTTCTCTTAACATTATACCCAAAGCATAACATACATTTTAAAGTTCCTGTGTCTCCTTTCAAGCATGAAGTCTTCCTTAAGCCAGTGAAGTTATCTATCTTAGTGAATATGAAAGATGCACTAATTTGTTGAACACACATCCAAGTAATACTGTGGTTCACCAGTGGCATCAAATTTATTTGAAAGTAAATATTTATTCCTGAGTTTCTGTATAGAGTGTTTGATTTCAGCCTTTTCTCAGATTTATCTACTTAAAAAAGAAATAAGTGAGAAGATAGTTGAAGATCCTTTTCTCATGGAAAGGGTTTTCAACACAGAAGATTTCATTTCTTAAGCTGTGGAATACATAGAATTATAAGGAGGTTCTATTTCATATCTACTTTTCTTGCTAATATATTATGATCAATGCCTAATATTTAGATTGTGCCAAAATAACAAGAATTTGGTTTGCCTTTAGAGTGTGAATATAGGTTTTTATTAAAAATATTTACAACTCCCTAAGTTCTCATTACCTAATTTTAACTTCCAAATTAATATCCCAAGGTATGAGGTGAATCATTATTTCCAAAGGGATCTTAAAATACTATTAAGAATGTCATAAAATGTGGTGCCATTTAGCTGTCTCGGAGAACCATAAAATCTCTGTTTCTGCATAAATGTAAAATTGGCAAACCGATGTACGAGCTCTTCTTCATGCAGCTCTGGCTTTGGGCCATTTTTAGCTCATGTGATTTGGGTCATATTAACTAAAAAGGAGTTCATGATTGCTGTGTATCCCCCCAAATTCATATGTTGGGTCTGAATGTATTTGGGTCTGAATGTACCCCCCCAAATTCATATGTTGAAACTTAACCCCCTAGATGATAGTATTGAGAGAGGAGCCTTGGGAGATGGTTAGGTAATGAGGGTGGAGTCCTCATGAATGGGATTAGCAATCTTATAAAAGAAGACCCTAGAAAGATCCCTTACCCCTTCCATCAAGTGAGGATACCAGAGGTCTGCAACCCACAAGAGGATCCTTGCTTGCCATCGGGCACACTGATCTTGGTCTTCGGCCTCTAGAACTATGAGAAATAAATTTCTGTTGTTTATAAACTACGCAGTCTGTGGTATTTTGTTGTAACAGCCCAACTGACTAACAGTGGTATTCAGTGGGCCATCTACACAGGCAACAGTAATAACACCTGCATTTCTTACCTCTAAATTCCACATTCTGAATCCTACACAAGTGTTCTTTGAAAGATATCACTAAGGATCAACTGCCAAAAGCAGATATTTTCAAATTATAATCAAATGTGGAAGGCAGGGTGTTTTTTTTTAAACTTTTTACCCATGTATTCACTCATTTAATATTTATTGAGCATGCGCTATATGTCCTTGGCAGTGTGCTTGATAGTGAGGATATATTGTTGACCAAGTCAAACCTGGCTCTGTCTTCATAAAGCTTAAACTTGAGAGGGGAAGGCAAATGAATGTCAAGTAATGAAACATTCATTTCAATTGTAATAAGTGCTACAAGGGAAGAACAGGTGTCATGAGCATATTTAACAGCAGGATCTGAATTTGATGGGTAGTCAAAGAAAGCATTCCTGAAGGAAGCAGATCTTTAGATTGGGACCAGAAGGATAGAGAATAGAAGTGCATTTCAGGCAAAGAGGGGGAATATGAACAAAATCCTTACGGTATGCAGGTCTTATTTACATATATTAAATTACTCATGCCACAAGCTAAGATGTGAAGAAAAATGTAATATTTACATATTTTATCATTATTTTGGTTTTCTTTGTGGTTATTTGATTATGTCAGTCCGAGTTCAGCCAGAGAAACAAATGGGAGGAAATCTATATTAAGAGATTTATTAGAAGCAATTGGCTCACACAGTTGTGAGGGCAAGCTAGACAAGTCCATTGGCACACCCATAGGGCGGGCTAGTGCTCTTGGCAGGAGCTGAAGCTGCCATCTGAGGGCAGAATTTCCTTTGGCTCTGCTTTGAAGACCTATCAACTGAAAGGCTCACCCAGAATATCTAGGATAGCCCCCCTTACTTAAAGTTTACTGATTATGGATTTTAATCATAGTCACAAAATACCATCACCGCAACACCTAGGTTAGTGTTTGAATAACTGGGAACTCTGGCCTAGCCAAGTTGAGGCATAAAACTGACCATCACACCAATACAATTTGAATTGGTCCAATATGGACATTTAAATAGTCCTTTTAGGTCAACCTCAGGCTCTCATTTAGAGAAAAATGTGTTCCTTGAAGTACCTCCCTTTTACCCCACTTCCCTGTCTACGACAGCATCCAGGTGTCTGTGAGGGTGAGTGTCCTGGGAAGGTTATGCCTTATGAGACCTGGGGTCATGGGAGGGGCGTGGTGCTCCCTCCCATGCTGGTCCTTGTGTGTGTGTGCACACCAGCTGGTGTTTGTACCCTCCAGGTTTCTGTTCTTGGTCTACCTGGTTGATGCATGCTCTTCTGTTTGTACTTTGGTCTTGGCCGGTGTTTCTAGACACTCCCCTCAGTGGCTAGTCATGTAGACCTCCTGACCTCTCTTTTATCCTCCATTTGGCTCCTGGCTTGGGAGATTCCGTAGGCCCTCACTCACCAAGAGGGCTCAGTGGTAAACCCATTGGTTCTCAACATATCATCAATCTGACACGGGAAGGTTAGCGTTCTGAATGCTAGCGTTAATGTTATCCTCTGCCTGATAGGGTTCTACCACCTTGATATCTTGGCTCCCTGGCCCATCAAAGAGGAGCCAACAAAGTGGCCTCCTCCTGTGACCTCTTTCAGGAACATGATACACTGTTTTCAGTGCTCCCCCTGCAGAGCCAACAAGCATGTCTTATGTTGGTTTTGGTTTTTATTTTTTCCTTCCTATAATCCTCCACGATTAGAAGGAGGTAGGCTTTCTTTTCTTTTTGCAGAACTCTTCTTGTGTAGCTTGCAAACTGGACCCTTTAATGTCTTTTTTTTTTTTTTAATACTGGCAAGTTTTCAGCCCTTTTTATTTTTTCCTTTTAGCAGTTAGCACTTTTTTTTTTTTAATTTTATTTATTTATGGCTGTGTTGGGTCTTCGTTTCTGTGCGAGGGCTTTCTCTAGTTGTGGCAAGCAAGGGCCACTCTTCATCGTGGTGCGCGGGCCTCTCACTATCGCGGCCTCTCTTGTTGCGGAGCACAGGCTCCAGACGCGCAGGCTCAAGGGCTCAGTTGTGGCTCAAGGGCCCAGTTGCTCCGCGGCATGTGGGATCTTCCCAGACCAGGGCTCGAACCCGTGTCCCCTGCATTGGCAGGCAGACTCTCAACCACTGCGCCACCAGGGAAGCCCCCTTTAATGTCTTTTGAAAGGCAGAGTTTAAGTATCAATCACGTTGTTCTTCACTGGGCCCAGATTGAGGAGAAAGAACGTTTTTTGCTTCTGCTGGTAAACTGTTTATTAGGGAAAGTTAAGGGCTTAGGGGGTGGGATGAGGGTGGTGTGTTCTGGAGGTGGAGGTGGGGAAGTGAGGAGTACATTCATTAAGCTTCGCTTAGAGCCCCAGAATTTAAATGTCAACTCTAGATAGAAATGATAATTAGATTGTAAAATAGCTTCTTTACAGTCATAAAAACTACCAAGCTGGCACAAATGGAACATGAAGTGTTTCTACCAGTGGTGTGGATGGATTCCTTATGATCCGTTTATCTTTTCTTAACCCATCCCTGTGTTTAACCAGAGGCATTTTCAATGTGAGTTATTGAAGAGAGGGGTTCAGTTTGAGGCCAAGAAGTAAGTTTATTTATTCAACAAATATTATTGAGTGTATCTAGGCACAGCCCATAATATGAATTCTGAGTCTTAGTTTATAATTAGCTAATTAGCCATTACAGCGACTTATTCTTTGAAGAACATAATTTAGATAGATTTAAAAAAAGAGAAAATTTCATGCATTTTGTGATCTGATGGAGCAGAGGCAGGGCTGACTCTTGGTGCACTTAGAAGAGCCCACACTTGGTTTAATGCTCTGCTGTGGCCATCTTAACATTCTTAATCAGTTTTGAACAAGCGTCCTCGCATTTTTATTTTGTGCTGCGTCCAGCAAATTGTGTAGCCAGACAGGAACAGAGGGATTGGCCTTCTAATCCTGATTTCACTTAGTAGCTCTCAGGCAAGTAGTACTGTAAACCTCACTGTTTCATCTGTAAAATGGGGCTATACCAGTGCCTATATAGGCTTGCTGTGTAGATAAATGAGATGTGTGCATACAGTAATTAGCGCATCACTCAGCAATTAGCAAGCCTGCTGCTGCTGCTGTTACTAATACGTAAATGAATGGGTTTTGGAGCCAAACTGTTTTTTAGGCCTGAACAATCTACTAAAGTAGCAAATAAATTCACTGTTCTAAAGCAATAATGATATAAAATCATTTTTTAAAATTCTAGGATATTACCCTAACACTGCCAACCTCTATTTTCTAGCCACTGGTTAGTTTTCTTACAGCAAGTAAACAGGTTGTTGTTGTTATTTTCTCACAAATTTAAATTTGGAATATTTTGTTTCTTATAACTTTAAGATTGCTGAATTGCATGATTTTCTAAAGGAGAAGTAGCAGGCTCTGATAGTATGCCCTATTGGCTTTGCTTTGCTGTTAGGAATTTGACAATTTAGTTTCTATTTTAAGTACTTAATATTTGATAGGGATTTATAAATAAAGTACATATAAACTCCAGTAAATAGAAAAGGATGAAGCTGGTGGGCAAATGGGAGTGGTAGATTAGGCGGAAGCAGTAGACATTATACAGTTATGTTGTATTTTTAAAATGTGTAATCAACCTTATTTGAGGAAGGATTGGAAGCAGAATACCTCAACCATTCCAGCATACCAGGGGAATGGATAAGTGAACTTTTCTCATAACCGACGTTTAAGCGCTTAACCTTGTAATGTTTGCTTTAAGGTACTTTAATGGAAATTATCATTTCTATGGAAATCTTAAGTATTGCAGGCATTTGATTCAGAAAACAGAATGTACTAAGCAGAGTTTTTTATTAATAACTCAAGGTTATCACTGTATGAATATCATGCCTTAACTGTTTTCTCTTTGGGGACAAAAGAGGGACATAGGAATTCCTTATTTCTTCAAGGAAGCTCCCCAGGCTTCTGCAGAATGCTAGCTGGTACTTGTTTCATTTGTTGGCATAACCTCTGTTTTCTAACAACCCTTCAATTGATGTGAGTAGGTCTGTTTCTGTGACTTCCACCTTTCTCAGGATTGTTTTTAATAATTTGATTCTGGTCAGTCTCTCTATGTGGGTCGAATTAAGAGATCTGTAAAAATGCAGGAGCAGTACCTCAGCCATCTTATACCATATGGTACCCTAAGAAGGAGAGAAATCTAGTCCCAGAGAGATCAGAAGTAAACAGAAGGACAGAGGGGAAAGAGAGAAAAGATGAAGAGCGTGTGCCCAGATTCCTGAAGGCTTTCTGGCTTCTGTTTCTAGAGCCTGGTGAGGTCCTGCTTCCTTTGAGATTCTTTAAGTATCTCATTATCTTTTAAGTAATTCCAAAACTTTAAAAAAAACCAGTTTGCATTTGCATTCTTTTCCTTGTGAACAAAGGCATCTTAAATATGATTGTGTCTATATTAGACTTCTGAGCAGTTACTGTCAATGTTAATTCATTTGAATTTGCAGTTCACTAAGCTCTGGCTCTTTCTCTTTGTTTCTAACCCCAATTCAGGACTTTATATTTAGCTCTTTTTAATTTCGGTATGACTGAGGTGGTGCACTTGAATATCATAAGTGTCCAGGTAAGAGTTGATGAAGCCCTCTGCTAGTGTTAGGAGCCTAATGGAGATTCTGGGGAAACTATGAAGGGTAGGACGATACTAGTACTCCATTGATAAGTCTTGAATGGAGATGATGAGTTGAATGAGAAGTTGAGTCTTGAGGAGCACTTACAAATGAATAAGCAGAGTTTGATGCCATTCACTAAGGGAGAGCACATACAAGGTGGTGAACAGGACAGTGCATTCCTTTCAGGCCCTGCTGTGTTTGCTTCACTTGTAGGAGGGAAGTATTTGAGGCTTGGTCTCAGGAGAGGGACTTAAAGGACAGTTAAAAAAGTACAAGAGTTACCCATTTTTAAGTGATAGTTGACTCCAGGGGGGTGAAAGAGACCACTCAGCAAAGGGGTACAGTATGAGAAGAGAAAGCTAGAGATGAGACACTGAGGAACACCATCCCTTGGAGGAAGAGGAGGAACTTCTGGGAAAATAGAGAAGCAGCAGCCTGAGAAGTATGAAGGAAGCCGGAAAAGACAGTGTCAGAAAAGACAATAACGACGTATCTTTGAGAAGGAAAGAATGGTCAACAGTATTAACTAACATTGAAAAGTCCAGTAGGATAAGGAGTGATATACACTCAGTAGCTTTGATAACTCAGAGACAGTTGCTGACTTGAGGTACCAAACTATCAGTGGGTCGGTGAGAGGAAGGCCAGATTACAGTGGATGGAGAAGTAATGGGCAGTGTGGAGGCGAACATCATGTATCAGTCCTTCAGAAACTGAGCTGAGAATGCAAAGAGACGATTTATAGGCACATGAGGGTGTGTGGGTGAGGGGAAAGGTTTTTAACAATAGAAATTGCATCCTATCACACTGAAGGAGGAAAGAAGCCAGGAATTACAGGGGAAAGTGAGGATTAACTGATGGAGGGAGAGAGAAAATAACAGGTTCTAGAGCTACAGTGTCTGGATTCAATTCAGATAAAAGTTTAAGACAGATATTTTTATGTCAGTGGGTAGGGATGCAGCAGGAATGAGGGTGAGAAATAGAGATGAACTTCTTTCCCACCCAGTGGTGGTATTTCCCTCCACGAGGAAAGAATACTTAACTAGGGTAACACTGCTTCTTTCCACCTTCTACCCACTACTCCCCTAAAGGAAGAAGGAGGCATAATTTGCTTAATTTGTGAATTTGGACAAGCTGGGTGTTCGTAGCCCACTCTTCCTCTTTACTTTCTGTTGTGAATTCTCCTTTACTTCTTATTGCTATGACTGGGTTGGTAAGACGGCTTTGTTTTGGTTTTTGATATTAGAAACTTTATTTAACTCTCACACTTCAGTCATTGTCTCCAATGTTAACTTCAACAATAAGAAAGGTGATATTTTGGACTTCATTGATTTTTGTCTTCTTTCTCTACTGGGTCAGAATTCAGCTAGGGAAGAGGCGTCCTTTCTTCTTGGTGCCCCTTATTGATTTTCAGCAAACTTTTCTTCTAAGATATGTGGAAAATGGTTGACTATAAAAGATAAAATATCTCCATATGTATGCAAATGGAAAGTGAAGAGCATCATAACCTTTTGCCTTCAGGTAGGAGGTAAGAGCAAATGCTAGGAGAAGGGGTCTGGCATAGAGTAGAATCTGAAGAGTAAAATGTGGACACACATGGGCTTCCCTGGTGGCGCAGTGGTTGAGAGTCTGCCTGCCAATGCAGGGGACGCGGGTTCGAGCCCTGGTCTGGGAAGATCCCACATGCTGCAGAGCGGCTGGGCCCGTGAGCCACAATTACTGAGCTTGCGCGTCTGGAGCCTGTGCTCCGCAACAAGAGAGGCCGCGACAGTGAGAGGCCCGCGCACCGCGATGAAGAGTGGACCCCACTTGCCACAACTAGAGAAAGCCCTCGCACAGAAATGAAGGCCCAACACAGCCATAAATAAATAAATAAATAAATAAAAATTAAAAAAAAAAAAATGTGGACACACAGAAAAAGTACTGACTGGCATTTTTGATCTAGTGGAGGCAAGAATTTATTAAAATAGTTTTCCTTTTAATTTTTTTATCAGGGTTGACTAAGATTATAAGATAAGAATTTTTTGTCACATTCTTAGACTTCTGGCACTGGGATTTTATCTATAAATTTTTCTGAAGTTGTTGTTACATGTCTAAATATATGCAGTATTCCTATCTTTATTGTTATTACCTCCAAGATAGCTTGATCACTTCTCTCTGGCAAGCACTTTATTCTATCTTTTAATTTTGAAAATATTTCAGTCCAAAACAGTGGTTCCCCAACTTACTTCATCTCCCTTCAGAGCAGTGATATTGAAAGCCTAGGTAAAGTAACGTTCAATTCAGAAAAACACACTTTAGATGTCTTTTTGGTGAAAGGCAGGTAAGAGTTATTCATGTTGGTGATGTCAAATCTATCAAACCTTTAGTGAATAGGAATTCTGGCCCGGGAAGTCTTTGGCATTCCTTTTGTGTCCTGTGAGTGCAAGGAAGAAGAGCACCAAAGCAACAGGACAGTAGCCAGTGGGTATTTTCAGTAACATGAAGGCTTCTTTTACTACAGAAATGTCTCTTTTAAAATTTTAATTCAAAAGAGAATCTCTCCTGGGTTGAAACATCTGCATGTGAGTGGCATTTGCAGTTGAGAAGAGGTAAGAACTAACAGTGTAACATGTTAAATAGTCAACCTTTTTTTCCTCAGTAAGTTCTGACACAAGGTGTTCTGTTCAGTTGAATATTTTCTCCTTTTTTGCTGGTATAATTTCAAACAGTAAGATTCACAGATCTCAAGTGTAGTTTGATGAGTTTTGATAAGTGTATGCACCCATGTAACCAAAGCCTCAATCAGGATACGTTAGCAATGCCGTCTTTCCAGTTTATCCCACTCTCTCCCAGAGGCAATGGCTCTTCTGATTTCTTGCTTCATAGAATGATTTTGTTTGTTCTTGAACAGTGCAACAATGGGTTATACAGTAGGTATGTTTTTATGTCTGGGTTCTCCTAAGCATAAAGTTTTTGAGATTTATCCATTTACCATCATCAGAAGCTTACTCTTTATTATTGCTGAATAGTGTTTCATTGTATGAATATGTTACAGTTGAATATTCTTTTTCCTGTTGATGGATGCCTGGGTTGTTTACAGTTTTAGGTTATTATGAATAAGATTACCATGAATATTTGTATGTAATATTTTGGGAGACATTTTTATTTATTTTGGGTACATGCATAGGGGTGGAATTAGTGGATCATAAGGTAGCTATATTTATAATTTTATAAGAAACTGTCTCATGATTTTCCACAGATGTGGAGCAGTTTTATACTTCCACCAGTAATATCTGAGCAGTGCCATTGCTCTGGATTCTTTCCCACATTAAATGCTATTACACTTTAACTTTAGCCCTTCTAATGAGTGTGAAGTCATATCTTCGTGTGGTTTTATTTTGCATTTCCCTGATGGTTATGATGCACGTTTTTCAGGTGTTTGTTGGCATTCCAATATACACTTTTCTGAAGTGTCAAGTCTTTTGCCCTTTTTAACTGACTTGTTTGATCATCATATTAGTATTTATTTGTAGGTATTGTTTAGATAATCTGGATACAAGTATATGATTTATGTACTGCAAATATTTTCTCATTTTGTGGTTTGCCTTCTCCTTTGCTTTTTTTTTTTTTAACATCTTTATTGGAGTATAATTGCTTTACAATGGTGTGTTAGTTTCTGCTTTATAACAAAGTGAATCAGTTATACATATACATATATACATATACATATATCCCCATATCTCTTCCCTCTTGCGTCTCCCTCCCTCTCATTTTCTTAATGGTGTCTCTCAATGAGCAGAAGTTTTAAGTCTGATGAAATCAGATTTATTATAATTTCTTAAAAATTATAAGAACGGTTTGTTCTTTTTTTGTTCTATTAAAAATTTTTTTTCTAATTGATCACAAAGATAATTTGCTATGTTTTCTTCAATGAACTTGATAGTATGTTTTTTTACATTTAGGTTTGTAATCCAGACCTGATTAAGTTAATTTTTGAATGTGGCCTGAGGTATGAAACAAGGTCCAGTTTCTTCTATACAGATATCTATTTACTCTGGCAAAATATTTTGGAAGAGCTTCCTTTCCCCACTGAATCCCATTGACACCTTTGTCAAAATCATTTGGGTCATTTATGGACTGTCTGTTCCACTGATCTTTTTGTCTTTATGTCAGTACCAGACTGTTATGAATATCTTAGCATTATAGTACGTCTTAAAATCAGATCATGTTAATCCTCTAACATCATTATTCCTTTTCAAGATTCTGAAGCTGGAATTCTTAATTAGAATTACTTTGTACTTATGTGGGGCCTCCTATTCTTCCTCTGCTCTAATTGAAAAATGACTGTTCTGTGAATGGGTTATTGAAGAATCCAAATATGTAAATATGCATGCATCTTTTCACTGTGCTTCCTAGAAGCAATGTGTGACATGCCATGAAACTTGTCAAGTGTCTGAGCAGTTCTTTAGAGCAGTGAAACAGGTTTCCTGACAAGTGTGCCATCTGCTGATCAATGTTTCCAACTGCATTATAAAATGATAAACTCTTAAAACTTCCTTTCTTTGTTCATTCTGTGCCTTCAATGACGGGTCATCTAGCCCAATCATTAACATACTTCTAACACACACACACACACACGCGCAAACAAACACACCATTATTTCTATATCTCATTTGTATCTTGGCTTCCTATCCACTTTCATCCTTTCTACCCAACTGCCAAAGTTAACATTTTTTTCCCTTCCCAAGAGCCTTTTGGGCTGGCCCTGAAGATTCAGATCTCTACTCTGAGTACGCCTCAGAGAACTCTTAAAAATGGCTTTTTTGTCAGGTCATTGCCAGTGTGTTTCAAACCTCGTTAAAGATAATTAGTTTCAATGTGTTTTAAGCTACGCTACATAGTCTCTAAGGCTTCTAGGGAGTAGCAGCCATTAACAACTTTAAAAGTTGTTTATGTACATAATAATTTTTAAATAGAAAAATTTAGACACATTGAATTTATTTTGCTCCTGTGGACTCTTGGCATTTAGAGTGCTTAAGAAACTTGAGAAAACTTTGATAATGTTTACTATAGGCATGGAGCTATTACTTGCTAGTAGGGTCTTTTTAGCATTGCCAACTAAACACAAATGTCCAGTTTTTGAAAGTCAATATTTAATTGGAGAGAGATTGATTGATTAAGCCATCTACATGTGGGATCTCCCTTCCTCCTCTTTGAGTCCTGATATATGACTATCCAGAGTCTACTGCCTACCATAGTGATTAAGCTTAGCCATAATGATCATTAAGTTTTTTGTTTGGTTTTTTTTTTTTTTTTTTTTGCATTAAAATCAGACACTTTGGGGCTTCCCTGGTGGCGCAGTGGTTAAGAATCCACCTGCTAATGCAGGGGACACGGGTTCGAGCCCTGGTCCGGGAAGATCCCACATTAAAAAAAAAAAAAAAAAAAATCAGACACTTTGTTCTAAAGTGGGTTTTGTAGTTTGGCTCTTTTTAGTAAAATGAGTTTTATACCATATATATATATATATATATATATATATAATATTTGAATTACTAGACTTTAATTTCTAAGGCCATTTTAAGCCTCAAAGTCATTGATGAGCCCACGCATAGCATCCATGAGTGCTGAATACTCTGCATGTATTATTTCCTTTTATTATTATCCCCATGTATAGATGATGACACTGTGCTTAGATGGCCGAGATAACATATCCCAGATCGTAAGTACACGGTGGAGTGAAGCCAGTATTTTAACCAGGTCCGTTTGACTTCATAACAAGCTCTTAATACACATTACTGCCTATTTCTCTATTTCAGACACTTACTCTCTTAAAATAGCTCTCCATAAAAACCCTGATGAAGTTTTCAAATCTCAGATCTTTTCTAATTAGGATTTATGTTGTAATATACAAACATAGAGTTATAGGAGAATTAAAAAAAAAAGAAAATTAATAATGTGTACATGTCTAAAACGCAATACTGCCTCTTAGTGGGGTCTCTTTTCCATAGCAACTTTTGCATCTTCACTGTCAGCCATTCTGCATCTTGTACTAACTAAATCCATAATTTCCAGCATATGCACATTTCAGTCTGGTTACAAAATTTTCTTTTTATTTCTTTTCAGTTTTATTGAGATATAATTTACATACAACATTGTGTAAGTTTAACATATGCAACATGATGTGATATGTGTACAAAATATGGTTTTTCATACTAACAATTTCTGAGTCTTATCTCTGGTCAACCCAGTCCTGTGATTTTATACCTCCAGGCTGGAAGAACATGAGCAGTTGATGTGCAGTGTTCTCTCTCTCTCTCTCTCTTTTTTTTTTTTTTCTATGACAGATAATCAATTACAAAAACAGAAGGAAGTAGCCTGGTGCATTTTATTATCTTAGGTCTGCTGTTTGATTTTTATTAGGGATGTTCTTCATTATTTGGATACACTATGTGTTCATATATGAGAAAGGGGTGTGTGGGGGTGTGTGGGGGTGTGTGCACATATGGAAGAAAGCTCTGTGGAGCCCATATTTATCAGTGAGTCCTTAAGTGTACACTTTATCCTTCTGCTTCTGGGTCCATCCCAAACTCATTTCTCAGAATCCAAGATCTAAGAACACCTCAAATGTCTGAATCTGTAGACAATCCAGAGTTGGGAAATAGACCCAGGAAATGCCTAGAGATAATGAAAGAAACTTAATCGAGCTTATATCTGCCAGAGTTTAAATGGACTATTTATTTGCCCAGTAACAGGCCAAGTATGAGCAAAAAAGAACAGCATATGGAAGCATTCTAGCACAGTAAAAAGGAAAAATCATGAGAAAAACTGGATTCTCAGGCTCTACCACTGAATGGTAATGTGAATTTAGGTAGGTTCCATAAGCTTTCTCTATTAAAGAGATGGTAATACCTTTCTTGATTATAAGCTACTTGAGGATCAGGACAGAGTCTTATACATCACCTTATTGCATAATAACAACTTCTAAAAAACATCAGTACGTCATATAGGGTTTTTAACCTTTTGGACCGAGTATTCCCTCAAAATTATTTTTATAAAAAATGTACTCTAGTCCATATCTTAATTTTTCATTGCATCTTCATAAGGATAAATGTTTCAGCATATCATAAATATTGATTTCACATAGAACTGTTATATCACACTTTTAATTATATCCAACGGGATGTAAACATCATAGCAAATTGAAACCCACTGATACCGATTTAAATAGTCTATGTACAAACTCAATTTTAAGAGATGGAAATTTTAAGTTGTTATATTTTCTTCTTGAAATTTTCCTTCCAGTTCATTTCTCCCACATAATTATTGTTGGTCCACAAAGTTCAAAACAACATTAATATATTTAAAGTTTTTATGATTGCTAAAAATTTATGTGAAACATCTTAATTAGGTTAAGATATGGTGCAAATGGTGTTTGATTAAGGAGGATTCAGTCTCTTCCTCATGAAGACCATTCCTGACCCCCTGGCTTAGGTTAGACCTGCTTACTGTATAATAGCTCACTGTACCCTGTGCTATTTCTTTCTTAATACTGTTTTTACTGTCTCCTTTCCTCACTAGACTGTAGGTACCCTGAGGATAAGGACCTTGTTATCTCATTCAGTGTTTGATCTCTAAGGACTAGTCTAGCAACAGGATAATAGTACATACATAATGGATATTTGTTCAGTTGAATTTTATTGAGGAATCAGTAAGTGAAGGAGACAGCGTAAGATCCGACAGAAACGTAACTAGGAGAGTGAAGTATTACAAAAAGCAGTGTTCAAATAAAGCACAGTTATTACAAGAAGTGATTTATTGCAAATGCAAGATTTTGGATAGTGAAGTTTCAGTAGAAGGAAGTTAATGCAAGTTAGATTGTAGAGAATACTAAAGACTGATGGGTAATGAAGAAGGGGAGGCAGTAAAAGAAAAGAGAAACTCAGTGAAATTGGGATGTACGGGCGTCGGGGGCAAGGAAGCGTATGGCCGACTGCTCTGAGCATGTGTGTTCCATAATCAGTAAGGGGTGAATGAAAGGGTTTCTAAGACGGTATAAGAAGCCAGCTGAAATTTGAAAATCTGAATTATCAGTGGGCGAAATTTACATCCTTCCATAACTTTCTCTGGAAGTGCTCAGCTGAAACCAAGATAATAGGAAGTGTAAAATGGGGGAAGTTCAGTATTTGACTGGAATAGCAGAAGGGTTAAGGAGGCAATTGGGTTGAGAGCATTATTAAAAACCTTATCAGTAGGAATATGGAGGATCTCAACACACTGAGCGTACTATTTCCAAGTATTTAACAAGTCTAAAAAAGATAACGTTTCCTGCTGAAACTGCTGCTGCTTTTTCCGAGCAAAATATGTTATTCTCATGTCTTGAACATCTGCTGCCAGGAAAAAAAAAAATCTCAGAAATCTCAACATTATATACCAATGTTCAAGCCAAAGCAATGTAAAGTCACTGAATGAATCAAGATGAGCTCATCCAAGATTCCATTTTAGAACACATCTAGTCTTCTACCAACGGTTGAAGTGCAATGAAAATTGTAAACTAAAAATATCAACCTCTTCTGATGCCATAGACTGTCTAGTCGGAGATGTATAACCAATACACAGGAGCCCAGGTTTCTCTAGGCAGTGGCTTTTATATTGGATGTTTCAGGAAGGTGGGTTAAGATGTCTGTGAACTCAGAACTTTTGAGGGACTAGCATATGGTGGTTACCTTAGCAACTGTAGCAGTGTACTATACTTAGATGGTTTTCACTGAGAGCCGATTGTAGAAACACCGTCCTCGTGTTCAGATGCAGTAAAAAAGAAAAATGAATAGGAACCTAAACTGAGGTAAGGGTTTATTATAAAGGTAACATTTCCAAATGACCATTGCTAAAGGAGAGCTTCATATTTAGCTGTTTTTATTTAAGGTAATAATTAAAATGGGGAGTCAACATTTTAAGTAATGCATCTATTTTTTTTACTACTTGAATTCTATGATACAATGGAATATTTCAATATTTTCAGAAATCATAGTAGGATTAGTTATCACCAAGTCAGCTGTTAGATTTGGGAGTGCTAAATATTAGTTGCAGTCTCCGTCTCCAAGAGTGATGATCATATCAAGAGTAAATATGATCAGAAGTAGGTGTTTTTTTTTCCATTTGCCATTCTGAAATGAAATTGAGTAATCACCGACATGGAGCTGTTTTCTCCCTCTCGGATAAGTGGTTCTCATACTTCAGGGTATGTTAACGTTCAACATTCAAGGTTCTTCAGGAGCCACCTGTATCAGAATAGTTTACGGTGCTTGATAAAATGCAGATTTTCAGGTCCCTTTCTCAGGCATTCCAAATCAGTGGGGCTGAATATTTTTTCGTTTCACAAGTTACTCTGATACAGATGGTTCCTAGACACCACTTGAGAAACAAACTGTCTCAGTTTGATGCCCCAGGGAAGTCTTGGGTCACTTTGACAAATGAGAGACTCCCAAGGAGGCGGGTAAATTTAGTGTTGATTGTATGAGGCTGGGAACATAAAAGCACTGCTAAAATGTCTAGAAAATCCATTCTTATAAAGGATAATGTTTAGTTACCATTTCTAACAAGGCAATTAAAATCCAATAAATCCTTTCAAATGTTTTATACTTTGTAAACATCATTCTAATATAAATACATTTTAATTTCCTGAAACTTACATTTTTATTTCTTTCTGTTGTCAAAGGCATTCTTAGCTCATCTCTGCTGTATATGGGGCAATATAGTGGAATGGAAAGAGCCTGGGTTATGCAGCCAGATAGCTGTGAATTCCATTCTCAACTCTGTCATATAGCAGAAGGATATTAGGCAAGTTATTTACCTTTCTAGAGCCTTAGTTTTCTCCTTTGTTAAAGTGAGTGTTATCTTATTTACAATCCTGGATGGTTGTGAATAATAAATAATAAAATATATGTGTGATGCCTAGAATAATACTCACTCACAAATTGCCCCCTTTTCCTCCCTTCCTCATATAAAAAGGAGCACTTATTCAGTGTGAACGCTTTTCTGAGTTTATGTTTCAGTAGTTCAGATTGCTAAAATTAAAACCAACCTCTTAAACTACACCTACATGCTAGCAATAAATTATGTTCTAAATTTATATAGCTTTTCAATTATATCCATTATTTTCCTTACATTAATTTTCCAGTTCTGAGCCAAACTAAATAACATTATTTTTATATTAATAATACAGTTATTAAAAAATAAAGATGCTAGATGAAATAACACCGGAAAAATATTGTTGAATCACAGTTATATTACAGACAAGAAATAGACTATTTCAGGACGCTAAGGTAGAATCAATCCATTACTCTTTGTTTTCCTAGCACCTGCAACATTGCTTAGTACATGGAGTGAGTAGTCAATCAAACCTTGATAAATGAAAAATGAAATCAGATTAAATGGAAACCTTAATTTAATAGAGGAGAAAGTTGGCTACTGTCTTGCATCTACTAAAAGGAAGCAAGTAATATTATTCTGATAAGGATTACATGAGTGAACATCTTCCGTCTCATGTCTGTTTTAAAATCAAGAACATTTAAAATAGCACTTAAAAATACAAAATTACAGTTTTGAAGTAAAAATAAAATAGTAGAGAAAACCAAATGATCAGATATTATAAGAGGGGCAGCAGGTGGCAAGTTGGTCAGAAGGGATTTGACCATTCTAGAGCAAGTTCTTTTAGGGCCATTAACAACTCAATTATTGTCATGAATTATGGCTTTAGAATGCAATTACTGTGTGACATTCCCATGTAAATGGCATCCTTTATTTCTGCTTGGTTTATTTGAACCTGAACCTTTAATAGTTTAGGTATCACAATGGCAACTCAGGTGGTGGGTTTTGGCATCACCTCTATAGAAAGTAGTACAGTGTGATTTCCTGAGAGGAAGTACCCACAAAATGTGTAAGATTTAGGGTACCATTGTGAAACTAAAAGTGATCCTTTGAAAAAATAAACAATTCATCTCATATTTTTAATTAAAAATCTTGTGATGTCTATGTTTTGTTTGTTTTAATTTGTTTTTAATTTAATACAGCTTCATGTGAATGGCTGGGCATTAATGATAATGACCCTTTCTGACCAATGTAATTTTTCCTTCTTTGAATTTTCATGTAATGTTGTGCCTTTATTAAGGTGTGTCTTACTACTGTTGTTTTCATTTTTTTTAAACTTAATTAATTAATTAATTAATTTTTGGCTGTGTTGGGTCTTCGTTTCTGTGCGAGGGCTTTCTCTGGTTGCGGCGAGCGGGGGCCACTCTTCATCACGGTGCGCGGGCCTCTCACTATCGCGGCCTCTCTTGTTGCGGAGCACAGGCTCCAGACACGCAGGCTCAGTAGCTGTGGCTCACGGGCCCAGTTGCTCTGCGGCATGTGGGGTCCTCCCAGACCAGGGCTCGAACCCGTGTCTCCTGCATTAGCAGGCAGATTCTCAACCACTGCGCCACCAGGGAAGCCCTGTTTTCATTTTTGAGTGATTGCTTTATACTAGATAAAATGCTGTGAGGTTGGTTATTTATAGACGAGATCATTGAGGCTTAGAAAGTAACTTCCCCCACATCATACACCTAGTAATTGGAGGATCTTGGATTTGAACTCAGATCTGTCAGAAGTCAAAGCAGTTAAGGTCTTACCCACATCACTTTCCTTTGTCAAGTTTTAATAAACACACACACACATATATATTTAAGTTGTTAAACTTAAGCTCATTTAACATAGGGACTATACCTTCTACATCATGGTATCACCTTTAGCAATGATGCCAAATGTTTATCCATGGGTGCCACATGTTCCTCTGTATTTGTATAAAGCTCCCTCCAGGGATTCTAGTACACGACCTAGTTGGGAAGTTTCTGTGCCTAAGACTGTGTCTCAAATAAACATTACATTGGAATATATAAATGAAGGACAAGAGTGCCAAGAGTATTAAGTATGAAATAGATCTGTTTATGCAATGAGTCTATTATTTCACATAGGGATACGATGATTAAATTTTAAAGTTACATGAGAAATCCTAATGAAATGTTTTACATTTATAGTTTTACAATATACGAACTCATTTTGTAAATATTGCTATTTTTGAATGAGAAATAGACTAAGACTCAAACAACTTGTGTCAAAGGCACTGCTCCACCATTTAATAGGTCCATGGCATTTAGTAAATCGTTTCCTCTCTAGCCCATAGTGTGCCAAATTTGTAATAAGGAAATGGTATTATTAACCAATCCTTATAGGATTGTGGTGAGGATCAAATGAATTTGTTGAAGCCCTTTATCGATCATGGTGTACAGTATACTTTGCATCTGGCACTGTGTACTACTCATGGTGGGTCCAGAAGCTCCTGCCCCTCACCGTCAATCACCATTATGAGTGATAGTTCTGAGCTATAGTGAATGCTGAGAACAAAGAAGCATATTTAGCTATATATGTATAAAGGTATAGTAGTTATATTTCATTAGCTCATTCAGCCATTTATTTTTTGGTTGTTTTTGAGTGCTGTTATATACAAGAGAGATAACAATGTGCAAAATGATATAATTTTTAAAAGACAAGTTTACATTTATGCCTTTATAAAGCTTATAATCTATTGGGAGAGACAGATGCTAGTCAAGGAATCAGAGAAATTATAATATGATAAGGCTGCAAAGGAAAAGCACATAATTTTAAGAACGTAATAAAAAGCGAGAACTGACCTAATCTGGGAGATCAGCGAAAGATTCTCTGATCAAGTTATGTCTGGGTTAAGATCTGAAGAATAGAAGTTAACCAAGCAGATGTGGTGGGGAAAAATGTGGTGGGGACATTCTTGTTAGAGGGGCAGCATGTACAAAGGCCCTTCAAATGACAAAGAAAACCAGAGTGTCCAGAGTGAAGAGAAGAAGGGAGAGAGTAAGGAAGGTTGTCAGGGACCAAGCCATGCAGAATGCTGGGGTGTGACTTCTAGATCCCTATATCCCATGAGCAAGGACCACTACAACAACGTTTCAACCTAGGAGCCCAAAGAATGAGAAGATCATTATTTGGCCATGAGAAAATCTTGTCATCCTTTCCATCTACAATCCTTTGTACCTGGTAATCCAGCCTGTAATCTAGAAATCACTTGGACCAGCACCATTTAGCTAGAATCAGCTGAATGACTACTTTGTGAAGATGCCATTCGTGCTAACCATGGAACCATTCATAGGTGGCGGATCCTTTACTGACAACCTGTTATTTATTATGGCTTCTAGTTACTTACTGGGGACTCTGGGAACTCCTATTAGAATTAGCCCTTCATACTGTACTGTTCATAACATTCTTATGTTACTGGACAACACCTGTTACCATCTTCCATGCCTCATTAGCCTTGAAAACACCAGGGTCATAGTATTACTGTCCTGGTAGCTATGCTCACAGAAATTATCCACTTTATCTCCTGCTCTGGACTGTCACTCTTCTCCCAAAAAGATACCGTGCCCTATGACTTTCTGGACCACAGAAGTTAGTTCATTTTATTTCTCTGGGTGACCTTTTTAATGTCCTTCAAATGAAAGAGCATCTGCCTCTGCTTGCAATCTTTAATCCCAGCTGACACAATTTTCCAATAGGATACATGAGAAATACTTAGGATGCTATGTCTCTTACCAGCAGAATCACTGGGACACCGTGCAGGTCCCTGGGGTTTTGCTGTAGCAGTACAATTCCCCACTCTATCCTTATTATCAAGCTTTATAGTGCCTGTGATCTCTATTCTTATGTATCTCAGTTTTCTCCTCTATAGTCCTAGTACCTGCAGTAGAATTTAGTGATTGAATGTCATCATGGTCAATATTTTCTACACCAAGCGTGGTTATAAAAAGGGTCCCTCCTTCCTTTGAAGCTATAATCTGTCATGCACACAAACCTTCAAAACCAATTTCAGTGTCCAGACCACGTGTTTACAGATGAAAGCCAACTACCAGACTACCGTTAATATGAATGGTCTCTCCCTGAGCTATCTCTGGTTTGTGTAGCCCTCCTAGATACTTAATATTTTTTAAAGAAAAAATTGTTTGGATGATTGTTAAAATGGTGAGGAAGACTTTATTCAGGATTATTGTGACAGGCATCGAGATTGCCACAATAAGGGGGGGTGGGGATAGGGTTCAACTCTGAGTACAGCAAGGACAAGGGGGAGTTATAGCCAAAGAGCAGGAGGAAGGGTCAGTGGATAGAAAAGATTAAGAGGAGGCATGAAGGGGAGGGGGAGGGATTCTTGCTGAAGTCAGGCCAGAATGGTCAGATATCACGGGTGGGGGGATTCTCACTGAACTGACTTAGTAGGATTGTTGCTACACCTGAACTAGGCAGACTGATGACAGGGCCCAAGGACAAGTCTTGGTCAAAAAGAGGCCTGTCTAAAGTTTGGTCAGAGTCTTTGTCAATGTCTAATACTTTGGTCATTTTCATGGTCCTGTTCATGTGTTTCCCAAACTGATGGCTCTCTGAACTAAGTGTGGTATATACAGCAGTTAAAGTTAGGGACTTTGGAATCAAAAAAGCCCAGGGATCAAAACATATACCCACAGCTTATTATGCCACCACAGATAGGTTACTCTAAACTGGATGTAGAATAGTATCTAATATATAAGGAAATTAAATTATATAATGTATTCAGTAGAAGAGATATTTAAAGATAAAATGCATATAAAACACTTAACCCGTTGACTGGCACCCAGTAAGCACACAGTAAGTATAATCTTTTATCAAACCCCCAAATCATCATAGAAGCTCTCCCCTTACTTGAATGTAAGCTTTTTAAAGACAGGGCTTTGTCCATTTTAATGCCAAGTGTACTTCCTAAAATTAAAACAGTGCTCTTAAAACAATAAATATTTGTTAAATGAATGACTATAAAACTCGCATTTCATCAGAATAGATATTAAAAGGAAGAAAACCTATGGACACTACTTGCTAAAAATATCTGCTACCACTTTAAATAATCTAGGCCTGTAGCCTAAAAAGGCATCCTTTGTCCATGTACCACAATTATTGGTATTGTTTTGAGTTAAGGTTTTTAGGAAACAAGTTGCTATGTTAGACAGATTCATGTGCTGAGGAACTAAATGGGGACCTCTGGTCAACAGCTGGTAAGAACTGAGGCCCTTAGTCCAACAGCCTGCAAGGAACTTAATTTTGCCAACAACCATGTGAGTTTGGAAGCAGATTTCTTCCCAGTTGTGTCGTCAGATGAGACCCCAGCCCTGGCCAACACCTTCAGTGCAGCCTTGGGATAGACCCTGATGCAGAGGCCCCAGTTAATTAATTCTGCCTGGTCTCCTGACCCACAGGAATTGTGAAATAATAAACGTGTTATTTTGAGCTGCTAAGCTTGTGGTAATCTGTTAAACAGCAATAGATGATTAATACATCAGGCTAGCCTTTGGCAAAACTGCGAGATTAAATAAGTAGAACCAAGTTGTCTGTATTCACATGCTGTCTCCCATCTTCCGCTGGGACTGTTCTACCTCAGGCACTGTTCTCCATGGCTGGTGTGCTCTCAGTAACGTACGCTGTGACAGCTGCCTCATCCCTGTAGTGAATTTTGTTCTAGAATAGCCACATCCTGGGTTTGGAACTGTAGGTGTTTGGTAGAAAGTAGGTGATGCTCATGGACCTCTTGTACCTTTCACAGAATGAGAACCACTAAAGAGGATTTTCAGATGATTCCATGTCTACTCTTGGGCATAAGACATTATCCCATCTATCAAAGGGCTCAATATTTGATGGAGTAAATGAGGGCTTGAGCACCATCCATGCTTTCTGAATTGTCTGTAGGAACTGTGGCCAACACAGAAAGACCCTTAGCTGGGTGCTTCCTGGTTTTAGAAACTTTCTCTGGCTTCCTAACAAGTGGCACTGGCTCCATCCTAAGTAGGGATTTCTAGTAAGTCACAGCCCTTTCCCTGGAGATATTTTTTAAATTCCCAAACATACCTAAAGTAGCTTTTCTCTGTTGTTGCTGAGTAAGAATCTTCTGGTTCTCCAGGATGTACATGATGTGATGCTCTTGTTCTTTCTCCTTTGTGACATGTGGCAAGAATCTGAGCTCTTTGAGTGCAGGGGCCATTCGTCTTTCTTCCTGTTGGAGTCACAAGGTGACTGTCCTTAGTCAGACATGATAGGTGCAAATACATTTGCTGAATGAGTAAATAACGACATGGAGTGATGTATGCATAGGCTTCCTACACTCATCTGTTCTCCTGTTTATAATCTAATGCTGCTTGAACACAAACATACTGGAAGCAGTTGTGCTTTATCACTAACTCATGTACATTGTGTAATTATTTCCAACTACTGCCAGTTCAAAATCAGGATATATTTAGCTCACTAGCTTCATCTTTGGTGATGCAATCGAAAGCCTCTTGCTGGTATCCTCTGTCAGCTGAGCTCTTCGCCTTATTACAGAGCTGCATTTCTCTGCTTCTGACCCAGTTTCCTTCTCGCAGGGGAGGCAGCACATCTGGGTATCCTATGTAATTCTCCTGGCCTGCAAGAGCCTGGGTTGTGTAATTAGCTCCCACAACCCTCTTACCTTCCAGTCACCTCTCTCTCCAGGCTTCCTTGAGCCCATTACTCTCCCAGCCCTCTTTGTGCCTCTAGATGCACCATTACTGTGTCATCATCCGTATCTTCTTCCTTCTCCCTACAACTGCCCTCAGGCTTGTCTTGGGGCCTCTCCCAACAGCGATGAGCAGGTTGAAATGGCTTCAACTAACTGACCAAACATAGTAATTAAAATCAGGGACATTGGAGTCAGACTGTCCTAGATATAAATCCAGATTCCTTGTGAGTTATAACCATGACCAAGTTGCTTAATCTTACTTTCTCAATCTACTCGTCTGTAAAAGGAAGATGATGATTCTTTGTTTTTTGGCCCCAAGTTCCGCTTCTCACTTTAAGCTGGCAGAAGGGTCCTTTTAATTTCATATTTTCATTATTTCAGAATTGTGTACACTCATGGATTTGCATTTCACTTTGACTCATTCCCTTAATCACTCATGCATTAAATAAGATTTTAGTAAGTGCCTACGTATGGCAGATCTTATGACAAACACCATGGATAAAAGGAGTAATGAGATGTTAGTTACTCCTGCCCTCAAAGTACTTACAGCCTAGAATGAAAGGAATAAAATCATATACAGTGCCATAAGTTAAGAAATTAATAAATAAAATATGTGTCAAGAGCTTGAGAAGAAAGAGATGGAAACAGTAAGCTATGGATTAAGGGCTTCCCAAAAGAGATGATAGATAGTTGAACTGGACCTTGAAAGATGAGACGGAATTTATAAGTTAAAAAGCAGTAGAGATGAGAGTATAGTTACAGAAAACAGCATTTGCTTTAAGTTGCTAATTTTTCTAGCTTCTTAAATTAGGAACCTGAGAAATCATTTTTTCTAATATAAGCATTTGAATGTATAAATTTCCCTCTATCACTATTTGGGGTGCATCTCACAAATTTTTCTATGTTGTATTTTCATTATTCTTGAGTTCAAATTATTTTCTATTTCCAATCATGATTTCTTCTTTGTCTCATATTTTTTTCTTTTGTTGTTTGTTTTTTTTAGTAGAGTGTTGTTTAATTTCCAAATTTGAGTGGCTTTGCTTTGTATTTGATTGTTATTAATTCCTTAAATTCAAGTATTTTAGTGGTCAGAGAACATATTTTGTAAGATTTAAATTTTTTTATGACCCAGCGTATGGTTTACCCTGGTGAATGTTGCATGTACACATGGAACAAAATATTTAGTTATTGGGCATAATGTTCTATATACATCATGTAAGTCAAGTTAGTTGATAATGTTTATTCTTCTGATACCCTGATTGATTTTTCTAGTTCTATCCATTACCATAAAGAGGGCTATTAATATCTCCAACTGTGATTGTGAATTTATTAATTTTTCCCTTTATTTTTCAATTGCTTTATGAATTTTGAAGTTCTCTTGTTAGGTGCATTCACATTTAGGATTTTTCTGTCTTTTCTATGAATTGACCCATTCATTAGTACAAAACGTCCTCCTTTAACTCCAGTAATACTTTATGTCTTGAAGATTACTTTGTCTGACATCAGATAGCCATACCTGCTTTCTGTTTGCATAGTATATGCCTACTATTTACATAGTATAAGTTTTAAATTTCTTTTCCTTTGTTTTTTACTTTATATCTCTGTGTTTTTCTATTTAAAGTGCATCTCTTGCAGAGAATATAATTGAATCTTGCCTTTTTATACTGTCTGGTAATTTCTGCCTTTTATTGGAGTATTAGTATATTTATACTTATTATATTTATTCTTATGCTTGGCGGTAAGTTTACTATCCCTATTCATTTCCTAGTTGTCACATGTACTTTCCCCCCTCTGTTATTATCCTGTTTTCATTCAGATTAATCAAATTTAAAATTTTTCTACCATTATAATTTGTTTACTGGCTTTTTGATTATAGCATTCTGATTTTTTTTCTAGTGGTTGCCCTGGGATTGCAAATATTCATCCTTAACTGTCACAGTCTACTTGTGGTTAATATTATATCACTTCACATAAAATATGAAAACCATATAAAAGTACATTTATATTTACTGTTGTTCTTTGTGCTATTGTTGTCATATATTTTAGTTTTATAAACATAAAAAAAATTTCACTATAAATATTATTAGTTTTGCTTTAAAATAAATATATGCCTTTCAAATAAATTAGCAGGAAGAAAATAGATAGTATTTTATATTTTCCTGTATATCAGAAATTTTCATTTATTTTTATTCCTATCTGGTATTACTTCCCTTTAGCCTGAAGAAGTTTCTTTAAAATTTTTTTGTGATGGAATGGTCTGCTGGTGACCAGTTTCCTCCAGTTTTGTTTATCTGAAAAAAAAAAAAAAACCCTTTATTTTTCCTTTTTTAAAATAATTTTTTATTTTACAGGTTTATTCATACATACCTAAAAGTCATTCTTTAAGCTGTAGAGTTTGATAAGTTTTGATCAATAGGTATAGTCCTGTATCCACCATAGTAATCTAGATATTCCTTATAATCTAGAACATTCCCTATTCCCTCAGAGTTTTCTCATGCATCTTTGATCCCCTTCTCCCTTCCTAGCCCCTGGCAACAACTGATCTGTTTTCTGTCTCTAAAGTTTTTCTTATTCCACAGTGTTATATAAATGGAATTATATAGTATTTAAGATTGTGTCTCCCTTTACTTAACATATTTTTAAGGTTCATCCATGTATTGCGTGTATCGGTAATTTATTTACTTTTATTGTGGAAGAGTATTCTATTTTATGGATTTACCACAATTTATCCATTCATCAGCTGTGGGTGTATGAGTCGTCTCTGATTTTTAGCTATTCTGAATAAAGCTGCCTTGAACATTTGCATACAGATTGTTTTGTAGAGGAGTATTTACATTTATCTTGGTAAACATCTAGGAGTAAGCTCACTGGGTCATATGGCAAGTTATGTTTAACTTTATAAGAAACTATGAACATTTTGCAAAATATTTGTAACATTTTCCATTTCCATGAGCAAACCATGAGGGATCAGATTCCTTAGGGAACAAGTCTAGTTGGCCTGGTTTCAGCCATATGTGCACACCTTGGTCAGGAGAGAGTAGAATTCCCTTTTTGACAGTTCCACAAAGTTAAAAATCATTGAGAAAGCAGTAATTTCTAAATGAAATAAGATCCTGACAATAGAAAAATGGTTGCTGAATGGATGAAAATAGTGATATTTTCTGCAGTGTAAATCACTTAAAAATGCTGCAGAAGTAGAAAGACAGTTGGACCACAGGATTTGATTTTAATACCACTAGTCTTGCCAGTGATCATTTGCATGACCTTCTACACAACACTGGACTTCTCTGTGTGACATTTCTCTCACTTGCAATGCTAGAGGAATGGAATGGATGATCTTGGTGAGATCCCTGCCATTTTGAGTTTAATCTAAGCCATAGTAGATCAATTGAACATGTATTGAATGAACACCTTTAAAAGAATGTTCAGAGGATCTTTTCTATTCTGTTTTCATGCTTCTTTTTCATTGTTGCTTTTAAGTTGGATAAAGACTTTTCTTCTCTGTTAATTTTAATAATATTTAAAGCTATTAAAAAGCTTTAAGATTAGAGACTTGCTTCTGTGTGTGTGTGTGTGTCTATATATGTGTATGTATGTGTAGCACTGAAAAATAATTGGGAAGTGATTCACATAGATTGGATTAGTAGCAGTAGTGCCAATCTGGAGTTTATAAGGTATTGTTAACAGAGCTTACACCTTGAAGCACAAACGAAAGCTGCCATATCCCAAATGCTAGTCAGTCAAGCAACCCTGAGTCCTATTTGCTTGATTTCCAAAATAGTATTGGGTACACGTGCTCTGGAAATCCCATGATAATCCAGCAATTGTTGCTCTTAAATCCTGTAAAAGTTTCAGGCAATTCTATAAAAACTGCCTTTTAGATAGCAAAACATATCAGCTTTTTTTTCAAGGGAAAATGTTCCTGTTAATGAGCCTGTGGATTTTCCTATACTCATTAATAGCGAAGGGTAATAATAGTAATAAAAAGCCAATTCTCAATATTTGCTAAAGTGGAGTGAACTGGACTCCACTTTAACAAACTGGACATTAGTAAACTAGGTTGGCTAAAAGCTGTATTACAAAAAAAATCTAAATGAACTAAAGAAGTTGTATGAGATATTTTATTTCCCACATTTCTAAGAGCCATTTATATGTCTGTTCTCTATGACCTGTCCTATCAGATCAAACACCCTTATTATCTGGTAATTTCCCACTCATATGTGAGTTTCTGGAATAGCATTACTTCTTCTTAGGATATTTGAATTTTAAATTTAGTTTATATTTGTGAAATAAAAGATTTTATGATACGATTTTAGAAACTTAATAGCACACTGTAAGTCATTTTTAAGGTGCAGGAGACAGTGGTAAGCTAATGGAGGAATCTCATTGTTGCCCTGATACTACACTAACCATATTTCTATGTTAGCTTAAAGGAGACTGTATCTTTGTCATATTTGCATATGTATTAACTATGATGGTTTCTCGCATGATAGTGAAATAAATGATAGGAAAACTGGCTTGAAATTCAAAGGAAATTTATTGGCTATCACAAAACTCAGAAATTTAAAATTATAAAATGGCTTTAGACCCAGTCCTCAAAATTATATTTTAAGATATTATCTCTCCATTTCTTAGCATTATATTCCTCTGTATGGTTCCATTTTTGGACACAGTTTCTTGAAAAAAAAAAAAAAAAAAAGGAGATACCTATGGTTATTGGCGCTCCAACGAGTTATGGTACATTAGTTGGTTTCACCCAGGCCATTTGCTGACCTTAAGTTTAGGGATGGATTCAGTGAAATCATCGGTACTGTTTTTAATGCTGATAACAAACAGTCCAAGTTTATGCCATCAAGGAGCTTAATGTCCTAGCCACAGTTTGAAGATGTAGAGCTGTCAGTTATTAATAATGGATGTTTTTAATAGTTGGACTACAGTTGATATTTTTTCATAGTCTTATATGAGTTTTCAGATATTTACAATATCCATCTTATTTCTGATTTTAAGTTGCATATTTTCACATGTATTTCTTTCTTCAATTGGAATAAGTTTTTGATATGTTTATCCATTTTGATTGTATTTTCCCCATCAAAGCTATTAGCATAGAGGTTGTTCTTACCATCCATGATATCTATAACTGAGAAAGTACAATTCTTTTATAAAGGACAGGAAAGTTATTATTGAACAACCTCTAGCTTTTATGATTCATACTTCAAATCAAAGAAGATTACCCTGTTGTGTAGCTGAGATATGATTTAATAAAAAGCTAATGAAATTTCAGGTAGACTTATTACTGTGCAGACTCCAGAAAGCCTGGATAATCATTTTGGCGAACTCAATTAACATTAACAGATCTCCATTATGAATGGTGAAAAAATAATATTAAAACTTTAATGAGTAAATTCAACTTCTAGAAGTACATACTATATTTCCGATAGTTGTTCAGAGACTTTGAGATCGTTCTCTCATTTCCATGTAAAAAGACTTCAAATTAGGGACAAACTTAACCTGTTGATCTATGTCCTCCATCCCTTACTGAGACCTCTTTGAAACTGGACTTTTAATGTGCAGACTCTAACACCTGCCAAGTGGTAAGTTATTGTGATTGTCTTCCCTGGCCCTGATCACTCTTCTCACACTGGAAATCAAAAGATAAAACAGACCCAGGATTAGAATATCTGGGGAAAAAGGTGTGCTTTTTTTGCGTGCTGATAGTATGCAGGTCTATGCATGTTTTGCCTGCTTTCATTTATCTACTAAATTCCTACTCTTTTTCAAGGGACCAGCTTGAATTATACCTTTTTTCTTTTCTTTTTTCTTTTTTTTTTAACATCTTTATTGGAGTAAAATTGCTTTACAATGTTGTGTTAGTTTCCGCTGTATAACAGTGAATCAGCCATATGCATACATATATCCCCATATCCCCTCCCTCTTGTGCCTCCCTCCCACCCTCCCTATCCCACCCCTCTAGGTAGTCACAGAGCACCGAGCTGATCTCCCTATGCTATGTGGCTGCTTCCCACTAGCTATTTTGCATTTGGTAGTGTACATATGTCAATGCTACTCTCTCACTTCGTCCCTGCTTACCCTTCCCCCCGCACCATGTCCTGTAACTTTTTTCTTTTACTACTAAACAATTTTAACTTTCTTTTCTTCTGTGTTTCAAAACATTTTCATTTACAATGGCTGGGTCCCTACTGTGTGTCTGCTCTGTAAGGTATTGTGTTTGTAAACATCCAGTGCCTTTAAGAGACATGCAATAGAATGGAAGGGAAACAGTATAAATATAAATTCAGTAAAGTATTTTAGGTGCCATAAGATATTTGCTAGGTACAGCAAGGGATTATATCAAACAGTGTTTTAAAAAGTCCTTTATGTATGAAAAGGACTTTCTGCTTAATTACAATAAAATTGTGAGTTAGGTATATCCACACTTGATCATTTAAAACCTGAGATACTGAGAATTTGGAACATGCCCATTGTCATGGTCTGGAACAGACACGGTGGTGGCTCAGCCTTTCACAGAGGTCAACCAAGTAGACCTGTCAGCAAGGAATACTGTGAGGAGATTACGTACCCATTTCTTAGCTCCCTGGAATTATAAATTTAACACATCTTAGTATACTTCCCTCATGCCCTTCTGCTGTATAAAACTTAATGCCATTAGTTGCCCATTCTTGATGTTTTATTTCGTGGTTTTATTTACTTAAAATACATTATTTATCTGACGTACAAAAAAAAAAGTATATATATGTATCACTGAATCACTTTGCTGTACGGCAGAAATTAACACAACACTGTAAATCAACTATACTTCAATAAAATAAATTTTTTTTAAAAAGTGGAAAAAAAGGATTTTGAATATAAGCACTCTTTCTACTGCACTTGTTTCCTACTCTCCTGTTAAATTGCAACCTTCTCAATACGGATTTTGTATTTCCATCAGTTAGCATTGTGCCTGACGTGGAGTAAACAATAAATGCTTGTTTAATTAAAAGGTGTGTGTTTTCCTTCCATATATATTTTCCAGCTATTTTTTAATCTGTCTCTGTTCAATTTGTTAATGTTAAAGACTGAGCCAAACTCAGTATACCCAGTTATACAACGTGGCCCCAGAAGAACTATCTGGAATCTTGAGCTCTTCTAATGTGGACCTCATATGAGCATCAGCAGAGACAAATCTCAGCTTGCATTACTTTTTTCTTTTTAAATTTTTATTAGAGTATAGTTGATTTATATTGTGTTAGTTTCAGGTGTACAGCAAAGTGAATCAGTTATACGTATACATATATCTACTCTTTTTTTTTTAGGTTCTTTTCCCATATAGGCCATTACAGAGTACTGAGTAGAGTTCCCTATGCTATACAATAGGTTCTTATTAGTTATCTATTTTTTTATTTTTTATTTTTTAAAAATTTTTATTGGAGTATAGTTGCTTTACAACACTGTGTTAGTCTCTGCTGCACAGTGAAGTGAATTAGCTATATGTATACATATATCCCCTCTTTTTTGGATTTCCTTCCCATTTGGGTCACCATAGAGCACTGAGTAGAGTTCCCTGTGCTATACAGCAGGTTCTCATTAGTTATCTGTTTTATACATAGTATTGTATATATGTCAATCCCAATCTGCCAATTCATCCCACCCCCCGTTTTCCCCCCTTGGTGTCCATATGTTTGTTCTCTACGTCTGTGTCTCTATTTCTGCTTTGCAAATAGATTCATCTGCACCATTTTTCTAGATTCCACATATATGTGTTAATTATCTATTTTATGTATAGTAGTGTGTATATGTCAATCCCAATTTATCCCTACCCCCCCCATCCCCTGGTAACCATAAGTTTGTTTTCTACAGCCAGGACTCTACTTCTGTTTTGTAAATAAGTTCATTTGTACCCTTTTTTTTAAGATTCCACATATAAGCTATATCATATGATATTTGTATTTCTGTGTCTGACTTAACTTCACTAAGTATGACAATCTCTAGGTCCATCCATGTTGCTGCAAATGGCATTATTTTGTTCTTTTTTTATGGCTGAGTAATATTCCATTGTATATATGTACCACATCTTCTTTATCCATTCCTCTGTTGATGGACATTTAGGTTACTTCCATGTCCTGGCTATTGTAAATAGTGCTGTAGTGAACCCTCCTGCACTGTTGGTGGGAATGTAAATTGATACAGCCACTATGGAGAACATTATGGAGGTTCCTTAAAAAACTAAAAATAGAACTACAGTATGACCCAGCAATCCTACTTCTGGGCATATACCAGAGAAAACCATAATTTGAAAAGATACATGCACCCCAACATTACTTTTTAAAGTAATTACTTTTCATAGTAGTGTATATCTTAGAAAGCTGCATTTTGAAAGCCAATAGTCATTAAATGGATCCTAACCGAAAAAAAAATCAGTAGATGATTATTCTTGTTAGGGTGTACACTTTTTTCTTTTAAATATCCTAATGTATTTCAAATATGAACTCTCTCCAGAACACTGAAAAATCACTTCAGAAACAAAATGCTTTTGCATGGACTCTCTTGATTATGAAGAAAAAATTGTTAAGTCTGAACATAGACTTAGTTCGTAAATCTAAAACTTTTGATTTTTCCTGGACTTGATTCTGGGCAACTGTTACCTATTTGGAACTCTTGTCAAATAATTAACAATTTGGATGCCCTACAGTTTATTGAGTCTCATGGATTAAAAGCAGAAGTAGAAGACTGTGTTCAAGTTCGAATCTGCCAGTGTTCTACGTGAGGTTGAAACTCACTTGTCTTCTTTGTACCAATTTTTACATCTGGTAAATGGATGTTAATGTGATTTATCTTGCTTTCCCCTCATAGGTACCAGTAGAAATTACTTACAAGTGCTTAGAAATATATTACACAACCGTAGTTTAATGAACGAATTAACAGAGATGTTATTCTGTAACTGTTCATGAACAAAGTCCTGGAAGAATATCTCTGACATGCACATAGACAAGAACTTGTGTTCTTTGTTCCAGCTCTCTTGAATCTTCATAGAGTTCCACTAACATATTTGAAAGACAGCACTTCAAGTTACTTCTATTTCTAGAAACAATTCGAGTGTTTTCCTTGTTCTAGCTCTTGGCAGTGGATTAAGTGAACTAATCTAATATACTTGGCAAAATTTCTTTGAGTCGGGTTTTCTGTTTTTGGCAGCTACCTTTAAACATAGTTAAAAAAATTGTTTCTAAGAATTTTTAAGTTATTCAGTTTTTGTTGGTCAGAACTTTTGTACCATATTTCTTGATTCCATTTCAAACCAATGACCTTATAAAACAACAAACCCTCTTCAAATACTGTGTCACTTTGCACTTCTCAAAGAAATAAAGTAACTAGACATTGTGCATTTTGGAAATAATTGCTAATTGAGCTGTCTCAGTATACAACAAAACTCTGAGTGCTTTGCATTTTGTGAAACATCAAACCCACTTGGAATCCCCCAGTCATCTGCAGATCCTCTGTGACTTTGCATTAGAATTACTCGTGGGAGCCTCAGAGACTCATGTGGTCTTTACTCTTGTTAATGTGACCTCACCCCATGCTGTAGACTGAAGTAGGTTTTTTTTCTTTGCTTGGTTTTTTGTTTGCTTTTTTTTTAATTTTTATTTTTCTATTTTTTGCTGTGCCCTCTGCCCTGCCTTTTGCTGTCTGTGCATCACTAGTCACGTGGGACCCTTCCGGTCTTTGCTGTTAGTGTTAACATGTTACGATTTTCTTTCCCTGACTGTAAGGGAATCAGTGAAAGCAGAAAGAGTATCGTGATAATTTTCTTTCCTCGTCCCTTTACTTTTAAAATCTGGGAGAAGGGGCAAGAACTTTGAACTGATCTTGAAATTATAGCTTAAAAACTGGGGGAAATTACAAATAGGATCTGATCTCTGGCTGTGGCATGGAGTGTGGAGTCAAGGGTAGCTAAAGGGCAGGCACTCCTGATGTCCTGTCAGTCTTGTTTCTTAAGCTGCCTGAAGAAAGTTATCCAGGATGTCAGCGGGACAGGGGATCTCTGAGGGAGGGAGGTGTCCACAGACTGGAAGCTTTCAGCTGGAATCCTCATAGCTGTGAATCTAGTGATAATTTTTTATCACCATCCCCTGGGAGACAAAAGACGGCAACTGTCCTTTCAAACCCTTGATGCCTGTCTGTTGCTTCTCTCTCTCTTTCCCTCCCAGGGGTCCAAAGCTGTCCTGTAAGTCCTTGAACCTCTCTTCTCACAGAGGGAGGAAACTGCAGAGTGAAAACTATATTTGCCTGTAGTAAATCAGATGTAGTGACTTGGTTATAGCCAGTGAGATGCAGGTATGCAATGTTTGACAGTCTGCTTGGGGATGCTGCTGTCATTCCTTTTTACCAGTTCTAGGCTGTCATCTTGAACACTAGTCATGGACCAAGCTCTTTTTGAGCTTTAGGTTTTGGGAAAAGATGTCTTCATTTCCAGTCTTAGATATCCTCTTGCAGCTTGCGATAAAAGCCGCTATCCCAGTAGCCACTAATCAGCCACTAAATCAGCTCTCAGGAAATTTTCTGATTAGTCTTCTGGTACTCAGTCTCTATGCCAATAAATAGAGCGGAGGTTCTTTCCCCTTCAGCTTGATCTTCCTGTTTTTTTATTCATTGCCTCCTGTGTTTGGTTTTATCCTTTCTCTGGTGGGCTGTTTGTAGAGCTCTCTATTTCCAATGAACCTATTCTGCCTCCTCTCTCTCTCTCTCCTTTTATTTTATTTTTTTCAATACCCACAACTCCATTAAAAAGCTTTTAGTTCTTCTGACTTAGGGCTGTCTGCATCTATCCTTCAGCCCCCCCACCCCCGTCATTTAAACCACCTGTAACTTGAGCATGTTAGAAGCAAACACTGGTTTTAGCTGTCTTGTATTACTTTCTATTGTTGTGTTTCATCATGTCTAACTTTGGTACACCCCTTAAGCCACAGTCTCCTTTTCAGAGAGATAGAGATACGTTTTTATGAAAATAAGCAGCAGAGACTAAGGGGAAGCCAAGAGGAAAAAAATGCTGGACCAGTGAAAGATACTGCAGCTTAAGTAGAAGGGAGATATCATTGTATGTTTATTATATAATATTTTCCCCTTGTGAATTTGCTCCACTTGTAAGAACACTCACTGTTTCCAGAAAGTACCAGTTTAAATGTACACAGGCTCCCTCCAAAGTGAAATATATTTAAAGCCCTCTCTTTACATCAAAGCTTAGGAAACAGGAAGATGCCAGTCTCTGATAAGTCCAGGGCCAACAAATGTTGGGGTCCAAAACGTGTCCCCGGTGAAAGGCCACTTCTAATTAGAATTGAGACTCCAGTAAGATAAGTATTAATCTGATGTCCTAGCCAGAATATGTTTACAGTGGCCCAAAGGTGCTTACAATTTTAGTTTTGCCTGTTGGATTCTTATTAACTGTTGGTTGTAGTAAGTCCCCAACTATGGACATTTATTTCTTTTCTTTTTTTTATAAATTTATTTATTTTTATTTATTTATTATTTTTGGCTGTGTTGGGTCTTCGTTGCTGTGCGCGGGCTTTCTCTAGCTGTATCGAGTGGGGGCTACTCTTCGTTGTAGTGTGCGGGCTTCTCATTGCGGTGGCTTGTTGTGGAGCACAGGTTCTAGAGCGCACGGGCTTCAGTAGACGCAGTACGTGGGCTCGGTAGCTGTGGCTCACAGGCTTAGTTGCTCCGCAGCATGTGGGATCTTTCCAGACCAGGGCTCGAACCTGTGTCCCCTGCATTGGCAGGGAGATTCTCAACCACTGCACCACCGGGGAAGCCCGACATTTCTTTTCAAATGGGGCTTAACTAACTCATATAAAGTGCCAAACAATTCACATCTCTCCTAATTAGTAACCATTGCTTCAGAGTTTGCACAGAAATAAAGCAAACTCATACATGCAAATGATTCACGTTGATAAGCAGGCAAGCAAGGTGATGGAAATCACTTAACACAATTACATGCGGTTAAATTTCATAACCAGCTTTGGCTGGCTCCAGAGCTAATAGCTGGTTTTTTCACCACAGTGAACAAGTGACTCAGTCCTGCGGGACTGTTTCTGTGATGGTTCTTCCAGAGCTCATGGCCACTTGGGGCTGTGGGCCCAGGTCCCTTTAGTTCATATATTGACTGTCCTACCACCCTCTGGAGTCAGGTCACCATGGACGCTAGGTCAGGCCCAGTGTTCTTCCACTGAGGCAGCACTGAGACCAGGAAATGGCCCTTTTGGTTGGTTACAGTTGACTTAAGCACCATACCTATGCATGCCAGCTCTGTGTGTTCACTCATTCATTTAGGTGGAAGAAAACAACAGGCAACTGATTTCATCCTAAAGAGGGAGATTGATGTGTGTATGCATTGGTTTCTGATTTTTTCTTCAGCATTTGTTTTTCTATCCAGTTATAAAATTATCTTTACTGACAAAAGTATGGTGTGTTCAGAAATTATCTATGCTATGTATACCCTGAGAAAACCATAATTCAAAAAGAGTCATGTACCACAATGTCCATTGCAGCTCTATTTACAATAGCCAGGACATGGAAGCAACCTAAGTGTCCATCATCAGATGAATGGATAAAGAAGATGTGTCACATATATACAATGGAATATTACTCAGCCATAAAAAGAAAGGAAATTTAGTTATTTGTAGTGAGGCGGATGGACCTAGAGTCTGTCATACAGAGTGAAGTAAGTCAGAAAGAGAAAAACAAGTACTGTATGCTAGCACATATATATGGAATCTAAAAACAAAAAAAGAAAGGTTCTGAGGAACCTAGGGGCAGGACAGGAATAAAGACGCAGACGTAGAGAATGGACTTGAGGACACAGGGAGGGGGAAGGGTAAGCTGGGACGAAGTGAGAGAGTGGCGTGGACATATATACACTACCAAATGTAAAAGAGATAGCTAGTGGGAAGCAGCCGCATAGCACAGGGAGATCAGCTTGGCGCTTTGTGACCACCTAGAGGGGTGGGATAGGGAGGGTGAGAGGGAGATGCAAGAGGGAGGGGATGTGGGGATATATGTATATGTATAGCTGATTCACTTTGTTTTAAAGCAGAAACTAACACACCATTGTAAAGCAATTATACTCCCATAAAGATGTTAAAAAAAGAAATTATCTATGCTATATATCTGTACCTATCTACTCCTGTAGTGATACAGTTTTAAAATTTGATTTATAATGAATATTCAGTTTTATATACTGTTTAAAACTTACAGTGAACAGTTTTTACATTGTGAAATAGTATTCCAAAGCTTGATTTTAATAATACATCTATTCTTAATTACACATTTAAGTGAAAGTCAGTGAACTGAGAAGTAAATATGGTGTTGAGTAACCTATAGAGTACATGAAACTCATGAAATGTTGAGTGGAAGCACTCATGCTTATTCTATTTTATACTCTTTATCATGTTTTAAAGTTTCCTTTAATGAACTTCCTTCCTGATCTTTTTCTTCATGACCTTTTGATGTCTTTATTTCCCCTGTTGCATCCTTGCTTTTTATCTCTCTCTAATCTAAGGTTAATTATGGAAATGTGCAAGCCAGAAATGGAAATAAAACAAATGTATATCCTATCTTGTGGTGGGTAACAGCATGGGCTTTATAGTCAGAAAATCTGGATCTGAATCCTATCTCTAACATTTACCAGTTCAGTGGATGTTGTGGGCTAAGTAATTAATCATTTAGATTCATTTTCATCATTTCTAAAATGGGGAAAGTAATATTTCCTAGCAAAATTAAGTGCCCAATAAGCATTAGTTGCTGTTAGTGTTATTATTATATATTTTTTTAAAAATAAATTTATTTATTTATTTTTGGCTGCGTTGGGTCTTCGTTGTTGCGCGTGGGCTTCCTCTAGTTGCAGTGAGCAGGGGCTACTCTTTGTCGCGGTGTGCAGGCTTCTCATTGTGGTGGCTTCTCTTGTTGCAGAGCACGGGCTCTAGGCACGCAGGCTTCAGTAGTTGCAGCACGTGGGCTCCGTAGTTGTGGCTCGCAGGCTCTAGAGCGCAGGCTCAGTAGCTGTGGCACAGGGGCTTAGTTACTCTGCAGCATGTGGGATCTTCCCAGACCAGGGCTCGAACCCGTGTCCCCTGCATTGGCAGGCGGATTCTTAACCACTGCACCACCAGGGAAGTCCCAGTATATTTTTATAATATTATTACATTGAGGAAATACTTTATCTTTTTCTGCATGGTAAAAAATATTCTATTTTACGGAGATAAGAAAGATATCATTTTCTCAGTTTTCTTCTGGGAATATAGTTTATTATATGCATAATGCATGGCTAGTGACAGGCATTTGGAGAAATTCCAAAGAAATTGATGTTACAGGCTCTGCTTCTCAGAATCTTTCTCAGAGATTGAGGGTATAAGGCATAGAGGTGTCAAATATGTATAATTTAGAAATTTGAGAAATGAAGCTATGAAGAAATATCCAAAATAATACCACACGAATGGATAGAGAAGCAGATCCAGTGCAACTCTACCCTAAACTCAGATTTAACCTGGGAAATTCATCAGCTGAGGCTATTATTTTGTTGTTTTTTCAGTTTGCTAGCTACATGCTTAACTGTAATGAGCCCTGTGCACAGTCTCTGATTAATAGATCTAGTTCCTGATCTTCTTGACTTTATTCAGCTTTGTGTCCTACAGCCTAACAGATCTCTTTAGAATTGAAGGCACAGCCCTGACCTATGGGTGAGATTACATTCTTATTTTATTTCTCCAATATAGATTTGACTAAGGCCACCTTAGAACATTGGTTTCTTTAGGGATTCCTGTAATAGGATCTAGTAAAAGACATCTGCCCATTAGACATCGAAAAATTAAAATATGTTAGATTCAATAGCATTTGTCTATGGTTTTGTTTATAATAAAATTGCTAAACATCCATGAATTCAATTTTTAATTTTTTAATTAAAATTTTTGCTTTCAAATCTCATGTGCTAGCTGGAAGGAAATTTGCAAAGACACTCCTTTTATAAAGTATCCCTTACAATTTGGGAATGTTTGCCTTTTAAATTGACTGTAGAAAGTAAGTTTATATAAAAGTTATTAAAAGTTCCACTTGGCATAAAGAGTTAAATATGTATAATGTGTATAACATATTTTTCAGATTCACAAAGTATCTTAAGAATGTATTTACTTTTCATTATTTTTTAACCCACAAGAATTTAATTTAGATTAATACTAAGGTATTAAGTGCCATATAAGTATAGATAAATGGCAGGCCACATTTGGCTCTCCCATTGAAATTGTTAACAGTGAGAATTATAAAACATTAGTTATAATCCTATCTGTCAACAGGATTGTTTTGGTAATCCAGCAATTGTGATATTAAATTCATAGGACAAAAGGGAGTATTTCATAAGAAGTATGATTTGACAATTAAACTTGAATAAAACACTTCTTTTTTGAGGAATAATTGACATATAACATTATATTAGTTTCAGGTGTACAACATTAATGAGTGAATATTTGTATATATTCTGAAATGATACCCACAGTAAATCTAGTTAACATCCATCACCATACATTGTTATAAATTTTTTTCTTGTGATGAGAACTTTTAAGACTTACTTTCTTAGAAACTTTCAAATGTGCAGTACAATACTTTAACTATAGTCACCATGCTAAAAATGTATGCTGTCTATCATACCATAGAAAATGACCTCTTCAGTCGGTTAACATTCATTAATATATAGTTGGTATATAGTGGAATCAAATCTTAAGTTAAAAAGTACGTATTTCACGTATTAAACTTTGAAACTTTGATTTCTGTGTTTTATATCTGCATCTATTTTTATTGCTTTTTGAATATGAATGTCCAATATTTTTAAAAATGTCCAAAACAACAAATATTTATATATATATACACACTTGTGTATATATGTAATAGAGTATTAAAATAGCATTTTCAAAATTTGTAGCTGATAAAATATTTTTACCCCAAAAGAAATAGGATTATTAAATTACTCTGCTATAGATGTTATTGAAATGAACTCTACCATTACTGAGGACACTAGTTTTAGATATTTTAAACCATTGATAAGTTTTGAAGTAAAGTCTGTTTTTCAATGTCTTTTGTTACTGTATGCAGGGTATCTCATTAACTAAGTAGGCACATACGGGCTGAGTAGCAAAGCTTTGCTGACTCGGCCATTTTTTACTTCTTGTGTATTTTCTCTGTGTAGTGTGCCATTTTGTTGAATGGTGAAAAAGTTATTGTAGCCTTCAGTCATTTTTGTAGGATGCCATTTATTCACATCATGAGAAAATGAGGTCTTTATAAAATTATACCTTAGGTTTATTTATAGGTACCATTTCATACCTACAGTGCAAAATTCTCAGAGCTGTGTAGAGCTGAGGCCATTATCAAGATTTAGAGGCAAAAGAAAAATCATTGTACTTCACAAGTACAGTATATTTATATTTACAATGTATAAAACCTGTAACTGTAACTTTGAACCTCTTAGAATTTGTCAAATTCTTAAAATGAAATATAGTCTCAGTTTTCAAGTTTCTTTCTAATCTATATAAATCTTGAGGTCATCAGTATCTTTTTCTACATAAGAGGTTAAATTAAATATTATAATATCTGTTTTTTAAGATAAGTTTTGGAGTTCAAGAAATCTAATTGCATTTCTCAAAAGGAAATAATGAGATTTTCTTTTCTTTACACATCTGGGCAATTGCATTTAGAGGAATAGCAGAAATTATGACCTTTAGTTTTCCTGCACATTTTTCAGTCATGACATAGAAATTTATAAGCACCTTATCAAAGAAACTGAAATCATTTCTCATTCAGGGTCATATAGTAACAAATCAAGTTACCAATGAATAAATCTAAATTCTCAATTTTTCTCTTGGACAAAAATCGTGGATAGAATCCTAGACTAGAGTTCCGCATATCTAATTTCAATCTAAACTATGCTATTTATTCCCTCTTAACATTTATAAGCCTCAACTTTCTTATCTGTCAAAAGGGAGGTACAATTCCCACCACACCAGATTTTGATGAATATTAAATGGGATATGCATGAAGCACATTCCATCTGGGAAGCAAATTATACACCTCATATTGACAGCAGAAATCCTATAGAATATGGCTTTCGGGAAACTGCCTGTAATGTTTATTATAAGGGAGCACTGTGGTAAAGAGAGTAAGGCAACTGTGTTTCGCAACTTGCTGAAAATTAAGCATATGTCTGTGCATGAGTGTGTGCATATGTGTATATGAAGGGAATTATTGAACATCTCTGATTTTTTTTACGCTTCTTTTTCATTGTAGTAAAAACACATAACATGGAATCTACTCTCTTAAATTTTTAAGTGTGCAGTACAGTATTAACTATATGCACATTGTTGTACAGCAGATCTCTAGAACTTTCTCATCTATGCTCATTGAACAGTGACTTCCCATTTCCCTCCCCACCAGCCTCTGTCAGGCACCATCCCATTTTCTGCTTCTATGAGTTTGACTCCCTTAGATACCTCATATAAGGGGAATCATACAGTGTTTGTCCTTCTATGACTGGTTTATTTCATTTAGCATAATGTCCTCAAGGTTAATACATGTTACAGCATATGACAAGATTTCCTTCATTTTTAAGGATGAATGATATTCCATTACATGTATATATAACATTGTCTTTATCCATTCATCCATCAGTGAACATCTAGATTGTTTCAACCTCTTGGCTATTGTGAATAATACTGTAATAAACATGGCAGTGTAAATATCTCTTTGAGAGCTATTTTCAGTTTTCTTTTAAAATAAATACCCAGAAGTGGTATTACTGGGTCATGTGGTAGTTCAATTTTTAATTTTTTGAAGAACCTCCATGCTGATTTCCATACTGATTGTACCATTTTGTATTACCACAAAGAGTGCACAAAGGTTCCAATTTCTGCATATCCTTATCAACATTAATTAGTTTCTGTTTTTATTCCCCTCAGTGGCCATCCTAACGGATATGAGATGATAACTCATTGTGGTTTTGATTTGTATTTTCCTGATGATTAGTGATGTTGAGCATCTTTTCATTTACATGTTGGTCATTTGTATGTCTTCTTTGGAGAAATACCTATTCAAGTTCTTTGCCACTTTTTAATAGGGTTGTTTATTTGCTATTGATTTGTAGGTATTCCTTACATGCTTTGGATATTAAAGCCCTTAGCAGATACAGGGTTTACAAATATTTTGTCGCATTTCATAGGTTGTTTTTATACTCTGTTGATTGTTTCCTTTGCCGTGTAGAAGCTTTTTAGTTTAACATAGTCCCAGTTGTCTAGTTTTGCTTTAATTGCTTGTGCTTTTGGTATCTAGCCAGTAAATCATTGCAATGTTATGTTCAGACTAATCTTATGAAGCTTTTCTTTTATGTTTGCTTCTAGGAGTTTTATAGTTTTAGGTTTAAATCATTAATCCATTTTGAGTTGATTTTTGTGTATGGTATAAGATAAGGGTTCACTTTCATTCTCATGCATGTGAATATCCAGTTTTCCCATTACCATATGTTGAAGAGACTGTCCTTTCCCCACTGTGTAGTCTTGGCACCCTCATCAAAGGTCGTTTGACCAAATATACATGGGTATATTTCTGGGCTTTCTACTCTGTTTCACTGGTTTATATGCCAGTACCACACTCTTTTGATTACTATAGCTTTGTAATATGTTTTGACATCAGAGGATATGAGGCTTCCAGCTTTGTTCTTTTGTCTCAAGGATGTTTTGACTATTCGGGCTCCTATGTGGTTCTATATTAATTTTAGAATTTTTTTTTCTATTTCTCCAAAAATGCCATTGAGATTTTGATAGGGATTGCGTTGACTCTGTAGATCACCTTGGAAATTTTAACAATATTAAGTCTTCCAATACCTGAACACAGAATGTCTTTCCGTTTACGTGTCATCTTTAATTTCTTTCATCAGTGTTTTGTAGTTTTCAAAAGTGTATGTTCTTTTGCCTCCTTGGTTAAGTTTATTCCCAAGTATTTTATTCTTTTTGGTAGTCTGTTCCTAAGTATTTTATTCTTTTTAGTGCTGCTGTGTATGGGATCGTTTTCTTAATTTGATTTTCATAATATTTGTTATTAGCATATAAATGTGCAACTGATTACTGTATGTTGATTATGCATCCTACAGCTTTACAGAATTTGTTTTTTCGTTAAAAGAGTCTGTGTGTGTGTGAAAACTTTTTTTCTCCATTTAAGGTCATATCATTTGCAAACAGATAATTTGACTTCTTCATTTCTAATTTGGATACCACTTTTTTCTTTTTCTTACCTAATTGCTCTGGCTGGGACATCCAGACTATGTTGAAAAGAGATGAGAGTGGGTATCTGTGCCTTGTTCCTGATTTTAGAGGAAAAGCTCTCAGTTTTTCACCACTGAGCATAAGCTGTGGGTTTTCATATATGGCCTGCATTATGTTGAGGCAATTTCTTTCTAGTCCTAGTTTGTTGAGTTTTGTTATCATGAAAGGTGTTGAATTTTGTCAAACACCTTTTCTGCTTCTCATGAGATGATCATGTGATTTTTATTATTTGTTCTGTTAATATGGTATATTACATTGATTGATTTCCATTGTTGAACCATCTTTGCCTCCTAGGGATAAATTCCACTTGTTCAGGGTGTCTGATTCTTATAATGTGCTGTTGAATTTGGTTTGCTAGTATTTTTTTGGAGGATTTTTGCAAGTATATTCATCAGGTATATTGGCCTGTAGTTTTCTTTTCTTATAGTATCTTTGCTTGGCTTTGGTATCAGGGTAATTCTGTCCTCATAAAATGAATCTGGAACTGTTCCCTTCTCTTCAGTTTTTGGAAAGAGTTTGAGAAGAATTGGTATTAATTCTTCCTTAAATGTTTGGTAAAATTGACCAGTGAAGCCATTTGGTCTTGGGTTTTTCTTTGATGAAAGGTTTTTGTGATTACTGACTCAGTCTTACTAGTTGTAGGTCTGTTCAGATTTTCCATTTCTTCTAGGTTATTCAATTTTTTTAGCATGTAGTTCATAGTATTCTTGTATAATTCTTTTTATTTCTGTGGCATCAGATATATATAATATCTCCTTGTTCATTTATGATTTTGTTTACTTGTGTCTTCCCTTTTTGTCCAGTTAGTCAAGGTAAAGATTTGTTAATTATATTATCTTAAAAAAAATGAACTCCTAGTTTTGTTGGTTTTTCTATTCGCTGTTTTGTTTATTTCTGCTCTAATATTATTATTTCCTTTCTTCTGCTAACTTTGGACTTCATGTGTTCTTCTTTTTCTGTTTCCTTGAGGTGAAAAATTAGGTTGTTTATTTGAGATCTGTCTTCTAAAATGTAGGCATTTACCACTCTAAACTATCCAATTTGTGAATTTTTTTTTTCCTGCATATCATAAATTTTGGTATTTTGTGTTCTCATTTGTCTCAATATATTTTCTAATTTCCCTTTTGGTTTCTTTTTTGATCCATTGGTTGTTCAAGAGTGTGCTATTTCATTTCAACAAATTTGTGAATTTTCCAGTTTTCCTTCTATAATTGATTTCTAGTTTCATTCCAATGTAGTCAGAAAAGATATTTGGTATAATTTTAATCTTCTTAAATCTGTAAGACTGGTTTTGTGATCTAACACATCATTTATCCTGGAGAATATTTCCTGTGCACTTGAGAAGAATTTGTATTTGTATTTATAGTTTTTGTATCTTCCTTATAAATTGACTCTTTTTAAAAAATATTTATTTATTTATTTATTTATTTATTTATTTATTTATTTATTTTTGGCTGCATTGGGTCTTTGTGGCTGCGCATGGGCTTTCTCTAGTTGTGGTAAGCGGGGGCTACCCTTTGTTGCAGTGCGCGGGCTTCTCATTGTGTTGGCTTCTCTTTGTTGTGGAGCATGGGCTCTAGGCACGTGGGCTTCAGTAGTTGTGGCACGCAGGCTCAGTAGTTGTGGCTTGCAGGCTCAGTAGTTGTGGCGCATGGGCTTAGTTGCTCTGCAGAATGTGGGATCCTCCTGGACCAGGGCTCTAACCCATGTCCCCTGCATTGGCAGGAGGATTCTTAACCACTGCGCCACCAGGGAAGTCCCTAACTTGACTCTTTTATTATTTTATAATGTTCTTCTTTATTTTGTGACAGTTTTTAAATTTCAAGTTTATTTTGCCTTATATAAGTGGACTACCCCTGCTTTCTTTTGATTACCATTTGCATAGATTATGTTTTTCCTTCTTTCCCTTTTAGCTTATGTGTGTTCTTAAATCTGAAGTGGGTCTCTTGTAGAGAGCAAATAATTAGATTTTTAAAAAATCCATTTAGTCATTCCATGTCTTTTGACTAGAAAGTTTAATCTATACATTTAAAGTAATTAATGATAGTTACAGATTTGCTATTGCCATTTAGTGAATAGATTTCTGCCCTGTAGTTGTTTTGTCCATTTTTTCTTCTCCTGCTGTCTTCTTCCTTTGTGGTTTGTTGATTTTTTTTTTAAATGATATGCTTTGATTCTATTCTCTTTTTCTTTTGTGTATCTCCTATAAATATTTTCTTTGCAGTTTCCATGGGGCTTACGTAAAACATAGTTATAACATTTTTTTAAACTTATAACAACTTAACTTCAATCACATACTGAACTCTGTTGTTTTACTTCTTACCCCACCTATACTGGTTATTGATGTCGCAAATTATATCTTTATGTATTGTATATTTATTAACATAATTTTATTATTCTAGTTACCTTTTATACTTTTGTCTTTTAACTTCTATACCAGAGTTAAAAGTTATTTATGCACCACTGTTACAGTGTTACAGAATTCTGTATTTGTGAGCCCAGTTAAAAGTTATTTATGCACCACTGTTACAGTGTTACAGAATTCTGTATTTGTGGCCTGAATCTGATTTAGAGATAAATTTGTTTTTTGTTTTTGTTTTTGGTAATAGGGAGGATCATGGTCCACATCCAGATCCAGTGGATCCACTCTAAGCTGGGGAACAAGGGACAGTCATTTAACATATCTAAAACTCTAATCTCCCATTTGCAAAATTTGGATACTAGTTGAATATTCATCAGTTACTTTTGTAAGTCCATTGTAAGGGTGTAAAACATGAAACTAATCTTATTGCATGTCATGACTATAGGATATATTCTGAACACGTGGATTTTTACCCCAGCTTAATTTATCCAATTGGCTCATTTTGACAGTAGCTACTTTGCCCTGTGTTAGCATAATAAAGAAATTTGAGTTTACTGCAAATTCTGAGTAATTAAAATTTTTAAATTTCCTGTTTATATTTGTCTTAATTCCCTCACATATGTGAATGTATCCATATCCATTTCAGATATTAGAAATCCTATAATTCAATAATTTAGGTAGATATTTTACACTTAAATTAGTGCTAGTTGTAAGTAAGAGACATGGGTGTAAGAACGTGAAGCATTGAATGGAGAGTAAAGAGAGTAGCTTTAGTTGTTGATCTTTTAAAATCAGTAATCCTTATTATGCATCCTTTATATTGAAATTAAGATGTTACATTCAAGATCTGAAATGCTGAAAGTCATATCAGCCCATGAACAGCCATTTTTGGAAAGTGCTCTGTAAGAATGTAGCAATTTACATAGCACATTTTCAAGCAAGGCAGAGCAGTTCATGACCATTATCTGATTCGTGGGAGGTAAAATCTCAAAAAAAGTCTATTAATTAAAGGAAAAGAGGCTTTTCTGATTCAGGAGAGCCAACCCTAACCAGGTGTGGAAACCACTGCACTGCTCAGGTTTTCTGTGGGCAAGAAATTCAAGAATAAAACACTTGGAAGAACTGTGATTTTTACTCTGTGCCAACAATTGCCATAAACCACGTGCTCTGTGTGTTTAAATGGAACTGAAACTCAATTTTCTGCTGGACAAATGTTTGCATTGAAAAGAGCAGTGGTGGAGCCCACAAACAACCCTTTCAACATGATGCACATTTTTGTTTATTCTCTTGTTTTATTGTAAAAGTGGGATTTCTATACAAAATGGAAGACATGAAAATGACTTCAGTTGTGTATGTTACTATTTTTCTACACTGCGAACTGGGCTGTGACTGACATAATTCATTTGATAGGAATTATAAACACCCTTTGTTGAGGAAAAAGGGGGTTTAAGACTTCCTGTAATTAATATACTTGTATCCTTTCAAGCAAAGTACATGCTGTGTATTTCTATGTTAAAGTACCAGGTAGTGTAAAAACTGTTGTTGTTGTGGTATGTGATAGCTGAAGACTTTTGTTTAAACCTTTGCTCCTATAAAGCATTATACTGGTAATGCTGTTTAACAATAACTTTTGATTACTAAAGGGCTGTGAGACTTTTTTTCACAGGCAGTATTCATATTACACATAAATTGCGCAAATGGAAAAAATGAAAAATATTCTGCTATAGTCTGGGAGAAATTTTGTTAAATAATGTTATTATATGGGTCGTTGAGTTCTTTTAGAGTCTTTTGAAGAGCGTCCAGGCTGTTTCCATGCTTTGTTTATATGGGGAAATGGTTTAAATAAAAAAATCTGAACTATTCTTGAATTAAGCCAAATATTTATCTTATGGCATTATTGATAGAAATTTTGTCATGTTCCTTGGAAATCATGCAATGTTTACGGGGATAGCAATTTTCTAGCCAAAATCTTACTCATGAAGTTCAGCTCTCCGACTTCTCAAACGATTGCTCTTTTTCTCCTTCTTTGCCATGCATATTTGGCATAAGCCTCAATGAATCTAAGTCCAGATGAATGTGTGCAGAGTTTCTTTCTGTTTCTAACTCTGTATAGGGGTATGGCTGTAGCTTTTGTGTGACAAGCTTTAGTGATTTTAAATAGTTCTTCTGCGTTTCAGAATCTTAGTGTTTTTCTAGTTTGTGATTAACTCTCTGTACAAAACATAAGCTGTTTCATATATTTATTGTTCTTCATTCTTCAACAAATATTTGATTGTCTGTCTACTATGTGCCAAACACTGAGTGGGTTACTAGGATGCAGACGTGACAGTGGCGTGGTCTCTGCCCTCTTGGGAGATTGCGTGATCTACCAAAACATCTCCTCTCAGTCCCCTTTCCTTTCAAATCAAACCCTGCCTCTAATTCAAGTGCCTATCAATACAGTAAACACTGTATGCATTGACCTTTCACTTTTGCAGAATCGCACCACTTAATTGTTACACTTAATGCTACTGAAAAGTATTGAACATATTTGGCTGCATAAGATGGTAGTGTGTGCGGGGTTATGAGATGTTCCTTGAGGAGGCTGGCAGGCTTCAGAGGCCCTGTAGAGTCATTGAGCAGATATTGAGCAAGTCGCACTGTGTGCCCAGCAATCTGTCAGCTGTTGAGAGGTCGGTGATAAACAAAATAGAGATGATCTTTGTCCACTTAATGTACATACATTTCAAAACTTAAATTATGACAGATACTGTGAAGGTTTTGAATCTTCTGGCTTATGTATCTTCTCCCTGCAGGAAATCCAGGTACAAAGCCAAATTTTAATTCCTTGGATGCTTAATGATCATGGAAATAGAGGATTAATGGGCACATCCTGATGACCAGCCAGCTGATGCCCTTTCTGTGTCTTCATGCAGATTTAGGGGCTTACCTTCTTGGCAATTCTGACATTTGGTACATATGTATCTATTATGACAGTTGCTATGATATTTTTTCATTTCTGTCTTCTGCAGCTTATACAGTAAATGCTTTCAACAGAGTGAAGAGCCTTTTTCATGTTAAATTCCCAATGTTTGGTCCTACATATATACATGATTTTTAAGTAGTGAATACATTTATCCATTCATTTATTCTTTGAATATGAGAGTACATTTGAGTCTTTGTCTCTTAAGTTTTTCTATTCATTATTTTTAAATATGCCAAATAAATTATTACTTTTCTGTATCCATCAAATGTGGATAATAAACACACACACACATATGTATATTTATGTATCTCATTAACTTATTGTGTAACCAAATGAGATTGTGTATAACATATTTTAAATTATTCCAGGCATTCATGTAAGATCTCAAGAAATGTTAGATATTATTGACACTAAATAATACCACATTCTAAATCTAATAAAGAAAAATAAAGGCACATTTATCTTAAAATTGCTTCTTTCATATATAATCCAGGCTGAGATCACATATGTGGGTACTTATATATTTGTCTACAGTCCTGTTATTTGATTCTACCTTATCCAATTTTATTTTTGAGTGCAGACATTCAAAAAATTCATGGTACCTGCAAATAAATTAACTCAGAGTTCTGGCAGGAATCTTAAAATTATCTTTTCTGATATGATCATATTATGAATGTATAGCCATAACTACAGAAAAAATTAAAAATATATTTAGACTGCTTTGGGGGAGAATCAAGATACTGAGCATTAAATAATGTTTGCAGTAAATGCTTTCTGTCCGTGCTAGAGGATTCAGCAATACACCGTGTTTACCACCAGAAGGTGCTAGAGGGAAATGAAACCAGCTCTATGGATGCCTTGCACTGGTTTTTTTCCATTTGCTTGGTGGTGTTCTTTCTCTCTAAATAATTTCCTCCGTTCAGTGACAGGTTTTCATATGGTTTCAATATTATATCTACAAAGTTTCAGGGATTTGTCCATGTGCAAAAACAAAAGCAGACTTTTAATCTGTTTATTCACCAATAAATAACTAGAAAAGGTTTTAGAAAAAAAATTGCATGAATTATTTGACAACATAACAGTCATGTAATTGAAGATAAATATTTTATGCTTCTGTGTAAAAATTCATCTTTTCAGTCAAGTTTATAAGTAAACCATATGTTCTAATTTAAATTTCAGGTCTTTCAAAGGTCAATTTACACTCACTTCAAAATAAGATAGAATTGAAAATGGTAGTTTTAAAATAAATTTATTATTTATTTATGGCTATGTTGGGTCTTCGTTGCTGAGTGTGGGCTTTCTCTAGTTGTGGTGAGCAGGGGCTACTCTTCATTGAGGTGCACGGGATTCTCATTGCAGTGGCTTCTCTTGTTGCAGAGCACGGGGTCTAGGTGCGCGGGCTTCAGTAGTTGTGGCACGTGGGCTCAGTAGTTGTGGCTCGCGGGCTCTAGAGTGCAGGCTCAGGAGTTGTGGCACACAGGCTCAGTTACTCCGTGGCATGTGGGATCTTTCCGGACCCGTGTCCCCTGCATTGGCATGTGGATTCTTAACTACTGCGCCACCAGGGAAGCCCAAGGATGGTATTGTTGAATGCATAATTCTAGAGTACATTTTCTAATCTTGTAAGTAAATTCATTAACCGTAAAGACTTCACTGACTTCCAAGTTTCCTAGATATAAAGTAGTACCAGGTATCCATGTGTATTTTATTCAGAGAGCTTATTTCAAGATAGTTTAAGGATCTAGGAGATGCTGGCATTAAGAAAAAATTCCATCGAGGATTTCCCTTTTCTTTCCCATTAGGAACTAAAACATGCTTCTCAGATTCCTAAATCCAGTGCTTATTTTCATTACTGCTATAAAGGCATAGAAAGAGGATAAAATAGTAAAAGGACAATAATATTATCCTGGGAACTGTTTCTGTCTTTCAGTGCTAAAAGTCATCAAGCTATATAGATACTTTCTAAAGTCCTTTTGTAATATTAATGTAACTGATGAAAATTTATTCATTCATCATTTTAGCAAGAAAAACTATGCAATTTCCCTGAATATTCTCAGGATATTTGCCATCTACGTTTTCATTTAACATGTGTTTAGAAAAAAAAAAAAAAAACTTGCATCTGTAAGCCAGATAATTTCTCCAGAGTTTTTAAAAAATTTCATGGGTTCAGTAGAAATATGGCAGTCTTAAGCACGATGCTGCCAACTGGTAAAATGGGGCTAAAATCAGAGAAAGGAGAAGCTGCAGAGAGCTTGCCTACAAAAACGTACAACATTTGAAAACAAAAACATGTTAACTCTCCTATCCTCATATACCCTACTGTATTAGTTTCCTGTTGCTGCTCTAACAAATTACCACCAACTGATGGCTTAAAATATTTTATCTTACAATACTGGAGGTCAGAAGTCCAAAATGGGTCTCACTGGGATAAAATTAAGAATGCAAAGCTGCATTCTTTCTGGAGGCTCTGGAGAGAATTTTCCTGGCCTTTTACACCTTCTAGAAGGTGTCCACCTTCCCTGGTTTGTGTTTTCCTTCTATCTTCAAAGCCAGCAATGGCTGATGGAGTCTCTCCTTTCCTACTTGGCTCTGACTCTGACTCTTCTGCTGCATCTTCCACATTTAAAAGACCCTGTGCTTACAGTGGGCCCTGCCAAATAATCCAGAATAATTTCTTTATTTCAAGGTCAACTGATTAGCAGTCTTAATTACCCCTTCCCTTGTAATATAACATATTCAAAGTTTCCAGGGATTAGAATGTGAGCATCTTTGGGGAGGGGTGTCATTTTTCTGCCTACCCCATCTATCTTCTGTGCATTTTTTACTGAATTGAAATACTATGTGTATAATTTAGCATTTTCTCGCATCAGCAGTTTTTAACATACGTCTTTTCACAGCCACACAATACTACGATGAAAGAATTTACTATACTCACCTAATGTTGGCAGTTTCACTTACTCAAAAAATATTTATTGTGTTCCAATTATGTTAGAGGTATTCTGCGAAGAAATGAGGCTTTCGTCATAAATAAGACAAAGCTCCTGCCTTTCAGGAACTTATGGGAAAATGGAAAAGAAAGGAAAGTAAGGGATTAACCAAAGAATGAATTAATTAAAATTGTGACTTGGGCATGAAAATGAAAAACAGGGTGCCATAAAAATGGGAAGAATATTCTTAGGCATACTTTACCTGATAAAGTGACACTTAAGTTGACTGGAACGCTGGGTGGATTTATACATGTTAGGAAGTGAGGAGCACTGTTTGAGGCAAAAGGAAGAGCATGGGTAAAGACCACACGTCAGGAAGCTACTTAGCAAATTGGAGGAATCTGAAGAAGTCAGAGAAATCTCCTCCTTGGTGAGGTGAGCAGGAGAATGGCTTAAGATAAAAATGGAGAGGTGGGCGGAGTCCAGATCATGCAAGATGTCACATTGCCAGGGTGAGCATGTTGGGCTTTGTGTGAAAGAGAAAGGAAAGCTATTGAACCCTTTTAATCAAAGGAGAAATACAATAAGATTGCATTCAAAATGATCCCTCTGGCTGCAGCCATTCATGAATGAAGGGAACAGAGATGGAACTGGAGAAGGGAGGCTGTGTTGAGAAATGTCCACAAGTTGATGATGAAGTGAATAGTGAGGGTGGCAGGAGCCATGGGGAGGTTGTCTCCATTCATAAGAACAAGTACAGGCAGAGAAAGAGCAGTTGTAGTAGGAAGATTGAGTTCAGCCTTGGGTATATTGAGTTTGAGAGACCTTTGAGTCATCAACGTGGGGCTTCAAGGGAGGAGTTTAATAATTTTTTCAAGGTCTGAGAGTTCAGTCTGGGCTGCAGCTATATATGTGGGCGTCTTTAGTCTGTATAAAACAACAGTAAACGTGGGACTGAAGTAAAGAGGAGGGGAAAAGGGAGCCATTTCCTATTTCAGCTCTTAAGAGGAGCAGTTAAAATATTGCATAAATCTTTGACCGTTTGTTTTTTTTTTTTGGTATCATTTAGAAGTACCATTACCATGTTTAGGTATAAATATTTTAATACTGAAATGAAACTTACATGGCACATAGGCAGACAAAACTAGGGAAGGGCATTCCAGGGAGAGAGAATCGTGTGAGCAAGGGCCAAGAGGCATGGAGATATATATTGTTCAGCACAGTCTGGAAGTGTCAGTATGAGGAACGGGATAAGAAATAATGCTGAAATATTAAGCAGGGGCCAGGTCGTAATGGGTTTTCTTTGTCATGGCAAGAAGAATTTGATTTATTTATACATGACTCATGTTTGTTTATTACTTAAAACGAAGCTGAGACTGTTGTAAGAATTTTACCCTGATTAAATCAACAAGTCTATGAAGTAATCACTGTCCTTAGTCTCACTTTTTATTTTAGACAAGTAAGGCACTGAGAAGGTAAGTAACTTGCCCTAGTTATACAGCTAGGGAGTTGTGCTGGAACACGAGTCCAGACAGTCTATATTACACAGCGGGATAAATGGTGTTGCTCAGCGTCCTTCTAATTATTCCTTTTGTGGGAAGCCGCTCCCCTATTCATTCTGTCAATCGTCTGCATTCCCACTGGCTATCAGAGTAGGCAAGAAACCCAAACTGGCCTCATCAGTATCTTTCTTTAGGATTAAAGAGTGGGAATAAAAGGGTACAAATCCTTACTCCTCTGGTAGCATAGCTGGTGGAATGTACGCTCCAGATTGCAGGTGACTGTGATTCCAGCCTCGTGGGCATATAATCAGTGTAGTTCATAAACCTAATACACCAAGAGAAGCAGAGAAGAGATCTAGTGAGTCTTTTGGAGGTATTCCAATACCTGATTCATTCCAGTCCGTCGGGGACAAGCATCCCATTTTGGCAATTTGGTCACAGGAACCAAAAAATGCCTAAGGTTGTCTGAGTTGGTTACTGTAGCTTGTGATCAAAAGCGTTTTATTGCATTTTAGCGCACAGTGGCATGGTTAGATTTGTGTATAGGAGAACACTCACTTGCAACAGTATGGAAAATGCAAGACTAGAGACAGAAAGAATATAGCTGGATTATTTCTGTAACCCAGATACACATTGCTTAAAAATGGACTAAACCATTACCACTGAGGTTAGAGGGGAGACAATGATATAAAACACAGTAATTTAGTCACAAATATTGAATTGTTTTATTAGTTGGGGAAGGATGAGGGAGAGGGAGAAAATATCCAGGTCTCCAGCTTGAGTAGTAAATTGAATACTGTAGTGGTATCGTTTAAGGCAGTAATAGCTTGAGGGCGGAGGAAACAGTGAGTCCAGTTTTGTAAATGTTGCCCAGAGCACACTTGTATATGTTTACTTGAAGAGAGGCTTTGGCTTCATATATATATAGGTTTGGAAATCATCAGTATTTTGGTTTTAGAATGTAAGATGTCATTATTGATCCTTGCTAAAACAGTTTTAGCAGCAAGAAAGGCATAGAAGCCTGATTTCATAATTGGAAAGGGAAGGGAAGTCTTCTGCTTAAACATGGAAGATTGAGTTTGCATGTTTATTTTTACTTCTCAAATCTCACTAAAACGTTAGCAAAGAATAAAAACCTACCAGGAAAGAGATGGGAAAGGATATGAATAAGATCTATGGCATGTTGAAGAGTGAAATGCAAAGGAAACATGGTCAGTAGAGTACAGAAAGCTGAAATATAACTACCTGAAGAAGGAAGAGCCAACGAGAAATAGAGTTTTGCCTTCAGACCCTGGCATGGTTCAGGAATTGGAGATGACAAGAATCACTGAAATGGGGGATGAATGATAGCTGAAATTCCGAATGAGCTATTCAGTCTCCCAGATTCCCTCTGCAGCCATGTGACAATTCCTCCTCAATCCTGAAATAAGGCAGGATGTTTACTCCCTGGTGAAACTGAACAGAAATAGTATCAGACACACTGTTGTATCTGATACGATAATTTCAGACACAATAGAAGGCCTGAAAACAAGATAAGTAATTGGCAATGTAGATTCTAAATAGAGAAACCATGAAATCCTTCCTTTTACACAATGCTGCATCCAAGCTTTTAGCTCCCTTAGTGGGAGAATGATAGATTTCTTTCTCAAGAAAGGAGAGTGGGGGAAAAAAAATCAGGAAAAATAGCTCAGAAGAAATGAAAACATTTATAATACATATAGCAAAAGAAAACTTAAAGAGCAATCATTGATAAGCTCAGAGGGGAAAAAGAGATACATGAAATAAGAATAGGATGAGATATTTAAAACAGAACATTTAGTGAACAAACAAGATTTTTAGAAATGAAAAAGTATAACTCCAAGAAATTTTTTAAAAAATAATGTAACGTTTGGCAGTTAAAAGTGAGGAAGACAGTAACAGCTAAAAAAGACACGAGAACCATAATAGGAAAGAAAAGATAAGGAAAGTAAACCAAGAAGCCCAGTATCCTAATTAATATATTCAGTCAATTTTTATTGAGCATCATTATGTACCATCTATTGTTCTAGATGCTGGGATATTGCAGTGAATAAAATAAAATTCTATGATCGTGAGTTCCAATGAGACAGAATTGAGAAGATACAAGTAAAAAAATGAGGAGTGAAATAATACATAGATAATCTGGCCTGAGTTATTGAGGTTCCAGATTGAAAGTGCCCATTGAATTATATAGTATAATGAATTTTTTTAAAAAAGAAAAAGAAAGGCACATCATGAGATTTTGAACAGTCATGATAAAGAGAAAAATGTGAAAGCTTTCAGAAAAGAAGGTAACTTTCAAAAAAGAATAAAGAATTGTGTCCACCTAGAGGGGTGGGATAGGGAGGGTGGGAGGGAGACGCAAGAGGGAGGAGATATGTGGATATATGTATACATATAGCTGATTCACTTTGTTATAAAGCAGAAACTAACACACCATTGTAAAGCAATTTTACTCCAATAAAGATGTTAAAATAAATAAATAAAGAAGACCGTTCTCGAAAGGGGTGCTAGAAGCCAGGAAAAAAATGGAACAATTCCTGCGGTACTTGAAGGAAAATGGTTGCCAACCTAGATTTTGATATTTAGCTAATCTCTGAATAATATGAGGATTAAAACAAAAGAAAAAGAAAGGTATTTGAGCAAATACATGGCATTGAAATTTTTACCTCTCACCTCATTTATGGTCCGTCAAATCAAGGGAATAAATCAAGAATGATGATTACGTGAGATTCAGGAATGAAGAGATCTAACCCAGAAGAGAGGTGAAGGTAATTCCCAGAAAAATGAAGTTGAAGGCAAGGGTGACACTTGTATACCAGACCTACAGAGCAACCAGTGCTGACTGTTGGAGTATAGGGGAGGGCTCCACGGGAAGGTCTTTTAGAGGAAATGAAAAGTTAAAATGATGGATTAGCCTACATGCTCCCCCATAAAGATTCACAGAAGAATTTAGTGGCAGGAACATAGAAAACTATGCAGATATTTTAAAAGAGGCAATTAATTCCAAGGAAAAAAAATTATAATAAAGTAAATGATTTTATGATGCAGTGCATGACCCAGCAGTAAACAAAGTTACTTAGTTACTGTAATATAAACACCAAACAGTGATTTCTATCCAAATTGCGATTAGAGAAAGCTCATTAGGGAGTAAACTCATAGGAGAAAGAAAAATCCTCATCTTCCGTGTAAGAATTCAAGGGATTCTTGAACTTTGAAATAATAGGAAATAGCATGGATATTGTTTGTACCTTTGAGATAATTCTAGAAAAATTAACTAAGAGTTAAAATGATTGCCTTTCAAGGAGTTGAGCTCCATGTTGACACAGAGGACTGCTGTTCTTATTAAGATCTTTCCAGTATTATTTAACTTTAAAAAAAGTTTGCATATAACATTTTGAATATAAAATTATATTTGGATTCTATTAATTAAAAAAGAGGAGGAATGCTTGAGGAAGAGTCTGAAATGTGCAGTTGTCGCTAGAATTAAGCTATAAGGGGCAGAATAAAGAGAAGTGAGGATCTGTTGCTGCATTTAGCAGCTTTAGCCTGGGAGAGGTTTGAATCGGTTTATAGGATACAGAGAATGAAATAGTAGAGAGGAAGAGTTTGAAAACCAGGCAAAAAAAGATGAGAACCCGCAAATGAAATCCCCCAAATAATAAAGTTTGCATTGGGACCACTGCAGTGGACTGGGGTCACTGCAAATTAATATTCTTCTCCCTCATTAGGGATCACTAGTGCCTTTCCCACCCAAAATTCAAGAGCCTACTTTGCAGCTCTTGTGCAGGGGTGTTGAAGTAGGGTTGTATCACTTGATGAGCATTTCCCAAAAAAGGTTATGGCGTTGAAATGGAATGAAGACAGATGAAGAGGAATTTAGGAAAGGAGTTGGACATTAACTGAACCTGAGAAGAATTTGACTGAAAGAGAACATTCATCTACAGAGGGAGATTTGAAGGGAGGCTCTTCTCATTGTTTCTGAAGGTGCCTCTGTGGGTGAGTGGAACCAAGCTACAGGACCTCAACGTTGTGTCTCAGTTGCTTGATTATTTTGGTGACACACTCCTTAAACTGGGCAGAATTCAGTCCTTCCTGCAGATAGTCATTGCAAATATGTTTGGCGATTACTGCCGACATTAATGAGAGGTTATTGCTGCCATATTTTCATTGCTTCGTATGGAATGTCTCATCTAATCCTTGTCACAACGCTACGAGGTAAAAGTTGTTTTCATCCTGTTTTACAAAAAAGAAAAACAAGGGACACAGAGTTTAATTAGCAAACTCTCACCGAGCCAGTGAATGGAGGAGCTGATATTTAAATCTACGTAGCCTGACTCCTGAGCACGTGTGGTTAGTTATTATCCTATGTTAGCTCTAACTACGTTGTGGACAGAGGAATAGCGAGTGCATAGGTTGAAAAAACAGAGTGTATTTGGGGAATTGAAAGTAATTAAGCAGAGCCGGAGCATAGGATTTAGGATGCACATATAAAGGGGGCATGTGGGAAACTGGTAGAAAAAAAATCTGTAGGCATCGAAGAAACTAGTTCATGAAGAACCTTTTTGTCATATTGAAGACCTCTGGGCTTTAGCCTGATAGCTAGAAGGAGCCATTGAAGGATTTTAAGTAAGAAAATCATGTGATTGGATTTGTTTTAGAAAGGGCCCTCTGACATTATAGAAGATTGTTGGAAAAGTCTGAAGAGGGGATGTAGGGATGAGAACATTTAAGAAACTGATGTTGATAGAGGTAAAAAGTAGGCACAGAGAAGAGGGGACAAATAACACAGGCATTAAGGAAGTACATTTAATCAGTCTTAGTGAAAGATTGGAAGAGGGGATGAAGGGTATGATTCCTTTGTTCTTGCCTTGAGTAACTAGGTAGATGAAGTACCATTCACCTATATAAGAAAACCAGGAAGAAGAGCATGGGGGAGATAAGGAAAATATGTCTTCAGTTTGAGATATAGCAATTCTGTGTAACCTGGGAAGCTTCTAGATGGAAATGTGCAATGGGTGGTTGCTTTAACATGTGTGTGTGCGTGTGTGTGTGTGTGTGTGAGAGAGAGAAATGAATATGAATGAATGGATGAAATGTATGTGTAACCTGTGTATTTCAGTCTGGGTTTCACCTGTGTAAATCACCTGCACATATTGGACATGGTTGTAACCGTCTCAGGGACATAAGCAAAGTTACAAAACATCATATGGGGGACTTCCCTGGTGACACAGTGGTTAAGAATCCGCCTGCCAATGCAGGGGACATGGGTTTGAGCCCTGGTCCAGGAAGATCCCACATGCTGCGGAGCAACTAAGCCCATGCGCCACAACTACTGAGCCTGCACTCTAGAGCCTGCAAGCCACAACTACGGAGCCTGCGTACCACAGCTACTGAAGCCCACGCGCCCTAGAGCCCATGCTCCACAACAAGAGAAGCCACCGCAACGAGAAGCCTGTGCACCACAACGAAGGGTAGCCCCCGCTCGCCACAACTAGAGAAAAGCCCACGTGCAGCAAGAAAGACCCAACTCAGCCAAAACAAACAAACGAAAAAACATCATCTGGGATCATTTGACAGATATAAACTAAATAGTAAAGAGGAATGTGGTTATAATTGGGGGAAAATCACATTTAAATGGTAGCTAGAAACAAAGACCACAGAGGAGATAGAAGAAGAGCCAAGTTCTGAGGGAAACCAACAAATAACGGTTTCATGAAAGCTTGAGAATAGTGAGTAGAATTTCAAGGAGAGAGTAATCAAATTTTACTGAAAGGCCACTAGACCTTTTGGCACTTAGCAAGCCATTGCTGACTTGGTTTAGATTAGATTCGTTGAGGAAGTTGGGTTAAGAGCTTGTTTTCAGTTTATAGATAAAAGAGAGGTGAGGAAATAAATCCAATTTGTGTAGACTAGACATTTCCCAAAGCTAGGAGATAACGTGAGGAAAAATAGGGTCGAAAGATTTTTTTTAAGGTGAGAGAGACTCAAGGGAAAGAGTCAGAAAAGAGAGATGAATTTGAAGATTCTGAGCAAAAATGGAATCGTGGAGGAACATTTCAATGGGAAAAGATAGCATCCAGAGTACAAAAGGGGCCATTTGACTTAGAAAACAGTTGAGATATCTTTGTTCACTACTGCTGTAAGGATGAAAGTAGGAACGTGATGGAGAAGGTCTAGCAATCTGTCAACTTGATAGACTCTACTTTTTTACATCCTATCCTGTCTTCCATGAACCAGTCATTTTTCCTTTCTTGGATTCCTGTTGTATTTGTGGTCTTTTCATTTACATACTTAAATTTGTTCTGATATTTAATAACTTAATTGCATACTTAAATTTCCAGTGCATGTGGGGAGATTCTCCTCAACTCCAACAAGCAATTCTTAGACACCAGCAGGGTGTCCATGAATTCAACTCAATTCTGACAGTTTACCCAGAGATAACGTCGATTCCACAGGTTTAAGGGTCCAGTTCTACAAGACTGCACCCCCATTTCATACGTTGCAAGCCCAGGTTGTTATCTTTCCTTCTGAGCTACTGGCTATAAATCAGAGGTTCTCAGAACATCCTTCTTGGGTTTAATTAATTTGCTAGAGCAGCTAATAGAACTCAGAGAAATATTTTGCTTACTACATTACCACTTTATTATAAAAGGATATAACTCAGGAACAGCTAGATGAAAGAGAGGCATAGGGCATAGTATGGGGAAAGGGCACAGAGCTTCCATGCCTTCTCTAGGTGGGCACTCTCCCGCATCTCCACAGTGTTCACCAGCCCAGAAGCTCTCCGAATCTCATCCTTTTGGTTTTATGGAGGCTTCATTATATAAGGCATGATTGGTTAAATCATTGGCCACTGGTGATTAATTCAACCCCCAGGTCCTCTCCAGAGGTCAGGGAGTGGGACTGAAAGTTCCAACATTCTAATCACGTGGTTAACTCCATTGGCAGCCAGCCTCATCCTTAGGTCATCCAAATGACCAAATACATATGCCTTGTAAATCACAATATCACAATACTTTTTTATCTTGGAACCAGAGACCATGTCCCTTTGTCCTTCTAATTCCTCAGATTCAATATGTGTGCTAGCCATGTGATAATCTTTAATCTTTGGCTGATACCTTGATCTATACACGAGAAATACCTGGCATAAAAAAAAACCCTGCGTTTTGAAGCATTGGCTGATGACCTTTATAGAAGTCAGAGTCACAGCAACTAAATTTGAGGTTTTTGATTTGCGTATTTGGATATAATTTTGCAGTCTGAGCAGATGATCTACAACCTGGCCTCAGAGATCTGCCTGCAGTAAATTGTAAGATGTGCCTTCTTTTTTTTTAACCTCCAAAAGTGGAAGGGATGAGTCAGCCCATCTGGGATTTTAAACAGCCAGTTCCAGGGACACTGCACAGCCCAAAGCCATGCCTCCAGCAAATCACTATTAAAAATATTCTCTTCTAGGCAAGACCGCCTAATGTGTCAACCTTGACTGCTTCCTGTAAGTAAAAGGAAATATTTAGAAGCAAAAACAACAGAATTACTGTTGAAGGCAATCGTAAGGTTACTTCCTTCATTTGCCTTTGAAAATATGGTGTGTGTTTTATTCCCTGATAGCCTTGATGTTTTACATGAACAGTCAGATGTAACTCATTTTACCAAGGACGGATGAAGTTGAATCAATTTTCTCTCTGAAAAAGCTAATAATGTGTAAATTGATATATAAATGTCGGTGATATATACTGTGTATGTGCACTTGAATGATAGTATAGGCTTTTTTCTGCACAGATACCAAGAATGTGATATTATTCACATAATTGCAAAGATTTAGACACAACAGGACAAAGAAGATATTTTAAAGAAAAAAAATGACCAATCATGCAAATTTTGACAGGGTCTTTTATTAATGTCTGATAAGATATGTATTGAAAATTAGTATACTGAACATTGTTTATAATATTAATAGGGCACTAGAAAATGATACTTACCTTTGAATATAAACACTTTGTTCAGTTATTCTTAAATAGGATTTTAATGTCAATACCAGTATGTGCAAAATATTAATAATAAATGAATTAACATAAAGGAAAGTGCAGGTCACTGTTCACAGTAGGAGCTCAGCAATGGTTAGCTGAATTTGAATGATTTAAATATAAGAGGGAAAACATGTTAAACCCTCCTGTAAACAGCAGATGACCCCTGGCAGGAGTCCCTTCTTTTTCTTGATTAAAGACTTTCTTACTATTTAGGGTGATTATTTTTCTTCTTTAAATTTTCCAATATTCCTTTAATTTTTCTGCCCTGTTAGATATTTTATTATCATCAGAAATATATATATATTTTAATCTTGGAAAGACAAATTACTTCCTTATATGCAGTTTTACTTTAAAGTAATGGTGCATGACATACCTGTCATTTGAATCTGCTGTTATAACTCCAGACACAGCCTTTCATAAAATGAAGTGCCATGTGCAATAAATGAGTGCATATACCGCTACATAAGCTTAAAAATAAAACAAAATCTTTAAAAACAGTTACCAAAGTCACAATAGAACATTTTTTAACACCCTCGTTCGTATGTTTAATTGGTATGCCTGTATCCTTCCGATGTCTACACTTCCCATCTGCTACTCAAGGACAGATTCACGGGGAGAGGACTACAACAAAGGCATGAATACTGGAATCTGTGGTTCCTTGGGGGCCACCAATGTCATTACTGTTCTAAAGAAACTAAATTCAAGATGTACTGTGTATTCTCATGGCTCTCAGAGACATTGTCGGTCACCATAAGAATTTTGATGTTTGCCCACGATGGGTGAACCCATTGCACGGATTTAGGTAAATGAGTGAAATTGTCAGGCAGGTCTCTTGGGCAGCACTGTGGAGGATGGATTTCGGAAGAACAAGATTAGTGTTAATGAGGCCAATTCAAAAGTAGTGCAGTAATATTGAGGTAAGAAGCAATTAGAGCCTAAAATTATGCTACTTTTATTTTTTCCCCTAAAATTTCGTTTGGCCCCCATTTAACTCTGGGAGTGGGTGAAGAAATAAAGATATGGGGAAAAACAGAAATTCAGTATGATTCTGTGCATGGTAACACCATTCATTCAGATGAGGAAGGCAGAGGAAAAAAGGTGTGTTGAGGTTGAAGTTTCTTTGGAGGTACAGGGAGAAATATGTACTGGTCACATGGTATCCGGAATGGAGATGAAGATTTAGGAGTCATTAGGGTACACCTGGTTTTTGAAGCCTTAGGAGAGCTTGAGCTCATCCAAGGAATGCATAGAACAGTGTTTCTTAAAGAGGAGGGAAGAATAGCAGAATCCACTAAGGGTCATTTGCAAACTCTACATTCTGCTTCCCAACATCCCAGGGGTGGAGAAGGAAGCATGTATACTTTGAAAAAACTCCCAGGTACTTCTTTGATATGCCGTCCTCTCCCAGGGGATGTGAACATTGATACTGTTTTAAAAGTTCTCCAGGAAATTCTGATGTACACCCAGGACTAAGAACCACTAAAGGCAAGTGAAAGGGGAAGAAGGGTGAGCATTCCATCTAGGAGAAACAGAACTCAAATGAACAAGGCCAGACCTGATAATGTTCTCTAAAGGTGACAAGAACAACTACAGGATATTAGCAACTGTCACAAATTAAAGGATAACTTTATATATGTAATTTCTGTGAAGGACTCATAGCCATTTATCGGGCTCTTCAACTACTAGTATGCCCTCTGTCTTGTAAGAATTCAACAGCCAATGCTTTTCTAGAGATAACCAGTATTTCCAAGTGTTTCGCATTGATTTGGTGACTGAATCTGACCACATTCTAGAAACTTTCAAACATGCTTTCATGTGTTTTTCTAGTTCCCTTTTGAGTGACAGTGAATTTCACTAGCTTTTCCCTTGCTCCCTCTTCTCTCTTTACTTCCCTTGATGTCCCACCCCATCCATCTTAATTTTGGCATCCTTTAAGAATATACTTCCTGTCTCCAACTTATTCTTCCTCATTGGGTTCCTGGATGTTTAACTTCAGCTTCTTTCTGTTTGGTCCATAGTGAATCTCTCAAGATATGCAGTCTAGTCCATGTCCAGTTGGATTCTCATGGCAAATCGAATATAAATGTGAATTATGGAATTTTTTCTTGGTATTTTAAAATCTCTCCTAATGTCCATCTTGTCATCTCTTTTTACCTCTTTATCTTTTTAATTGATCAGTTGGTAGAGTGAAAATGCCAAGTCTTACTGCTTCCTCCTTAATTTTTCTGCACTTCAGTTCCTATTCTGTAAAATGGAGACAATTGCAATAGCTTCCTCATGGGGCAATTACGAGGCGTATAGAAGGCTTTAGTTGTTATCATTACTTCCTAATGACACCTCCTTTTCCCCCAAAGTTTATAAATAAATTTACCAAGATATAATTAATGGAAGCCAGACCCAAAAGTGCACAGGTGCACACACATCCACAAAAGCACACAGGCACTCATACGTATATCTTGATTTGGATGGTGGTTACACAGGCATATACATTTGCCAAAGTTTTTCAAGCTGTATACTTAAGATGTATATATTTTCTAGATGTAAATCATACCTCAATAAATTACTGGGCAGAAAAGGTGTAATGAGAAGCAGAGCAGTAGAGCAGTTAAGATTGTGGGTTCTGGAACTGGATTTTGGTTTAAACCCTGGCTCCAGTACTAACTGTTGGTGTGATTTGAGGCAAGAGATTGGCCTCTGTCTTTCAGTTTCCTCATTAGTTAGATCTGGATAAAAGGACCTATCTCATAGAGTTGTTATGAGGACTAAAGGAAGTAATCTAAAATAGTACTTGGCACATCTTAAATAGCATATAAATGTTAGCTACTGTTTTCTAATATGTTTTCTTAAAATAATGGCATTACATATTTCTAGGGTATGTGTCTTCTTTGTATATCCCATATCTTTACTTAGGTAGTGTCTTTTTTCATGCAGAGAATAAGGTTTTATACTTTTTTGTTACCTCTGTGTATGTCCAGCATTTAGCCTGATGCTACACTTAATAGGAGCAAAATCAACATTCATTGAACATTCACCAAGAAGGTCATACCAGATCAAAAGACAGTTTTTATTGTAAAAACTGATTAAATTGGGTATTCCTAACTAGTAGTGAAAATTGTATCTGACTGATTTAAGCCAAATCTACCCAAAGAATAATTATTCCTTTAGCAGCAAATTTTAAAATGGTATGAAAATAAGTTTGTGAGAAGTAAACGGATTTTCTTTTAACCTCAACTATTCTACTCAACCTTTCAGATCCCAGAAAATTACAGTAATAATAAATTGGAATAATGTCAGATGATGGAAAATTCAAATCCACATGGATAATTGTCTCTTCTAAGTAGAGAGTGGCTATGGTTCTGGAGCTTTAAACATTTAAATCTAAAAGACAAATGTCCTAGTGTTTTATAATGATTCACACAGTGACCTTTTTCATTATGCATTTGAATTGTTTAAATCAAATTTTAATATGAAGTACAAAATCTGTTTGATTTAACAGTCATTTGTATGAATTAAAAGAATGTCATCAATGCCTTAAAAGAAAATTACAAAGTTTATTTTTTTTAATTAAATTGACGGTAACCGTATTATTAATTAACATTTTCTGTTTGTTCAGTTATACAGTAAAGAGAAAAAACGATGCCACTTGATTCCCAATTCTTGGATTAGAACTGATAATTACTAATTTATTGCATACCAATTATTTTTCAATTCCTATACTTGGTGGATTTTTACAGGTTTTATTAAAACTGTTGCAATGTAATTATTATCCCCATGTAGACATGAGAAAACTAACAATATAGCACTCAATTTAAAGCTTAAACATGCTTCACTGAATGTGTGGATATTTTCCTCTTTAATGTGAAGTTTCTAATATGTGGAAAACTGGTACGTAGAACCGGAATGCTTTAAAAATTGTGAAAATAACCGTCTAGAAAGTGATAAGGTGATATGTAGCCAAAAAAAGGGCCATTACAGAAGTCAAAAACATATATTATTGGTTGGGCGAAATCTGATTTTGCAAAAAAAAATAAAGGGGGGGGGAATGTTTATGACATATATGGGGGGAAGGGGAGAGTTATTCTTTTACAAATTAATTTTGAAATAGTATGTTAAATAGTTCAGTTTGAATGAAAAAATAACAATGAAATTAGGACTCATCATACATTAATAAAGGTATATTTCCAGTTAAAGGGAGTGTTTTACCCATGGTACTGTACTGATGAATCCCATTCTGTGGTCAAGACCACATCTGAAGTACCAAATCCATTTCTTGGGGTCATCTTCTAAGAGGATGACTGGAAGGGTAAGAGGTTTTTCATGGTTTCCAGTGAGGATAAGCTGCTCTGATTACCCTGGAAAGGAGAAGGCTTGCCAGTAGACTACATGACGGCAGAAGAGGAACAAATGGGTGAATAATACTGGGAGGTGGAAGAGAAGCATCATTTTCTGTTAGCGCTCTGCAACCATGGTGTAAGGTGGCTTGCAAGGAAGTTAACTTGCAAATACTGTGACTATTTCAGCAGAAGCCAGGTGACCCCGTGTCAGGGAATGTGATGACCGAGGATTCCTCCTTGGGAGAAAGGGAGTGAAGGACTCCTAAGCAACTTTCAGACCCTTAGCCTTTCAGACCAACAGAAGTGCACAGAAATTTGCCAGGTAGATTGTAGGTTATCAGTTTAGGAGAGTCTGATATTTAAAAAAAAAAAAAAAAAAAAGATCATTTATGGGGAAAGTATTTTTTGAAATGTTATTTTTTCCTGGGTATAAAGAATTGGAACTAATATTTCTTGATTTTAGAAATACCAACAACAAAATTTAATTGGCAAAGACAGTAAGAGAAAGAAAAAAATGAGAATAAAAAGGAGAGACAGAGAAAAACAAAATCCTTATAAAGTGTGATACATTTAGCACTTTTTCTTTACCTGCCCCCATCAATTTAGTCATTATTTTCCATTGTTTTATATATACATACAATAGTCTGAGGTTTAGGAATTATGTTATTGTTACAAGCTATTAATTTTTACATTATATATTTGTATTATATAAATACCTATTTTTAATTTTTGTATTGTCAGGTTTTTTTAATTTTTACTATATTTACTACAATTAAACAACTTTTATTTAACTGGTTTTTATTCTCCCTGCCAGTATTATATGCCATCACTTCCTTATTTAAGATCTCTTAAATTTGACTTACTACTCAGTCACCTAGAGTATGTATTCAAATAGCTTGTTTAATAAATAGGAAGTTTGAATTACTGAAGATGTCTTTTTCTTGCCTTTATATATGACTAAAAATGTGGCTAAATATAAAATTATTGGTTGGTCATTAAAACTGTAGGCAGTGCTCAGTATTTTTTTAGGAATTCAGTTTTGCAGATGGGTGTGATAACAAATTAATGTCTTTCTTTTTTCATTAATAACATTATTTTCCTGACTTCATGATTTTTGACATTAGTTTATCATTGTACCAAAAAAAAAAAAAATTAAGAAGTGTATGACTCTTCTTAGGCAGAAGGGTTAAAAAGCCTCTTATTTAGTTAATTTGAATTTGTTAAGAACACAGTGAACTTCTTTTGATCTTCATATAGTTTCACCAAGTTTTCATAATTACCACTCATTCTTCAGTAAATATTGAGACTCTTATTGCTTATTTTTCTGGTTTCCACATTCAGTATACCTAAAATCTTATTAATGATCTGTTCTGCTCCCTCTATAAAAGTTTTCTTCTGACGTAATTTTAGCTCTTTGCTCTTTTTCACTCTGCTTATGAGTTTTTCAAGTTTGACCTCTATGTTACAGTTTTAGCCATCATATCAGTTGCATCCTTAATTCAGCTGGTACAATGTTAATATATATGTAGCCTGTCCTGATTGAACTAATTTGTCTCAGCATATTGCTTTTGCTGGTGGCAATGTAAATGATACACCGTCATTATAAAATTAAGCGTATACCTCTCAAATGACACAGCACTTCACTCCTAGGTATTTATCCTAGGAATCAGAAACACAAGACTTTGAGTTTTGAGTTGAGACAGAAAGCTATAGGAGTAAGTGAGAAGCCTTGTGTATTGTGAAAGGACTTCTCTGTTTAACAAGTGGAAGCATATATAAGACACATTATTTTTCCTCAGCCTAATTTCAGGGAGCTTGTAGAATATGGCACTTCTTAAACTTTTATATAGGCTCTTTGCCATACTTAAGTTTTGATTGTGGTGGGGGTTGTTTTCAGTGTTTTTCATAGTATATTAATTTAAAAAAAAAGAAGTCAGGGGAAGGTGTGTCAGGAAACTAACATAATAATATTTATTTTATGTAAAATTAAAAAATCATAATGGGCTTTTTTGGAAGATATGAACTTAAGAATGTAGTGGTTCTAAAATAGGTCATGAGAATATCCTTGGATACTAAGTAGCTCCATCTTTCTGTGTAAGATTTGCATTTCAAGGGGTGAACAATAACTGTATTTCTGTGTCTTATTTTGTACAGTGAGGTGTTAAATAAGTGGGATGAGGAACTCCCTATTTTATTTTAAAAAATTTATAATCTGGGACTAAGGTGTTGTCTTTTGGTTAAAAGCTAGTGTTACAGTAATTTTTGCTGATTTTAATATTAATCATTAGACTTTGTCAAATGAGTTAGTAACTGAAACCAACACATTGTTCGTGGTATTACATCATTCATTCTGCATGAAACTGAGGCTGTCTCTTGTCCTCTTATTATCCCAGTAAGAATTTACACCACTTAACCAGGTATTAATCATTGGCTCTTGTGAAAGCTGGGAATGTTTGAGTCAGATGAGTGAGAGAAACAAAGACAGTGATAAAGGAGCAGAAAGCCTTTGATGGAACACATTGCCTATGAGAAGATTGGGGATAAACTCAGGATCCTTGGAAGGTAGAGCTCAGTGAAAGGATACATGCAGAAGAAGCCAGCCACATCTTCAGGTGGAGAGGAAGGAGACTGCAAGGTGTTGTTTCTAGAGGCTATCATCTTGTCTGTAAATTTAGAAGCAAGGCCATCTTCTCAGTAAATACTCCTGGAATGACTTGAGGGTAGTGAGAGAAGGAAGAAAGATTGAGAAGTTTTGATGGTAAAGTTTGGGGTCAAGTGTGGAGGAGAATGCAATAAGGAGTCATTCAGGAGGGAATTAAAGGCTTGCTGAGCAATAGAGAGGTCTTGGTGTGGTTACATGTGTATTCTGAGTCAATTACAATGGCTTTGCAACCTTTCTGGTAGTCCTTGACAGAGGGGGACAAAGGAAAATAAAATAACTGGGACAACAGTGAACTCTCAAGTGGATAGGAGACCAAGGAATTATATGGGAAAATGTAACAGGGGTCAGGAAGGCCTGATACTGAAACCAGACTAGAAATCCATGTAGCTCCACAAGATTAGCTAAATACTTAAGGTCAAAATATAGGAACATAATCTAGGAGGCATTAGTAAAGAGTGGTAACCTGTTGCCCAGTTGGCAAGCTGATAATGACAGCAGTAAAAGAGCAGTCAAGAGAAAACCTATCAGGCTAATCTAGCTTCTCCCATTACTCCTGTTAGTTGAGGGGTACTCTGTGTTGTGTGTTTTGCTTAAATCCAAGTTGGCAAACATTTTCTTACAGGGCTAGATAGTATATATGCCTTAGACAATCTGAAAATGCATTTACCTGAAAACCATAGGTCGTTGCCCAGGAACACTTGTGTGAAATCCCCATTAGAAGTCAAGGTAAAAAAAAGTATCAGTATAAACAGTGTTGCAATCCTTGTAAAAATAAACTTCCTAGCCTCCTGGATGTTGAAGAGCTGTTTTTCAATCTACCTACAGGTATCTATGTCTGTATATATGTATGTGTGTGTGTATATAGGTATATGATACTATATACCTAATACTGTTTTAGTCCTTATGAGAAACATATAGAAATTACAGAAATAATCTGTCTTCCAAGAAATGTCAATCTATTTGGAGAAGGAAATGGGAAAAGGAAGACTGGAGGGATGAAAATACTTATAAAATATCATATAGTTGGACAGTGAGTTACTGCTACAAAGGTGACTTAATGACTTTGAGTACAGAATTGCCTGTATACCAAGCAGGAGGATTTCTCTGCCTTTGGACTTGAGATTTGAGACAGTAGCCAACTGGGAACTCTTTTCTCACGTATAGCATTTCAGCTACTCTCGTGCTTTGGAAAGATGAAATAATGACTCGTTTTTCCAGGATTATTATTTCTACTGCTTAGTTCTGCTAAATGTCATAGTCTGAATAGTTATTAAAAGTCGGAAAAATAATTAAATGGACACTTTTCAGACTCAATCACATTTTGACTGGTATGATAATGGTCTCCCAAAATATTTGATGCCTTGAAAGTAGTGTCCTGCTGTATTTGATATAGACTTCTTTTTCTTCTTTTTAAATATTTTCTTGAATTATAAAATAAATTTATGTGGCAATAGATTAAGTCTGTTGATTCTATTTTGGGCAGTTATACCTAAGAAAAAGACCAGTGGATAAATCCTATTTAGTGTTTGACACATTAAAGCAGTCATTTAAAATTGTTAAACCATATTTGGAAAGTAATCAGAAAGCAGCATGTTAAAAAAAACAGGATTATAAATTTGTTCCATTTTGATATCATAGAACAGTATGTTGGAAGGACCTAGTGCTATCACTTCCTACCGGTAATTTTACAGTAAAATACAATCTGGGATTCTAGATGGAAAATTACATCATCAGTTGTTCAGTGGCATGGTGGTGTCTCTGTAAGTCTGCCTGAGCAATTTGGTTACTGCAATCAATTTGTGTTTTACTTTGCTCATTGTCAAATTCAAGATTTCTGTTGTTCTAGTTGAGCAAAAATTTTTGTATATCACGCTTTCAAGATGGTGGGTAAGATTCAAGTTGGCCTTTTAAGTTAAGATACATGTGATGTTAAGCCATCCCACAGTGTTGACAATAAACTTTCAATGACATAAAGTGAAGTGGGAAATATTCTCCCACCCTAATCTTACCCAGGGCTATTGAAAAGAGATGTTCTTCTTTAATGACAGGCACGATGAAGGAAAACTTGGTATGAAATACAATTCTAAAGAGAGTGATTCTAACTAGACTGTAATGATGGGCATCAGATGAACAGAGAAGGAAATATAATTGTAAACGGAAAAGGCAGGACTTTTTGTTTCTAACGATTCTGTTACGTTGAGAGATATTTGAGGATCTGACCACGAAGGATTCAGCCCTGAGACTGGGTTTAACATTTAAAAACATTTTTAAATATTAAAACTTAGATGAAGTCATAAAAGATATGTAATTAACTTTTGCAGATGATAGAAATATGGGAGGGAGCATTAATATGATGGATGAGAACATCAGTGTACAAGGTTAATAGCTTCAACTGATGGATTGCATCAAATTATGGGATTAAATTTGAATGTGAATATTTATTGTAAAAACCAGTTTGGACAATTTTAAGGTAGTGGAAACACAGCTTGATAGCAAACGGCGCCTTTTAGAAAGGTGAATCTGGGTATTTTTATATGACTACAAGATTAATATGAGCCAGTAGTATGAAGCAGCTGCTAAAAAATAAAAACCTTAGTCATGATAGAAACATAGTAAAGATCAAGAGAAGTCCTAGACAGTGCTCTCTTCGGCAGCACATATACTAAAAATGGGAATGATACAGAGAAGATTGGCATGGCCCCTGAGCAAGGATGACATGCACATTCGTGTAGTGTTCCATATTTTTACCTCACACCAGTCAGAATGGCTATCATTAAAATGTCTACAAATAATAAATTCTGGAGAGGGTGTGGGGAAAAGGGAACCCTCCTACACTGTTGGCAGGGATATATTTTGGTGCAGCCACTATGGGAAACAGTATGTAGGTTCCTCAAAAAACTAAAAATAGAGTTGCCATATGGTCTAACAATCCCACTGCTGGACATATATCTGGAGAAAACTCTAATTCAAAAAGACACATGCACCCCAGTGTTCATAGCAGTGCTATTTACAATAGCCAAGACATGGAAGCAACCTAAGTATCCATTGATAGATGAATGGATAAAGAAGGTGTGGTATACATGTACAATGGAATACTACTAAAAGAATGAACTAATTCCATTAAAAAGAATGAACTACCCATCTGCAGCAACATAGATGGACCTAGAGATTATCACACTAAGTGAAATAGGTCAGAAAGAGACAAATATTGTATGATATCACTAATATGTGGAATCTAAAATAGGACACAAATGAACTTGTTTATGAAACAAACAGACTCACAGACATAGAAGACAGACTTATGGTTACCAAAAAGGAAAGGGGGTGAGGGAGGGATAAATTAGGAGTTTGTGATTAGCAGATATCACTACTATATATAAAGTAGATAAACAATGAGGACCTACTGTATAGCACAGGAAACTGTATTCAATGTCCTATAATAAACCATAATGGAAGAGAATATGAAAAAGAATATATATCTATATCTATCTACCTATTTATTTATCTATCTACCCACCTACCTATAGTATAACTGAATCACTTTGCTCTACACCAAAAACTAACACAACATTGTAAATGAATTATACTTCAAAAAAATAAATAAACAGAATTTTAAAAAAAAGAATTCCTAGACACTTTGCACACTGTGATGTGCAGGCCTCATCCAGAGGGTTGTGCTGCTGTCTATGAGCCATGACTTAAGAAGAGTGCTTAATATGTCAGAGCGGGTCCAAATGAGGCTGGAGGCTGACCAGTTTTCTTCAGATATTCAAATTGCCAATGGAACAGATGCTGGAATTATTTTCTTTCAAGTAAAAGCTTCAAGAAGCAGACTTGATTCTCCTGGGAAGGCATGGGCAGCCACTGCCAGAGAGATATAATAAAGAGGAATCTTTGGTTTGGTAGAGATTAAAAGGAATAACTTCTATTTTCCTTTTAAAAGTCAAAGATGCCATGATTATTGAATGCAAATCTAAAATTTGAGAAAGCAACAAGAAAGACAATCCTGGGTAAGAACTGAGATAGGCTGTGACTGGAGGGTCTCACTCTTGATTACCTTCTGGGCCTATTAAAGCACGTTGTTTGGACCTCAGCTCTCCATTTAAAGCCTGAATTGGACTTAATTGTGATACGGTGTCAAGTGGTAAAAGAGCATATCACAAGGGGTATACAGTTAGCATTAAAAAGGGAAAGTCAGAAATAGCTTCACATGGATTTTTTTCCCAAATCAAGCAACGCAATGAAGTACAATAAAAAAGGCAGAACGCAGAACTCACAAGAAATGATGGTCTATCCCCTTTGAAGGTTTTCATGAACTATAACAGGATTATAGTTTTTTTACATTATAGTTCACTTAGAATTGAAAATGAAGGTGCCTTCGGCTACCTGACTGCCTTTATAATTTGCTTAGTGATTCGTACAATCTCATGGCAAATTGTAAGAATTTTCTTTTTCTCCTCCTTGTTTATTTTCAGAGAGATGGGTTCTGTTCTTTAGAGTTTCACAAAGATGTAGTAGATCTTAGTTTGAACAAATTGATCCTCTTATTTCTTTAGAATCTGTTATGCGTATGAAAGCTTAATCTGGTGTGGGTCAGGGCAAAGGAAATATAAGGACACTGGATAACAAAGAGACAAAAAAGGATGACTGATGTGTTACACCCTTATAAGCCTCTCTACTTCAAAAATACCAGTCTTGGATAAAGCTATTGTTGAAAGGACGCTTTATTCTCCCTCAAGTCCAATATCCAGACACACACAAGTATACACATACTCTTTTTATAATCTAGAAATGTTATAGGAATCTGAGAATACATTTTGGTATTATTAAATGACACATTGTTCAAGTCAAGGTTTTGTTTTGTTTTTTTCTTTCACGACCGAGTTTGTAGTCAATTGTCCTGTGACATTAACACATTGTTGGTATTCTTAGTTTGTTGTTAAAGAAAATATTGGGAATATTAGACATCTTCAGGGAAATTTTTAAAAAACATTACTAGATGGGTGAACGTTTATCCTTTCCAAGAATATAAAATTTGTGACTCATTTTTATCTTTGGTTTTCCACTGTAAAGAATGGGTGTCAGCTTCCTATGTAATTTTGATTTGTTTATCCAGCAGTTTTGTTTGTCCGTGCAGTTTTCTATGTGCCAATTGTGGTCAATATTTGGTTTCCATAAAAGGTATGAGTTTTCTTTGAGGCTATCTTTCTTGCCATTGCCAGACCCACAACTGATGCACCATTACTTTGACTTTTGTTCTTAATTTAAACTTGGCACAGATCCTGTCTTTGGTGTAAAACATGAAGCAAACTCCATTTTGACCTGGAATCTGGGGAGGAAATTATTTGCTTGACATTCTCTAAAGAGATATAGAGACAGGATGTTTGTGTTACTCTTATAGGGATAGAACTGCTACCTGAATGTGCCAGTACCCACAAGTTCAGGGTGGCACTGCTATTAAAAAAAAAAAAAAAAAAAAATCTAGCCAAGTCCGTTTTTCTCAGTTTATAGGTAAAAGCAGGTAAAGACACATCAAAATGTCTCTGTTTAATGGAACGCAAAGCAATCCACTTAAAAAGGCCGGAACAGGATTTAGATCCAGACTGCCTGAGTTTGAATTCTGACTCTACCACTTATATGCCCAGGCAAGTTATTTAACCTGAGTCTGTTGTGTCAGCTGTAAAGTGAGATATCAAAAGTTTCAACCTCATGGAGCTCTGGGAAGGGTTAAGGTAAGTGACTTAGAACAGGGATTGACACAGAATAGCCTCCTCCTTCTCCTCCTCATCTCTCAGAATTGAATATGCACGTTACATTCCTTTTTGGCAAGAGTATGGGATTTAGGGTCTTTAGAGAGTTAGCTTTTGACATTCTGGCCTCATTGTCACCCTGCTCTAACTTACCTAGTCAATGACATAGTCTTTACTTCTTATCTAGCAAACTGAATGGTAACCCTGTGACCTGAAGGTGCTAATACATCTCTAAGATGTGAACCATTCAGTCATATTTTATGAATAATTTAGGTCTCGTAAGCTCAGTTCATCCATACTTTGGAAATTTTTCAATCTTCTGTAAGAGCTACGTGGGGCTAGAAATTGAAACCACATAAAACAGTAAAAAAGAATTCCGACCAACTTTTACCTGTCAAATAAAGCCATTTATTCATATTTATTGAGTGTCTAGAACCTTCACAGTGGAGAAAACTACTTAATCATTCTCATGAGCTTCCTGCCTCGCACATTGTAGACACCTAATAAAATGGTTTTTTCAATTGAAGTTTATGACCAAGCTTTTCACAGGGAAGATTCCTTTTCAAATATTCTCTAAATCTCTTCTTTTAAAAGTAGATACCCGGTCAGAAGTGGAGAAGTAGCAATTGCTGAGCTTAGCAGTAGCCAAAAGCGAACTTCATCCCTAAGTCTAATGACAGCTTCTTGGATGCAGCTCACGTGTGTTTCTCTTCTCTCTCTTTTTAAAGACAATCCCTAGGTCTGGATCTACTGCTGATTTTGCAGTTTTTACTGGTTAGGTAATATTGAGAATGATGATAGCATTAAAAATGAAATGTTGTATTCTTTTTTAATCCTTTGCCCCAGATTAGTTGAAAAGGGAGAGAGAAGAGGGGGAGGTCCATTACTATTGTTCTACAACACTGAACTAATTGCTTTTTAAGAAATAGCATGAAAGTTGTACACATTATATAAAAAATTCTTGTCTAAAGTGAAATTATTTTACAGATGAAGATAATGAGTGCTTATTGAGGTAATAATGCATCGAATTATATTCAAAGGAGAATTAAATGAAAGATGTTCCGTCATTCTACACATGGTTCACTAACAGAAATTCAAGATTTTTCACATTGGTAAGACAGCCACTTTTAGTGCCACTAAATTTTGTGCCACTTTTAGTGCCACATAATTAACTGTGATTTTGAGTCTTCACATATGGAAAAAAATTAGGCTAGTATACTTGTTTGTTTCAGAAACAGTTAATAATTTTTACTTTATCACTGAAATGATGTATATTTCTGAATGAGCTTCTCCAGAGGCATGTCACAGGCATCTCATCATTCAGTATCACCCTGCCTTTCTGTCAGTTTTAGCCATTTAGAGCCCCTATTTTGGCCATTAACTCTCAGGTCCTTCACTCTCCTCAAGCTAATCTTGACATAGGATTAGGAATACCAAAGCTTCCAGTCACAAGGAACCAGTGTCAAAGAGATTAACTGAATTATCTGTTGGCTTAATTCCCCATTCATGCTCATGTGGGAAGGGAATAACAATATATGTGAGAGTTCTTTTACAGCTATACTCCAATACAAGCAACGGCTATTACCATTTCCCTATATTGGATCATTATGGTGACCTTCATTGCTCCTAAAGAACTCCTTTACCTAGTCTTTCTCTTCCATGGTCTCAATTCGTAGCATACAAATGTAGTTCTCTGTTTCTGTACAGCCCAGACTTTGAGGTTAATTGAATAACTAATTCTTACCTACTAAAATTGGGTAGCTGCAGAAAGCAAGCTTCTTAATCAAAATTTCGTGTTTCTTGCTGCTACTAAAATAGGCAGGAAGGCAGGCCTGTTAACCGGTATTAGTGAGACTTTATGAAAATCCCAGGAAAACGTTAATGTTCCTTTTGGCTGTGCTTCCAATGAATTAGCTGTTTATGTGAAACTTTGCCTGTATTGCTCATGAGACCAATGATGCTATGAGGTTTTTTTCCCCTCTGCCTTGGAAAAAAGTGTTGCCAGAGTCGTGTTCCTTATGATATTGTTACTTTGCTCCTGATTTTGCACTCAACTCAAAGACATAATCAGGTAGTGTTGGGTGAAAATTGTTGGCATGAATAGAGAATCTTTTATCAAAAGATTTAAATATGATATCCTAAACGATAAGTTTCTTTCCTGGATTAAAAAACAAAAACCCAATAACTTAATTTTCCCTTATTTCAAAGTTAGCTATGAAGGTAAGCCTACAGGTAAACCTTTTCATACAGATGTGTATCTCACCATCTTGGTATTTCTAAGCCTCTTTTTCCTGAAATCTGTTTTACTCAGACTTTTTTTTTTTCCTAATAGACGATTTCTGAAATTGATGCAGATCTCTTATATCACAATTAATAATTTCCAGTTTATTTTTTTCTAATAAGGCTCTTCTTTTATTATTATTATTTTTTTTTTTATTGGAGTATAGTTGCTTTACAATATTGTGTTAGTTTCTGTTGTACAACAAAGTGAATCAGCTATATGTTACATACATCCCCTCCCTCTTGGACCTCCATCCCACCCCTCTAGGTCACCACAGAGCACCAAGCTGAGCTCCCTGTGCTACACAGCAGGTTCCCACTAGCTATCTATTTTACACATGGTAGTGTATACATGTCAATCCTAATCTCCCAATTCATCCCACCCTCCCCTTCCCCCCTGTGTCCACACATCCGTTCTCTATGTCTGCGTCTCTATTCCTGCCTTGCAAATAGGAAATACATGACTTTAATTTAATATAGGCTACATATATTTTGACCTGTTTGCTCATCCATATCTACCATCTACCATGTTCTGGGCGTGTGAAGGGTACAAAGCCCTCTGCCTTTATTTGGTGTGAGTTACAGTCTCCTTTTTGAGAAACTATTGGAGAGTAACATTAATGGGTTAAAATAATGTCAAATTAGAAATCCTTTTAAGACATATTTAAGGATAAATATTACTTTAAAGATCTTAATACACTATAGGGAAGCACAGGAAAAAGCCTAAAATACTAACTTAGAATGGGCTTGGCAAGAGAAATATCAACTTTGGAATCCTAGCACTGTTACTTAACAGGCACAAATTACACATGCCTTTTTGCATTCTCATTTTGTTTTCTCTAAAAAATAGAGGTAATAAAAGTATCATCTTTGTAGAGGTGTGTGAGAACTATGTTATATAATATGCACAACTACTGCTACCCAGTAGGTTCTTAATGCATTTTGCCTTTATTTTTATTACCAATGTTATTAAAAACTAGATTTTATGGAAATTAAGTAGACTTATAAAAATTAGAACACTATAAGATAGAATAATCTTTCAGAATGTTGGCTTATATGGTTTTTTAAGTTTATGTATGTCATACTTATTTGACTGTCAAATTTATTTTTAAAATTTCAATTATCTCTTATCTCCAGGAAGCATGTATTTTTATTTTTCTACGCAGTATGTTGTCCTCCTTATTATTCTGGACATGGGAATAAAGGAGTGCTTGGAAATGTCTAGACTGTCTTGGCCATTCTCTTGTTACATTCAGTGATGTCAGTAAGACAGGCTTCTTCAGGAGCTGTGTAGTTTATGAGTCTGGAGTGTCATATAAAAAAGAAATATCCATAACTCTATATTTTATGGCTGGAGGTTATATAAAGATTCTTGGTTGACTTTCTTTTGAGATTGAGTATTTCAGTAATGGTTTAAAATTGACATTCTGAATTATTATGTTATTAATTTGCATTATTCTTATTTTCTTACTTGAAAGTAAAGAGCTCCTAATAACCAAAATATAGATGTACTTTGGAAGTCTTTGACATATACAGTGTCCACCAAATATTTCCACCTATTGTTAATAGGTACATTTCAGCTAGACTATTTTATTTTTAGGCTAATTCTTTTTTACTTTACTTTTTTATCATCTTTATTGGAGTATAATTGCTTTACTATGGTGTGTTACTTTCTGCTTTATAGCAAAGTGAATCAGCTATACATATACATATATCCCCATATCTCCTCCCTCTTGTGTCTCCCTCCCACCCTCCCCATCCCACCCCTCTAGGTGGTCACAAAGCACTGAGATGATCTCCCTGTGCTACGCGGCTGCTTCCCAGTACCTATCTGTTTTACATTTGGTAGTGTATATATGTCCATGCCACTCTCTCACTTCGTCCCAGCTTACCCTTCCCCCTCCCTGTGTCCTCAAATCCATTCTCTACATCTGCATCTTTATTCCTGTCCTGCCCCTAGGTTTTTCAGAACCTTTTTTTTTGTTTGTTTTTAGATTCCATATGTATGTCTTAGCACATGGTATTTGTTTTTTTCTTTCTGACTTACTTCACTCTTTATGACAGACTCTAAGTCCATCCACCTCACTACAAATAACTCAATTTCGTTTCTTTTTATGGCTGAGCAATAAGGCAAGAATGTACAATGGAGAAAAGACAGCCTCTTCAATAAGTGGTGCTGGGAAAACTGGACAGCTACATGTAAAAGAATGAAATTAGAACACTCCATAACACCATACACAAAAATAAACTCAAAATGGATTAAAGACCTAAATGTAAGGCCAGACACTATAAAGCTCTTAGAGGAAAACATAGGCAGAACACTCTATGACATAAATCACAGCAAGATCCTTTTTGACCCACCTCCTAGAGAAATGGAAATAAAAACAAAAATAAACAAATGGGACATAATGAAACTTCAAAGCTTTTGCACAGCAAAGGAAACCATAAACAAGATGAAAAGACAACCCTCAGAATGGGAGAAAATATTTGCAAATGAAGCAACTGACAAAGGATTAATCTCCAAAATTTACAAGCAGCTCGTGCAGCTCGATGTCAAAAAAACAAACAACCCAATCCAAAAATGGGCAGAAGACCTAAGTAGACATTTCTCCAAAGAAGATATACAGATTGCCAACAAACACATGAAAGGGTGCTCAACATCACTAATCATTAGAGAAATGCAAATCAAAACTACCATGAGGTATTATCTCATACCGGTCAGGATGGCCATCGTCAGAAAATCTACAAACAATAAATGCTGGAGAGGGTGTGGAGAAAAGGGAACCCTCTTGGCACTGTTGGTGGGAATGTAAACTGATACAGCCACTATGGAGAACAGTATGGAGGTTCCTTAAAAAACTAAAAATAGAACTACCTACCATATGACCCAGCAATCCCACTACTGGGCATATATCCTGAGAAAACCATAATTCCAAAAGAGTCATGTACCACAATGTTCACTGCAGCTCTATTTTCAATAGTCAGGACATGGAAGCAACCTAGTGTCCATCAACAGATGAATGGATAAAGAAGATGTGGCACGTACATACAGCTACACTATTTATTTAACTGTTCCCTACCATTTAAGAAAAAATTACATTTAGTAGATTTATCTCATTCCTGAAAAGATTCTTCTCTGTTATTTAACTTGCTAGAAACTCCTAACTTCACTCTTAGCTTAAGATTTCAGTTACTACTTCCTTAAGACTAAAACCTCCCAGTTTGCAACGTATTCGACACACCGTTTACGTCTATTCGTTGGCCTTTCCTAGTTTATACTACAGTCACAAATTTAGAGCTTTATTTCTTGCTCATGTTCAGTATTGTGTGAGGCTCCCCTTCATGTCCCTTCATGGTGGGACACAAGCTGAGGGGCAACCCTTTCCTGGGCCATGCCAAGATGGTGACAGATTGGAAAAAGAGATTGTGAGACTACATGCTGGCTCTTACAGCTTCTGCTCGCACGAGGCCTGTGTCTCATATCTTTTCCACTCATATTTCATGATCCAAAGTCAGTCACATGGCCAAGCCTGATGATAATGTGATGGAAAGTATCGCTTCCTGCAGCATTGGGCCTGGTTTGTAGGGGAGGGGAGCAGCAAGAATGTTTAGGCAAAATTATAGTCCACCACACTACCTCAGTATTGCTTTCTTGACATGTTGAAATGTGCCTTCCTCGCTATAATTCGAAAATACCATGTATTCACTTTTTAAACATATATTAAGCATTAACTATTATATATTCCCCATAGTCAGTGATTGTACAGACTTTAATATTAAGGACCATAAACTGAACGAAGAGTCTGCTGATGTGTTTAGCTGTTGTCCTCCTGATATTTCTATACATATTGAATAATTTTCATAATGTTTTCCATGATACTGTTTTCACTCACCTTTTGTGATGCCAAAAGGTGACTTGGACTTTTTAAATAAGAGAGATGGGATTGGAATTCTACCTCTGTGATTCATTAGCAATGTGATCTTAGTTATTAATTCTCCTTGATCTCCCGTTTCCTCAGTACTCTGGGATTATACAAAACATGTGAATCACCTGGTCAATCACCTTGATGCATTATAAGTTTTCAAGCAAGTCATATCTTGTATCACTTCCACCATAACCCTCTAGGAACTCTCATTTCACTCAGAATTAAAACAGAAGCCCTTTTTGTGTTCTATAAACTCCACGATGATCTGTCCCCATGGTTCTCACCCTTGCTTACTTTGCTCCAACTATGTTGGGCTTCTCGATAATCCAAAACACAAAAAGCACAGGCCAGGCTTGGCACTTCTGCTACTGACGTTCCCGCTGGAATGTTATTTCTTTAAATATCTACAAGACTTGTCTCATCATTTTTTTCTGCTTAAATGTCATCTCATTAGAAAGGCCTCTGGCCACTGTGTTTAAGATATCACCTCTTCTATCACTCTCTAACTTCTTACCTTGACATATGTTTTCTATTTTGATTTATCATCATGAGACATATATATATGTGTGTGTGTTTGTTTACTGGTTTATGATTTTTTCCTCCCTCTAGAAGTTAAACTTCATAAGAACAGAGACTATTTTGTATACTGTACATTCTACCACCTACAATGCTTCCTGGCCCATAGTAGGTGATTAGTAATTGATGAGTAAATAAATTTAACTTATGTCATTCAGGAGAATAAATAATAAGATTAAACAGAGAAAAAAAGACAGGTTCCTAGTATCTTCTATTTATTACTCAATACCAGAAAACATGACTGAGACATAATTATGGAATATCTATATTTATCTTCTAAGTCACTACCCAATTTTTTTTTGAATTTTTGAATTTTATTTAATGTATTTTTTTATACAGTAGGTTCTTATTAGTCATCTATTTTATACACATCAGTGTATACATGTCAATCCAATTCTCCCAATTCATCACACAACCACCCCCACCTGCCACTGCTTTCCCCCACTTGGTGTCCATACGTTTGTTCTCTACATCCGTGTCTCAATTTCTGCCCTGCACAGAAATTCATCTGTACCATTTTTCTAGCTTGCACATATATGCGTTAATATGCGATATTTGTTTTTCTCCTTCTGGCTTACTTCACTCTGTATGACAGTCTCTAGGTCCATCCATGTCTCTACAAATGACTCAATTTCTTTTCTTTTTATGGCTGAGTAATATTCCATTGTATATATGTACCACATCTTCTTTATCCATTTGTCTGTTGATGGACATTTAGATTGCTTCCATGTCCTGGCTACTGTAAATAGTACTGCTATGAACATGGGGGTGCATGTATCTTGTTGAATTATGGTTTTTCTCTGGGTATATGCCCAGTAGTGGGATTGCTGGGTCATATGGTACTTCTGTTTTTAGTTTTTTAAGGAACCTCCATATGTTCTCCATAGTGGCTGTATCAATTTACATTCCCACCAACAGTGCAAGAGGGTTCCCTTTTCTCCACACCCTCTCCAGCATTTATTGTTTGTAGATTTTCTGATGATGGCCATTCTGACTGTTGTGAGGTGATACCTCATTGTAGTTTTGATTTGCATTTCTCTAATAATTAGTGATGTTGAGCAGCTTTTCATGTGCATCTTGGCCATCTGTATGTCCTCTTTGGAGAAATGTCTATTTAGGTCTTCTGCCCATTTTTGGATTGGGTTCTTTGTTTTTCTAATATTGAGCTGCATGAGCTGTTTATATATTTTGTAGATTAACCCTTTGTCCATTGCTTCGTTTGCAAATATTTTCTCCCATTCTGAGGGTTGTCTTTTCATCTTGTTTGTAGCTTCCTTGGCTATGCAAAAGCTTTTAAGTTTCATTAGGTCCAATTTGTTTTATTTTTTTTTTATTTCCATTACTCTAGGAGGTGGATCGAAAAAGATCTTGCTGTGATTTATGTCAAAGAGTGTTCTTCCTATGTTTTCCTCTAAGAGTTTTGTAGTGTCCAGTCTTACATTTAGTTCTCTAATCCATTTTGAGTTTATTTTTGTGTATGGTGTGAGGGAGTATTCTAATTTCATTCTTTTACATGTAGCTGTCCAGTTTTCTTAGCACCACTTATTGAAGAGGCTGTCTTTTCTCCATTGTATATCCTTGCCTCTTTTGTCATAGATTAGTTGACCATAGGTGCGTGGGTTTGTCTCTGGGCTTTCTATCCTGTTCCATTGAGCTATATTTCTGTTTTTGTGCCAGTGTCTTGATTACTGTAGCTTTGTAGTATAGTCTGAAGTCAGGGAGTCTGATTCCTCCAGCCCCGTTTTTTTCCCTCAAGACTAATTTGGCTATTTGGGGTCTTTTGTGTCTCCATACAAATTTTCTGTTCTAGTTCTGTAAAAAATGCCATTGGTGATAAGGATTGCATTGAATCTGTAGATTGCTTTGGGTAGTATACTCATTTTCATAATATTGATTATTCCAATCCAAGAACATGGTATATCTCTCCATCTGTTGGTATCATCTTTAATTTCTTTCAACATTGTCTTATAGTTTTCTGCATACAGGTCTTTTGTCTCCCTAGGTAGGTTTATTCCTAGGTATTTTATTCTTTTTGTTGCAATGGTAAATGGGAGTGTTTCCATAATTTCTCTTTCAGATTTTTCATAATTAATGTATAAGAATGCAAGAGGTTTCTGTGCATTCATTTTGTATCCTGCAACTTTACCAGATTCATTGATTAGCTCTAGTAGTTTTCTGGTGGCATCTTTAGGATTCTCTATGTATAGTATCATGTCACCTGCAGACAGTGACAATTTTACTTCTTCTTTTCCAATTTGTATTCCTTTTATTTCTTTTTCTTCTCTGATTGCCATGGCTAGGACTTCCAAAATTATGTTGAATAATAGTGACGAGAGTGGACAACCTTGTCTTGTTCCTGATCTTAGAGGAAATGCTTTCAAATTTTTCACTATTGAGAGTGATGTTTGCTGTCGGTCTGTCGTATATGGCCTTTACTGTTTACTGAACCTACCTACTGTTGAGGTAGGTTCCCTCTATGCCCACTTTCTGGAGAGTTTTTATCATAACTGGGTGTTGAATTTTGTCTAAAGCTTTTTCTGCATCTATTGAGATGATCATATGGTTTTTCTTCTTCAGTTTGTTAATATGGTGTATCACATTGACTAATTTGCGTATATTGAAGAATCCTTGCACCCCTGGGATAAATCCCACTTTATCGTGGTGTATGATCCTTTTAATGTGTTGTTGGATTCTGTTTGCTAGTATTTTGTTGAGGATTTTTGCATCTATATTCATCAGTGATATTGGTCTGTCATTTTCTTTTTTTGTAGTATCTTTGTCTGGTTTTGTTATCAGGGTGATGGTGGCCTCATAGAATGAGTTTGGGAGTGTTCCTTCCTCTGCAACTTTTTGGAAGAGTTTGAGGAGGATGGATGTTAGCTCTTCTCTAAATGTTTGGTAGAATTCACCTGTGAAGCCATCTGGTCCTGGACTTTTGTTTGTTGGAAGATTTTTAATCACAGTTTCAATTTCAGTGCTTGTGATTGGTGTGTTCATATTTTCTATTTCTTCCTGGTTCAGTCTTGGAAGGTTATACCTTTATAAGAATTTGTCCATTTCTTCCAGGTTGTCCATTTTATTGGCATAGAGTTGCTGGTAGTAATCTCTTAGGATGCTTTGTATATCTGTGGTGTCTATTGTAACTTCTCCTTTTTCACTTCTAATTTTATTGATTTGAGTCCTCTCCCTCTTTTTCTTGATGAGTCTGGCTAATGGCTTATAAATTTTGTTTATCTTCTCAAAGAACCAGTTTTTAGTTTTATTGATCTTTGCTATTGTTTTCTTTGTTTCTATTTCATTTATTTCTGCTGTGATCTTTATGATTTCTTTCCTTCTGCTAACTTTGGGTTTTGTTTGTTCTTCTTTCTCTAGTTCCTTTAGGTGTAACGTTAGATTGTTTATTTGAGATTTTTCTTGTTTCTTGAGGTAGGCTTGTATAGCTATATACTTCCCTCTTTGAACTGCTTTTGCTGCATCCCGTAGGTTTTAGATTGTCGTGTTTTCATCGTCATTTGTCTCTAGGTATTTTTTGATTTCCTCTGATTTCTTCAGTGCTCTATTGGTTATTTAGTAACGTATTGTTTAGCCTCCATTTGTTTGTGTTTTTTTACGTTTTTTTCCCTGTAATTGATTTCTCGTCTCATAGCGTTGTGGTCAGAAAAGATGCTTGATATGATTTCAATTTTCCTAATTTTACTGAGGCTTGATTTGTGACCCAGGATGTGATCTGTCCTGGAAAATGTTCCGTGTGCACTTGAGAAGAAAGTGCAATCCACTGTTTTAGGATGCAATGTCCTATAAGTATCAATTAAATCTCTCTGGTCTATTGTGTCATTTAAAGCTTGTTTTTCCTTATTAATTTTCTGTTTGGATGATCTGTACATTGGTGTAAGTGAGGTGTTAAAGTCCCCCATTATTATTGTGTTACTGTCGATTTCCTCTTTAACAGCTGTTAGCAGTTGCCTTATGCATTGAGGTGGACCTATGTTGGGTACATATATAGTTATAATTGTTATATCTTCTTCTTGGATTGGTCCCTTGATCATTATGTAGTGTCCTTCCTTGTCTCTTGTCACATTCTTTATTTTAAAGTGTATTTTATCTGATATGAGTATTGCTACTCATATGCTACTCATATGTTCCTATTACTATTTTCTTAACTGTTTTGGGTTAGTTTTTGTAGGTCCTTTTCTTCTCTTGTGTTTCCCACTTAGAGAAGTTCCTTTAGCATTTGTTGTAGAGCTGGTTTGGCGGTGCTGAATTCTCTTAGCTTTTGCTTGTCTGTAAAGCTGTTGATTTCTCCATCAAATCTGAATGAGATCCTTGCCGGGTAGAGTAATCTTGGTTGTAGGTTCTTCCCTTTCATCCCTTTAAGTATATCATGCCACTCCCTTCTGGCTTGTAGAGTTTCTGCTGAGAAGTCAACTGTTAACCTTATGGGAGTTCCCTTGTATGTTATTTGTCGTTTTTCCCTTGCTGCTTTCAATAATTTTTCTTTGTCTTTAATTTTTGCCAATTTGATTACTGTGTGTCTCGGCGTGTTTCTCCTTAGGTTTATCCTGTATGGGACTCTCTGCGCTTCCTGGACTTGGGTGGCTATTTCCTTTCCCATGTTAGGGAAGTTTTCGACTATAATCTCTTCAAATATTTTCTTGGGTCCTTTCTGTCTCTCTTCTCCTTCTGGGACCCCTATAATGCGAATGTTGTTGTGTTTAATGTTGTCCCAGAGGTCTCTTAGGCTGTCTTTATTTCTTTTCATTCTTTTTTCTTTATTCCGTTCCACAGCAGTGAATTCCACCATTCTGTCTTCCAGGTCACTTATCTGTTCTTCTGCCTCAGTTATTCTACTATTGATTTCTTCTAGTGTAGTTTTCATTTCAGTTATTGTATTGTTCATCTCTGTTTGTTTGTTCTTGAATTCTTCTAGGTCTTTGTTAAACATTTCTTGCATCTTCTCGATCTTTGCCTCCATTCTTATTCCGAGGTCCTGGATCATCTTCACTATCATTATTCTGAATTCTTTTTCTGGAAAGTTGCCTATCTCCACTTGATTTAGTTGTTTTTCTGGGGTTTTATCTTGTTCCTTCATCTGGTATATAGCCCTCTGCCTTTTCATCTTGTCTATCTTTCTGTGAATGTGGTTTTTGGTCCACAGGCTGCAGGATTATAGTTTTTCTTGCTTCTGCTGTCTGCCCACTGGTGGTTGAGGCTATCTAAGAGGCTTTATGGAAGGCTCTGGTGGTGGGTAGAGTTGACTGTTGCTGTGGTGGTCAGAGCTCAGTAAAACTTTAATCCACTTGACTGTTGATGGGTGGGGCTGGGTTCCCTCCCTGTTGGTTGTTTGGCCTGAGGCAACCCAACACTGGAACCTACCTGGGCTCTTTGGTGGGGCTAATGACGGACTCTGGGAGGGCTCTCGCCAAGGAGTACTTCCCAGAACTTCTGCTTCCAGTGTCCTTGTCCCCACGGTGAAACAGAGCCACCCCCCGCCTCTGCAGGAGATCTTCCAACACTCGCAGGTAGGTCTGGTTCAGTCTTCCCCTGGGTCACTGCTCCTTCCCCTGTGTCCTGATGTGCACACTATTTTGTGTGCACCTTCCAAGAGTGGGGTCTCTGTTTCCCCCAGTCCTGTCGAAGTCCTGCAGTCAATTTCCACTAGGCTTCAAAGTCTGATTCTCTATGAATTCCTCCTCCCGTTGCCGGATCCCCAGGTTGGGAAGCCTGACGTGGGGCTCAGAACCTTCACTCCAGTGGGAGGACTTCTGTGGTATAAGTGTTCCCCAGTCTGTGAGTCACCCACCCACCAGTTATGGGATTTCATTTTACTCTGATTGTGCCCCTCCTACCGTCTCATTGTGGCTTCTCCTTTGTCTTTGGATGTGGGGTATCTTTTTTGGTGAGTTCCAGTGTCTTCCTGTCGATGATTGCCCAGCAGCTAGTTGTGATTCTGGTGGTCTCGCAAGAGGGAGTGCTAAATGTTATTTCTTATAGGTGGAAACTGGTTTATTTGAAATGTAAACTGCACTTAAGCAGTTGGGCTAAAGATAGTAGTAAAATTGCTTCCTTTCTTGGAAAATAGGTAAAAGAAAAAAAAATCAAGCAGTACGTTGAATTTAGAGCAGTGAATTTAATAATGAAGTTAAATTTCACAATATCTGAAAAATTTAAGAACCTAAGGTATTTTACTTAAGGAGCTAAGGCTTTTCATTTAAGCCAAGGTGTAATTTCAATGTATCATCAGTATAAAATTGTTAATAAGATAATTTATATTTTTAATATTAATTCTTTGAAATCTGATGTGTATTTAGACTTACCACATTTCTCAGCTTGGATTGGCCACATTTCTAGTGGTCAGTTACCACTTGTGGCTGATAGCTACCAAATTGGATCTTACAGTGCCAATCTAACCGGTCATACCAATACAGGAGGATGCTAGCGAGGGCTACTCTTCGTTGCCGTGCGCGGGCATCTCATTGCGGTGGGTTGTCTTGTTGCGGAGCACAGGCTCTAGGTGCGCAGGCTTCAGTAGTTGTGGCACGTGGGCTCAATAGTTGTGGCTCACGGGCTCTAGAGTGCAGGCTCAGTAGTTGTGATGCACAGGCTTAGTTGCTCCACAGCATATGGGATCTTCACGGATCAGGGCTCGAACCCGTGTCGCCTGCATTGGCAGGCGGATTCTTAACCACTGCGCCACCAGGGAAGCCCCTCATTGCATCTTTATTTCACTGCTATCATGTTATTTTTTTTTCAAGTTTGATAGACAAAAAACAGTGTTTCATCATTTTTAATTTCTGTTTTTGATTAGCAGGAATATTTATCATAACTAATAGTTATTGAGAGCCACCTATGTGCTAGGATTGTAGTAGTTGCTTTATTAATGTTATCTCGCTCTTCACAAAGATATGAAGATGTATTAAAGGGAAAAGGGGGCCCAGAAGGTTTCCAAAATTTGCCAGACTCACACAGCTTAAAGTGGCAGAGCTGGGATCTCAGATCTTTGTTTTTGACTGACTTAGGAATTTATGTAGGGCCAGTAGTCTTGAGATTCCAGGGAGCTATAAATTGAACTTTATTTCATAGGCAGTGAAACTATGTTAATTGAAATCAGTGTGAAACTCTAAATATAGTCCTCTGATTCTTAGGTAACTCCTCAAATAAATTCATCCCTGGTGCCCAATATAGCTGAAGTTAACCTGAGAAATGGGCTCTAAATGGATTAAATGTCATTATTTTGGTTACCTGCTATGTTTGTTCAAATGAACAAGTATTAATTAACTCTATTGTGGATATTCACCACTCTACTAACAAATATGCAGGAGTTAAATAAGGTTGCTTATTGATGAAGACCATCTGATTTTAAAAATATTTCTAGATTATATTTCAGTTTGATTCTAGAGGAATCAAAGACTTTTTCCTAGTAGTCCGTCTGCCCTGTACTGCTGTTTTTCTGGATTCTAAAGTGCTGTCACATAACTTCTGCTTGAAGTTATGCTTCAGTATGCAGTGGGTTCCTGTTTGCAGCAGAAGCCCAAAAAGTGAATTGAGTGTCCTCTTTGTTAGTATATATTAATGTATAAGTGCTTCTTTCCCAGGATCAGTTTTAAATCCAAGGGAGCTGGAACCTTTTTAGTGGTGATTTGAACCTCCTAGACTGTTGAACGTTGTGAACATCAGATCTCTGGTATAGAATATGTTTAATGTTTTGAATCTCCATTAGCACCAATATGAAATCCAGATATGGCAGGAAATAGCAGTAGTGTATGAGGAAAGCAGCCTCTTTTGAGTCACTGAGTAGCCATGTAAAAAAAGTTTTGAATCTTACTCTAAAATAATTTTCCTTTTGTCAGGATTTTAGTTACACATTCAGGTGGAGAGCATTTTTATGCTGAGGAAATATCTTGGCCTTGGTCCCACTGTCCTGAATGGAATAGGAATGGGCAGATGGATTTCTGGGAACCACAGAGCAGCATGCAAGTTTGCTTTGGAGACAGGGTTTCTTGCCATGCATGTGAATTTCAAAGTGAAATGTTAACCTGCTTTAGCATCTCTAAGCCTTCATTGTTGGTTTTGGCTATTGTTTAGTGACACTTGTACTACCAGCAGTTGGAGAGTTTGCAAAGGCGTCTGTAGTCTTGTTTTTAATATTACTCTAGCTGTCAGTAAGTAGAACTTCAAAGCCATCATTTTGAAGAAGTTGCATTGAAAATGAACTCCATTTTAGATGAAATTCTTGGTCAAAGCAAGAGAAACATTATCATAAAAGTTTTATGACTTTTTCAGTGTTGACTTACAGGGTAGGATTCAGTATGAACCCAGGACAACATAGAGCATACAGAGACTGGAAGGAAGGTAGAAGGTCACAGCCCTGGGTCACTAGGATGCCAAAACTTCTACCAAGCTCAAATGTGATTCAAGAAACTGTGTGTACCAGGAGTTAGGACCATAGTTAGTTCTGAGTGATAAGGTTTTTCCAGGCAAATGGATTTCTAGGAAACAAAGTTAAGTAATGTTAAGCTCTGACCACTTTAAAAGCAAAAGAAAACTCACCCTCCTACTGCTATCTTTCTGACTGAGGCCTTAAAGCTTACCCCAGGTTTCAGGTCAGGCTACTTAGCATTAGCAAAGATGCGAGAAACTAGAGAATTCCGGAAGAGGCCATATCCTCCACAAAGATTCTGTGGGCTTCCCCAGGAAGCGAGAATTTCTAGTTACATCTCTGCAAAGGGTCCTTTGTTTTGTTTTGTATTTTTGATTGCACATATCGCAGGAAGTACAGGTAGGTATACAGCAAGTAGCAGGTATTTGACAGTGTAGGCCGGAGATGGGGGACATATTAGAAGCAAGGTGCTAATCCACAAAGAGTGCTTCACATGCATTAGAGGGGTTTCTGAGTGCCCATCACTAAATGCATTTCAAAGTGGAGTTCTTGTCCCAGAAAAGTCCAAAATCTCAGGCATGGTCATGAATCAGGGAAACTTTAGGGGAAATGTGGCAGTAGCCCAAGTCTTTTTACGACTACAGTAGGGACTATCAGGAAGACTACCTCCCTATGCACGGATACTGGTTGATACAAGAAAAGAGGGGGGTGATCCAGGACCCTATATGTTATGAGGAGCACCATATCCTGGCAGTTGACCATAGGACTGACTGTAGGAGAGTACTGATCATCTAAACCAAGGTTGATCCAGGCACACAACCTGAAAGTCAGTGGTCGCAGTGACCCCTGCTGTGATTGGTTGTCATGGACATAAAGAATACACTGGCTCTCTACTAGACCTAGTAGGAAGAGACCAGGCATATCTATAGATCACCCCCTCAGGTAGATCCTAAAAACAATATGAATAAGAAAAACAATTTACCATTTAAAAAAAAAAAAGCCGATCAGAGATTATATTAGTACAGTGCCTAACACGTTCACTGTTCAACTTTCCCTCCTTTCACTCTACTTGTCTCTGCTAGGTTGTTACATGTTAAGAGAACAATATATAGTGGCACTGTTAATAATTCCATTTGAATTCAAATTTACTTCAAAATCAGATATGTATCTTTCAAAATAAAGAGATGGCATATTTGAGAATATCTTAGGCTGATGATGGTAATGATGTTTTTGTCCAGAATACTTACACTTTTACCTGCATAACGGTGGAATTACATGAAGGTAGTGATGGAACTGGATGATTCAGAGGAGAGAAGAGTGAAGGAAACAGAATAAACCACAGATTCTAGAAACTACAATGCACGGTTTCCCCTGTTACTATAGTAGGAGCACTCACAGTCATTGCACACAGCCATGTGGCTTAGTTAGCTTAACAGAATAATGGAAGAACAACAATCTTAGAAGATTCTTAAAACTCTATTTCAATGGGATTTTTCCCCAAAATTGACAGCTTATGTGCATATTAATATTTTTAACTCATAAATCTCTATCAGCTTCATACTTTTATTCTGAGAAACCCTAAGCAATGCCTTGTTGAAACCTGGAGTTACATAGAGAACTACTTTGAAACCACTTTGGGAATTCCACTGTCTCTCCCCAAGGAAGGAGAGGTGGAAGACTGTTATAATTCTGTAACATCCTGAAGATCATCTGCTTCACTGCGCTACACTGTGCAACTATCAAATCCCAACCTTCCTGACGTTTGTGTTCTTTGAACTCTCTTATCATGGAAATGTTCAAAAGATGACTGTTCCACATATGAACAGGGTTAACTGCTACAAAGTTCTTAGTTGACAGAACTCTTCCTCCTTAAAATTCCACCCATCTCTTCAAGTTCTTTATTGTTAAATGGACAATTTTATGCTAATTGATTATTCTGCACTGTGACACGACCGTTATTACTTTCAGTGCCATAAAGCTTCAGAACCTATTTATATTGAAACAACATACATATTGCCTCTACAGTTCCATGATGCCATTTATTAAATGCTCATTGGATTATTCACGACACTGTATTATCCATTGTTCTTCCCATGAATACTGGCCTCTGGTGGCTCCCTCAGAGGTTGTTCCTATAAACACTAATAACCATGAATGGACCTCTTAGAATGTGGAGGGAAATGTGAACCATAATTTGTTTCCTAGTCATGTTAAATTGAGAATTTAGAGTGTGAACTGAGAATAACATATCCATCTTTCAATTATACCTTTTCATGAACTCTTTAGGCCATAATAAGTGCATTCCTCGATTGTGATCATTTTGAATGTTAACCGTACCCCTCTCTTCTACACAAGGCCACCCATAGGGCAGGGGTGAGGGGACCTTGGGTAGAGTGAGAGAAGTTGCCTCTTCATACAAGGAATATCTCTCCCTTGGCCATACAGCTGACGACCGACCTGGGGAAGCACATCAGTAGGAAGTAAGAGAGGATATTGATCACAAGGACTCATTGGCATTAGGGAAAAACGGTCTTGAAAGGCCTTTGAGAAGATAGATATGGCCACTACTAGAAGACTTTCTGACAATTAGCAAATGGGGAGGGATGGCAGCTCTGGATGCAGTGGGCAATGAGTCCACAGGATAAAGAATGCCTGCTGCTACCCCTGCTACCCTTAAGTGCTACAGACCAGCATCATCACCACAGTTGGAACATGGGCAAACTGATGCATGGGCCCATGAAGCTCAAGGCTAGTGGTAGACCTTTGGTTGCCCAGAACCTGAACTTGCCCTCTGTCCAACATGAATAAACATTGTTCAAGATCATTTACGTTTGCACCATTTTTGCAACCTAACCTTGTACAACCTTATGGAAGAAATAGTACACTGACCAGTGGGAGGGATCCTTTTCCAGGCTGCTCTCCTGGAACTAGAACAAGGTCACTAAGCCCTGAAATAGGTGTGAATCCCTAAACTAATCGGAACAACTGGTTCACCCCATACTTGGGATAAAGCATTGGAGAAGACCTCAAATAGAGGAAACAGGAATAGGTCCAATACAGTTCTGGTCTGAATTCGGGGTTCCACACCCAGATAGCACTGCAGACCCTGGCACGCTCCAGGCACCAGAGAAGGGCTTCTTTAGAAAATTTCAGTGAAGTGGTATAATGTTTTAGTTATGCAAGAGGAATAAGTTCTAGAAATTTGCTGTACAACATAGCACCTATAGTTAATAATGCTGTATTGCACACTTAAAAATTTGTCAAGAGGATAGACCTCATGTTAAGTGTTCTTACCACACACACACAAAACAGGAAGGAAACTTTCGGAAGTGATGGATATATCTGTTACTTTGTGGTGATGGCTTTCTGGCTTTATGCATATGTCCAAACTCATGAAACTGTAAATCAGATATGCGTAGTTTTTTGGTATATCAATTATACATCAATAAACTTATTTTAAGAAGAAAAGAAACGCGTTCAAAGAAGGCACTTCAAGTGTGGGAGCCCCTGAAGACTGGGGCTCAGGGCAGGGGCCTCACTTGCCTGGTTGTACAAGGTGTTACTGCCCATTAGAGCTGTTTAATTGTGTAAAAAGTTTTCTTCTTGGTTCTAAGTTATCTTTTCTTGTCCTTCTCAATTTCTTCCAGTCTTCCCACAAGTGGATGAATGCCTTCTGAAGTATAACGACATTGTAGATGCCATTCCTTTATGTGTGTGAACATCTGTGCATGGGCACTGTCCTTCCTAATTAAGCTGTACATACTGTTGTCTGCCTTGTTTATATGTTTGTTTGGCATTCATATCCTAAGTAATACAATCTGTTCAAAATCAATAAAATCACCCCAATTGTCACTCATCAAATGCTAATATTACCACATAGGCAATCATAGTTATTTTGGTACATGTTTTAAGGCCCACACAGAGGACTCTGGGCATTTTGTAATTGGGACCAGTCATTGGTTATATTGAAAGGAAGATAGAAATGAACTATTCTTATCTATTTAGGAGTTTAAAGACAAATTTAATCCTGAAGTGTTTTAAGATCACTTTACTCAAGTTGCAAAAGAGAATTTAACCTCATTTAAGTTGGTATTTAGTTGATTTGAACATGAAATTAATTTTCTTTATTACTTCATGAGATTTAAAAAAGGAGACTTTTATTAAATTGGTTTTATACTGTTTTTAAACCCAATAAAACATTGCATTGTTGTTAGCTGTTGGGAAGGAAGAAATTTTTTTCTACTCTTCTAGGTTCTTCTGGCTGGTCTAAGAATTAAATGGACATGAGACATTAATAAGAGAACATCAATCAAAAGTTTAATAACATGTACACATGGGAGAGACCCAGGAAAACTAACTTGGCAAAATGGCCAAAGCCCTCACCTTAAATACCATCTTCAGCTAAAGCCAAAAGAGAATGTTGGCAGTAGTGGTTTGGGACTTCAAACGAGAGGAAGGCAATTCACATGGAGATGGAAAAGCAAATATTTGGTAAACAAATGTTGGCTGGTCCATGCAGAGACAACGGGACACAGAGGGGAATTTTAACAAACAGACTATGCTAGATTCCTCCTGGTCTACCACACCTAGTTCATACTATAGTTATCTACGGTGTTAGTTCCTTTCCTGGAATAAGTCCTCTATCGACATTCTTTTAGGCAGTTAGGGGGAAGGCCAAAGGTTCTTCTTGAGTCTCTTGGGCCTTGATGATTTTCAGCTCGAAATACTCCACATGCCAAAGAGACCCATTTTGGGGTGGTAAATTCTGCTCTCCTACATGGCTTTATTGCATTTTGCTCTGCTTTAACTATTTTACCATCTTATAGGAGGTCTGTAGCTCTGAATTAGCTAACAGACCTCTCCTTTATAAATGGAGTGAGTAAGTACATAAATTTCTGCATATTCATGTCAATATATAAGTGACATTAGTGAAAGCAAGTCTGGGTCATTGTTTTGGAAGCTGTCCCAGTTCACATAACATATATACCTCATCCAGGAAGTATCTGCGTATGCATCAGCAAGCCAGTCCTCCCCATGCCCTCTTGTAAAATCTCTTAATGGTATGTTGTCAATTATGCTAGGTTAAGAAACCTGCTTAAAAGTTTTCATGAACATAAAACATTATGAAGGCTATTAAATTAAAAAATGGTGTTTGGAAGGTGGAAATCCCCGGAAATCCTAATCTTTTAAACTTTCTTCTTTATTCACATCTTGTTGGAAGAGGCTAGTATGTTCATACCTGGAGCTGAAGGAAGACTTTTGACAACAGTCTTGCTGCCAGACCTGAATTCTTCAGTCTCCAAAGTTCTTTGACCTTTCTGAGACCCTCAGCCACAAATCTCTTTTCCAGCCACTTTGGCCTCAGCTCTGCGCTCTTGTGCCTCTCTAAATGTCAGTGTCAGCTGCTTACCCCATGACTCTAATTGTTCACTGATCAGACTACCAAGAACTGATTGTAGACGGGTCTATGGTATCTAGGTATCATGCCAATTACTTAGGCTATGAAGGTAAATGATCTATTTCAAGGAGGTGCCTTTGAAGATCACATTCCGCTGGAGGAGAGGTCCAATTACAAAAGAAGGTGATAGGTGCTGCAGAGACTTTTGAAAATATAGAAGCAGCAGTAGCTGACTGTGTTTCAGGCATTCAGTTAAGATGATTCTTAAGCTAAAGTCAGGAAGCCAGAGAAGAAAAGGGCCATGCAAATAAAAGGAGTAACATGACCAAAGGCATGCAGTTCTGAAAGAACATGGGGTACGGGAGGAAGAGCATGGCTGGAGTCTCGAGCTCACGTGAGAGATGGTAAGAGCTGATGCTGAAAAGGTAGAGCGGGTACAGTGGAAGAAAAGGAAATTCAAGATAGGCACACAGACTGAGAATAGAAGGAAGGCCAACAATGAAACCTGAAGAAACTGACTAGATAAGAGGAGGACACCAAGATCAAAGAATGACAGAAGAAGAAGAACCAAGAGAAGATTATAACACAGAAATAAGGAGAGAAAACTGTAATGAAGGAGGAAAGAATCATTGGTGAACTTTGAAGGAGGGACATGAAACCAAATGAGAAATGTGCAATGATTATTGAATGTCAGAGCTAGATCTGTTTCAGCTGACTGGTTGGGAAAGAGAAATGTCCATAGTTTGAGAAATTTAAGGGACGTGAGAAAGAGGAGATGTTGAGTGGTCAAATTTGTTGAAGGAGAAAAGAGAGCAGGGAATTGGGAACTGAAGTCTTATCCAGACAGGCTACTTTTTTGCTCCCAGATAGAAAAACTTAGATCACATTTATCCCACAAGGGAGAAGAGCTAGAGGAAAGGAAGATGGTGAAGATATAGGAAATAGAAGAGATTGTAATTACTTTTAAAGGAGGTGTGGAAAATCTGTCAATTCCTTTTGCACATCAACACCACCTTTTTCTCTCCATTTCCTTTGCAAGTGAAACTTAACTCCCCCTTTGGCATGACTGTAATCCACCAACAAAGGTATTCTTTTTATCTCAGTCTCGGAACCTGGCTTAGCACTTTCCTTAGTGGCTGGCCCTTTCATTCCCCAGTTATCATGGCCTCATACATATTCATCGAATCGCTGTCTAATATGGATAATGGCCAAGAGAATGTTTTTAACATTGAAAGAGGATGGTTTTCGTATAAAAAACATATTGATATAGCTGAAGAAAGTAAAAAATAGGATAGCCACATGGCCTCAGGACAAGTCCCTTAACCCTCTGAGCTTCAGTCTCCTCCTGCTTTTTTTTTTAAAATATACTTTTAGAGAAGTTTCAGCTTTATAATAAAATTGAGGGAGGCACAGAGATTGCCCATATAACCCCTGACCCATAGTCTCTCTCATTATCAGCATCACTCTTCAGAATGGTACATTTTTTCCTAAGGATGAACCTACATTAGCACATCATAATCACCCAAAGTCCTTAGTTTACCAAAGGGTTGCCTCTTGGTGTTGTACATCCAGTGGGTCTGGAAAAATGTATAATGACATATATCCATCACTGTACTATCATACAGAGTGTTTTCATTGCCCTAAAATTCCTCTGTGCTTTGCCTGTTCATCTCCCCTCCCTTCAACCCCCTGAAACCACTTATCTTTTTATTGTCTTCATAATTTTTCCTTTTCTAAACTGTCATATAGTTGGAATCATACGATATACAACATTCTTAGATGGGCTTCTTTCACTTAGTAATATGTGCTTAAGTTTCCTTCATGTCTTTCATGGCTTGATAGCTCATTTTCTCTTCTTTTTTTTTGCAATATAGCTGCTTTACAATGTTGTTAGTTTCTGCTCTACAGCAAAGTGAATCAGTTATATGTATACATATATCCACTCTTTTTTAGATGTCCTTCCCATTTAGGTCACCACAGAGGATAGCTAGTTTTCTTAAAATGCTGAATAATATTCCATTGTCTGAATGTACCACAGTTTATTTATCCTTTCATCCACTGAAGTACATCTTGGTTGCTTCCAGCTTTTGGCAGTTGTGAATTAAACTGTTGCAAGAATTGTACGCACAGGTTTTTGCGTGGACATAAGTTTTCAATTCCTTTGGGTAAATACCAAGGAGAGTGATTGGTGATTGTATGGTAATAGTATGTTTAGTTTTATAAGGAACTGCCAGACTGTCTTCCATAGTGGCTATACCATTTTGTATTTGAATCAGTAGTGCATGAGAGTTCCTGTTGTGGCATATCCTCACCAACATTTCGTGGTGTTAGTGTTTCAGATTTTGGTCATTCTAATAGGTATGTAGTAGTATCTCATTTTAATTTGCATTTTCCTGATGACATATGATGTGAAGCATCTTTTCATATACTTACTTGCCATCCATATATTTTCTTCGGCGGGGTATCTATTAAGGTCTTTGGCCCTTTTTTTTTCCCTTTATGGCTTTTGATTTAAAGTCTATTTTGTCCGATATGAGTATTGCTAGCCCCACTTTCTTGTTTCCATTTATAGGAAATATCTTTTTCTAACCCCTCACTTTGGGGTTGTGTGTGTCTTTCATCCTGAAGTGAGCCTCTTGTAGGCAGCATGTTGTAGGTTCTTGTTTTTTGTTTTTTGTTTTTGTCCAATCTTCCACTCTGTGTATTTTGACCCATTTTTTAAAAATTGGGTGGTTTGTTTTCTTATTGTTGAGTTTTAAGAGTTCTTTGTATATTTTGGATAGCAGTCCTTTATCAGGTGTGTCTTTTGCAGTAATTTTCCCCTGTCTGTGGCTTGTCTTCTTCATGGAGTAGCCTTTAATTTTAATGAAGTCCAGCTTATCAATGATTTCTTTTATGAGCCATGTCTTTGGTGTTGTATCTAAAATATGCATCACCATACTCAAGGTCATCTAGGTTTTCTCCTATGTTATCTTCTAGGAATTTTATAGTTTTGTGTTTCACATCTATGACTGTGATCCATTTTGAGTTAATTTTAGTGAAGGGCATGAGGTCTGTCTCCTCTTACGTTTAAAAATGATAATTTTGTATAGCTTCTATATAAGATGTATTCTAGCTAAAAATTCAAGGATACTAAAATTAAACAATTAAGAATTTTATGAAAAGGGATGAAATGACTAGTAGGAAGTGTGGTGGAAAGTCAAGGGGTCACAGGGGTAGGTTCCAATCTTGGCTTCTGGTATGGTAGTTTTGTATCTCTACCTAAGTTACTTGAACTAAGTCTCAATTTTGACCTCTACATAATGGGTAGGTATAATTTCCTACAGGACTGTTGTGAGAACCACATGAGATGATCTGGATAAAATAGCCAGCACAAATGTGGCACATGATGTGTGCCTAGTGAATATTTGTGATTCTCTTCTTCCTAGAGTTAATTTTGCTCAATGGTAATGCCTTTTCTCAAGAACATATTAATAGCAGACATTGAGTGAAAATTTATTATGAACAAGGCAAAACCTCAAAAACCTTTTGAGGTAGGTATGTATTATTTTCATTGCCATCTTATAGTTGAGGAAACAGGCATAGAGAGGTTAAATAATTTGCTAGGGTCACTCATAAAATAAAGAACTAAGCCCAAATTGAAATCCAGGCAGGTCAGCTCCAGAACCTGTGTTTTAAACTACTACATATAGTTGCTGTGTATTTATGAAATGATTCTTAGTCAAATATGTGTTTGATATAAATTACATTTGATATAAGGCTTAGTTATATATGGCTTCCAAGCTTTCAAATATAATTTCTAATATAACTTCAGACATATGTAAAATGCCCAGTTTGTCAGTAATAACTAACAGAAGAGCACAGATCCCAGAGCAGTCATGCCATCTGTCAGAAGCATTTTCTGATAGTGCAGTAGTTACTGTATTTGAAAAGAGGAATGTTGATCTGTTTTGTATGGTTACCCGGATAACTACTTTGACATCTGAGACTTTTTCTGTGCATTTCCTTGCCCTAAAAGAATAAACAGTAAATTCATCAAAGAAAAGTCACAGACATGTTTGAAGAGACAATTCTGATCATGGGTTAGTAAACAGGAATTACTACACTTTCGTAAATTAGTAAAGCTTGAATCATTAGAGTAATTTAGTAATAATCTCAACTTAAATGGTTTACTTTTGTAATTAAATTAATGTCTTTGATGCTAGTGTTTGAAATATACTGCCATTATAGAAAGTCAGATGTCTCAATAAGGAATTGATTTTAAAAAGTTATAATGATGACTATTAGACATTAATTGAGCATATCCTATACTGATATTTTTCCAGTTAACCTGGCAGTGAATGTTACTCATTTTTAAAAAACTGTCAGTTCCTGTTTTGAGATGGTAACTTCTCATCAGTATATCTAGTGAAATGAATGTTTGACCAATAACTGGGATATTCAGGTTAATTTTTTTTTTTTAATGGAGCTAAGGAAATAAATATGAAGGAGAAATTTGTTTTTAAAGAAGATGATGGGTTTGAATTTGGGTATGTTTTATTGGATGCCAGTAGGAATATAAAACACAAGACACAAGAAACTTGTTCATGCTAGAGTTCTCGATTTTATTTTTTAATTAAAAACATTTTTTTTGTCATTGGAAGTATTAAGAGGCTGGGGGCGAGGGTCTTTCTTTAGTTTATAAGAAAGAATATTGGCACTGAGGACAACATTCATAAGAGTGGAAAAATCAGAAATGAGAAAGCTAAATCCCTGTAGGAGGAGAGTAGATTGTCAGTTTGCAGTCTTAGAGATGGAGCAATTCTAAATGAAAAGAGGTTCTCTCCTGAAGTAACCTTGGACTTGGATGTCACTGGGATTGAGCATGTCAAGGAACTGAGCCAATCAATAAATTGTCCTCCCAAGTAACCAGGCGAGTGTTGTTTAGTGAGGACTTTTGCCTGAACTACTTAAGAGCTCTTGAAAAATAGACCTAGAAAGTTGAATTTGACTTAGAGGTGGCTTGCCTCAACAGTTGCCAAGAGCTTCAGGTCTGAGTAGTTAATGATAGCCTAGCAATCACACCTATACCACAGCTTCTGGAGCCTGCCCACCCTTCCTTGCTTTTATATGAAGTCTAAGACTTTACCATTTGGATTTAGGTTAGCCCAGGATATGATCAAGTATGAAAAATTAATACTATATATTCAACATTGGTACCTACTAATAATACTTAATATGTATCATTCTTTTATGATGTACCAGACACTGTGCTAAGGGCTTTGCATAATGATCTCCTTTAGACCTTACCTCAACCCTGAATTGGATATCATTAGCTCCATTTACAGATGAGAATACTGGGACTTGGAGAGGTTGTGTAATTTGCTCCAGGTGACAGCACTACAAGGGGCAAAACCAGTATTCAAACTTGGATCTGTCTGATCTCTAAGTTATACTGATTCTGTGAAGGCTTTTCAAAAACTTTGTATGCTTTGTACTCTGAGCGACAGACAATAAAACACAAAGATGATTTCAAAATAAAAGAAGAGATTAATTTTGAAATCTTTTAATTAGGAAAAAGCAATGACTTATCACCAAACTAAGTATTTTTATTCATAAATCTTTGACTGTACTTGTCACGCCTTTTATGAATAGTATATGTCTTTCTTTTTTTAAATAAATTTATTTATTTATTTTTTGGCTGCATTGGGTCTTCATTGCTGCACGTGGGCTTTCTCTAGTTGCAGCAAGCGGGGGCTTCTCTTTGTTGCGGAGCACGGGCTCTAGGTGCGCAGGCTTCAGTAGTTGTGGCTCACGGGCTCTAGAGCGCAGGCTCAGTAGTTGTGGTGCACGGGCTTAGTTGCTCCGCGGCATGTGGGATCTTCCTGGACCAGGGCTCGAACCCATGTCCCCTGCATTGGCAGGCGGATTCTCAACCGCTGTGCCACCAGGGAAGGCCCTTATATGTCTTTCTATAAGGAAATCTCAGAATCAAATCCTTGCTGAAGCTAATGATAAATAGTGTTAACACTGAATTGACTTCACTGAGTAAAATTAGTAAAGAGATGCTAGCAATTTTCATATTAAAAGCTGCACTGAGTTGTTATGTTTGGTTTTTTTTTTTGGCTATCCTTTTATCTTAAATATAAGTTCTTTTTAGTTTGATAGGTTCTATTTCAGTGGGTAAACTCACAGTCACATGAGAAGCTGTTTTAAAAGGAAAATCCTTGATGGTTCAAGCAGTTGGAATCTGTGTTGAATTCTTACTGAGGTTTAGGATGACTCTTGATGGGCAAAATGTGCTTGTGGGACACACGTGTTACATGATAGCACCCAGACCTGACTTAATGAACTAAACAGATTGCTGGTCTTTCCTACCAGCTGTTCAGCATTCTTTAGTTGTTTGCATTATGACTTTTCATGAGCAAAAGATAAATCTGGGCATTTCAATAGCATATATATTATGTGAAGAAACTGTAATGGTGAAAAAATAAGCTAGTTTCTGACTCTATCATTCCAATATTTAATCATCCTAAATGGCAGAAACAGATGAGTTCTTCTATTGGCTACAAAGCCATCCAATGTCATAGATATGACATGATTATGGGATATATAGCTGGTTGGCATGCACTTCAGTAATAAATAATCAGAGATTGTTTTCCCCCAAAGTATTGATTATTTACTGTATCACGTTATCAGAACTCCTTTTGCCCAAACCATCAGCTTTTTATTGTTTTCTCTAGTGATGATCCTCAGGGATAAGAATGTATTGAAATTATTGTAGACAAAAGCAAAAAGACTGTGATTGTTACCACCAAGATTGCAAAAGAAAAGCAATATAAACAATAACATCTTCCATTGGAATATTCTATTTGATGTCCCTATTAGTTGACTTTGGATTCTGCAAGGTGTTCTGTATATTTTAAAGAAAATTGACTGCAAGTCATTCTGTTTATTCTGTTTATTCACAGATATTTATCGAATACTTACTACGTGCTAGTAAGTAATACTTACTTACACATGTTGGAAATATATAATCCCTGGCTCGGTGAAGTGGAAAAATAATTATTGTCCCAATGGAGTTTAAAAATCTAGTGGGGGAGTCAGACAATAAGCAAGATATATAAGTAAACTACATAGTATGTTAGTGATGAGAGCTATGGGGAAATATAAGGCGGGAAAGGCAAATAGAGAATGCTGTTGGGGAGTATGAGGAGGTGCAATTTTAATAGATTAATTATCAAAGATTAACTCTCAAATATGTCTTTTGACAACTTTATATGCTGTTTTTCCCAGTATACATAATATGTAACTTTGATATGTTTATTTACTTAATTATGTCATCACACTATATGCTATTTTTATATTTATGTCAACCAACCCCTGCTGTTTTGTTAATGAACAAAAAATAAGTAGGATTTGGCAGATTCACAAGCTGCTGTTCTATCTTAGGAACTGGTAGGCATTAGATATGATTATTTTGCAATACTTTGTATTATGTTGCCAAAAACTCTGTTAGGTTTTTGTTGTCCTTACCTTGCCTGTTAAGCTCACGATCAGGATTGGTCATGGGTTAAAAACGCTTGAGTTCACATGACATTTTTACATTAATATTACTGAATTAACGTGAATGAAATAATTTTCTTGAGAATTACATAGCAGTTTCTAGTTGTGATCTTCATGCTCAGGTGAGCAGTGACGCATAGCTGCCTGCCCAGCTATAGAGACTAGAAAGAATGAACATATCATCTTCTACTCAGATGCTCAGATGGTTATATTCTCACACACTGGGAAAGGCATAACAGGAAGTGTCTGCAGTTATCCAATCATCGCCCTCCTTTGCTCCACTTCCGTGAAGAGGTAGGGTAGACTTTATCAGCCTTCATAAGTTGATGCTGGTCATAGTCTTATTTTTCTGTATAATCACTGCTCAATCAGCAATGTATAACAGTGTATTCAACGGACTTCTCAGAGCATATTATTTTGATGTCACTGCTCCAAATGTTTATCAAAAGCTGGAATGAGAAAAAGAGTACTTATGGAGGATTCCTTGAAGGAGGCGCAGATCATCCACCCCTCTAGACTGGTAATTACAAACTTAAAGGACTAGAGAAGCCAAGAAAGTAACAAAATTGAATGAAGGCAAATATGTGACCTGTGGCCTCCTGGAGGGTCACATGCCCATCTAGGGACAGTTATTCCTCACTCCACAAAACACTTTTTGAAGGTTGATTTCTGCAAGTAGATGACCACCTTAAAACCGTGCATTTAAATGACCAAAATCTTCCTCTGATTACAATAGGCTGGTATCTGATTAAGATACCTAAACCACATTTTTTCCAATCTCTGTTAAAATGTAATTTTCTGAATTCTAATGTGTTGTGAATATAACAGTCTACATTGAGGAAGTTAAAAAATAAAGATTTATGAGGCCTGCCATTCTATTTACTATATTTATGTATCACAGAGTACTCCTATGGGGATCCCTGGGAGAAATTTCTGTCTGATCTTAGTACCATGATTAGTTGAGCTTATACTATGAACAAATGGATGATTTTATCTTATGAATAAAATACGTAAATTTGTACCATTATATAGAAGGAGCTGGTGGCCTTAGACATGGATATTCCACTTAAAAGAGTCTCTCTATTTGTCAATTTTAGCTGTCTCTTGCAAAATTTAAATTCATCACCAAGCTCTAGCTAGTGGATCTCATCTTGCAAGGTGTAGTTGTCTGTCACCTTCACTCCTGACTTTATCTTACCTTTCTTATTCTCATTTTCCCTCTGATCTATTTCCTCATCTATTTATTTAAAAATTTATATCTTTTTTTATTGTATGTAACTATATAGACCACCTTCGAACTTTGGGAACAGGTAAGATTAAAAATAAATGAATAAACAACTTCCAAAATCTATATTGGTTGACATTTTTCTTATCACAATAGCATTGCATACTAGTATATCATCAGGTCAGTCACAAATGCCAATATTTTTGTTACCAAACATAATTAAATAATAATAGCAAAATATTTACATTTTGACATGAATTGACAATTACTAGATGGTCCTTATAATGATATCTTAAAGAAGACCATCGTTCACTTTCTTAAGTTTGATAAAAGAGGTAAATTTACATCTAATGCTGGGAGTAGCATGTCAACGGAAGTTTGTCCTTGTGTGTATACATGACTGCCACTAGCCCATGTGGTACCTTTCTATGGTTTAGAAAAGGACATTATGTCCTCTTAGAGGATACAATCTAAGGTCAGGTCTCATACTTTTGTCCTCAAGGTGTGGCAAGGATTTTGGTCCCCATCTCTCTCAGACCAGGATTTATTTGGGAAAGGCATAACCTACCAGGCCATTCATGGAAACCTTACTAGTGTGTTACATGTGAATTTCATCTGCCACATGTGTCTGACCAAGGAAAACTGGATTGAGATCTGATGGGGTAAATTCTAGGTTGGTGACATTTTATAAACACGTGAACAAAAATAAGCACTTCTAATCTCACAGAAAAGAAAGATATGACAACAGGGTGGATATGTGTCATATAACAGATTAGTAATTTTTTGATATGTATTGAACTCTTCCCGCATTTAATAGCTAAATACTTTTTGGTAGGTCATAGACCTCTTGAGAATCTGATGAAAGCTGTGGTCCCTCTACAGAAAAACACACAAAGGCACAGGTGTATATATATATATATTTTTTTAATTGAATTTATACAGGTTACCAGATGTTCAGAAGCAAACCCCAACTATTGATTTTGGAGAGCTCATTCATTCTCAGTCCTTTGTTCAGAAGGATGGTGATAACCTCCTTTTGAAGGTACTGCACCTCTCTGACCCAATGTCTCAAAATCATCAATCCCTAAGCTCATCAAAGCCATGCTCTGGGATTGCACCACTGATAAATATGGCCTCTGAACAAGTCTAAACAGGAGCAGTTTTACACTACTCACACAGTGATTAATAGAAATGAATGTGAAGATTTCCTTATCCATGTAATCCAGTAGTTCAGATTCCACTTAGCATATTCTGATGCTTAAGCGTATGTTTAATAGGAAAACAAAGATTAAGTAAATCACTGTACATTTATTCAGTGAACTATTATATAGCCACTTAAAAGAATGAAAAGAATTAGTAACCATCTAGGGAAAAATGCTTGGTGTATACTGTTAAGATAATAAAGTAGACTATGTAAGTGTTTAATCAGTATGATTGCAACATTTTTTTTTCTTAAAAAATGTATTAAAAAAACTAGAAGATACTACACCAAAAATATTAGCAATTCTCTTGATAAAATTATAGATCATTATTTCTTTTGTTACACCATTTTATTTTCCGCATTATTATAATGAACATGTATTATTTTATATGAAATGGGAAAAAAGTTTATTTTAAAATTATAAAAGCAGTTTGCTGGAGAAGGGAAATTGTATATATTAGTAAAGTATAAAATTGTCGTCTTCAAGCAAAAAGAGTTCTCAATCCTCACTAACAAATGTGTATATAATTATATAGCATCAACTGTTGTCTTTGGGACAAAGAAAGACAGAATCAGTTTAGTGATTATTAGGATTGAATGTCTCAAATGACTAAGTTAAGCTGTGATGTATATTGTGCATTGGAATTTGTAGTTTTCTCAAATTATTAATAAAAACACACATTAATAGGCTTTGAAATGTAAATTTAAAAAAGAGGTCTCTTTGATACTAGCCTGTGCCACTTTGCATATGTGAGAATAAATTATTGGAGTCTATACTTATACATTGCTTTGTAATGACACTTTTGTGGCAGTTGGTCACATTACTTATTTCTGCTACAAGTGTCGATTTTGGATAAATGTTATAAAGCCACTGAGATTTGTGGTTTTGAGTTGAAATTTTGTCAGGACACTGAAAAATCTCACCCAGAGGGTATGAATTAAACTTTTGGCTTCTACCCATGAGTAGGGCGAAACTAAAACTAAAATAATGTCTCAAGAGGTATAAAACCAACCATTCCAGTAAAATGGACATACAGGCAATGCCTCGTTTTATTGTGCTTCGTTTATTGCTCTGCGCAGATACTGCATTTTTTTGCAAATTGTACGTTTGTGGCAACCTTGTCTTGAGCAAGTCTACAGGCACCATTTTTCCAATAGCATTTCCTCACTTCATGTCTCCATGTCACATTTTGGTAATTCTCACAGTATTTCAAACTCTTTCATTATTATTATGTTTGTTACCATGATCTATGATCAGTGATTTTTGATGTTAGGATTGCAAAAAGATTATAACTCACTGAAGGCTCAGATGATAGCAATTTTTAGCCATAAAGTATTTTTCTATTAAAGTACGTACATTGTTATTTTAGCCATAATGCTATTGAACACTTAATAGACTATAGTACAGTGTAAACATGACTTCTCTACGCACTGGGAAACCAAAATATTCATGTGATTCACTATACTGTGATATTCAGTTTATCGTGGTGGTCTGGAATTGAACCCATGATATCTCCAAGGTGCCTGTATTCTGAAATTGAAGTTCTATGTAGCTTGTATATACTCAGATCATCCAGGACTGCTGAAAAAGAGAATTTACAACAATCTTAAACTGCTTGTTGGACAGAACTAATATATACAGCTGGGCCACCATGTTGCACAACTCAGTGAAGTTCAATGTGAATAAAGTATGAAAGGTAGCTTACAGAATTGGGCAAACACTGGGTGGAGTTAAACAGTCAAGGAAGACTTTACTATTCGTGACTATTAGAGGTCAAGACTATTGCAATAAGATTCAAGGTTATACAGTAGAGGAGAGAGATTGTTTTAATTCTGTTGAACCTTAAAGGCAGAAGAATTTTTTTTTTTTAATTTATTTATTTTTGGCTGTGTTGGGTCTTCGTTTCTGTGCGAAGGCTTTCTCTAGTTGCGGCGAGCGGGGGCCACTCTTCATTGCGGTGCGCGGGCCTCTCTTGTCGCGGAGCACAGGCTCCAGACGCGCAGGCTCAGTAGTTGTGGCTCACGGGCCCAGCTGCTCCGCGGCATGTGGGATCTTCCCAGACCAGGGATCGAACCCGTGTCCCCTGCATTGGCAGGCAGATTCTCAACCACTGCGCCACCAGGGAAGCCCCCGGCAGTAGAATTTTTAAATGCTGGGATGAACAAGTGGAAAAGTTTGTGGGACATCTGTGGGGAGGTTGGTCAATGTGTTTGCAATATGGCAGTTTACCTAATCTAAGCTCCTACCCTCCCACTGAGACTGGAAGATTGAGGCCCAATCTTTCTTGATGATAAAATTTCAAAGAGATGTTTCCCAGGTCCTTGAGAAAGACTTTCCTAGGTAGTAGCATGAGCTAGAGGCTGGGAAAAGATTTATATCTCAAAGGGGCAGAGAAAGAATTTACAAATTCAATTTTTTAAAAAGCAAATCCTCTAAGAAAAGAGAAGGCAGAGACCAAAAGTCAGGAAGAAACCTGTCTAAAGTTTAGTGATGCTGAGGGGATTCTTAAGGCCATCTTCGTTACATTCATTTCCTTGGAGGCAGCATGGAGATAGAGAATTCTAACCATAAGAGGTAGATTTTGTCCTTGGCTCTGCTTAGGTATATTTTGGGGATGTTAGTTTTTCTCTATGAGTTTTCTATACTGTGTAACAATTACCACACACTTAGTGGCTTAAAACAACACACATTTATTTATCTCACAGTGTCTGTGGGTCGGAGATTTGCTTAGGTTCTGTTGCAATCAGTGTGTTGACCACAACTGTGTTTTCTTATAGAAGCTCAACTGTGGAAACATCTGCTTCCTCCACTGGCATGGCTCTTGGCAGCATTCCTTTCTCTTTGGCTGTAGAATTCATGGCATTTTGCTTCTTCAAAGTGAAAAGGGGGAGACAGAGATCCTAGAGCAAGTTGGCTAGCAAGGAAAGTTTTGCATAACATAGTGTAATCCTGGAAATGACATCTCATCACCTTTGCTGTAGTCTATTGGTTAGAATCGTCACATTTTCCATGCACACTCAATGGAAGGCTTTTACATAGAGATGTAAATACCAGGAGGCTTCTGTAACAATCTATGCGCCACATCTTTCATTTGCAAAATTAAAGCAATTTCACTAATAATAGTTTCCTTTGATGTGTAGGAGTCCTCAAGTTGCCTCTAGAGAAGTTTGGTGATGGAGGTGATGTCTTCATGTTACAGAGCTCTGGTTCCCTATATCTACTTTAACCTAAACAACGTGTTGAGGTTCCTTATGAAATTTGTCTTTTTCTTTCTTCTCTTTTTTCTTTCCTTTTTTTTTTTTTTTTGATGAAGTTTTTCTGTTTCCTTCAAAATATAATAAAAAAATGCACCACACCAGATAATAATTTTGATCACACTAGCTGGAAAAGCTATGATTCAAATAAAATTTAAAATGAAAACTTGTCTCATGAATTAAAGCTTAGCTTTATGAATTTGACCAGTCATATAGTTATGATGTGACTTGTCCTAGAGAGAATTTAAAGATTCCCTAGCTTGAGCAAACAGCCTATAAGCTGGTAGCTTATTTTGCACAGAGATTTTATCCTCTGCATATCCTTGCATCTTTCATAGCTGTACCTTCTCAAAGAAATTATCCCACTCGAAATAGGAAAGTAAGAAAATTCTAGTGGAGCTGAAAGTAGTATCCAGATGAAAAAGGACCAAGTCACATGTTGCTCTCATTCTAGACTATTTATTGCTTAGTTGAGCTTTCCACATTTGAGAACATACTTTAATTCTTCCCCACTTTTTATTTACGAAGTTCTCTTTTCCATCTTAGTGTGAAAATGGAGCATATGCTGACACAATATCCCAGGCTGTGTTTACAGACTCTCTGGAGGTGAGGTGGAGGTGGGAGGGAGCATGGAAAGAAGCGGTTCCTTAGCAGTTGTTTTTCTCATTATGTTGTTAAGCAACCCATCACAAGTTATCCTTGGAACATATTTTTTTATATTCACTTATACCACTGACTCTATATATGATTATTGATTTTTCAATTTATAATATTAAGGTGCCATTTTAAAAGGTGCTGTATTAACTCCAGTTTGGACTATAGATTCCAGCTGCTTCTTCATGTTTTACTTATTAGGACTGTTGGAACCAATCCTTGCCTTTGTACTTATAAAGTGTAAGCACATGACCTTTCCAGGCCTGGTGGGAGACCTCCCCAGACCGAAAGCATGGAGCCTGCAGTTGTGAAGGAAGAGGAGGAAGAGGAGCAAGTGCAGGTCTGGTGGCCTTGTTCTCAGGTGGCCTGGGCCTGCAGCGGCTTGAAGCAGGACTGCGGTTCCCAGTCAGAGACTGAAGTCAGGCCGCAGCAGGGAGAGCGCTGAATCCTAGCCACTAGTGGCCCATGACAAGGCCCTGGCCTGTATGGCTTTGCAGAAAATGAATTTCCACAAAGAAATGGAAAGTAGTGAAACAAGTAAAGTGTTTATTAGGAGGAAAAGGGGTACGTGTGGATAGGCACACGTGCGGACTCAGAGAAAGAGTTGCGTTGTGGTGGTAGTTTGAATCACGCATATGGGGCATTTCTTCCGGGTTTCCTTTGGCCAATCATCTTGCTTTGCCTGGTTCTGTTTCCGTATTTGGTTTACCTCAGGGGCCTCTCATGTGTGTGCGTGCAGCTCTTAGCCAAGATGCATTCTAGTGAAGAGGCCTATGGGTAGGTTGACATTACATCACTCCCTTTTTTGACCTCCAAGAAGCCTCTCTGCACATGTATAGTGGGGAAGGCTATCCTTAACCTTGAGAATGAGAAATACGTGGTCTCTTACCTGGGCAGGCTCAGCTTCACTCTCTCTCCTGCTATTTTGGAGTATCTGTCTACAGGGGACAAACTCCGGCTGCTCAGCCTGGGGCCCATCTATCTCCTGCCTCAGCCTCTGATTGCCAGCGTCTGGCAACCACATTGCCTTCTCTCAAGATGTGCTGGGATTGTGATCAGACAGAAGCACACTTAAGTGAATCCAACAGTGGAAACTACCAAGGAAGAGTATGGTACACAGAGAAGAGCATGGAGAAGAGTAGACCACAATGTGAGCTTCCAAGGAACTCAGCATCTTGTTGAATTGGAGGGACGTGGATTATGTAGAGAGTAAATAAAGTGTTACGGGAATTAAAATAAGGGGCAAATTTTTGTTTAAGTGGGGGAATGGGGCAGTCTTCATGGAAAGGATGTGTTTGATCTGGATGATAAGGAATGAATAGGACTGAAAATGGAGCTTATAAGGGTGAGAATGTTTTACATTAGAGGAAACTGCATTAATAAAAGGATGGCCATCTATGGCTTAAGGTGTATAGCTTATTTGTAGATACATGCATTTCAATTTGCCTGGAGTTCAGATTCAATGTTGCTGAGCTAGAGAGGTAGGGGCAAAGGGAGAGGTGACTCTGGAAAGGCAAATAGAAGCAAATCAGGGGGCGGGGGGGCGGGCTCAATTACCAGGTTAAGACTTGTTGATTTTTTTCATGGGTGTGTGTGTTGGGAGCAGACTAGAGTTACAGTGTAGTGATTCAAACCACAGACTTTGGGATCAGAGTAACTTGGGTTTCCATCCTGACTCTGCCATCCACAAGCTATGTGAACTTGTGTAATACATAATGTTTCTGACCCTCAGTTTTCTCATCCATAAACGAGGAGCAATAATGCCAATTTATTTGAAGCATTCTGAGGATCAAATAAGATTAGGTACCTAAAGTGCTTAGGCTGGTACCTGCCACTCAGCAACATTCTGTGAGCAGTAGCTATGATCATGCTAAAGAGAAGGATGGAAATACCACTAACTTCAACACAATTAATCTCTTCAGTTGTTGGTGGAGATGTAACATTCCCTCTCTCCCAGATAAGTAGAAGCTGTCCCTGCTGTATTGAGCTTATTGCCAAGTGGATTAGAACACTGGACTGAGCAGGGAGTCCAGTGATCTCATGGAGAGAAACGTAAACCAAAGTCATATAGAGGAGTGTACAACTGAATTATCAATGAAAACAGGAAGAATCTAGAGATGAGGCAACAGAAAGCACAGGGAAACTAAAGGAGATGGAAATCCTGTGAATTCAGAATGAATTCCCTGAGGTATCAAGGCTGGGAGAGATTTTTTAGGATCCTGCAACTATGAGTTGTTCAAAGAAGAATCTATTACGGTACTTCCTTGGTCTGGATAGAAGGGAGTGATGGTTCTTTATCCCTTCTATTAACCTTTGATTATCATTCTGAATAACACTAGGAACTGAACACTGATAGACTTACTAAGATACACATCATGAATGGAAGTTCAGACTACATACTGATTAAAGTCAGAATCTGAAAGTATTGGTAGTTGAGCAGATACAGCTGTCAGAAGTTAGGCCACGCAGGGACCACAAAACTAGGACAATGTTACCTAAAGGAAGGATGATATAACTAATATCCCATCATCAAAAGCAGGAAGTTACCTGCTAAAGGCATGTCAGGGTTAGAGGTGCAGTGAGAGTCAGTAGTAGAACTCAGCCTATGGCAGGAATCAATCATTTTGGTCAATGAAGCAGTTCCTTGAACTAGTATCTTGTATTTTCCATTTCTTGTATGGCTGGAGGAGCAATATGTTGGAAGGATCAATTTGGGTACATTTGACATTGGGAGATGTGTCTGTCAATGATCTTAGTACCAACCTTCAGAAGCTAACTCACAAAAGTAAAATGGGAATTAATAAGGATAATGTAAGTTCAGTGAATTAGTGAGAAGGATACTGCAAGTTCAGTGGATCAGTGGGAACCTGGAGGTCCAGACTTGGAAAATGGGCAGGAACTATAGGCACAGTACAGGGCGAGGGGCAGGAGCCACAGTGAAGGTCATGTGGTCTTCATGCCTCCACTCTGAACTCCAATTATTCCTATATTAATTGTTGTATCACTTACTCAACACTGAAAAACCTCAGAGAGCCTCAGACTGACCTGGACTCTGCCCATGCCTGGCCTCTTTCTGTCCTGAACAGGGTCCTGAAGATATTTACTACTTTGACATCCTTAGTGAGAAGTAGTCACTATTTCCTATGGCAACGTGCAATGGGGGAGGATGGAGATGCCCTAAACAGAGATGGATGCTAATTGGAAAAGGGTTTGCATGTTACACAGATACCTTCCTAGGAGGCACTGAGGTAAAGAAGTAGGAAGAGGGAGAAGGGAGCTAAAAAGGGTAAAGGGAGACAGACAGAGGAGGGTCAGAGTGTTCTTCTTGTACTGGCTGTTTCTTAAGTAATTAATTCAAAATCATCAATATGCCAAAGTGGCATTTTGGGGGCAGCCTACCCTGAACGCCATCAGCAGTAATGGTAGGCTCCTACAGTAGCTTCAAGATGCCTTTTATCAGGGGGCCATTTTCTAAGTACATACTTTGGAAACCCAAGAAACATGTGGCCATTCCTCCTTCCAAATCCTTTAGTAACAGAGCCTACGTATACTGAGATGAGGAGAAGTTTGTCATGTTAAACCTTAAACAAGTCAAGGCTTAGCAGGAGCTGAATGATCTTTTTTGATGAGTGCAGATTTATAAGAATTTTAGCTTGGGGTTTGAGATCAAATTCTCTCACCTAAGCTGTGGGAGCCCATGAAATCTTTCCAATAAAAATGATTGCAGTTGAGATTTTTGCCAAATAGTGCCTCTTAAAAAGAGTCCCTATTTAAGTCATTTCTCAAAAATAATTGAAAATGGCTATTTTGTTATGCTCCGAACTGCTGTGTGGCACTACTTATTTCTTTTCGAAAAGTATGATAGAGAATAAGATAATTCTGATTATGGTGAAATACGAGAACACTGATATTATTTTATTGGGTTTTTTTTCCTGAGTTAAAACTTTATATTTTTGGATTGTTCATCATATACCCCTTTGCCTGCTATCATTTCCAAATGGTGACTATTATCCATGTGTTTTAATATTCTTCATATGTCATTTTAATGTTGTTCATATGTTAAAACTGAAGTGACTGCTTTTTTTTTTTTGGTCTTTGTAATACTAGGATAATTTAAAGGGAATGTTTTTGAAACATCATTCTGTTTTTTTGTAAAGTGGGCCAAATAAAATATTTTTGTTCATTTGGGCAGCATGTCAACAGACATGTAGTTCAAATAATAAGTATAATTTCTTTGAACATTTTGAAGCAGTTCAGATGGAGGCAGCATACAAGGTGGATCCTTGGAAAAGCTCCTATTAAAAAAAAAAAGATCCTATTAAAGCTGATGTTGAGAGTTGGGGTTACAGATGGAAGGACTATATAGAAGAAATCCCTGAATCTCTGACTCTTCCCTTTTTCCTATCCCCACATCACCAGCTTTTATCATTTCTGACTGCTCAGAGTCTCTCTTTCCGAAAGCTACCAGCAATGGTATTAAGGTCTTAGAATCACATTGTTCTTCTAAAGGATGTCTTGGCCTTCTGTCTCTTAGCACATATTATCCTCAGTTCCATCATGCCATTTCTCTGCTCAAACTGTTATTCCCCATTATATCAGAATACCTGAGAAGAGCTTTGATGTTTAAGAACTATTTATTACTTTAAGTTGATTGAAAAGTACCCCCTTTATCCTCTCGTCTTATTGGACAATGTCATCCTGAGGTTGAAGAGCTGGTGAACGCCAGGGACAACTGTGGAGAAACAGAGTTCTTGTTTGTGTGGCTCACCTGTCCTACCTGTCCTTTAAACCAGCAGCACTTGCTTAGATGCCCAGAGGGTAGCTTAGGTACAAACACTGACGTGACCCGCGAATTTTACTGGCATTGTTTCTTTTAGGATGTATTCATTGTCTAATGGATATGAATTCATAAGCCTCCACCTCATAGCGATTCCTTGAACTAAGTTAAGCAGTTTTTAAAAATAATCTTCTTTGTTATTTAGCAATTTTTTTGGAAACTGTTCATTTTATGTCAATGTGATTTACCAAGATTGTTGGGTAGATCATCATACAGTTAATACGGAGTGTGCAGTTTGATAGTTTTACAGATAGACACATTTCAAAATTGTTCATGGACTTTTCTTGATAATGATTAGATCTAGATTTAAATGGCAACGTGTTTGAAAATATTTTCAATATTATTAAAATGTCTCATTAGCCCTGTTAGTTTGAGAAGAAAAAAGGGAGAGAGAGAGAGAGGTGACTGAGAGATGGTGTATTATACAGTTCAAGATGCTAGAGCGAGATTCCTAGTGTTCCAGTCCTAACTTCACGAATTATTAACTCTGTGACCCTGGGCAAGACATTTCACATTGCTGTGCCTTGCTCTTTTCATCAAGTATGGATAATCCTCATGGGATTGTAATGAGTATCAATAGACCCAAATAATGTCTTTACTGTGGATTTTATGGAAGTGTATTGCGTGCATATACGCAACTTTCTTACTGTTAAGAGTTATTCAGAATGATGTTGAGACGTTTGCAGTAAAATTAGAAATCCTGGATGTTAGAAAGAAATGCAGCAGGTAAAAATGTGCTGCGTTCATTTCTCAGTCTGTGATGGTTTTGGCCTTAAGTTAATGCTGAGTGTGGTCAGTAGAGGCAGAAAGCCCGGCAGGCGCGGAAGAATTGTCCTGAGATGGGCTCCCGTATGTGAGCTTGGCCAGGTTTCTAAACCCCTCTGTACCCCTGTTGTCCCATCTATAAAAATGCTAACTTGGATGACCTGATCTCTAAGGTGTCTTTTGGCTCTAAAAGTCTATGAATCTTTCAATATATTTTGACTTAATGCATTTTACACATGGAATGTTCTTGAAAGCATTTAGCCTTTTTTTTAAAAAAAACAAACAAACAAAGGCTTTTTCAGGTGTTTCCTCTTCCTCCTCCTCCTTCCCACCCATCTCTCCTTCTTCTTCCTTCTATTATGTAGAATTTGTAGAGATACCAGGCCTGACTACTGCTTTCAGGATGGTTAAATAATAGGATTTCCATTTCTAAGACATAGTAATTGAGATTACATGAGATTAACTTCTTATAGTAGATTGAAACAATAACAAAATTAAAAAATCAAACTAAACTTGATTTTGTCTCCTAACCGAACTTATCTTCTCTGTTTCCTGGCTCCCCAAACTCAATCCCTCCCCTGCTTTCCCTCACCTTGTGCATGGTATCCCTTTCTACTCCATCTTCCCCAGCCAGAGAACTGGAAGCCACAGTACAAGTGTCCCTCTAACCTCCTACCCCATCCACAGTAATCCAGTAACCAAGTCATGACTCTTCTATTTAACATACGTACTAGTATGTTTATAGGCATACTAGGCAACATGTGTAATATAGGCAACATACGTAGTAGTATGTACTAGTATGCTTTCCATTTCCTTTTGCCACTGCCTCACTTCAGGCTCTAATCATTTCTTGCTTGGATTATGCCAACTAACCTGTTTTCCTTATTCTGATCTCAAATCCTTCCAATAAATTTTCCACTTCTCTGCCAGAGTGGGATTTCCTGGAAATTAGGTCTGATTGTCGTATCCCTCCCCTAATAAATATCTCCATTTTTCTTACCAGCTCTTCATCAACTGCCTCCTGCCTACATTGCCACTTTGTTTATTCGTCATTAATTCCTCTGTCCCCTGACCCTCTACCCTCTAGCTGTTATTGAACTACTTTCTTTTCCTTAGTACTTTTTTCCTGGTACCTACTGCCTAGCTTTAGCCTCCTGTTCCCGCTGTCTGGAACACCTTACTTTTCTTCATCTGCCCACTAACTCGCATCAGCAGTAACAAGCCTCTCTTTGGTGCCCCTGCTGTCATTTGCAATATAAATGACCATAAAAGAAATGATAGCAAATTTTCTCCTACTACAACTGTGATGCACAGTGGACACGTGCTTTCTTAAACTGAGCTGGTGTCCTTCACAAAGGCCTACATCTTCTGACTTACCAGAAAAAAATAGATAAGATATATGCAACTGGTTCTTTAGGTGATGCTCGGCATCTCTAGGAGAAAACATTCAATCTTGGATTCAGGCCTCTGCCCCATTTTAGGCTTTTTTCCTAGATCGGTCTGGGTATAAGGTGTTGAGGAATAAATGACTTGCGTAGTCTTATGGGTAAAGAGTTGAGGTTCTTGGGTTCTGAAACTTCTGTTTTCTCTGACCCCTGGGTTGATTACCCTTGTCCACCTGGTTGCTGGTCTTGGCAGGTGGGGACAGCTGTTAGTGTAGTTTGCAGTCTGGCTTCCTGGCTTGGGCAGGGCCGACCTTTGCCCCCAGTTGACCAGGTTTTGCTTGTTTTAGAGGTTTTCTGGCCTTTGAGGCTCTGCACCATCCTCTGTATGGTTTGAGATCATGGACATTTATCTCAGCCTATAAGATTCACTACCCAGGGGGTCCCTCAGCAGACCCAGTGACTCTCAACTCACTGTCTAACGATGTAAGAACATTCAGGAGTGAAAACTAGAGCCTCTCTGCTGGACCACTCCACTCAGGCAACCTCTGCAGACTGAGGTCCTCCTTACCTTGCTGCTTTCCTCCACTTACCTCATGTTTTTAAAGACATTTCTCTCCACCACCCCCTTCTCCCCTTATACCCTTTTTAGGGTATAATTTCAAAAGAGGAGGAAAAGGAAGGAAGAGAAAAAGGCAAGAACCTTGACCTCAGTTTGGTGTTTTCTTAGTTCCTGTAGGACAGTAAGAAGGGTTTCCTTTTGTTTTGTCATTCCTTCCTTCTGACTCATCCTTATGAGTGGGTCCTAATGATAAAAGAGTATTTTCCTGGCATGTGGAACAGGTTCTCTGATGAGATTGAACCGACTTAACTCTTAGAAACTTACAATGGGTGCTTTAAACATACTGTCTCATTTAGTCCTCATAAGTCCCTTATGACACAGGTGCTGTTATCATTCCTATTTTCAGAAGAGTTGCTGAGGCTCACAAAGGGTAATGAGTAGCCCATGGCTTACCACAGGCATGTGGCAGAACCTAACATCTGTTATGTACTGCTGTAAAAGCCACCTAAGCACAAAGCATCTTACATTTTTTTGTCATCAACATCATCTAACATTAGTATCATTCTCACTTTGTATGCTACTGCCAGACTTATTTTCTTCCAATTCCTCCAATTTTTTTTTTTTTCTTCCATCTCTGGACCATCTGCTTTTCCCTCTGCTTGGAATTCTTTATCCTCCTCCATGCAGCAAATGTAAAGCTCAGTTCACAAATGCAGGTGCCAAGCAATAAAAGTCTTTGTTTCATAATTCAATTTAATTGTTACTTTAACCAATTAAACCTCCTGTTAGGCTGGCAAAAAATTAATCTTCAGCCATTTTTAGGGCCCCCTCATACACCCACCTACATGGTACCCAAATATCATGTAGGGCTAAGGCTTTGGACATGGATCGTGGTGGCCATGACAATACACCTCTCAGACCATAAGCTACAGGGAGCATCACTGAACCAAGTCCCCTGCTGCTGTGCCCTGAACTCCATCAGCACATTGACACAGGCTTCTCTGGGGACTGCTCGCGACCAATTACTAAGCACAGCAGGGATCTTAAGGCAGGCCTGTTCCATGGGATTCCTTTGATGGGCAACTCTGGTTCAAGGACTCTCCACAACCTTGCTGAACTGTCCTTCAATTGCCCAGCAGCCTGAGGCACTTTCACTCCCAAATGTCCTTCCCTCTCTCCTCCATTGGGATCAGACTGGTACATTCTGAAGGCAGGCACAACCTTTTAAGTCTCCCTCCCTATTTTCTTTCATAGATGTTTCCCGTAGTAAAATCTTAGCACATTTAATCCTGGCTTGGTGTCTGTTTCTAAAAACTCCCTTACTAATATATAGGGGATTTGGACATCATCAAATCATCACTTCCCACCGGTTACTACCAAGAGGCATTTCTCTCGGTGGACATGTTACTGTGGCCCTTCAAATCTGCTGTCTCTTAGCTGGTTCATTCCATGATTCCAGTGCAAGGGTCTTCAGAGAGGCAACCTATGGCCCTATGTGCCTAGTTACCCTAAGAAGCTAAAACCTTTCTTGGGCCTTGCTGATGTCAATTGCAATTGTATGGTCCACCCATACACCAAATGAGGCTGACCTCTATGAACTTAATTTCTACTGAGAAAGCACAGACAATAATGAAATGAAATGAATGAATGAGTGAATAAGTAAAATAATTATAGCTGATAGTTAATCTTGTGAAGGAAAAAAACAACAATAAAGGTATAATAAAAAGAATCAGGCAATATTATATTGAAATCAGGAAGGTATCATTGAGAAGGTGGTATTTTGTCTAAGATTGAAAGAAAAGTGATAATTTCTTAATGTCTTCTGTTTAAGGTGTTAAGGTAGTTAAGCTGTAGCTTCCAATTTATAATATAGAAGAAAAGCACTGAACTTAAGGTCAGGAATCTGTTTATAGCCAAGTTTTCCTCTCAAACTATCAAGTAAAATCTTGGGCAAGTAAGTAGACTTCTTAGGGACTCCATTTTCTTATTGTTATTTAAATTAGGTGGTTTTTAAGATCACTTTACTTCTAATGGTCCCCAAATTGAAGTCAAGCTGCCACCTAGCTATCGATCGAGAAGACTGATCTTGCCAGCTATCTATCTAAAACCATGTCATTTTAACATCAACCTTTATATTTTTCAGAGCACAGTGCAGCAAAGTCAGAGATATTTGGGTTTCAGTATTGGTTTGCTTTCACCTAAGATGTGTGACCTTGGTAAAAGTTTTCAACTTCTTACTATAAAATGAAAATAATAGTGCTTTTTCATACTTTGTGTCAGAATGGAGATTATGTATGTACAATGCCTAGCACAAATAAACAGTGTCTCTTGTTTTTTTATTTCATTTACAAAATATTCATGGAATATACATTATTGTCCTATTTTTACAAATTAGAAAACTGAGGCACAGAGAACACAACTTACCCAGGTCATATCAGAGCCAATAAGAGTATTAATCAAGGTCTTAGGAACTGGATTTGTTTTTTCTATAACCTATTATTTACATGTGGTCTTCTTTAAAAGCATCTTTTGTGGGTTCTCAATATATATGTATTTGTGCATGTTAAACTGATTCAAAAATTATGATGTGACTATTTCATTATATACTTAGAGTAAGTAAATCTGTAACTAACATGTTTGCTGATTTAATTTTCTGTACCTAAGAATTAAACAGAATTTTTACAACGTAGAAAGTTGTTTAAAGATAACGTATTCAAATACCTTCATTTGATAAATGAGGAAGAAACTAAGTTCAGGGTAGGTAACACACACTGCATGTTTAATAAATTTGCTTTAGTAAAGGCAATTTGAAAGTAAGCATTTCCATTGATCTTTCTCTTTTAAAACTCATTGTTACTGTGATATATAAATACATTTAGTCTTACATAACTTTTATATATGTGTATAGTTAGTTGTAGAACTGTATGTAGAAATTATGGAAAATCAGTGCATTTAATAGCTGTGTGACAGACAAATTATTTAACATCTTGAACCTCATTTTCCTCACCCGAGGAATAAGAATACAAGTAAAACCTTGTTTATAAGGCTTCGTGAGGATTAAATGAGATAATGTATGGTGCTTGAATATGTAAATTTTAATTTTATTTTATCATTTTTAATGATAAATGATAATGAAATATCATAACTGTTATGCTTACTGTTGGGGGGGACTTCCTTTCCTCTGACCTCATGTTGCTATGAGGAAATTCTTGAGGGCAAGATTCATATAGGATTTGACTTTGTTTTTCAATGTTTATATACTATAAATAGGTATTAATGAACAAATTAATGAATTAATGAAATGGAACTTCTCTTTGATCCAAATGAGTAACTTAGAATTACTTCATTGGAGGAGAAATACTTTATCAATTAGCTTTTAGTACATAACAAAACACCCCCAGACCACCATTCATTAACAAATTGTTCTGTGGCTCAACTGGAATGGCTTTTGTTTGCTCCGTGTGTTTTGTCTGTGTTCAGACATCTGCAGTGAGTTGGCTGGTCCCTCATGGCCTCGCTCACACGTCTGGTGGTTGGTACTGGCTCTCAGCACGGCCACATGTCTATACAAGGCTAGCTTGGGCCAGAGCAACAAGAGATGGGACACACCCCGGTGTGTAAGTACCATTAAGGCATCTGTTTGTATAGTGTTTGCTCTTCTTCCATTGGCCAAAGCACATGTGGGAGGAGCCAGTGTGAGAGGAGATAACACAAAGGTTTGGATACCAGGAAATATGATTATTGGGGCTCTTTCTTGTAACAGGCTACTACAAATATAACTTTTGAGCCTCCCTTGCTCTACTGGATTTTAAATTTATGTTTAATGCTTTGATTAGCTTTCCTGTTAATGAAGTAAAGTGGATAAATCATTGAACGTGATTTTAAAGTCAACATGATCCTTTATTAAGAATTATTGTCTCATTATAATTTTTAAGTCAGAATGTGACTGAGCCAAAGTTTAGTTGCTATGACTGGCGATAAATACTAAGAAAATTTATTCCTCCCCCAGTGTTGATGGTGCTTATGATGGTGACTGCACCTAACAATAAATGAGCTCTTAATATATGTCACACACAATGTGAAGTTCTTCACATACATTCTCCTATTTTTAGCCTTATCATAGACTATTATTTTTCATTAAAAAAAAATCAAACAGGAAAGTGAAATACTAGGAGGCTAATAAGTTCTCCCAGAGTTATGTATTAGTAAGTGGTAGAGGTGACAATTGACATTTGTTGGTCTGACATTAGAACACAGACATCTGATTTATACAGTGTCACAAATTTTATATGTGTATACATGGGTTGGTATACATATAGTATATATTTTAAATATGAAATGAATGTATGTAATTACAGTGCTTTACGTTATCTGTACTTAGTTATAATGCTGTTATATTATTTGATTCTTCCAGAATCTCAACAGTAATCTCAGTGAGTCAATGTCCCAAAAAATTAATGACACAAGTAGAATACTGTGTTAAAAGGCATCATTCTCACCATCATACGTACTTGCTTTCTGAGAGGTATAACAGTTAAAACATGTCAAACCATGGGTTTGAATAATAGTTTAATAGTAGGAGACTTGGACTTTCATGGAACATCAACAGTAGTGTCATGAGATGGCTTTTGAGGCCTTGAACTTGGCAGTCACTGCAAAGATTCAATTTGGCCAGCAAAACATAGGTAAAGGCCAAAAGGGAAGAGGGTAAGCAGGAAGGGACTGGCTGTATTTATGGGTGGGCTTTAGAAATGAAACTCTCCCAAAGCAGAAATGGAACATGGAAGTCAACTGCCATAGCTAATAAACTGAGGTATTTAAATCTACAAATCACATGTGTTTGCTATCGTGGTGTAAAGTAAATGGGTTCTAGTGAATGTATAATGGTATGTTCTTGGGGCTCATACTTTTCTTGAGAGAATGTGAATATTTTTGACGGTTACTATCTATAAAATGGAGCATTTGACCCCTGAAAGTCATTGGTTTGATATTAGCCTTAGTTTTCTAATATTTCCTAACAAAGAAAATAGGCATTTTTCTTGTCATTTTTAAGTATAGTAGGCACTACTATGGTCTATAAACAATTTATGATTTTATTTAGAAATGATTATGTAACTCTGCTTTTAAAATTAGAAGAAACAACAGACTTTGGCATCTGTGGAAGTGGCCTACATATCTGAGTTTATGTCAGAATGAGTTGTGAAGAATTAATTGGGGGAATATTTTTAAGACCTGCTTTTTAATGGACACAGATTTGTGAGATAAAACACATAATAGAACATTCCTCATTTATTTCTATACTTATTCACCCAGGATACTCCTCATGATTTTTTAAAACATTGAAATTATTCACAGTGGATTCTATGATTTTGTTAAAGAGGCAATTAGGGAAAAACATGACAACAGTCTTTTCTTACCAAAAATGATATGTTTCTTTGCTTTGCCTACCTGAGCATTAGAATCTGAAAAAAATTATTTTTGATTTCAGATTCTAATTCATCTAGATTTACCTTGGGTACAATATTGAATCTCACAGAGTTTTAGTTCCCTACAACAAAAAACTGCTATTATAACCTAGCTCAAAGTATGGCACTCAGGATTCAATGAGCTAAGTATATGACAGCAACGTGGCAGAGTGGCTACTGCATAGACATTACTCAGTAACTATTAGTTCCTTTCCCCCATTTACATGACCACATACCGTACTGTGTGTGTGTATATATATATATGTATATATGTACATATATATGTAATACTGTATATATAATCTATATCATTACATAGCATGCATTAAAAATACTGTCATTGTGAACAAAAACTAAACCTTACCTCAAAGTGGTTTTAGACATGTAATGGTTATAAAGTAGAAACTAACACACCATTGTAAAGCAATTATACTCCAATAAAGATGTTAAAAAAAAAAAAAGGCATAGCGATGTAATGGATTTTAAAAATTAATTATACATGAATTTTAATTTCTTCTCCTATTTTTAAAATTCACATCCTCAACATTTATTTGCCACTCTCTCACACAAACATACATGCTGAGGAAGAGAAGGATATTTGTTTTTCCCATGATTTTAGAATTTCTGTTTTGACACTGTGTACTTACGGTATTGATTTTCAGAGCCTTAGAACGCATTAATATGGTTTTTGCATTCTTTCTTTCTTTGATGAATAAAAATGGAACTTGGGCGATATTTTATTTCACTAAAACTCTGAAAAGGTAGTGTGCTCCATCCAAATTGGAAAACTTAGTATATAAAACTTAACTTTTTCTTTCTTGGGTTTTTTTACTTAATGATGAGTCAACCTGGAATGCTTGCTGTGACTTGCTCCCGAAGACTTCAGTTTAATGCCTGGAAAAACTAAGAGCTGCCCCTCATGTCCAAAATTCTTCATTCTTCAGCCCTTTGGGGGTAACTCCCTTAGCCCATCAGAGATGTTCATCTTCACTCTTTCATGATTTCTAAGTGAAAAGGTCTTGTCTTAGCTTCCTTTTTAGTTAGTAAGCTACTGAGGGAGAGACGACATTCCTTACATCTCTCTCTACTGTTTATAGCACTTTTGCTCATAGCTGCTGCTGACTCAATATTTGATAAATGAATGAATGGTCATTTAGTCTCTCACAGGCTCCATGTTGAACATCCTAGAACTGTACATATAAATATAAAAGTGGGCTAAACCACTCTTTAAAAGAATACATCATTTAAAAGAAGCCTTTGGCGTTAAAGTGTTTCCATGAATATAAGAATGTGAGAAATGATTCTTGCCCAGAGGGTTTGTTATATATTTTGATGCTTGGTATATATTTGTAGAATAGCACTTTTTTCTAGTCTTCTCTTCTTTCCCAAGTTAGCCTAGATGTTCAGGGGTTACTGGACAGAAATCAGCTAAAAATACATTAATGACTTTCTATAGCAAATACAATTAATCCTCCCACAGTAACTGACTCTAGGAAAACCAAACCTAAGAGATTTGAGAAGTTAGGTATGTCATGAATTTCGTATTAGATTAACTGTGTGATTTACATTTATAGCTCAGTCAAGGTTATCTCTGATTTTTAGGAAGGAAAGATGGAAAAAGAAGAAATGCTTTTGCTGTTATTCCCAGGGATTCAAAAGGAAAACAGTTTTTCCTGAGAGAGTCAAATAATTGTTTTCTGTAAGTGGATACTAGGGTAATATAAATGTGTTTCAAGTAAACTGTGTTAATGAAGCCCAAAAAAGCTTTAAAAATTACATTCTTCTTGTGTGCCTAGTACTTTGAAAACCCCTTCAGACAATTTAAAGGGTACATTTATTATGCAACATCCTATATTCGATGATATTTTAATGACAGTGTCACACTGTCTAGCTTTCTTCCTTGGTATATTGTTTACATTTTAGCCAGTGAACTGAGGAATGAGTTACTATCTTTCTTGTTTTTTTTTGTTTTTTTTAGTTATGAAAAAAAGGCAGAATAAAAAAAATACTTTGCTGATGTGGGTTGTTTATTCTTTATGTTTGAACTCTGTCCTTTAAATTGGGTTAACTTGCTAATTTCAAATTCATAGCAAAACCACCCTTGTGTGGCTTTTTCCATGGTGAATTACAAATCATTTTGGCTTTAATGTTTGGCAGATATGTACTTGGTCTGTGTATCAGATCTGCCTTTGGTTGGGTTCCTGGTTGCTCCAGTGCAGCAAAAATTGAATTGCAAAATATTTTTATTGGCTTGTCACCTTTGCTGTTGTAGAAATACTAAATCAAGTATCTATTAAAACCAGATTCTCAAATGCCTGACTATTCAAACTGTTCTGCTCAGGATTGATCCGGGTTTTGCCTTCGTTTTCAGTTTAATTCCAAATTCTGTTGGTCGGTTTTCTGAACTTCTTAGTCATTTTACACATTTTTTGGGGTACAAGATCCATTACATGTTTTTATGTTTTAGTGAATAATTGATTGTTATTACTTAGTGAATAATTGATTGTTTTAAAGTGATATTATATGATTCCATTTATAGACTGATAACTGTTTTAGAAAAAGAAAATACTTTAAAACTTAGCGTAATGTTGCAGACCAACAAGGCTAATAAGCAGATTTTTCTTTCCAGGATTAAATACGTTAGGGCAATTAATTAAAATAGAACTAAGACATTTCAGGTATAATGTCAACAAATATGTTTCTTAAAAATTTTTTAAATTCTTTTCATTCCTTAACAAATATTTCTGCCAAGCCATTATGAATAAAAGTAGGCCAATATTCAAATTGTCTTTTTTTTAAAATTGCCACTTAAAAGATTTATGTTAAATCAGCTTTATTAAGCTTTCTTATTCAAAAATACTTGCTCATTTAAAAATATGCAGCGAGTGATAAAAATAAACAAATAGCTTTATATCAGATTCCCCTGCTATGACTACTGATAATAAATATTGAAGGCAGTTAGATTTCTTAAAGGGAAAAATTGAACGTTTTTCAATGAAAAAGATTTCTCTCAAATGGGATGTAAATGTGCATAGTAGATGAATTTTTAAAACTTAAAGAATAAAAGTGTTAATTAGTATTGTAGTTATCAGCTATTAGGTGGTAGTATCTCTATCCAGTTCTTCACCATCTACTCCTATAGGCCATGAATGTCTACTGATCATCCACCCATTCTTCCATTCTTTCAGTATCATTTAAGAGCATGATAATTTGCATAGTATTTGGCCTTGTTTTCTAATATATGGAAAAATTAATTATAGTAATTCATAATTAAGAGAATATATGATAAAACAGGTATTAAGAGAACCCTTTCCTGACAACCTCCATCCCCAAGTCTCAGTCAGATTATTTAGTTAGATGTTCTCAAGGAATGTTTCTTTTTTTCAAAGTACTTTTATTGATTTGATGGTAAGCCTTCTTTAGTTTGATAATATAATTCTTCTCATTTGTTGTAAGGGGCTCACCAAAACTTTTCCAGAACTTAACACAGTGCCCTGCACATAGTGGGTGCTTAACAAATATTTGTTGACTGAATGACTGAATATGAAATACAGTATAAACACTCAGAGAAGTGAAAGTTAACTTGGGGTTGGAATTAACAAGAAGGTCTTAATCAGTAAATGACATGTGAATTGCCTTTCTAAGAAGAGAAGGACATGGATAGGTGGAAAGAAGAAAGAAAGGCATTCACTGGAAATGCTGTAAAATAAGAGAAGATAACATAGCACAAAATTAACCATTTTGAAGTGGCATTCAGTGGCATTTAGTACACTCACAATGTTGTGCAACCACCAACTCAATCTAGTTCCTTAAAACTTTTATCACATCAAAAGGAAACCCTGTACTCATTAAGCAGTTGCTCATTTCCTCTCCTCTTCTTAGCCCCTGGCAACCACTAGTTTGATTTCTGTCTCTATGTATTTACCTATTCCGGATATTTCATAGAAATTGGAGTTGCATGACATATAACCTTTGTATCTGGCTTCTTTCACTTAGTACAATGTTTTCAAGGTTCATTCCCATTGTAGCATATATCAGTACTTCATTCCTTTTACAGGCTACGTCTTTCATTGTATGTATATCCACAATTTGTTTATCCATTCATCCATCGATGGGCCTTTGGCCTGTTTCCACCTCTTGGCTATTATGAGTAATGCTGCTATGAACATGAATGCACATGTAATTTTTAGTGTATTTTTTTTCATGCTTTGAATTTTCTTTTATTTATTTTTACTGAAGTATAATTGACTTACTATATTATATTAGTTTTAGGTGTACAGCATAGTGCTTTGTACACTATGCTGTACAAAAATGTGTTTTTATACATTATGAAATGATTACCCTAAGTTTTGTTACCATCTGTCACCATACGAAGTTCTTTACAGTGTTATTGACTATATTCCCTATGCTGTACATTACATCTCTGTGACTTACTTATTTTGTAACTGGAAATTTGAACCTCTTAATCTCCCTCACCTATTTCTCTTCTCTTCCCACCCCTCTCCCCTCTGGTAACCACCTGTTTTCTTCTCTGAATCTATGATTCTGTGTCTGTTTTCTTATGTTTGCTCATTTGTTTTGTTTTCTAGGTTCCAAGTATAAGTGAAATCATACAGTATTTGTCTTTCTCTGTCTGACTTATATCACTTAGCATGATGCCCTCCAAGTCCATCCATATTGCTGCAAATGGCAAAGTTTCATTATTTTTTATGCCTGAGTAGTATTCCTCTGTGTGTGTGTGTGTTGTGTGTGTGTATACCACATCTTTTTTATATATTCATCTGTTGATGGGCACTTAGGTTAATTCATATCTTGGCTCTTGTAAGTAATGCTGCAATGAACATAGGGTTGCATATATCTTTTCTAATTAGTGTTTTTGTCTTCTTCAGATAAATACCCAAAGTGGAATTGCTGGGTCGTATAGTGGTTCTATTTCTAATTTTTTGAGGAATATCCAGACTGTTTTCTACAGTGGTTGTAACAATTTATATTCCCACCAACAATGCACAAGAGTTCCCTTTATTCTGTATCCTTACCAAAACTTGTTATTTGTATACTTTTTGATAATAACCTTTCTGAAAGGTGTGTGGTGATATCTCATTGTGGTTTTGATTTGCATTTCCCTGATGATTAGTGATGTTCTGCATATTTTCATGTGCCTATTAGCCATTGGTATGTCTTCTTTGGAAAAATGTCTATTTAGGTTCTCTGCCAATTTTTTTAATCAGATTGTTTATTTTTTTGATATTAAGTTGTAAGAGTTCGTTGTATATTTTGGATATTAACCCATTATCAGATATATTATTTGTCAATATATTCTCTCATTCAGTGGGTTGCCTGAGGAGACAGATCCAAAAAATATTGCTAAGACTCTTCTAGGAATCTCATGGCTTCTGGTATTACATTTGTCCTTGAGCCATTTTGAGTTTATTTTTTCATATGGTGTAAGGTCCAGTTAACTTCTGTTGTATGTAGCTCTCCAGCTCTATTTATTGAAGAGACTGCCTTTTTCCCCATTGTATATTCTTTTTTTTTTTTTTTTAATTTATTTTATTTTTGGCTGCGTTGGATCTTTGTTGCTGTGCGTGGGCTTTTCTCTAGTTGTGGTGAGCGGGGGCTACTCTTCGTTGCAGTGCGCAGGCTTCTCATTGTGGTGGTTTCTCTTGTTGCGGAGCATGGGCTCGGCTCTAGGCATGTGGGCTTCAGTAGTTGTGGCTTGCGGGCTCTAGAAGCACAGGCTCAGTAGTTGTGGCGCACGGGCTTAGTTGTTCCGTGGCATGTGGGATCTTCCCAGACCAGGGCTCAAACCCATGTCCCCTGCACTGGCAGGCGGATTCTTAACCACTGCACCACCAGGGAAGTCCCCATTGTATATTCTTGCCTCCTTTATCATAGATTAATTACCCCTATAAGTGTGGGTTTATCTCTGGGCTCTCTATTCAGTTCCACTGACCTACGTATCTGTTTATGTTCCAGTACCATATTGTTTTGATTACTGTTGCTTTGTAGCATAATTTGAAATCAGGGAGAGTGATACCTCCAACTTTGTCCTTCTTTCTCAGGATTGCTTTGGCTATTTGGAGTCTTTTGTGTTTCCTTACAAATTTTAGAATTATTTGTTTTTAATTCTTTAGGTTATCTATTCAGGAATAAAATTGCTAGATCATATTTTTATGACATTATGGTGATTTTAGGGCAAATTATGACCAAATATTTGATATCCTAAGATGAGATCATTTTTTGAATATTATGACTATTCATCTTGTTAATTTTTGCATTAATGAAAAAATTATTTTCAAGTTTATGATTATTTTATTCACAAACATATCTTATTAAAATTATTTTCTACTGTATGTGAGTTTAAAAACAAAGTTTACTTTTTGGTTTGTTTTAACCCTTAAGCCTTTTATCTTCTTACTACTCAAATGAATAACCTGGTAAGGTGATTCTTGACTTTGGAGATGCTGATTAATTTCAGAGCCTTGATTCCATCATCACATTTTTATTTACACTTAACCTTGACATTTCTTTATAATGTTCTGCAAACTGGTAAGCATAAGCATAGAAAATTTTATTCCATTCTTCTAGGATTTCTTCATTCAGTGAGACATGTATTTTCCTCTGTTTTCTTTTACTTCCCTAGCCTGAAATAACAGCCCCACATCCTGTTGCTAAACTCCATGCCATACAAATTCTTTAATTGTAACAAACTTCAGCTTCAGTTCTATTCCTTTAACTTACCTTGTACTCTCCTTGGACTGGAGATACCTGGATAGCCTATTCTGATGGGAATTTAAGTGATTGGCTAAATATGAAGATAAATAACTTAAATAATGAAATGCTATTTAATAAATGATTCTTTTCTACCCACCCTGACTTCCATGATTATTTCAGAGATCAGAGCTTAGTCCCAGTGAAGTATAGAGGAACTTTTTTTTTTCTAATGTAACAAAAATCACATTTGCTCATTGAGCAAAACTCAGGGATTGACATAGACAGTCTTCATAAATAAAAAGTCACCAAACTCTTAAGGGTCCTGGAATTCTCTCAGCCATTGGTGCCTGGGCAGAGTTTACATACAAGCAAGGAGCCTGTGTGCAGTGGACATCTTTTGTTTTCACCTGCCAACATTCATTACTCATTCTCTTGCTGACAGCACACTCATTTTACTTTGGGGAACCAGCCATCAAAGACATTGGATACTGTCTTGATAGGACGATATATCAAGGTACTCTACTTTTCCTGGCCAAGGACTAGGGATGTGACCCAAGTTTTGTGAATCAAGTTTTTTTTTTTTCCCCTGGAGTGAAGTCCTTGAACAGAGTAACAGAAAATCTGAAATTGATCTTAGGAAGCCCTGAAGAGAGTACCCATCAGTTTCTGCCACTCAGATCACCAGACCTGCTTGATTTGTTTGTTTGGTTTTTTTCCTCGGTTCTGTTTGTATCTCCTCTGCATCCTCCTTCCAATGGTTATATTCATACATGGAGAGGCTATCCCAAATCCTAAAGCTATCCTGCAGAAAACAGCCTGGGAGAAAGATGAACCCATCAAAATAAAAGGGCTTAGGGAGGACAGAATTAAATGTGTATCTAAGAGATTGTTCATAGGGAATTATGAAGGATAGCACTAGTCACCAACCACAGGGCCAGTACTAGATTGGTTCACAGGACTGACAGCAATTACTCAAAAAATTGGAGTCTGGCACTAATCCAAACTATTTCAGGAAAGGTGGCAAATTCTAGAACTTCAGTGTCTTCATTTCCTTCAGTGTTTATTTTTTTCTGGCATCTAGTATAAATACATCTAAGTTATTCTCAAAAGTAAACCCTCTTTCTTGCTCTTGTCTGTGTTGCACACTACAAAACAGTGGTTCACAGAGTGCGGTCTCCAGATCAGCAGCATTTAGGAACTTTTTAGAAAAACATATTCTCAGGCCCCACCCCCAGATTTATCATTTCAGAGACTCTGGGGGTGTGCCCGGCCAGCTGTGTTTTAGCAAGCCCTACAAGTGGTTCCGAAGCCCACTACCATTAAAGGACCACTGACCTAATATCATGCCAGAGTTTGGTGGACACTCACAAGTCCAATATCCCAGGAGAATTAATGTGTCATTGTTCAGGGAGACTCATGGCCCTTCATAGGCTGAGGAAAAACTGATTTGGGGAGAACATTTCCTGCCCTGTGATAAATTTCTCAAGAATCCTTTGGGAAGATGTGGTCTCCAAATCAGGCATTCTGCTTTCTCTGCCATGGCCTGGCATTGAACTCTACTTCCACCAAACTCTACACCATGCAAATCAAAAGAGAAATAAATAAAGCAACACCAAAGCAATGGAGATCTTTATTTGAAATGTTATACCAAGAAAACATCAACAGGGAGAAAAGGTTGAATTCAAAGGGAATGAGTGGGTTAGAGCCAATAAAAACAACTGATTGTGGTAAGCAGAGGCAGTTATTGAAACAGGGAAAACACTGGATCCTGTGGAAAGTACTAAAGAAGTGCGGAGAAGCAGTTTGTAAACTGAGAAAATGAGTCCTCATGAGCACAGGCCTACTTTCCTCCTTAATTAGACTGGAATTGCCCATTAGTGGGACTCACCTGTGATTAAACCCAACAAAACACATTAGCTACTGGATGTGCAAGCTTGAAAACAAGTTAAGACTGTTTTAAGATGGTTCATGGTTTTAAAATGTTGATTAGAAAGTTGCTTCTGCTGGTGCTATTAATCAGTGCGGTTGGAATGTGAATCCCCAACTTAGGGAGAGGAAGAGATGCTTTTGTTTAATTTTCCCAAAGAGTTAAGATGTATGCAGCAAGATGTGCTGATTTTGCTATCATTTAAGTTGGCACTGTTAATGGAGGGGATCCTTGAAGACTGTCAGGGGTGGGAACTGACATGAACATCAGAGCATGGCAATGCAATTGACAAGGTGGTGAGTGCTGATGGTGGAACGGGGGATACATGTTTCTTGAATTTTAGTTCTGGCTCTATTCACTACCAGTCAGATGTTCTTCGTTATTTCAAAGTAAAGTTTGAGGCTGAATAAATAAATAATACAAAAAGCAAATAATTTGTAGACAGTAATTTTAGTCATAACTTACTATTTAGTTCAGTGCAGTTTTTTATTTATGGCATGACAGTTACTTATATAGTTTATATTGAAGCAATTAAGGATCTCCCTTGATCCAGAGGATACTAGAGTGGGCAGAGATACAATTACTTTAAAAATCCAAGTGGTGAAACTTGAACATCTTGTTCTGTGAAGATGCTGCTATGTTATTATGCTACTATTTTCTCATTACTAGAATTACAGCATATGCATTTTCAGGAGCACATAGTAAATATTGACCTTTCATTTTAAATATTTGGGTAGGCTAAGGATCTCTACTATGAGTAGATAGGTTAAATATGGTGCACTAAAGCAATCCTGATACACCCCTTGATGTATGGCTTTTTAAATTATCATGTATATCATCTCCAGTAAGTTGTAGCTTTTAAAATTACATCGTAGTCTTATAAAATTATCGCTTTATATTAGAACATCTTAGTTCTAATATAAAGTGTGGTCGTGGCTTCCTGAGATGTCATAATTCATCAAATCTTTTTTCCCCTACATCTCATCTCCACATCCTTTCTGAACTGTACACTGTAATTTTTAGATTGCCAAGTATGGTCTATCAAAACTAGAACTTGGGTGTGGTACTTAGTAATTTTTGGATATTCCAATAAAATAATAATCTGATGTCTAAGGAGAACTGGATAATTCTCTATTGATATTTTATGGTATTTTGGAACCTCTTAATATATGAGTATGCACTAACAGAGGTGGGGAACTGAAATACATTATATTATGTGTCAAGCTAGTCTCATATGGCAAATGATTTGAGAGGACAGGGAATAAGAGCCAGGAGTATTGAGGAAATATAAGACAGAATTTCAAAGGCAGGAAGAAACTTGATGGGAGAGTAATGAAGAATGAATTGGTGGAGATTTGTGTATAATTACAAGGCATGTTTGGGTGAAATGAACACAGTATTCATTGGAAGGGGTTAAGAATGAAGACTTAAAAAAAATACTAGAAGCAGGAAGTCTGGAAACATAGGCTGTTTTTAATGATTTGTGCTGTAATATCCATGTATCATCTAATGTATTCATCTATATTTTCAGACTTGATGACCACCCTCCACTATGATCAATATGTAAATAAGTGGTTTTAGCTCAGTCAGAGAAGAAGGTGCATCTGTACAGAGAGAAGGAATTTGTCAGCCTTCTGAAAAGTGAACACACTGGAAAACCACAGTTTTCACTTTCTGGGTAGAATTGGTACTGGGTCAGTATTTTCAGATCAGCTCTAAGATAATGGCATTTATTTCCCTTTGCTCCCTTTCCTGTGAGTTTATCATCCAGGACTATCTAGAAGTTCTTTATCCAATGTGAGCACAAATGACTAGAAAAAATGAAAGATGAAGCCGCCAGGTAGCCTGTGACATGCAGTGTTATCTGCCTCTCTCTTGAATGGTGCCCAGCTATGGACCCTACAGTCTTTGTGCCTAGTCAGCTTTGAATTTTACTTACAAACACGATCTTTTTCCATTTAGCTTTACGTTTACTTCGTTTTATTATTTGCCACTCCTCTCCCCACTTCCCTAAGCCAGAATTGGAGGGAAAAACTTTTTTTATATCAATAGGCAAATATTTTAAGTTATTTGAAGTAAATAATGTGGGTTTAGGGCTTTATTTATGTTTCAGCTCACTTCTAAACACCGTTATGATCTCTAACCTGTGGAGGGAATTTTCACTTTTTTCCAGTGAACGTTTAAAGCTAAAAGTTCAGAGAGAATGATAAAGTGCCATCTATATGTTAACAACTCTATGAATTCTTGCTGATTGACAAACTGAATTTTGTGACTCTGTGTCTGCATAGCTGGTATTTTACATGCTTCCGTCAAATTGTGGTTGCTCCTGTTGATTTCAATTTTTTCATTCTCTTTTCCAATTTATTATACTCTTTCCATCTTCTCGTTGGCTAGTTATTGATGCTTAAACCTAGTTTACTGTGTACACGTTGGTGATCAATTTTTGGAAGGATGCTTGTAGGAGCTCAGATACTGAGAAGGAAAATATACCAATAAAATGTAAACTGGAGAGAAAGAAAGTGGGCAGCCAAACTTTAAAGCTTATCTAAATGGAGCTCACCGTTTTAAGATTGTGAGCCTGGAATGGCTGTACCTACTTTAAGATTTACTAATAATTTTACCCTTTTACTGAATATTCTGTGAAGGACTAATAAGCCCTGTTCTTTGCCATAGATGTGTTGTTTAAGTCAGATCTTTTGGAGAAAAACTCAAGCGGAGAAGCTGCTGAGTTTACCTGAGTTTTTTTTTTTTTTTTTTTTTTTTCACTTTAAAGTTTCCTTGACGGCACTGCTTGTTGATTAAAATGCTTTGCAAAGTTCTTCCAGTGATTCTGTCAAGACCACACTCTACTTTTTTACTGCAGAGGCAAATGTTAACCTCTCTTCAGCATTTTCTCCTTTTCAGCTCTTAACATTGCCAGATGTGCAATTAAATGGTCACTTCACCTTTATTATAGTTTTCGTGGCATGTTATTGTCATTATTTTTCTTGTTTATGTACACTATAGCAGTTATGGTCTCCATATGCTTGTTTTGTAAGATAGCTTTTAAAACCCAGCTGAGAGATGCAAGCTGGTGGGGAAAAAATCACCACTGGTCTCTCATTTATCTCCTTTTAACCCTCAGAGGTAAATTCATCTGGGTAAATGTGTGTCTAAGCATCTTTCAGCGATCAGGCAATGTTGTTGTATAGTTCCTCTCTAGCAAGAAGAAAGAGGGCTACAATATAGAACCTGATCTTATCACTTAATAGCTTTGGGCTATTGAGGTAGCACTTTTTAGATAAGATACAATAAGCAGATGAATTAGAAGCTGAGGTATGGTGAAATAAATATATGTAGAAACTGGGCTTTTTGTGTTTGGGGAAGAGGGCATGTAAGGATTTCTTCCTGATGAATATAAAGAAAAACAACTTCAAAGAACATGGGAGTTTAATAATTTAACTAAATTAGGGTAAGCCATACAATTGAATTGAATTGATTTCTCATAATGCTCTTCTTAGAGAAATCCCAAATATCTTGTTTCATGAGAGTCTGGGATATGTACAATACAAAATGCAAATATGCTGTTATTGCTGAAAGAATTACAGAAATAAAACTTCTAGAATGCACATCCTTTGGGGCATGGTTTTTAAAGCTGTCCTATGAAAATGATATATTTCTAATGAGTAATTTTAATGCTTAATAGGAAACAGGGAAATTGGCTTTATGGGAGAAGAATCTATCCCATCCAATTCGAATTATGAAACTTTCCATTTACATTTGTTCAAAGTGTTTTGTCTTGTTTTGTTTGCCTGTTTTTTGTCAGAAAGTGTGGAAAGTTGGCAGTGTTGTCCCCAAGACTAAGAGTATGTGAACCCTTTGTTTTCAGTGACCTCATCCAGGTTAGCATCTGATGGTCTCCATCAGACGGGGTTTAGAGGAGAGGAGACAAATAACACATTACCTTTCATCTCTAACATTTCCTCTTTCATCCTGCCTGCATCTAAGAGGAGACAGTTCTTTTCTGTTAATTCCAGAAATATATGTGAGAGATTTTGTTTTACTTACGATAAAGAATATGAAAATGCATGTATTATAAGCCAAGTTTAAGTAATGAAAAGTGAGATTATTTTAAAATTTAGCAAACTGTTCTTCCCCCTGTTTCTATATTCCAAGTTCACATGTAGGATGTATCATGCCAGTTGATAGATTTCAGCCCATCCCATTTTCAGCAAATCTAATGGTATTTTATTCTATTTTATTTTGGCTGTGCAAATTCTCTCCATATTCTTAAAATCCATTGAAGGCATTTTCAGTGACTAAGGAGATCTCTGTCAGTGATAGTAGAATTGATTGATTTCAAACCTTCTTGGTACTGTTATAGAACTTGGCAAAGAGAAGACTCGTGGCAGCAATAGATGTTTCTGTGAACTTTTTATGAGACCAGTGGGAACCTTATAAATTTTTTGGTGATTCCCTCTCCCCTCACCCTCTTTTTCCTTTTTGTCTGGACTGACTATTAACATAACCATGGTATAAATATGCTACTCATCCTGAAAGTATAAGAATTGACTAATAGTGAGGATTTTAAGCTGAGGTTACTAAGAGTCAAACTTCCTCTTCTATTAGATGAAAATCTACCTTATCACCAGCTACTTAGTAGCATGTTATTAGCAAATTTTAAAGTTCTCATTTCTTCTAAGTTTGAGGAATCTAATTCTTAAAAATATAGCTATTGAAAAATGAAAAATAGGCTGATGTTTTAGATACCAAATTTAGTTATCCTTTTTTTCCTCCCTATTCTCATCCTTGCCTAGCCCCTAACGCTTATAAAAATTTTGTGGAAGCATTGTGGGGGGGATGAGAAACAAAAAGTTTTTGTGAAAATATTTAGCAAGAGAATATGGGTACAAGGAATAAAATGAGGAAAATAAAACAAAACATCTTAACCTTAGCCTAAATTTTCAACTTTGTTAAAAATTAGAAGCTCCTCAGGTATATCTTATGTTGATAACAATAAAGAATTTCCTAAACTAAATTAATTAAAATTAATTAATTAAAATCATCTTTATAGAAGTCTATCATACTTTATCCACAGTATACTTTTCTACTCAGCCATGTTCAAGGTTCAAGCAATTAGAACAGGAAAGAGGAAGATATTTAGGGCAACATATGTGTTGTTCATAAAAGCAATGACCAAAAATATGTAAGAAAGAGTTAGGCAACTGTTTCTACTGCTGTCAGAAATCATTCTTCCTTTGTGAAATTTCAAGAAAAGGAACCCTTGAGATTCGGATAATGTGAAAGTGAAGAGAATGTATATTTGGACATCAATATTTTAGTAAGAAAACTGATTGGGAAAGAAAACAGATGTCAAGGTCAGGATGAATATAATGTCTAAAAGGAAATACATAAAGAAAACTATTTTGGTGAAAGGCAGATAAGAAAGAAAAAGAAAACTTTGAAGTGTTCCCTCAGACTTTTTTAAGAATATATTTGAAGCTTGCATCTTTTATGGTGTATTTTCTATATATTCTGAATCCAACGGATTAGATGTCCCTGATACAAAAACATGGTTTTCCAGTTATTAGTCTTATTTTATTTCTGGGCTGTTGAGAATAGGACCATTGCATACAGCTGGGAAGATTGTGCATTGCACCAATCCAGGTGTGGAAGGCACTATAACTACGAGTGCTGGCCCCGGATCATTGCTTCTGTTCAGTGGAATAAACAGATGGTTTTAATGTGTATGTAATATTATGTTGCTGACCAAGCACCTGAATAAAATACTCAGGATAGTAGGAGAACAATCCTTAGACCTCATGTTTTCTTCCTCACTCTTCCTAATTCCCCATTTCTTATTTTCATGCCTTCAGGTAGGATGAGTAATAGGGAATCTTGCTGAATCTCTCAGTACTTCTCCTCTCCTCCCCGCCTCTCTCTCTCTCTCTATCTATCTATCTATCTCTCTCACTCACTCTCTCTCTCTGTCTCACACACACACACACACACACACACAGACAGAGAGCTGTTTTGAAATATCCCCAGGGTTCCTAGTAAAATATTGCATGATGTGATAAAGACCAGCTTTGCGAAGCTATTGATTTGGGTGGGTCTTCTGGGTGGTCTCCTAGAATGGAGATGAAAGTTATTTCTATCTGAAATTCCCTTTGCTAAAACTAAGGGACATATCTCCTGATCACAGGCAACAATGAATTCAACTCACTTTTTGGGTTAAAATCTGAAAATAAAGTTAAAAAGAGAACTTTAGAAAATATTTCTTCTGAATTCCTGAAAGAATCCTGGTGCACCCTCAATATATCTGAAAGTAGGGGATAGTTAACATTTTTATTCTGAAAGAGCAAGAGCAATGGTTATATATCATGCCCTAGGATGCTCAGGATATGAGAATGTGTAATATTCCAAGTGATATTCCTACAAATTCTTCACAACTAGTAAGTACAACCTTTGCAAACAACATTTTTATTGATACCTTTTAAACAGTCATCTCTTTTTATTTTAACCAATTCATATTTATATATAATATTCAAAAATAGCTGAAAATAATTAAAAGTGGCAAGAGAACAGTAATAAAAAAATACTTTTATAAAAAAGTGTTTTTATATATTGTTATGCCTAAAATTATTTGGCTGCATTTTCCAGGACCAAACTGTCAGGACTTGGCTTAAGTTCCCTTTCTTTACCTTCATAACACAGTGTGTTTGTGTACTTATATGCCAATAGGAGTAGTCCTTTCAAGTGTAACTATTTTTAAAGTTATTAATGTCCTTTTTCAGTAAGGTCTACTGTCTTGTTGGAGCACTGAAATTTATCTGGCAAGACTATCAAAGAGATTTTTGTCTTAATAAAATAACTATCCTTTCTCCAGATGTGTATATTTTTGACTCTGGGGGATGATATTCTGAAAGGGAGAATATCAACGTGAAGTGCCATTTCAAAGCTTACTACATTTGCTTTTCATTGTACTTTGTGGTTAAGAGGCCTTCTGAATTTGGTGAAGTTTATTTGCTCAATTAACTATATCAGTAGTATATTGTAAGGAAGCCTGTAAGATGCTAAATATATGCCATAGAGCAAATATAATTAATTTTCACCTCTCCTGAATTGTTCCTCATTTTAGTGGGTATGATGTGCATTTCCAAATGTCCATTAACTTTTATTATTGGCTCCTTTGTACTCCTCACCTACCTTTATATTTGAACCAGCTGGTTTACCTTCTTTTCCCCTGCTTAATACCACAATAAAGGCATATCTTGGCTTATTGCCCCCTCATATATACTACATGGCTAATACTTCTCTCTGCATCAAATTTTTCCCAGATATCTGAAAAAGAATGGTGCCAATGGGGATTCTGGAAAGACATTCTAAAACAGATCTTAGTGTTTTAAGTGCTTCAAGCCAAGTTTGGAGAAGAGTTTTAACTCCATGCTCATTGTATCCTGTATTAGTTTTTATTATTTGAATTTTCTCATTAGAGCTGGCAGACAATCTAACCCAATCAGTCAAACATTTTGCAAGTTGTCAGTACAAAATATTTCTTCTCTAAGGTTTAAGGGAAGTTCTCAGCTAAATGAAGGAGGCTAACAAACCAATAAAGGTTTTGAGGTATATTGTGAAAAACTAATAACAGTAAACAGTTTTCAGGATGGATTGGAGAAAAAAAATTAAGATCTGACTCTTTACTTTTGCTTCGAACCATTATAGATTAATAGGGATCTGATTTAATCTCCTGTCTTAAACAACTAGAAACTGGACAAAAATATTAAAAAAAATATTATTCAGCCATTGGATCTAAGGCAGCACAGGTCTGTGATACCCAAGGGAAGGATAATTAAAAAACAGTACTATTATTGTGCCAGCTTACTGCCTGGAGGCAATATCCAGATCCCAGAGAAGGTCTGGAGAACCCATGTAGAGTCCAGCCATTGTGCTGAGCTGTAGAGACTGAAATCAAAGTTCAGGAAAGCCTAGAGGTCTAAAATTTTCAGACAGAGTACCAGGAAGGAAGGGAAAAATGAATGAGAGAGATAGAATGAGAATGAACACTGGAAACTTACAGAGGTGTTTCCTCCAGTGTTTGGTAAAGGACTACACTGTACTTGTATGAGAAGAAACAAGCAAAGGTCAAGGAAAGAAACACCAGAAAGGGGTATGATAAACAATTCCCAGAACTCACATAAGTCTGGGGACACTGGGTATTTCCCCCAGCTGGAGTGGAGAGGCCACTTAATAGGCATTTGTTTGAGTTCAAAAAATTGTATTTCTTTAGGAGTGGTGTTAAACTAGCCCTAGACAACAAGCTGCTTTGTACCTTTTTAAAAATAGCTTGTAATAAAGTCTCAAAAGTAACTTAATTGTGCCTTTACAAAGTCATACACCACATGAAATCCAGCACACAACAATGTATAACTCAAAATGTCTCCCATCCAGGAAAAAATTACCAGACATGTAAAAAGCAGTATAACATGAGTCATATCCAGGAGGAAAAAAAAAGATCCATTAATAAAAACATACTCTGAAATGACAGAGATGATAACATTCATGTATAAGAATATTAAACAACTATTATTAATATTCCTCATAAATGCAAGAAGGTAGAAGAGAACATAAATACAGTGAGAAGAGAAATGGTAGATACAAAAAACACTCAATGGAACTTCTAGAGAAGAAAAATGCATTATCGGAAATAAAATACACTAGATAAGGTACAGCAGATTAAATATTATAGAAGTAAAAGTTGGTGAACTTGACAGCATAGCAATAGAGGTTAATTGATTGCAAAAGGAAAAACAGAGTTTAAAAGACCTAAAGAATAAATGAAAGCATTAGTAACCTGTGGTACAAAAGCAAATGGTCCAACACATATGTAATTGGAGCCCCAGAAGGAAAGGGGGAGGCAACAAATATTTTTAGAAATAACTGTTCTAAATTTTCTAAATTTGACAAAACTCTGGAGACTGCCAATGAACACAAAACCAAAGAAGCATAACAAAAGTCAAATTGCTAAAAATGACTAAAATGAGGAAATCATAACAAAAGCTGGATAAAATAACCACAGTACGCAGGGAGGAACAAAGATCAGAATTACAACAGACTTCTCCTTAGGAACTATGCAAATGAAAAACAATAGAGTGGCATCTTTAAAGTTTCAAAGAAGGAAAATTTTTAACTCAGAATTCTATACTCAGAAAAAAATTTCTTTTAAAAACAGAGGTGAAGTAAACTCTTTTTCAGCCAAACGGAAGCTGAGACAGTTAATCATTAGCAAATCTGTAATAAAATAAATTTTACGGAGGATGTTCAAGGAGAAGGAAAATGATACCAGATGGAAATTTGCATCTACACAAAGGAATAAAGACCACCGGAAACAGAAATTATGTGGATAAACATAAAATGCATTTTAATTCATTTTTGTTTTTCTTTAAAAGGAAATTGACAGTTTAGAACAACGTAATAATGTGCTGTTTTAATGTATGTTAAGAAGATGTATGACAATAATAACAAAAAATGTGAGGGGAACATGAAAATAAAATACTGTGAGGCCTGTACATTATACATAAAGTGATTTAATATTATTTGAAGGTATATTGTAGTAAGTTAGTGGTTTAAATTGTAAACCCTAGAGCAACCATTAAAAAATGTTAAGACATAGAACTATATGTTATTAAATCAATAGCAGACATAAAAGGGAATCATAAAAAAAATGAATCGATCCAAAGAAGACAGGAAAAAAGGGGAAGAAGAATTAAGAACAAATAGAAAACTAATGGTAAGATGGTAGACTTAAACCAGTCATATCAATAATTACATTTATCTGAAGTGGTCTAAATAATCCAATTAAAAGGCACAGATTGTCAGAGATAATAAAAGAACAAGATTAAAAATGTATACCCTAACAGAAATCCACTTTAGCTGTAAAGGTACAAAGAATGGAAAAGTTATACCAAACACTAATCAAAAAAAAAAAAAAAAAATCAAAATATTGCCAAAGTAGACTTTAGAATAAGAAATACTAACAAATATAAAGAAAGTATTTTCATTATGGATGTTAAAGGAGACAGCTAGCTCATCAAGAAGAAATAATAATCCTACATGTGTATGAAGCCAGTGATAAAGCTTTAAATACATAAAGCAAAAACTGATGATATTGTTAAAAGACAATATTAAGATAACTAAAGGGTGTCAAGAACTGTAAGGCGTCTGAGACTTTACTCTGTTTGAAAGCTAATAAGTTAACCTGGCATATATTCATGGGTGTTGGCAGAAGACATTAGACTTCTCTATTAGAGACTAGAGATGGTTTATTACTTAGAGCAATAGCAGTAGCCAGAATATCGTATTTTCTTCTGTAGGTTTCTCTAGCCTCAGTTCCTACAGGACAGTGTGACAAGGGCCAGGTGATGTCTGCATATGCAGTAGGTTGGGTTACAGGAGAAGAACTTTGAGCCTAGGGAACACAAATCTTTTATAATTAGTTGTAAGCAAACCTGTGTCACCTTTTTTTCCTGGAGGGAGACATGATTTTTATTAAAATATACAGCAAATAAATCTACTCTTTACTTCAGGGGAAACACCATTCCTATCTTCCAAGGCTGTTTGCTTCTAGATAGAAGTCTTCCGAGGCTGTTTACAACTCAGAATCCTAGAAAAGATAATTTAGCATAAAAGGACAGTTAGTTATGGCCTCTGCTCTCAAGACTGCAATAATGTGAAAAATATATAGAGAATTTTCTCCTAATGAAAGGCAATCTGTATACTAGGAGAATATGTTTTAAAAAATGTATCTAAGAAAGGACCTGTATCCAAAATATATAAAGAGCTATTAAAACTCAATAATAAGACAAAAATATTGGTAAACATTTTGAACAGATATGTCACCAAAGATGATATATGGATGGCATGGCATATAAACATGTGAAAAGATACTCAATATCAATAAATTATTAGAAAAATTCAAATTAAAACTGCAGTGATGCACTATGCACCTCACTAAAATGGCTAAATGATTGACAATGTGAAGTATTGCTACTGGTATGTTTTGGAAAACAGTTTGGTAGTTTCATATATAGTTAAATATATGCTGATCCCCTCCTAGTTATTAATCCATGAGAAAATAAAATAATATCAACACAAAACATATACACGTATTTATAGAGGCTTGTTCATAATATCCTCAATCTGGAGACAGTCCGTATGTCTTTCAACTGAAGAATGCATAAACAAATTGTGCCATACCATGCAATGGAATACATCTCAGCTATACAAAAGAAAGAACTGTTGATACACATAACATGGACAGATTTCAAAAGTATTATGCTAAGTGAACAAAGTCAGACAAAAATACTGCATGATTTCATTTAAACATGTACTTGTAAAGGCAAAACCAGTGTCAGAAAGCACTTCATGGGTTGCCGGAGTTGGGTGTGGGATGTTGACTACAAAGGGGCATGAAAGAAGCTTTTAGGATGAAGGAAATACTCCACATTTTGTTTATGGTGCTGGTGACACGAATTATTTCCTTAGAACTGCTGAATTTTATTATGTGTAAATTTTACTTCAATCAAGCTGTTAAATATAGGAGTGTGACTCTATCTTAGAAAATATCAGAGTTGACTAACCAATCATATTTTTTCTTTTCACAAGCATGTTTTTAGTGTTCATAGTAGTTCTTTTTTTCTCTCTCTTTCTTGTAAATGAATAATAGCAAATTGTCATGTCATGAGGTTTTATTATATATTTTCAAACTCACTGATATTAAAATCTAGGCTGGTTAAAATTCTCTTACTGCCTTCAACTTAAGCTTGGCTTTAAAAGGCAGTGTGTTTTAGGAGTCATTGCTGCTTTTCCTGTTAGGTTTGATGGGAAAAAATGACTATAAATTTATCTCATTTTTATTTTCAGGATTTTACCGAGTTCAGTTATGTTAACCCTATGATCCTGGCCAAACTCTTCAATTATGCCTCGTGAACGTACCTCAGTAATTCTCAAGGCTATTATATTTCTAATAACATTAATACCTAACATTCATTGAGCACTTACTATATAGTAGACTCTGTTCTAATGACGTCATCCATTTATTTTCTTTAATTCTCACAACTACCTTGTGAAAGAAGCACAGATTTTTTCCCATTTTACAGAAGATGAAACTGAGTCATAGCAACTGCCACATTCATACAGCTAGTAAGTGAGGAAGCAAAGATTTGACTACAGGCAGTCAAGCCTTTTAGAGTCCATTCCCTGAACTGTAAAGCTACAAATCAAGTAAAATACAGATCATAAACTTTAGTGTCTAGGAGAATCAATTAATTTATTTAAATTCAGTTCTCAAACTTCTCCCTCTCCCTCCTAATTCTTACTTGGTAGATTTGGGATGAATTCAGAAATCTATGTTTGTAGCAAGCACTGCAGGTGGTGGTTTGTTGAACCCAGTTTGAGAAACCCCATTTTCTGTGACCTTAAGCTAATTACTTCTAAGGGCCTTTGTCTCCTAGTCAAAGGTGGTATTCTTTTAGGATGAAGTGCTTGCCCAGTAACTGCTATGTAGTACATTTCCCATATATATTAGCTCTAAATATTTTTATTATCACCATTATTAAATTTTAAATGATTACTATATATCTGGTGCCCTGTTCTCTGTATTTACTATATTTCCATAACCTAGGCAGGCATAATCTACTGAATGATTTAGCAGCTTTAGCTGCTATTGCCTGAATTTAACCTGATTTCATGGGATGAAACAGAATGAACACCGTGGTTCATGGCTGTCAGTAGTGAAAAATAGCTGGAAATCAGACAAACAGCTTCATTGCTGAGATTGTTTCCGGGCTAAAAGTTCTTCCAACAGCTGTTTGTTTTGGCCATTAATCGTGTCCATTCTTTTTTTTTTTTTTTTTTTTTTTAAGCTGGGGGAAATACAATTTTCTTTAAAAAGAGAATGCAGGCTGGTTATTTCTGAAGTTAGGAAGAATGCCTGTCCTTCCACTACTGTGGTCTTTTGGCTGCTTTGACAGTTGGACTGAAGGGCTTTCCTTTTGTTCTTTTTCACTCTCAGGGCTCAGACTCAGACTGCTGTAGTGAGAAGAAAAGGTAAAACTAGGAGTTCTTTAATCCTAGAGAAGGAGCTTTGTAGCAGTTACCTTCAAGAAAAGTTTCCTCCCCAAAGGAACAGTTAATATTACATGGACACAGACTCACTGAGCAGAGAGAGAGAGAGAATGGATATATGAGAGAATGAATATGAGAATTCAAGCCAGCAAGAAAGAAACTTAACTAAAGATGAAGGGGAGTTTTGCCTCTTCCTGAAAGTTATATTATTAGTTGTGTTTTTTTTTTTTTTTTTAAATCATGTTGACTGCTAGTTTTGTTTAAAGTATTTGTTCTGGAAATACTAAAGTTGGAGTCTACCAGACTGAGGTTAGAAGCATTTTCTTTGGCAGCAAGAAGATACTTTTATAGAAGCCATGCCTGTACTTGGGGTTGCCTCAAAACTGAGGCAGCCAGCTGTTGGGTCAAAGCCTATTCATACTGCTCTTCCGATACCAAATTTTGGCACTACTGGGTCACAGCACTATTCTTCGAGACCTTTGGAACTTACTGAATCAGAGAGCTCAATGCTTTCTTGTCAGGTCACATTACAATCAGCCTGTGAATTTGAAGAGAAGAAACCCCTCCAAGGAAAAGCTAAGGAGACAGAAGACAGCAAGGTTAGTGGCTGAAGGTTACCTACAGACTTATAGAGCTGAAATGCAAATTTCCTTTTAGGTAGAATATAAAACATGCTGTGAAGTGGGGAGTAGTAGAGGAATACCGGTGTAAGAAAGTAAGTAGTTTGAAAAGCTGAATATTTAGCCTATGCAGAACTGTATTTATAATTTATGGTAGTAAAAGTTGTGAACGAAATTCTCTGAATATGCCTGTGTTATCAGTACTACTTATTGATGAAGTGCCTAGTTAAATCCTAGATAACTCTCTTACTGATAACTGTAATTGATCACAAATATGAGGAAAAGGGGAGCTATTTTTCAGATATAAAGTAAAAAAAAGATTTATTTGTGAAAACTAGTACAGACACCATCACTTTTCTCTAAATGTCGTTTGCATTTTAAACACTTTCTGATTGAATATGTGAATCCTAGCCTGCTTAATTCATTGTAGTATGAAGGAAAATGAAGTGTGATTTTCCTTGATACTGCACATTTGTCTGGGTTTTCACTTGTAAGTTGAAACCCTACTCTTTTACTTATTACTGACATCTTTTTCAGTCATTTAATTTATGACATTTGTGAGCAGTAACTCATAGCTTTTGGGTTTTAAGCCATACTACACTCATTTTCTCCAGATGCTGAGGGGTACATGGCCCTTCAGTTGGTGAAGGGGATTCACGGGGATTCCTTTGTACCTTGATGAACATGACTTTTTAATGCAGCATTAACTATGACATCAAGCTTTACATTCTCACCTCTGGCTCCTTAGGGAATGATTTGATTTTACTCTCCCGCCCAAATGTGATTTAAAACTAATTTAAGAAAAGGCTTCGTATAGAAATCAACTCTACAAGTTAAAAAGAAAGTCACGCTTTTTGTCTGAAATGTCCATTCTGTCTTCACCTGTTCAAATCCTCTCAGGTGCAGCGCAAATGCAGCTTTCTTCATAAAGTCTTTGCTAGTTACCCTTTCCTCTCCTTTCCTTTCCTGTGGTTATTCATCTGTAGTAATGCTTACGACACCTTAATTTATATTGCGTTTTAATTATTTGGATAATTTATTTCTATCCCCACTAAATTGAAAATATATAGAACCTAGGACCTTATTCTGTGCTACAGCTCCCCCTCCTCAATGCTTTAGGCATAACAATTAGTAATTGAATGGATTAATACATGAATGAATGAATCAATGAATGAACAATTATACTGAGAAAGATTTAGTTATGTTCATTAGTCTCTTTGGATCGTTCAATCTATAAAACGTAAGGTTTAGAATGAATGATTTTTAAAGTACTTCTAGTTCGAAAATTATTCCTTTTGTGTTTTAGGACAACACTATCTACCCAAGAAAAAGCAATTAAAAGAAAATAGTTAATCTTAGGCTTAGAGTTCTCATTCCAACATAAACAATTCAGGGTAAAAGTAAGGAAGTGTAAATTATCAATAAAAGACTAACAATATTTAACTTTATGCAAATAATTAAAACAAATGCATGTCGTTCTCTTCTAATATTCTGTGTACCCACAATGACTTGTCTGGATTAGATGGAAGAGAAACCACTTTTCTCTCCTGACCATGGCCATCATCTCTGCAGGTTTACTCAAACTTGTACTTTGATAAATGGCCTTGGCCTAAGACTTGACCACTGTAAGTACTATTTGCAATAGAATTTTGGTTGGTCTCTTTGGTTAGCAAACATATCAATCATGCATCTGATATTCCAATAAGACTCTGTGGTAAGCAATGTTGTATTTATAGAGATGTTTTTACCATGCCGCTTATCAGATTGAAAACTTTTTCAAACAAATGTAAAGAATGCCTGGTCAGCATTTCAGAATATTTCTAAATGTTAGAAAAGAATAAAGATTTGTATAAACTTCTGAAAAAAGTAGAACTAAAGAAAACAGCAAAAATGATCAAGGTCGTTGTGTTAGAGAAAATTAGATTTGGCTGCAAATAGTAAAAAAAAAAAAAAAAAAAAAATCAACATAACAGCATAAATAAGATAGGAGTTTCTTTTCCATTTAAAGGATATCTGGAAGTAAGCCATCCATGACTGGTATGGTGACTTCATGAAATTGTCAGGGAACCAGGCTCTCTCTTTTTTTCCACCAACGTCATTTTGGCATCCATCTCTCAGTCTTGAGTGGATAATTGAGTTACACTCAATTAAAAAGACACATCCTGTTTCATTAAGGATTCTTCCACATCCATTTGGCCTGTTGATAGTTCCAAGGCCTTATCTAGTTGCAGTGGAGACTGGAAAATGTAGAGTTTATTCTAGGCCCAACTAAAAATTATGGGTTCTATTTCTAAGGAAAAGAGACCATTGATAGTACCCACAATAGATGACTGTCATTAAGAAACATTTATGTGGAGTATTCTGCTGGTCCTTGCACCAAACAGCCTCACAGTCTGGTGAGAGAGAACAAACCTGTATATGACAGTGTCAGAAATGTATCTTCAATCCAACACTCCCTTCTCCTATCCTTGTTTTTGGTTAGTGTACATGCCATCATTCCAGGCATCTAATCTTGAATTCCTTGTCTGATTTCAGGTGATATACATCGCTATTCCACATTCCATAATTTGCTAGAAATTGGAGATTTTGCTTCTGTACTACAGCTTGGATTTCTCCCCTTATGCACATCCTCATGCTTTGGCCCTTGTTAAGTTTTCTGTCAATTACTGTAATAATTCCAAATTGGTCTCTTCTCCAGTGGCTCTCCATCACATCCATCCAAAACATTTACCATTCTGATTAAAGAAAAAACTTTAGTTTCTTCTCCTGTCTTACAATTTTTTTAATTCAGGCATTTCAGTCTCCTAATTGTTGTCACTTCTTCTATCATAGCTCTATCTAGCTACTCTATATCTCATTCTTGGGTGTCCCAAATTTTTCAGATTGCTTAATCTCACTGTTCTTTTTTTTTTTTAATTGAAGTACAGTTGCTGCACAATATTATATGAGTTATAGGTGTACAATGTAGTGATTCACAATTTTTAAAGGTTATACTCCATTTATAATTATTATAAATTATCGGCTGTATTTCCCATGATGTATAATATATCCTTGTAGCTTATTTTATACCTAATAGTTTGTACTTCTTAGTCTCCTACACCTATATTGCCCCTCTCCCCTTCCCTCTCCCCACTGGTAACCACTAGTTTGTTCTCTATATCTGTGAGTTGGCTTCTTTTTTGTTATATTCACTAGTTTGTTGTATTGTTTAGATTCATACATATAAGTGATATCATACAGTATTTGTCTTTCTCTGTGTGACTTATTTCACTTAGCATAATGCCCTCCAAGTCCATCTATGTTGCTGCAAATGGCAAAATTCCATTCTTCTTGATGGCTGAGTAGTATTCCATTGTATATATATACCACATCTTCTTTATCCATTCATCTGTTGATGGACACTTAGGTTGCTTCTCTATCTTGGCTATTGTAAATAATGCTGCTATGAACATTGGGGTGCATGTATCTTTTCAAATTAGTGTTTTTTAGGGGGGGTATATACCCAGGAGTGGAATTGCTGGGTCATATGGTAGTTCTCTTTTTACATTTTTGAGAAATCTCCATACTGTTTTCCATAGTGGCTGCACCAATTTACATTCCCACCAACAGTGTACATGGGTTCCCTTTTCTCCACATCCTCGTCAACGTTTGTTATTTGTGTTCTTTTTGATGATAGCCATTCTGACGGATGTGAGGTGATTTCTCGTTGTGGTCTTAACAAATAAATAACTTTAATTACAGATTCCATGGCCTATTTTCAAATTCCACCATGATATCTAAAAGGCATATTTTTTCTATTTACCTCTTGTTCTGATTTCTTGCTTCCCTTGAATTTTCTAGAGTCTCTCCTCATATGGATTTGTTTTTCCTTTCTTCCTGGGCGTTCACCCAAATGAGAAAGAGAGTAACTTTGCTTTGGAAATGTTACTTAAGAATCTGGAGATTAAGGTTAAGAAAGAGTGTTTTACATTGTCATGGTTCACCAAATAACATACAGTTGAGCATTAGACAGCCTTGTTCATGAAAGTTCCTCAGCCATACCTACCACTGAAAACTGGCCTTCACTTTTTAATCCCCATCCTCCTTTTGGCTTGATCTGTCACCTAAATTTTACCTCTGTTCTCATTTCTAACTTTTTTCAGACTTGGGCTTGCTCACCCCTTCTTTCTTGAATTACCTATGCAAACTCAAGATTCTTTTTACATTATTATAGAAAACAATTTTTTGAGCACCTATCTTGTACTTTATAGGAAATTTCTCATTTTATTCTCACAATGTTTCAAAGAAGGCACTGTATCCACATTTACAGAGAAGTAATCTGAGGCCTAGATAGAGTGGGAGACACTCGTAAGATCAGACAGTTAACTACTAGTATCAAAATCCAGAATTTGAATCTAGATTTGTCTCTACAAAGCCTTTATTGTCTTTTACATTACACTCTCTCATCATGATATACTTGCAATATTTTTTCTAGTTATAACCTTTTCTCCAAGTTTCACCTATTTCTTTTAAGGCTCACTTCAAAAGTCAAAGAAAATAATAAATAAATTGTTGTAGAAGTTAAAAGGAAGGAAAGTTTATATCCAGCTGGGGAGATATAAAGGAAATTCTTGAATGAAGAGTGGAATTTATATACATGGTAGAATGGATACTTGCTTAATGTTCTTACCCTATTAGTTGTAAGGACAATCAAGATAGAGATTATTGCTTACTATTTTGTTCATATAGTGCTAACACTAATGCTTTGAAAACAGAAGATACTCAAAAGCATTAAACTGAATATTTTTTAAAAACATAAATTGTGATATAGACAAGCAAATATATGGATAATATTGCTAATGAGGGCAATTTTTTCCTAATTTACATTTGAGAGAAATCCTATTTGGTTGGAACATTCAGAAAATACTTCATCAAGTAGTTGTAATTTAATGGGCAGATAGGGCGCATATATAGAAAGGAAAAAACATTCTTTTGAGGAGAGGATTTCATAGAGGAGTACCCAGAGAGTAAGCCATCATGGTTTGAGCAGACTATTAGTGAAAACGAACAGTTTGGGGTCAGATTATAGATGTAGGCAGACTTCATTAGGAAGACACTGAGGAAGGCTCTTAGGTAAAAATGAGACAAAATTACACTGTCAGTGACATTTAGGAGAAGTAATAGCAGAAAGGGACTAATATTAACTAATGTCTATAGAGGCTTGCTATATGCCATTTACTGGACCAAGCATTTCATGGAGTATTGCATTCAGTCCTCACAATAGTCTTATAATATAAGCACTGTTATCATCCCCATTTTACAGATGAAGAAACTGAGGCTGAGGTTAAATTACTTGCCAGTATCTCAATGTGGTAGAAAATGGATTCAAACTAAGACTGTGTGGTTCCAGAAGATGCTACTCTTAACCAATAAACAACATTGCAACAATGGGGACTTCTGGTGCCAGGGGGAGAGAAGAAGGGCTATTGGTTGACTTGACTTCCATATATATATATACATATATATATATATATATATATATATATATATATATATATATATATATATATATATATATATATATATATAAAAGTAAGGTTTGCTGTAAGTATTTAATTAGCATTGCTCGTGAGTTGCAAATAAAGCATTGGTATGCCCAAGTGCCTAGAATTATCAGAAGACAATTAAGTGGACACAGGGTCTCCACCGAATTGTTTGAAAAACAGAAATAAATAAAAGAAACCCCAGAAGAGAAATATATAGCAGCAGATGTCAATAGGGTAGATGACAGGCTCTGGGCTCCAGCTGTTTCCTTCATGGCGAAGATGCCTGATTGCTGAGGACTGTGGACACTCCTGTTGGCTCGCTCGCATGGTAGCACTTCCAGAGCTGGCCAGGCCACAGCTGCATAGGTCAGCCCTCAGGTCTCTAGATGATTCCGCCTGCTTTGCCTGTTTCTGCTGTGCTTGCACATTTAGTTGTTTGTATTTAAAGAAACATGATGATTTCTTTTTCTGGTTATACTTCATGCTCCAAGTTTTATAGTGAAGCTGTTAATGGTTGTTTTAATTGTTTTTGCCTTTGTGGTAGCAGTAGTGTAAAGAACGCTGTAATGACCCTTGAATTTTAACTTCTTCTCTGCTGGCAGAAGGCTCAGATTTTCAGTATCATACATTTATTTCCCTTAAGTAACAATTTATAGAAATGTGACAGTCTAATACTGTTGTCTATTATTTTAGTTTGTGCTTTACAACGTCTTTAAAGAATTATATGTAATGCTTTAAACTATGAAATTACCAGAATTTCTGGTGTAAATCAGATGTGATTAAATGTTATTCAAAACCTCATACAACTTTTAAATTGTTCTTCTGCAAGTGTCAATACTGAGTGTATATTTGATGCTGATTTGCCAAATGTATTCTTCTTAGTTTCTTCCTTTCCAGTGTTATAGACATTTTTCTTTCCTTTAATAAAAAGGAAGGCACTAAGTATATTGTTTATGGAGACATAAAATCATTAGGTATGTCATGATTTTTAAACAAAATAATTGTTTCATGGTTGATATTAATGCTGTCGTATCTCCAACAATTACCCTCAGTCAATCTTGAACTTAAAATACTAGGTGTCATAGTTAAAAGAACATCAAATTAGGAGCTCAAAAGATTTGAATTAAACTTCTGCTAGATTTTGAAATGATAAGTCACTTAAACTGTCTCAACTTCAATCTCTGTTATCTGTAAAAAATGAAAGAGAACTGAGGACAATAGTTCTTGGTAAAGCTTTTCTAAGGAGAATATTTTTATTATCTACTCCCCTTCTTCTTCCTCCTGATTTTGTCCTGTCAGTTATCACATTTCTCTTATTTTTTCAATCTCTTCGAATCCAATGGATTCTTTGGACCCAGATTTTTCAAACTTGTCACATTTTGGAACTGATAATTCTGTGTTTTAGGGGAATAGTCTTACTATTGTGGGATATTTAACATCATCCCTGCCATTATCTACTAAATGCTAGTAGTGTTCTCCAGTGTGACAGCCAAAAATGCCTCCAGACTTTGTGAAATGCATCTGTGGGGAAGGTGAAATCAAACTCCGTAGGGAAACACTGCTTTAGAATCAGCTTCCAAAAATGCTCAGATCTTTACTATTTTTAATAATAATTATTATTATATCCTTCAACATGCTTCAGATGATCACTCTTTCTAACTTTGCAGATACATTTCGTTAAAGAGTACTTTGTGTCCATTGGCACTATTCCAAGGTTTACACTTGCTTTACTTTTCTTGATTTCTGACTTCTGTTTTCTGAGAGGTTACCAATGGCTTTTAAAAAGACATCTTTTCTGTTTTTTTTTTGTTACCTTATACACTTCTAAATTGCTGGGTTTTTTTTTTAACATCTTTATTGGAGTATAATTGCTTTACAATGGTGTGTTAGTTTCTACTTTATAACAAAGTGAATCAGTTATACATATACATATATCCCCATATCTCTTCCCTCTTGCGTCTCCCTCCCTCCCACCCTTCCTATCCCACCCCTCTAGGTGGTCACAAAGCACCGAGCTGATCTCCCTGTGCTATGCGGCTGCTTCCCACTAGCTATCTGTTTTACATTTGGTAGTGTATGTATGTCCATGCCACTCTCTCACTTTGTCCCAGCTTACCCTTCCCCTTCCCCATATCCTCAAGTCCATTCTCCAGTAGATCTGCGTCTTTATTCCCGTCTTGCCCCTAGGTTCTTCATGACCATTTTTCTTTTTTCTTAGATTTCATATATATGTGTTAGCATACGGTATTTCTTTTTCTCTTTCTGACTTACTTCACTCTGTATGACAAACTCTACATCCATCCACCTCACTGCAGATAACCCAATTTCGTTTCTTCTTATGGCTGAGTAATATTCCATTGTATATATGTGCCACATCTTCTTTATCCATTCATCTGTTGATGGACACTTAGGTTGCTTCCATGTCCTGGCTATTGTAAATAGAGCTGCAATGAACATTTTGGTACATGACTTTTTGAATTATGGTTTTCTCAGGGTATATGCCCAGTAGTGGGATTGCTGGGTCGTATGGTAGTTCAATTTTTAGTTTCTTAAAGAACCTCCATACTGTTCTCCATAGTGGCTGTATCAATTTACATTCCCACCAACAGTGCAAGAGAGTTCCATTTCTCCACACCCTCTCCAGCATTTATTGTTTGTAGATTTTTTGAGGATGGCCATTCTGACTGGTATGAGGTGATACCTCATTGTAGTTTTGATTTGCATTTCTCTAATGATTAATGATGTTGAGCATTCTTTCATGTGTTTGTTGGCAATCTGTATATCTTCTTTGGGGAAATGTCTATTTAGGTCTTCTGCCCATTTTTGGATTGGGTTGTTTGTTTTTTTGATATTGAGCTGCATGAGCTGCTTGTATATTTTGGAGATTAATCCTTTGTCCGTTGCTTCACTTGCAAATATTTTCTCCCATTCTGAGGGATGTCTTTTGGTCTTGTATATGGTTTCCTTTGCTGTGCAAAAGCTTTTAAGTTTCATTAGGTCCCATTTGTTTATTTTTGTTTTTATTTCCATTTCTCTAGGAGGTGGGTCAAAAAGGATCTTGCTGTGATTTATGTCATAGAGTGTTCTGCCTATGTTTTCCTCTAAGAGTTTGATGGTGTCTGGCCTTACATTTAGGTCTTTAATCCATTTTGAGTTTATTTTTGTGTATGGTGTTAGGGAGTGTTCTAATTTCATTCTTTTACATGTAGCTGTCCAGTTTTCCCAGCACCACTTATTGAAGAGGCTGTCTTTTCTCCATTGTATATTCTTGCCTCCTTTATCAAAGATAAGGTGATCATATGTGTGTGGGTTTATCTCTGGGCTTTCTGTCCTGTTCCATTGATCTATATTTCTGTTTTTGTGCCAGTACCATACTGTCTTGATTACTGTAGCTTTGTAGTATAGTCTGAAGTCAGGGAGCCTGATTCCTCCCGCTACATTTTTCCTTCTCAAGATTGCTTTGGCTATTCGGGGTCTTTTGTGTTTCCATGCAAATTGTGAGATTTTTTGTTCTAGTTCTGTGAAAAATGCCAGTGGTAGTTTGATAGGGATTGCATTGAATCTGTAGATTGCTTTGGGTAGTATAGTCATTTTCACAATGTTGATTCTTCCAATCCAAGAACATGGTATATCTCTCCATCTGTTTGTATCATCTTTAATTTCTTTCATCAGTGTCTTATAATTTTCTGCATACAGGTCTTTTGTCTCCTTAGGTAGGTTTGTTCCTAGATATTTTATTCTTTTTGTTGCAATGGTAAACGGGAGTGTTTTCTTAATTTCACTTTCAGATGTTTTCATCATTAGTGTATAGGAATGCAAGAGATTTCTGTGCATTAATTTTGTATCCTGCTACTTTACCAAATTCATGGATTAGCTCTAGTAGTTTTCTGGTAGCATCTTTAGGATTCTCTATGTATAGTATCATGTCATCTGCAAACAGTGACACCTTTACTTCTTCTTTTCTGAGTTGGGTTCCTTTTAGTTCTTTTTCTTCTCTGGTTGCTCTGGCTAAAACGTCCAAAACTCTGTTGAATAATAGTGGTGAGAGGGCGCAACTTGTCTTGTTCCTGATCTTAGTGGAAATGGTTTCAGTTTTTCACCATTGAGGATGATGTTGGCTCTGGGTTTATCATATATGGCCTTTATTATGTTGAGGTAAGTTCCCTCTATGCCTACTTTCTGGAGGGTTTTTATCATAAATGGGTGTTGAATTTTGTCGAAAGCTTTCTCTGCCTCTATTGAGATGATCATATGGTTTTTCTCGTTCAATTTGTAAATATGGTGTATCACATTGATCGATTTGCGTATATTGAAGAATCCTTGCATTCCTGGGATAAACCCCACTTGATCATGGTGTATGATCTTTTTAATGTGCTGTTGGATTCTGTTTGCCAGTATTTTGTTGAGGATTTTTGCATCTATGTTTATCAGTGATATTGGCCAGTAGTTTTCTTTCTTTGTGACATCTTTGTCTGGTTTTGGTATCAGGGTGATGGTGGCCTCGTAGAATGAGTTTGGGAGTGTTCCTCCCTCTGCTATATTTTGGAAGAGTTTGAGAAGGATAGGTGTTAGCTCTTCTCTAAATGTTTGATAGAATTCGCCTGTGAAGCCATCTGGTCCTGGGCTTTTGTTTGTTGGAAGATTTTTAATCACAGTTTCAATTTCAGTGCTTGTGATTGGTCTGTTCATATTTTCTATTTCTTCCTGGTTCAGTCTCATACGGTTGTGCTTTTCTAAGAATTTGTCCATTTCTTCCAGGTTGTCCATTTTATTGGCATAGAGTTGCTTGTAATAATCTCTCATGATCCTTTGTATTTCTGCAGTGTGAGTTGTTATTTTTCCTTTTTCTTTTCAAATTCTATTGATTTGAGTCTTCTCCCTTTTTTTCTTGATGAGTCTGGCTAATGGTTTATCAACTTTGTTTATCTTCTCCAAGAACCAGCTGTTAGTGTTATTGATCTTTGCTATCGTTTCCCTCATTTCTTTTTCATTTATTTCTTATCTGATCTTTATGATTTCTTTCCTTCTGCTAACTTTGGGGTTTTTTTGTTCTTCTTTCTCTAATTGCTTTATGTTTAAGGTTAGGTTGTTTATTTGAGGTGTTTCTTGTTTCTTAAGGTAGGATTGTATTGCTATAAACTTCTCTCTTAGAACTGCTTTTGCTGCATCCCATAGGTTGTGGGTCGTCGTGTTTTCATTGTCATTTGTTTCTAGGTATTCTTTGATTTCCTCTTTGATTTCTTCAGTGATCTCTTGGTTATTAATTAGTGTATTGTTTAGCCTCCATGTGTTTGTATTTTTTACAGTTTTTTTTCCTGTAATTGATATCTAGTCTCATAGCGTTGTGGTCGGAAAGGATACTTGATACGATTTCAATTTTCTTAAATTTTCCAAAGCTTGATTTGTGACCCAAGACATGATCTGTCCTGGAGAATGTTCCATAAGCACTTGAGAAGAAAGGGTATTCTGTTGTTTTTGGATGGAATGTCCTATAAATATCAATTAAGTCTGTCTTGTTTAATGTGTCATTTAAAGCTCGTGTTCCCTTATTTATTTTCATTTTGGATGATGTGTCCATTGGTGAAAGTGGGGTGTTAAAGTCCCCTACTATGACTGTGTTACTGTCGATTTCCCCTTTTATGGCTGTTAGCATTTGCCTTATGTATTGAGGTGCTCCTATGTTGGGTGCAAAAATATTTACAATTGTTATATCTTCTTGGATTGATCCCTTGATCATTATGCAGTGTCCTTCTTTGTCTCTTGAAATAGTCTTTATTTTAAAGTCTATTTTGTCTGATATGAGAATTGCTACTCCAGCTTTCTTTTGATTTCCATTTGCAGGGAATATCTTTTTCCATCCCCTCACTTTCAGTCTGTATGTGTCTCTAGGTCTGAAGTGGGTCTCTTGGAGACAGCATATATACGGGTCTTGTTTTTGTATCCATTCAGCCAGTCTATGTCTTTTGGTTGGAGCATTTAACCCATTTACATTTAAGGTAGTTATCAATATGTATGTTCCTATTACCATTTTCTTAATTGTTTTGGGTTCGTTTTTGTAGGTCTTTTCCTTGTCTTGTGTTTCCTGCCTAGAGAAGTTCCTTTAGCAGTTTTTGTAAAGCTGGTTTGGTGGTGCTGAATTCTCTTAGCTTTGCTTGTCTGTAAAAGTTTTAATTTCTCTGTCAAATCTGAATGAGATCCTTGCTGGGTAGAGTAATCTTGGTTGTAGGTTTTTTCCCTTCATCACTTTAAATATGTCCTGCCACTCCCTTTTGGCTTGGAGAGTTTCTGCTGAAAGATCCGCTGTTAACCTTATGGGGATTCTCTTGTATATTATTTGTGTGTTTCTCTTGCTGCTTTTAATATTTGTTCTTTGTATTAAATTTTTGATAGTTTGATTAATATGTGTCTTGGCATGTTTCTCCTTGGATTTATCCTGTATGGGACTCTCTGTTCTTCCTGGACTTGATTTACTATTTCCTTTGCCATATTAGGGAAGTTTTCAACTATCATCTCTTCAAATATTTCTCAGTCCCTTTCTTTTTCTCTTCTTCTGGGACCCCTGTAATTCGAATGTTGGAGTGTTTAATGTTGTGCCAGATGTGTCTGAGACTGTCCTCAATTGTTTTCATTTTTTTTCTTTATTCTGCTCTGCAGTAGTTATTTCCACTATTTTATCTTCCAGGTCACTTACCCGTTCTTCTGCCTCAGTTATTCTGCTATTGATTCCTTCTAGAGAATTTTTAATTTCATTTATTTTTTTGTTCATCATTGTTTGTTTGCTCTTTAGTTCTTCTAGGTCCTTGTTAAATGTTTCTTTTATTTTCTCCATTCTATTTCCAAGATTTTGGATCATCTTTACTATCATTATTCTGAATTCTTTTTCAGGTAGTCTGCCTATTTCCTGTTCATTTGTTAGGTCTGGTGGGTTTTTACCTTGCTCCTTCATCTGCTGTGTGTTTCTCTGTCTTCTCATTTTGCTTAACTTACTGTGTTTGGGGTCTCCCTTTCACAGGCTGCAGGTTAGTAGTTCCCATTGTTTTTGGTGTCTGCCCCTAGTGGCTAAGGTTGGTTCAGTGGGTTGTGTAGGCTTCCTGGTGGAGGGGACTGGTGCCTGTGTTCTGGTGGATGAGGCTGGATCTTTTCTTTATGGTGGGCAGGTCCACGTGTGGTGGTGTGTTTTGGGGTGGAAAAGACATTTTTTCTTGACTCATATTTACGTCTTATTTTCATCCTGTTTACAGCACTTGATGTCTGCTGACCACAATTCTCATTTTAGAATGCTCCAATATTCACTAACAAAGTGACTGTGGCAAGTCAATTAATACTTAAGTCTTAGCTTCTTCATCTATAAAATGAGGACAATGATATAAACTAACCACATAACATTTGCATAAAGACTGTATGCCAGCAGAGTGTTGTACAGAGTTGGTGGTCAACTTATTACCTATTATAATACTATAAAAGTATCTAATAGTTTAATACCAAAAGTAGTAATATTAAGCATTGTTAGTAGAACAAAGGAAACAGTGATTAATTTCCATGTACGAGTAGAGTAACATTTCAGCCATGTTTTGAAGAATGAATTTTTTTAGCTAAATAAATATGGAAGAAAGAACATCTTAGGTAGAATAGCATCTATCAAGGTATGAAACACTGTGCTATGTTTAGAAAACTACAGATTATTCACCAATCCTAGGATTTAGATAAGAGAGACGCAGTTGAGATGAGGCTATGGGAAGATGACATTAAATGCCCAGTAAGGAGGTTGGGCTTAGTCTATAGAGGATGGGGGGAAGGATGTCAAAGAGACATGATCAAGTATATATTTTAGAAAGGTGAGGATGAAATGAAATATGGAAATATCCAGGAAAAGGAGAGTTCAAAAATCAGATTAGGAGTGTGTGATGGAGCAGACTTTTGTCTAAGATATCCCTCTCAAGAGCAATGGAAGAGGGACACATCTAGTGCAGTAAGCTGTAGCTGTTTGGATCAACTTATTAATTATCAGCAAAACACAGAATTCTGCATCTTGAAGAACATGTACATGTTTCTTCAAACAAAACTTAGTTTATTTGGAAATGATAATTTGTGAACTTGGCAGCCAGTAGCAATCAACCAATGATAATTATTAATACTTTCTGAGTACCTACCACATGCTGGATGCTATACCCAATTTATTATTATTACAATTAAATATATGTAGAAACTGAGCTCAGAGAGGTACTAGGATAAAGCGGGAATGCCAACCTAGGTCTATTTGACTCTTAAGTCCTTACTTTTCAATCTCCCTCTCTGTCTCTCTCTCAGAACAATTTATAAACCACAGTCAAAATCAATGTTATTTCTTCTTTTTGTGGATTCTGAGTCACATAATGGGAAACCAAAGAAAACTGTGGATTCTTACAGGGGGGCTGAATTAATCTTTGACAGATTTCACTTTGCACTCTTCTTTCTCCCACTGTTACTCCTTTTTTGCTTTAAGAAGTGCTTTTCTTTGGACTCCTAGTCACTAGAGCCAATAGAGAAATTCAATATCTGTGGGAGAGATCATTAATTGGACACATAGCAGGATTTCTCCACTGTTCCCAGGAAATGGAATGATTTGTTAAAAAGTGTTACAAGTCTGCCTGGAGATAAAGGCACCAGATGAGAAGGCAGTGGCAAAAATTTACCTAAGTTTTCCCAATAACATAACATGATCTGATCTCCATCAAAGAAAACAACCCAAAGAAACAAAAACAGCAGGCCATCTCTTTTTGCTGTATTTGGATGTTGTCAAACTGATGTTCACTCTTGAAGTTATTCTTTGATGTTCACTCTTTTGTAAAACTGAAAACCTGAGGTGGGCAGGCTCATAATTTCCCATCGGGACATGAGTTAGAGTAAACTTCGTAAACAGGGAAAATGGCATTTTGTTAGTCAAGGTAATGCTAACTTCTCTAGCAGACAGATTCAAGGTCTCAGTGACTTAACACAGTAGGAGTTTATTTTTCGTTCTCTTGGCTGTCTGTATCATCAGGGGTAGACAAACGGTGGTCCATAGGTCAAATCTGGGTTGCCACCCAATTTTAGTAAGTAAAGTTTTATTGGAACACAGCCAGGACATTTGTTTCTGTGTTCTCTATGGCTGCTTTTGTGCTGTGACAGCAGAGTGGAGTGGTTATAATACAGTATGGCCTGCAAAGTCCGAAATATTTACTATCTGATCCTTTATAGAAAGTTTGCTGACACAGGTTTATGGTAACTCAGGAAATCAGATTTTTTTTTTTTTTTTTTTAGCTTGTGGTTGTACCATCCCACCTTTAACTAACCATCAGTGAAAGAGAGGATTGTGTAAGAGACTTAGAAATTCCACATATCACTTCTACTCAGTTCTATTGGCCAGAACCCAGTCATATGATACCTAATTGCTAGAAAGGCTAGGAAGTATAGTCTAGCTGTGCGCCCAGAAATGGTTTGGTGAGCTATTAGCCAGAATTTAGTTAGCTCATGACTGTCTAATTAGTCAGATGTTCAACAGTAGGCAAAAAATTGCCATATGAAAAATATTCTGAGGGCCCAGAAGTGGCTTCCAGGTTGTCAAAATGTTGCCTTGAATTATAAGAACATATCTTTAACGGCAAAACATTGAATGTGTGGAGGACCATAAGTTTCAAGTAGTCAAGTTTCTCAATGTACAGAAAGAAAATATCTTGTAGTTAACTCTGCTTTTAAAAAATGGACCAGGCCCATCTACCCAAATGTATCATATACAGAAAGCTCACTGTGGTATCGTGACTCCTCAGGCTGCTTGCCACTTGATGATTTTGCTAACCACCTTCAGTTTCTCCTGTTCCAACCTGGTGATCCAAACTCACATCCTGAAAGCAACTCTCTCTTGGTCCTGTGCCCTTGCTTCTACTCGCTTTACGACTCAGCTTGTAGCATTCTTGTCTTGCGGGACCTGGAAACTCTGCATCAAGCTGGGAGCCAGAAAAGCTAAGACAGTGTCAGATCTGAATTCTAGAAATGAAATTTAAAGATTCAGGCTGGAGTCAGGCGTCACAGCAGGAAGGAGGCATTTGCTGGCTTCTAGATGTCAAATGGGTGGCTGCATAGTTGTGTGAGGGAGTACCTGCTCTCTTGGCCTGGAGACACCATGTAGCTTCTGTCACTACATTGCATATTGGTTCCAAAAAGGACCTAGTGGGAAAGTATGAATGGGTCACTGACAAACCCACCACTGGTATTGAAAGAAGCAACTCATATTACAATCCTTTCAGACCTTGGTGAGCAAATATAAGGAAGAGTGCATAAAGCAACCTCTTTTCAAATGCAAGGTAAATTTCTAAATGACTTAATTGGTCTTTAGATTTAGTTGTGCATCTGGGATTATCTACTCAGGTTTCTACTTCTCTTTCACAGTGTTTACTATTTAGCTTTAGCATGGATCAATTTAAGTTGTTCAGTTTTTAGACTCTGTAACATATGCAGGTAACAGACATTTCTCTTTACTGCCCCCGAATGCTTACATTTTTAATCTTGCTGTGCCTTTCTTTTTTTGACAATTTGTTGAATTTCTACAGAGTGATATTTTTGCCAGAACCACTTATGTTATTATTTTGACCTATATTTTTTTTGGATTCTGTTTTACATTTCCTTTCTCTTCAAACCATCTGCTTTTTATAGCTGTTTCTTCCTTCCTTTGGCTGACTTTTTGATATCCACACTTGTGTGTTGCCTTCTTCCATTGAACACAAGGTTTATCATCTGCAACAATATGTTCTCTCTGCTCTTTTCCTCTCATTCAGGCTAGATCTATTGTATTCTAAAACAAGGTGGCTATTGCACAAATGTAAATCCTTCCAATTTCTACTTCTGCCTCTTATCATGGATCCTAGATGATTTTCGTATCTTTATTAATCAATTAGTCCATCATCAACTATTCATTGTTTACTTACTATGTACAAGGGGATGTGTGTGTGTGTGTGTGTGTGTGTGTGTGTGTGTATGTATGTTTGAAAGCTCATTTTGACATGATAGGCTTTATGGGAAATATACTAGCAACAACTGGGACTCTTTTTAGGAATTTATATTTATTATATGTGGCAACATTAAATTCCTGTTTGATATTACCTAGAAATATCAGAAACAATTATTCAGATTTCCAATAATCATAACTGTGATTATACATTCGAGGTATGTTTATTTTATTTCGAACAGATTTATTCTCTCCAGTTGTGACAATCAAAAATGTCTCCAGACATTGCCTCCCCTTGGTGGGGGAGAAATTGCCCTCAGTTTAGTACCACTGATTTAAATACTGTCTCTTTTGAAAAAAAGATATAGTAGAATTTTAAAAAATGCAACATATAAGATTTCAAAACATGTGCAAATAAAATAGGATTATAAGAAGAAAAGAATAATAGAATAGGATAAAGCCAGAGGGAAGAGCTGGTGTATAAAATTTGTGCTGCAATGTTTTGTATAGTTACTAGGGGTCATCTGCACATTTGGATATGAGCATTTGAGTTGGTGATACGTAAAGGTTAAGCAAGTGATGTTCTAATCAGTGCCCAAAGCATGAGCTAATATTTGCTGAGGAGGTTCACATCTTTGTCTGCTTTTGGGTGTGCAAGAAATATTTCCTAGGGGCATACAGAGACATTACTGTGTAATTTAAATAAAAATTTTCTTGATAACATTTTTATTCCAGATTTTACTTACTGTTTTCTCCCCTGACCCCCATTTTCTATAAGCAACCATTAAAACAAAAGAAATTATTCAGTCTACATAGAGTGACCAGCTATAGTGGCTTTCCCAGAACTGTCTTGATTTTAGCACTGAAAGTTCTTGTTTTGGGAATCTCTCAGTCCAGGGCACACTGGGATGGTGGGTCCCACTAATTCTGAATCAGATTTCCCTGTGTTCCTCTTTAATTTTATTGCATTTTTGTCTAATTATTAATTCTAATTTTGTAGTAGTAGAAAATGTATTTTATATTTATTGATTTTAAAACATTGCCTCATTTAATTAAAAATTCATTGCCAGACTGTCGGTTCTCTAGTGAGATTTAACAGAACATGTCCTTTCTTGAATGGCAATTATTCAAATTAGAAGTAGTTTCTGTGGAGGTTTTAGTTATTCAAAGAAGAAGTTTTTTATTTTTTTTTTAAACATCTTTATTGAAGTATAATTGCCTTACAATGGTGTGTTAGCTTCTGCTTTATAACAGTGAATCAGTTATACATATACAATATGTTCCCATTTCTCTTCCCTCTTGCATCTCCCTCCCTCCCACCCTCCCCATCCCACCCCTCTAGGTGGTCACAAAGCACTGAGCTGATCTCCCTGTGCTATGCGGCTGCTTCCCACTAGCTATCTATTTTACATTTGGTAGTGTATATATGTCCATGACACTCTCTTACCCTGTCACATCTCACCCCACCCCCTCCCCATATCCTCAAGTCCATTCTCTAGTAGGTCTGTGTCTTTATTCCCGTCTTGCCACTAGGTTCTTCATGGCCTTTTTTTCCCCCTTAGATTCCGTATATATGTGTTAGCATACTGTATTTGTTTTTCTCTTTCTGACTTACTTCACTCTGTATGACAGACTCTAACTCCATCCACCTCATTACAAATACCTCCATTTCATTTCTTTTTATGGCTGAGTAATATTCCATTGTATATATGTGCCACATCTTCTTTATCCATTCATCTGTCGATGGACATTTAGGTTGCTTCCATGTCCTGGCTATTGTAAATAGAGCTGCAATGAACATTTTGGTACATGACTCTTTTTGACCTATGGTTTTCTCAGGGTATATGCCCAGTAGTGGGATTGCTGGGTCGTATGGTAGTTCTATTTGTAGTTTTTTCAGGAACCTCCATACTGTTCTCCATAGTGGCTGTATCAATTTACATTCCCACCAACAGTGCAAGAGTGTTCCCTTTCCTCCACACCCTCTCCAGCATTTATTGTTTCTAGATTTTTTGATGATGGCCATTCTGACCGGTGTGAGATGATATCTCATTGTAGTTTTGATTTGCATTTCTCTAATGATTAATGATGTTGAGCATTCTTTCATGTGTCTGTAGGCCATCTGTATATCTTCTTTGGAGAAATGTCTATTTAGGTCTTCTGCCCATTTTTGGATTGGGTTGTTGGTTTTTTTGTTATTGAGCTGCATGAGCTGCTTGTAAATCTTGGAGATTAATCCTTTGTCAGTTGCTTCATTTGCAAATATTTTCTCCCATTCTGAGAGAGAAAGCTGTGCAAAAGCTTTTAAGTTTCATTAGGTCCCGTTTGTTTATTTTTGTTTTTATTTCCATTTCTCTAGGAGGTGGGTCAAAAAGGATCTTGCTGTGATGTATGTCATAGAGTGTTCTGCCTATGTTTTCCTCTAAGAGTTTGATAGTGTCTGCCCTTACACTTAGGTCTTTAATCCATTTTGAGTTTATTTTTGTGCATGGTGTCAGGGAGTGTTCTAATTTCATACTTTTACATGTACCTGTCCAATTTTCCCAGCACCACTTATTGAAGAGGCTGTCTTTTCTCCACTGTATATGCTTGCCTCCTTTATCAAAGATAAGGTGACCATATATGTGTGGGTTTATCTCTGGGCTTTCTATCCTGTTCCATTGATCTATATTTCTGTTTTTGTGCCAGTACCAAACTGTCTTGATTATTGAAGCTTTGTAATATAGTCTGAAGTCAGGGAGCCTGATTCCCCCAGCTCCATTTTTCGTTCTCAAGATTGCTTTGGCTATTCGGGGTCTTTTGTGTTTCCATACAAATTGTGAAATTTTTTGTTCTAGTTCTGTGAAAAATGCCAGTGGTGGTTTGATAGGGATGGCATTGAATCTGTAGATTGCTTTGGGTAGTAGAGTCATTTTCACAATGTTGATTCTTCCAATCCAGGAACATGGTATATCTCTCCATCTATTTGTATCATCTTTAATTTCTTTCATCAGTGTCTTATAATTTTCTGCATACAGGTCTTTTGTCTCCTTAGGTAGGTTTATTCCTAGATATTTTATTCTTTTTGTTGCAATGGTAAACGGGAGTGTTTTCTTAATTTCACTTTCAGATTTTTCGTCATTAGTGTATAGAAATGCAAGAGATTTCTGTGCATTAATTTTGTATCCTGCTACTTTACCAAATTCATTGATTAGCTCTAGGAGTTTTCTGGTAGCATCTTTAGGATTCTCTATGTATAGTATCATGTCATCTGCAAATAGTGACAGCTTTACTTCTTCTTTTCCGATTTGGATTCCTTTTATTTCTTTGTCTTCTCTGATTGCTGTGGCTAACACTTCCAAAACTATGTTGAATAATAGTGGTGAGAGTGGGCAACCTTGTCTTGTTCCTGATCTTAGTGGAAATGGTTTCAATTTTTCACCATTGAGGACAATGTTGGCTGTGGGTTTGCCATATATGGCCTTTATTATGTTGAGGAAAGTTCCCTCTATGCCTACTTTCTGCAGGGCTTTTATCAAAAATCGGTGTTGAATTTTGTCGAAAGCTTTCTCTGCATCTATTGAGATGATCATATGGTTTTTCTCCTTCAATTTGTTAATATGGTGTATCACATTGATTGATTTGCGTATGTTGAAGAATCCTTGCATTCCTGGGATAAACCCCACTTGATCATGGTGTATGATCCTTTTAATGTGTTGTTGGATTCTGTTTGCTAGTATTTTGTTGAGGATTTTTGCATCTATGTTCATCAGTGATATTGGCCTGTAGTTTTCTTTCTTTGTGACATCTTTGTCTGGTTTTGGTATCAGGGTGATGGTGGCCTCGTAGAATGAGTTTGGGAGTGTTCCTCCCTCTGCAATATTTTGGAAGAGTTTGAGAAGGATAGGTGTTAGCTCTTCTCTAAATGTTTGATAGAATTCGCCTGTGAAGCCATCTGGTCCTGGGCTTTTGTTTGTTGGAAGGTTTTTAATCACAGTTTCAATTTCAGTGCTTGTGATTGGTCTGTTCATATTTTCTATTTCTTCCTGGTTCAGTCTCGGCAGTTTGTGCATTTCTAAGAATCTGTCCATTTCTTCCAGGTTGTCCATTTTATTGGCATAGAGTTGCTTGTAGTAATTTCTCATGATCTTTTGTATTTCTGCAGTGTCAGTGGTTACTTCTCCTTTTTCATTTCTAATTCTATTGATTTGAGTCTTCTCCCTTTTTCTCTTGATGAGTCTGGCTAATGGTTTATCAATTGTGTTTATCTTCTCAAAGAACCAGCTTTTAGTTTCATTGATTTTTGCTATTGTTTCCTTCATTTCTTTTTCATTTATTTCTGACCTAATCTTTATGATTTCTTTCCTTCTGCTGGCTTTGGGGTTTTTTTGTTCTTCTTTCTCTAATTGCTTTAGGTGCAAGGTTAGGTTGTTTATTCGAGATGTTTCCTGTTTCTTGAGGTAGGCTTGTATTGCTATAAACTTCCCTCTTAGCACTGCTTTTGCTGCGTCCCATAGGTTTTGGGTCGTCGTATCTCCATTGTCATTTGTTTCTAGGTATTTTTTGATTTCCCCTTTGATTTCTTCAGTGATCACTTCGTTATTAAGCAGTGTATTGTGTAGCCTCCATGTGTTTGTATTTTTTACAGATCTTTTCCTGTAATTGATATCTAGTCTCATAGCGTTGTGGTCGGAAAAGATACTTGATACGATATCAATTTTCTTAAATTTACCAAGGCTTGATTTGTGACCCAAGATATGATCTATCCTGGAGAATGTTCCATGAGCACTTGAGAAAAATGTGTATTCTGTTGTTTTTGGGTGGAATGTCCTATAAATATCAATTAAGTCCATCTTGTTTAATGTATCATTTAAAGCTTGTGTTTCCTTATTTATTTTCATTTTGGATGTTCTGTCCATTGGTGAAAGTGGGGTGTTAAAGTCCCCTACTATGATTGTGTTGCTGTCGATTTCCCCTTTTATGGCTGTTAGTATTTGCCTTATGTATTGAGGTGCTCCTATGTTGGGTGCATAAATATTTACAATTGTTATAGCTTCCTCTTGGATCGATCCCTTGATCATTATATAGTGTCCTTCTTTGTCTCTTGTAATAGTCTTTATTTTAAAGTCTATTTTGTCTGATATGAGAATTGCTACTCCAGCTTTCTTTTGATTTCCGTTTGCGTGGAATACCTTTTTCCATCCCCTCACTTTCAGTCTGTATGTGTCTCTAGGTCTGAAGTGGGTCTCTTGTAGACAGCATATATATGGGTCTTGTTTTTGTATCCATTCTGCCAGCCTGTGTCTTTTGGTGGGAGCATTTAATCCATTTACATTCAAGGTAATTATCGATATGTATGTTCCTATTCCCATTTTCTTAAATGTTTTGGGTTTGTTATTGTAGGTGTTTTCCTTCTCTTGTGTTTCTTGCCTAGAGAAGTTCCTTTAGCATTTGTTGTAAAGCTGGTTTGGTGGTGCTGAACTCTCTCAGCTTTTGCTTATCTGTAAAGGTTTTAATTTCTCCATCACATCTAAATGTGATCCTTGCTGGGTAGAGTAATCTTGGTTGTAGGTTTTTCTCCTTCATCACTTTAAGTATATCCTGCCACTCCCTTCTGGCTTGCAGAGTTTCTGCTGAAAGATCAGATGTTAACCTTATGGGGATTCCCTTGTGTGTTATTTGTTGTTTTTCCCTTGCTGCTTTTAATATGTTTTCCTTATATTTAATTTTTGACAGTTTGATTAATATGTGTCTTGGCATGTTTCTCCTTGGGTTTATCCTGTATGGGACTCTCTGTGCTTCCAGGACTTGACTAACTATTTCCTTTCCCATATTAGGGAAGTTTTCAACTATAATCTCTTCAAATATTTTCTCAGTCCCTTTCTTTTTCTCTTCTTCTTCTGGGACCCCTATAATTCGAATGTTGGTGCGTTTAATGTTGTCCCAGAGGTCTCTGAGACTGTCCTCAGTTCTTTTCATTCTTTTTTCTTTATCCTGCTCTGTAGTAGTTATTTCCACCATTTTATCTTCCAGGTCACTTATCCGTTCTTCTGCCTCAGTTATTCTGCTATTGATCCCATCTAGAGTATTTTTAATTTCATTTATTGTGTTTTTCATCGTTGCTTGGTTCCTCTTTAGTTCTTCTACGTCCTTGTTAAATGTTTCTTGCATTTTGTCTATTCTATTTCCAAGATTTTGGATCATCCTTACTATCATTATTCTGAATTCTTTTTCAGGTAGACTACCTATTTCCTCTTCATTTGTTAAGTCTGGTGTGCTTTGACCCTGCTCCTTCATCTGCTGTGTGTTTTTCTGTCGTCTCATTTTGCTTATCTTACTGTGTTTGGGGTCTCCTTTTCACAGGCTACAGGTTCGTAGTTCCCCTTGTTTTTGGTATCTGTCCCCAGTGGCTAAGGTTGGTTCAGTGGGTTGTGTAGGCTTCCTGGTGGAGGGAACTAGTGCCTGAGTTCTGGTGGATGAGGCTGGATCTTGTCTTTCTGGTGGGCACGTCCACGTCTGGTGGTGTATGTTGGGGTGTCTGTGGCCTTATTATGATTTTAGGCAGCCTCTCTGCTAATGGATGGGGCTGTGTTCCTGTCTTGCTAGTTGTTTGGCATAGGGTGTTCAGCACTGTAGCTTGCTGGTCATTGAGTGATGCTGGGTCTTGATGTTGAGATGGAGATCTCTGAGAGATTTTTGCCGTTTGGTATTACGTGGAGCTGGGAGGTCTCTTGTGGACCAGTGTCCTGAAGTTGGCTCTCCCACCTCAGAGGTACGGCCCTGATGCCTGGCTGGAGCACCAAGAGCCTTTCATCCACACGGCTCAGAGTAAAAGGGAGAAAAAATAGAAAGAAAGAAAGAAAGAAAGAAAGAAAGAGGCTATAATATAGTGAAGTAAAATAAAGCTAGTATAAAGCAAAGCTATACAGACAAAATCTCACCCAGAAGCATATACATATACACTCACAAAAAAAGGAAAAGGGGAAAAATTAATATATCCTGCTCCCAAAGTCCACCTCCTGAATTTGGGATGATTCGTTGTCTATTCAGGTATTCAACAGATGCAGGCACATCAAGTTGTTTGTGGAGTTTTAATCCGCTGCTTCTGAGGCTGCTGGGAGGGATTTCCCTTTCTCTTCTCTGTTCGCACAGCTCCCGGGGTTCAGCTTTGGATTTGGACCCGCCTCTGCATGTAGGTCGCCTGAGGGTGTCTGTTCCACGCCCAGACAGGACGGGGTTAAAGGAGCAGCTGCTTCGGGGGCTCTGGCTCACCCAGGCCGCGGGGAGGGAGGGGTACAGAGGAGGCGGGGCGAGCCTGCGGTGGCAGAGGCCGGCGTGACGTTGCACCAGCCTGAGGCGCGCAGTGCGTTCTCCCGGGGAAGTTGTCCCTGGATCACGGGACCCTGGCAGTGGCTGGCTGCACAGGCTCCCAGGAGGGGCGGTGTGGAGAGTGACCTGTGCTCGCACACAGGATTTTTGGAGGCGGCAGCAGCAGCCCCAGCGTCTCACGCCCGTCTCTGGGGTCCGCGCTGATCGCCGCGGCTCGCGCCTGTCTCTGGAGTTCGTTTAGGCGGCGCTCTGAATCCCCTCTCCTTGCGCGCCGTGAAACAAAGAGGCAAGAAAAAGTCTCTTGCCTCTTTGGCAGCTGCAGACTTTTTCCCGGTCTCCCTCCCAGCCAGCTGTGGTGCGCCAACCCCTTCAGGCTGTGTTCACGCCGCCAACCCCAGTCCTCTCCCTGGGATCTGACCTCCGAAGCCCGAGCCTCAGCTCCCAGCCCCGCCCGCCCCCGCGGGTGAGCAGACAAGCCTCTCGGGCTGGTGAGCGCTGCTCGGCGCCGATCCTCTGTGCGGGAATCTCTCCGCTTTTTCCTCTGCGCCCCTGTTGCTGTGGGGTCCGCGCTGATAGCCGCGGCTCGCGCCCGTCTCTGACGTTCGTTTATGCGGCGCTCTGAATCCCCTCTCCTCGCGCACCAGGAAACAAAGAGGGAAGAAAAAGTCTCTTGCCTCTTCAGCAGCTGCAGACTTTTTCCCGGACTCCCTCCCAGCCAGCTGTGGAGCACTAACCCCTTCAGGCTGTGTTCACGCCGCCAATCCCAGTCCTCTCCCTGCGATCTGACCTCCGAAGCCCGAGCCTCAGCTCCCAGCCCCGCCCGCCCCGGCGGCTGAGCACACAAGCCTCTCGGGCTGGTGAGTGCTGGTCGGCACCGATCCTCCGTGCGGGAATCTCTCCGCTTTGCCCTCCACACCCCTGTGGCTGTGCTCTCCTCCGTGGCTCCGAAGCTTCCCCCCTGCCAGCCGCAGTCTCTGCCCGCGAAGGGGATTCCTAGTGCGTGGAAATCTTTCCTCCTTCACGGCTCCCTCCCACTGGTGCAGGTGCGGTCCCTATTCTTTTTTCTCTGTTATTTCATTTTTCTTTTGCCCTACCCAAGTACGGGGGGAGTTTCTTGCCTTTTGGGAGGTCTGATGTTTTCTGCCAGCGTTCAGTGGGTGTTCTGTAGGAGCAGTTCCACATGTAGATGTATTTCTACTGTATCTGTGGGAAGGAAGGTGATCTCCGCGTCTTACTCTTCCGCCATCTTCTCTCCTCCCCCAGAAGTTTTTTTTTGAGGTTCAGATACTTACATCTGCTCCTTCCTTATCTGTGTCATTTTAATTAGTGTTGGCAATAATGAATGTCCTATTGTTTCCTTGTGTTTGAAAGACTTAGAGTTGTCAATAAAACAAACATACTTAGTTCCCAGAGTTCATCTGGTAATTTCCACCGTAAGTCCTATAGGTCCTGAGTTGAATTTAGAGCTATCTTGAGGTTGATTTGTTTTCTCTCCACCTTAGAGACTACACAGAAAAACAGGACTTTCATTTACTCCAGCAGCATCCTTCTCTGTAAGACAGACAGGATGTGGTCTGGGAGAAAGTCCACACTTGAACAGTAGACCATTGACAAAATGTTGGGGAAGTTCAGAGAGGAAGAGAGCATCTGTCTACACCCAAAATTATCAGAGGCATTTGTGTATGTGTGAGAATCTTAGGTTTCAGAAAAATGTTTTTTAAGGTCACCCGTTTTCCGTCTCTGTTTTTATTGGATGAGGAAGATTGCCTTCAAGATAACACAGCATTTTAAATTCAGGGGCGGAATTGCATCACACTTTGTCTAGTTATCCTAGGCAGAAAATTAATTCCCTCAGGCACTAAACACATTTTGTTTAGCTCTTATGTCTGGTCTGTGTGAAGCAAGCTGAGAGAATTGAAAGAGCGAGAAGATAAAATCCAACTGAAATATAAGGCTGCAGAGGTTTCAGCAGGAAAGAAGTCCTTTTAGGCCGACAGTGGACCAGGTGCTGACATATCTACAACTCACTCTGCATGAAGTATGAGAAAAGATGGTACACGGAGTAAGGGTAGCACAAGCACTGGCATGTCCCTTTCTCTTCTGCAGCCTTGATCAGGTAATAAGTAAACTCTTAATTAAATTTAATATTTTAAGGAGTTGCAAGAAAATCTTGGACATCATATCCCTGTGTTCATTCTGCTGCATTTGTAGCTCGTTTCACCTTCCAGAGGAAAGTTCCTATCTGTACCACCGTGTCACAATGGTGACTCATCAACATATCCAGTTGGTGCAGCTGCCTTTAAGTTGAAAGGAGAGTTAGAACAAGTCCCAATGGCTGCCTTGTCTTTTGCTTTCTTCTTCTCAAGTGCGGTCGTGTAAAACTGTTTTTTACATGTCTTACCACCTGGATCCTCTTGTAGATATGTCACTGCTCTCCAAAGGACTTGGCCACGGTTAGTTCCTGTTGTACAACGGGCTTTCCTTTACAGGACATCTGTAAAACCACAACGTGAATAGTCATAATAGCAAAAACGGCCTTCTAATAAACATAGTAAAATTTCAGAGCACATTCTTGAGCCAGGAGAAAGTGCCCCAAAGAACAGATGTGATTTAGGATGAGTAAGGCATAAGTCAAGGTGCGGGTCTTATACTCTCTACCAGAAAACAACACTAGGATTTCCTGGCAATACGATTACGTAATGACTGTGGTTTCTTTCTGTAAACTGTGTTTCAGACAGGGAGGAAGAAGGAACCAACTGGATTGTGTAACTTTATAAATAGAAACAGTCATGTTAAAATAACAGGACTGCTCTGAGTTAAGCCTATGAATTTTGCTACTAGTGGCAAAGCTGGGCCGCTGAATGAATATAAGATCCATTCTGTGGAGTAATTTCTCAGGTTTGCCCAAGAATGCTTAATGGGAAAAATCAGTGAGAAGTTCTTACCCTCCTTCCATTGTATGCCAAGTATTTTAGTCCAAGTAAATCAAACCTTTTCTCTGCTGGAAACAGTCAAGTTGGAGACATACAGGAACTTTGTCCTCCACTACAAAAAATAAATAATGAGCTCACACCATTTTTAATACAACACATAATTTACTAAATACTTGGAACAGTTTATTCTGGCAGTGGCATAAAGGATAAAGGGGTACCTGCCTTTTTATCTATTGAACAAAATGAGTGCTACTTTTGCCATATGTTCTGGAACACTAGATGATTTAAATTGCATTGCTGTTCTTTATTTTAGAGGGTAGAACCCAGGTAAATAGAGATAAATTTCTTTAATAAAGACTGAAGCCATCAGTCTTCTCAGCGTGATGCCATTCGATTTGATATATATTCCAAAAAAGAGATTGTGCTATGTTGCCAGTTCACTGAGGTTTATAGATCATAAGTTTAGAATCTCTCAGGAATGACTGTATGATAGCAATGTTTTCTTTGATTTTTGTGGCTATAAAAGTGATACTAGTCCTTCCTAGACGCTGTTGACAAATTAATCTTCCCTAGCACAGCGGGGAATCTTGGCATTCATTCAAAGAAATGAATTTTCTCATTTTAACTCGTACTTTAAGGAGAGGCCTATTTGATTCATGTTTATATCCCCTGAGATCCCTAACACAATGCCTTGGGTACAGTAAGAATTTAAACATTTTCATTGAATTAAAAAAATCAATAATGACTTTTGTAATCTTATTTTTTTCAACTCATGATTTGCCTCCTGATGACTTTGTTTCAAAAAGAGCTATCCTAGAGGCTGTTCATGATTGCTAGGATATAAATATTGGCTCCACTGTTTTGGTATATTTCTGCTATTGGAGTAATTCAAGGTCAAAATCTTCCTAATTTTAGCTTTAATATAGTGTACTAGTGCATCCTGAGTGAATCTATCCCAGTTCAATGGTCGTTTCATGTGTCTCTAAATCTATATCATGAAATGTATCATATTAGTAGTGGAAGGGATAGTGGAGGGTATTCTAATACAAGTATCTCTTTTTTGTACATTGATAAAATCAAGACCCAGCAAATTGAAATGGACCATCTTAAAGCCATATAATCTTAAAAAGTGAATATAGAAGTCTTTGACCTAAGTGTCCCAGTTGTTGTTAACTATTACTTAGGTTACCCTAAGAATCCGGCTTGAGAAAAATGATTATGACTTTAACATCAAATCCAAGACTCATCGTTTCACAGAAAGCCAGCCATTGCTTTGTGCTGGAGGACCAGTAGGGAGATGGGAGATGTTCCAGACATGCTCCAACACCTCAGATTATCTTGGCATTCTTTGATTTCCTTGTCAGTTAGAACATAATTGATGAGATCAGTCTATTCAGCAACAATGTCCATACTCTATCGCCAGAGTAGGTTTATGGATGTTAATACAGTTTTCCTTGTCTAGGGTGATGTATGATCTGGATCTTCTTGTAAGTAATCACAGGTCCATTGTAGTGTAGTAAATTCAGCCAAGTGCATTGTAATTTGTATGTTTGACTTAAAGGGCTTTAAGATATACAACTTCTCCAAGGTGTAAGAAAATATAATTCAGTATCTTCTATAACATATCTCTTCTTGCTCTCCAACCTCCATTCCTGCTGATAGTGGTAGTAAAGATTGGTGAGGATGGGAGAAACCTAAGTTAGACTCCTTTTTCTGTTTGTTTGCTTAGGAAAGCCTCATTAGAGTAAATATTTAGTTATTTGAAGGTGAAACTTCTTGTCAGTGCTGTTTTCCTTTCTCTATGAGGTTTCTCTCTTCTTTTCTCATTTATGAAATGACATCATCTGACAGATGGACACAGTATGTTTAGGGAACTTTGTGTATCCTCAAGGTAGTAGCAGATGGAGTGGGAAAGGCTCTCGGGTTTGCTTGCAACCATCTATATCCTTACTGGTCTGTGCTGTGATGGCCCCATACAGCTTGGTCACTGGACATGCTGTGCCGTTTTCTGCTGAGAGCTGGGCTTTAGATACTGTGTGGACACCCACTGCTGGTTACCATTGCCTAAATTCTGCATCTGCCTTGCCGTAATGCCAGCTCTCTTTGGATACATAGTCCTCTCAGCACTTTCGCATATCCCCACTGGCATACATAGAAACTCTGGATTTGGTGCATATCAGGAATGCTGTTTCAAGCTCTGTCTGGCAAAGTGTGTCCTGTTGCCATTTTCCCTGTACTTTGGCTATTGATATTGGCAAGGGGCACCCTGCGTTTTAGCCCTGCCAGCTACCAGATGGGAAGTGGAATGCAAGTCCTCTTAGCTTTCACCCTGATCCTCAGCGTATCTGGGAAGTCTTCTTAACCAACAGTCAATCCTGGGACTACTCCCCAGGGTATGAAGTCATGGTCTTCCATCTTGGATCCTAATGGTATCGTATTTTAGACATACCCCTTCTGAATCTCCTTGCTTCCTACCTGCTATTGGAATTTTTTAAAATTCTCACCATCACAGTTAGTCTCTCTGAAAATATCTCCTGCGTCCTCTGCATTGTGTTTTATATGAACTCTATGTTCAGGTTTTCAATGTGGTAAGTAAAAGGAAGCTTTTGCAATCTGGAAAATACTCTCATTCAATGAATCCTAACTTTCAAAACTATTTTGTCACTATGGACTTAAAAAAATATTTGAAATACAGTTGAGCAATGAGTTCCTTGTCATATGCTGAATTCTGTCTTCTTGAAGTAATAAATATCATTGTTTCAATGAATCGAGGAACCATATGTCAACTAAGAAATAGAAATAAATAAGGACAAAAATATGCTGTTTTAATATCTCAGAAATACACTCCCTCCTACCTAACTACAATGAATATATGTTATGATTAGGTAAAATTCACAACTCACTCTTAAATATTTGTTTCCTAGAATGTTGAAAACATTTTCCAATTCTGGCCTCAGGGTCAATTATATACCTCATGAAGAACACTAATAATAATTAGTTATTAATGAGAAACATTATTTGAGATATAAAATTGAATATGTATAATATATTCCACAGCTGCTTTGTAATACACACACACGTTTATAAATTACCAAACTGTTCTACTGTATAGCCTGAAATTCGGTATATTTTTTGCGAAAAAAAATTAGTGAAATCATTATCCAAAAAATCTGCTAAAATTAAAATATCTCTGACTGTTATTCCCTTGGCTGCCAACTTAGTAACACTGTTGCAAAATGAAAGAAAGTTAGTTTGATAGAATCTATTCTTAGTGAACCTATGCTATCCCTAAAGGGCACTACATATTTTCCTATTTTCTCATAAGGTCTTTGTTTAATGACTTTGTGGTATAGTATAAAAATCCTGCATGACATCGTAGCTCCTCTCATCAAAGTGGGATGCAGGATGCTACCCCCATTTTGAATCTGGGCTGACCTTGAAATTTACTTCTAGCAATAGGATGTAGTTGAAGAGATACTGTAAGAATTCTGAGCCTAGTGGTTTTCCCACTTGCTGCTCTTGGGAGCCCTAGGTGAATAAGCCTGGACTAGCCCACTGGATAATGAATGGCAAATGATGCAGGTACCCAGCCAACAGCTATCTAATGCCAAACTCGCTCAATGAGTGAGACATCGACTACCAGCACAATGCAGATACTTGAGTGAGACCAGCCAAGATCAAGTGAAGAACTGCTCGGCTGAGCTTAGCCCACGCTGTCAACGCACAGTGTCATGAGCTAAAAAATGGTGGTTGTTTCAATTTACTAAATTTTTGGTAATGTATAATATTTTATAGCAAATGCTAACTGATACTGATATGTACTGGATTTTCATAATAATGTTATACAGTTTATCTCCATGTAAGTTTTATTATTAAAATTTCTTTTTCCTATACATTTTGGAATATTACAGTTTTCACATCAATATAATTTTTCTGCAATTCATTTTTTCTGGCACGTATGCCATGAATTACAAAGGAATGCTTTATAATTCTTTTTACCAATGGATGTACATTAAGATCTTTTAAGTCCCTGCTGTTTGTTCTCTTTTAGGAAAAACGTAGGGCTTGTAGATCTTGGGCTTCTATTGACTAGAGTATTCTTATTATTGTTCTTGTTACCTTTAGCTGTTTAAGTCTGAACATAAATACCAGTTTATGAAATGATAATGACAGGGTGAAATTAGGAGAAAATACTGATAAATTGCTCATAAATTCTGAAAGCTGGCTGTTGGCATCTTCTGAGCCCCAAGGGCTATGTTCTCACACGGAAGTTCCACCCAAAATTTGTTGTCTTTATTCTAAAGTGTAAAGATACACACTGGAAATCTAGATTTGTTTCAATTAAGACTATATTGGCTTAACTTAATGTTTAAAGTTCTTAAGTCCAAAAATAATTGAAAAACTTTCCCTTGGAAAATTTTGTAGTGGAATTAATGTCATCACAGTTTTAAATTGATGTAATAAAAAGTAAAATAGTAAAAATAAAATTCTTACTATTATATTATTTTACAATTTGGGGAAATAAAGAGACATTAAAATGTAAAGTTGAAAAGAGGAAAAATAAAGTTAATTATCTACTTTCTTTTCTAAAATAACATTAAATATTTGAATATTAGGGAATGGCTTTTTTAAAAAAATTTCCCCAGACATTGTGAAAGTAAACATTTGAAAATTTGAACTGTTTGAGTTGAAAATAAGAAATGATAGTTTCTGAGGACTTCCCTGGCGGTCCAGTGGCTAAGACGCCCTTCCACTGCAGGGGGTGTGGGTTCGATCCCTGGTTGGGGAACTAAGATCCTGCATGACGCGTGGCCAAAAAAAAAAAAAAAAAGAAAAAAGAAATGATAGTTTCTGAAAATAAGATTTTTACAGATCTTAAAATGGTTTAAAATTTTTACAATTACTTTGGACAGTGAAAGGATAAGAATGGTTAAGTTCTAATTGTTTAGACTTCATTTAGCATTATCAAGTATTTAAAACTATTTTTCTAGTTTTGCATAGAATACATCTTTAACTTTTTTTAAACAAATGCATTCATTTTGATAATATGTAAAATGAGATTCCAATTAAGGGAAATTCAAACCTACATGTTTCTGATAAATTTGTGGAGGAATTCAAGCATGAAAGTTGGAACCAGCCAATTTTACATATAAATTCCAGCCCTGCCACTTATTAAAGGAGTAACCTTGAATATATCATTTAACCTCTCTGTGTTCCATGTCCTTTCTCTCTAAAATGGAGATCATAATATGACATTCATGAAGTGTTTTTAAGTGTTAGATATCTTTTTATAGTGATTGGAATAAATTGAGCCTTTAATAATAATGATAATAATAATAATCGCTATTGTTATATACTCTTAGATTTTAGTTTCAGTTTTCTTTGAACTTATATGATAATTGTGGGATTTCTGTTTTATTTTTAGTGGTGATGGTTGCATGGAATAGGAAGGTTGTGACAAAAATTTTTTAAAAAATTATAAGTCTCATTAATTCAGCAACTAAAATCAAAATGTAATCAATTCTGTTATCTTCAAATATTCAGCAATACTTGTAATAGTGAATTTAAAATATCATTATTTTGATTCCTAATAGTTCCTTTTTTCTGAATTTTAAACCATTATCTTTAGTTATATATGACATTTCTTGGATTTTTTTTAAGGACAAGAAAAAAACAAGGTTTTGGAAAAAGTCTTCCTTGGATAATCTTTTCCTTAAAGGAATTAATCATATTTAAATGTTCTTGCAAAATATTTAATTAAATGCTCAGATATAAAGCCATGTCTTAAAACTGAGGATAATAAAAAATCTGTATCATGTAGATGTATTATGTAGATGGAAAATGATCCACCCCATAAACTCTTATATTAACAATGCTATGGAGTTGGTTACGTTTTTGTGACACAAAGTTGATGAGTTTTGTTGTTGTTTTGTTTGCCTTGCTTTTTTTTTTTTTTTTTTAACTATCTTTGTAAGGACATGAGTGTAAAATTCACATTAGGTAACAAACGTTATCTATGCATTTTGCCAAGACTAAAAACACATTTTACATTTGAGACAAAATACAATCCATATTTATTTCACGGGTTTAGGAATTTCAAGAGGTCACTTCTATAGGAGAGTTCTAAGGGAGTTAGGAATCTGGCCTGTGATTTTTACTTTTGGCAGTGGCTTCTGAAATAAAACACAATAGCTTATAATATTTCAAAAAGTTATCCATCATTCACACTGTAAAGTACATTGCAGTGTTTTAAGCTCTGGAGTATGGCTTGAAAAATTTGCTATTCATGGGGGGTGGAAAACATGAAAAGAAAATGAAAATGGGAGACAGGGGGTTTAGGGGGATTGGGTTCCATGTGCATGAAGAATTTGACTCAAAATACGTATGTTCCAGGAAATGTTTCGGTAGGACTGTGTTGTTAATTAAGATTTACAAAGGTTCAGCAATGCCTCAGGTACTCAGGAAGTATGATGCGTACAACCACCATGTTAAAGTTAATATCTAAGACTCCAGCTGTTTATATACACAATTGATTTACCAGGAGAATTGGTGAGAAAGCAGCTCTGTTGAAGACAGATTGGGAACTCACAGCCATATTTTATTACCACTATCTCATTGTGGTTTTTCACACTGTGGGAATTCTGCTTCCAGAACTAGGGGAGCCTCTCTACTCTCATTTCAGTCTGACCACTTTTCTTCAGGGAAAGCAAAAGCTCACAAATCAAAAGTTTGTTCCTGTTGAACCCCACGAAAATATTTAAAAGGAAAATCCTGCTGTATAAGCATGCTTATCCACATAACAATAGCTGCTTTACCCAAACCCAAAACCAATCCAAATAAAATCTTACAAAATCTCATTAAGTATACAACTGCATGTACAGTGCTTAGCAGAGGAGTTGCCCTGGATAATTCTGTTATGGTTTCCTACTGAGAGAGATGTAAGCTTCTTTACCCCAACCTAAGATCATAAGCCTTTTGTGTTTATTGACTGGCATTACATACTGACAGGTATTTCTTCTAGTTTATTTTCATTACAGCTGTAGAAAGTGTAGCTCCTTTGTTTTTAAATGAGTAAGGGTGTATCATTCACAATAAAATAGTTTCGGTCATCCTATCCAAGAATGAGAAGTAGAAGTTGTAAAAAACTGGTTGAGATCTCTTTTCAAGAGGTCTGTTTCCAAACTGGTTGAGATCTTTTAGAGAAGGGAAAAAAATTTCAGTTTAGCTGTGATTTTTCTTTAATTCATGAAACTCTTAGCATATCTTATTATACTCGTAAGCTTTCCTTGGTATACAGTTACATTCCAAGATTGCAACCTTAGAGATTATATTGTAAGACCCTGAAAACTATTATTGCAAATGTGTCTTAGAAACAATTTAAAATATAACTCCACTCTTCAAATTTTTCAGTTTTGTCTAAGAGAAATATATAGTCCCTAGAGATATGTCTTTTGGCCCTCAGGGCAAAGGTTCTATGGCAGAGTTAGTACTTTTTCAGGCTTAAGGAAAATCAGATGTGGCTCTCTTGGGAGAACAGTTTTTTGATAGCAAAGACTAAATTGATAACCTTTCTTGCTGTATCTTTCTGATATTCAAGAAAATATTTAAAATGGTAACTTAGCCCTGAATTTGAACTCTGACATGCCTTGTCATTCTTGTATTTCTCTTTTCCTTCTCTTGCTTACACTGTCACCATTTTATTTTTATACCTAATTGTATTTCCTCATAAGTGGAATCAATTCCTGCTAACAAGTGAAGCACATTTAAAATATTTCCCTGTTCATTAAAAAATGTGGTTGATCTACATGTACTGATAATGAGTTAGACTCGAGATATGTTAACTGGAAAGAGTAGAATACATAACATGGTGGATAGGATGCTTCCACTTTTGTAATCAAATACACACAAAATATATTTGCATGTATATGTACATATGTATTTATTTATGCCTATACCAGCTCTGGAATGATACATAGGAAAATAGTAACAGTGATTGCCTCCAAGGAAGGAAGGGAAACTGAGAAGCTTAGTGCTCAAGGGTAGAGGTGGTCTTACTTTACTGTAATATATAATAATATAATATACTGTTACACTGTTATATATATATGCTATATATATAATTTATATATATAAAATACACACATAATTATACACATATATACATACAACACACATATATCTACAAGTATATATATATACACTTATTACATATATAAAGTTATACATGTAAACACACACACACACATATATATGCACTTTGTACTGTTTAAAATTTTATTATGCACATTATTTAAAATCAAAGAATATTAAAATGTTGCTGAGGTTTAAAAACTAATTGTTAAATCTTTTTTCATACTTGAATTAGAAATAGCCATTTCCAAAGTAGTACTGCACGACAGCAATCATGAGTATTCAAACAAACAAAAAAATATTTATTTTTCTAGTTACTAGAAAATATTTCTCTCTCTTTTTTTTTTTTACGTCTTTATTGGAATATGATTGCTTTACAATGGTGTGTTAGTTTCTGCTTTATAACAAAGTGAATCAGTTATACATATACATATGTCCCCATATCTCCTCCCTCTTGGGTGGGATAGGGAGGGTAGGAGGGAGGGAGGAAAATATTTCTCTTTTGTTAAATGTTTTCTGGGTGTAGGGCACAAATTGCGATATTCAATAAAGCATTATTACTTTGGGGTTGGAATAAATTGCCATTATTTTATTTGAATAAAATATAATACTCCCAAGTCTGTATTTGACATTTAAACAGAATGAGGTTAGTTTTTACTGTCAAAATATTAGGTGCAGATGTGAATGCCTAAAGTCAGGTTTAAAATTTTAAATAGAACTCCACATGGGTTTCAAATTGAATGGGAAGGGATGCTGGCAGTGTCTCATACAATTTTGAATGGCAGTGAACTTAGCATTTCAGTAATTCTTGGTCAAACTGCTTTAATGGGCCTATAAAAGGGATATAAAGGGCTTGAGGATCAAAACTGCCCTTCACAGAATGGGTAAGCATGATCATTTTAGTCTGAATTACTTAACTATACGATACAATATTCATTTGATATGTGTTTGTGAAGAAATGACAAAGAGTCATTTAAAAGCAGAGCATCGGTAAATCCCATTAATTCCTTTCTTGATCACAGAGACATTTTACGCTTCATCTTGATGCCATAACCATGGTTGTCTCCTATGTAGTAGAGATAAAGTTAGCAAGTGATTGCAATATCATATAGCCCTGTGGTATTTACAGGGTCATAATTGTTTAAAATGTTTCCTGGCTTAAGAGAAACTCAAATTTTCTTCCTCTTTTTTTTCTTCTATTTTATGCAGATGATTATATACATTCATCTGCATGAAACTCTCTTAATTAACCACAACCAACAAGAAGTTTTGTGACTTTTTGTCCAGTTTTCTATTATCATATGGCATCAGTCATGATTAGAGAGGACAATATTTAATGGGTTAAATTAATAACATTTACATTCTGGTCAAATGCTAAGAAATTTGGAATGATGTTCTAATGAAACCAATTTGTATGTCTGTCTTAAAAGCACACTAAGAAAATGCTTCAGCGTTGCAAGTGGAGTTTCCTATTGTATCCTGATAAAATAAATCAGACAGTTAAATAACGTGAAATATGGCCCCCTGAATCCCCTGGACTTTTGCAACCTGCTATATAAGCAATAAGATGTCTAAGTTAGAGTTTCTGTTACCTTTTGGCCGGATATCATGGAAGCCAATTTGGCTTTAAATTGTTGGGATTGGGGAGGGGGTAGATTATGGGGAAAAGCTCCTGAAATCTTAGAGGAGACTATAAAATGTCCTGAGATCTTAAATAATTTTTCTGAAGTATGTTTACTAGTTTATATTCTATTACATATTATATTTAAACTCCATTATTCTACAAACAAAGTTCATGTTTTGAGCCATTAGAAAAATAGTCACTTCCTTCCCAGGCTAATATCAATGTGAATAAACATTAGGTAGGATTTCAATCATTTTTATCAATTGCTATAAATTGCGTTTGTCTAAAAGTACTTTTAAAATATACAGTGAAAGGTCAAGAAAGAATTCCGCACACACAAAAAGATACTTTTCTGCTGCCTCATTTCTGACATGTTCTCTAATTTTTCCAATGGATAATATTGTGATGATTGTTATTTTAAATAACAGGCAAATACAGCTCTTCAGAGGTTTCTGCAGATGTGGGATACACATTAAAATGAATTATGTTTCTCTTCATGGGTCTTTGGAGGAGTGCTGAATAAAGTAACGTCTATTAATTTTATTTTTTATATCATTAAAATAACCTTTTTAAAAATGTTTTCAAGTTAAGTGTACAGAGAAGAGCAGTTCATCAGTTATCCCTGAAGAGCCTTTTGAACAAAGGAAAATTTGGTGTGACATTTTAATTACCTAAAGTTTAATGACAAAGATAATAAAGTATCTTGCCTTCCTTGAGTCAGTTCTGCTTGTCAACAAGATGAATTTGTTTCCAGTTTTGTAATGCCAAAGGAGTTTGGGGGGAGGTGAACAGAAAGTTGTACTATCAACTGAAACTGATGCAGAATCCGCTATGGCCAGCCTGTAGAGTCTGTTGAATAATTTGAGACTGTTTCCTTTGGCTTGATGTTCTATTTTGAAATGGAACCAAAAGTGAAAACATGTATTAAATTCATAATCCTTCCTGTAATCCTTCGTAGCAAGGTCCAATGAGTGTACCAAGCAAATGATAACAAAAAATTATTAAAAAGACAGCATCATTATTCTCCTTTTGTTGGAATTCATCAAACAAATGAAAGCCCAAAGGGAGAGTATTGTTTCATTGGTGGTGATATGTGACCTTTTTTTAAAACATTATTTTGATTAAGCGATAGCTTATCTAATGTTTCCATATTAATCGGGCAGAAGTTTCTTGGGTGAAGCAACTATTTATTTTAGGACTTGAATGGGGACAGGATGAAGGAGGATACTGTCACACTCAATTTTAGAAGGTCATGAAACCTTCCCCTTCCTTTTTTTCTCATCTTTAAAAAAAAAAAAAAAGGCTAAAGCATTCCCTTTCTTTACTTGTATCATAAACACTGCATGTTACCATTCTGAATTCCCTTTCTTCTTTGCTAATGAAAACTTTTTGCCAGTGACTTGATGGATTGTATTCGTATTCTTAAGAAATGGACATCTTGAAAAATCTGTGTTAAATTATCTGCATCTGCTCATACCAAATACAACATGTTTATCTTTAAAATGTAAGGGCTGGGAGTGCCAACTAGAGAAACGAACTGCAAAGTGTAAACAAATAACAATTCCGCTGAAGATGGGTAGATCAGAATACATACTTGTTTGACAGAGTTAGCTTTTAACTTATTTATCTAAGGCTTGTTAAAATGAATCATCTATATTTAAAGTCCTAGAAGCTCAATTCTCTTCAGATGTCAGGGGATATGTTGAGAAGATACTCTGACTACTGGTTAAACTTGTACAAATCACCCAAGTATTTTTTAATCACTTCATATTTCCTTATTTATAGTCACTATTTGGTAGACAACTTTTTGAAGGCCTCCTAATTAAGTATTTTAACTACTTTTTTTCTAAAATAAATAATAGCATAAGTTACTCTCCTGATCATTTTAGCAAGATATTTTAAAAAATCTATTGGTTTGGGTCGTAATATGTCTAACTCTTCAGTTTTCTTTTTATCATGATCCTTTTCATTCCCCATTGGCATAAGTGTGTATGGGATTCATTCAGTTTGCATTATTCCTATAGTCTTAAATTATCCTTTTGAATGAAAAAGTTTGAATTGACTACATAGGGAAAAAAAGTTTTTCTATAATCGGGAAGAGTCATGTTTTAAGGCTACAATGAATATTTGACTGACCTTTGAAAGTAGGAAAATTGAGAACTAAGACATTTACTTAAAGACAGTTTTCTCACAATTTAATTTTATGTGTTTTTTGTTTGTTGGTTTTTAATAATAGGGCTATTACACCAGAAGACAGAAACAAAAATCATTTAAGGGAGTCACTCAGGGCAATCAAGTTAATAGTAACAGATCCCCAAATTCTCCAACATATATATTAATATTTCAGTTCATCTGTCTCTGTAAAAATATGCCTCTTATGGCAGATATTATAATATAAATATTAAATGGGGGCAGGACTAATGAACATCTTTGGTACATCTTAGAAGATACCTAAATACAAAGATTTGTTTAAATACTGTGATTAGGGCATCTCAAATTTGATTTGTACTTTCATCCAGCTATAGCTTCTTCATGCACCCCTTGTTTATATCTTCTTTTTCTATTTTCTTTCTATTTTCTATTTTACTGAATTCTACCAAGTTATACTTCCCCTTTCCTTATCAGTCCCTCATCTTCTCAGAAGTAGGGCCCAATGGTTTGCCAATGTATCTAAGTGTAATAGTGAAATTTGTTCAAACATACGTCGTTATGAAATGGCTTTGAGTCCTTTTCATAACAAGTAATCCTTATTTTAACTACCTTACAAATATCACATGTCCACTAGCATATGTTCACTGCAAGAATTTCCCTGGTGCAGCAGAGTGGAGGAGCTTGCTAAACAAATGCTACTCTCTAGAGTAAGAATTTATAAAGCTTTGATGCAGTTGGTTATAATTTCTGAGATGGCTGAGAGAGCAAAGATTATAGAAATTCTTAAGGCTAGTCTGAATAGAAGTAGACATCCCTCAGAACTATATATACCAGTGGAGTCTCTGCTCACCTCTTAAGCAACCCCTTTCCTATCTAAAATTCCCTCTGCCCACCCACTATGTGTCATGTTACCTTATCTCAATCTGTAATTCTCTCATTCATTGTTTTGTTTTGTTTGTTTTAGAATTATGCACCATGAGAGGAGAGGCCTGGCCTGTCTTATTCTTTTTCATCCTGGACCCTCTGTGTCTTGAGTGGTGTCTTGCACAAAGTTGGTGCTCAATAAATATCTATTCAAATAATAAATGAAAGAATGAATGAGTGAGCTAAACCGGGAGTAACCCTAAAAGGGTTCAGAATGTTTACTCTTCTCCAGGATTAGCCTGCTGGCATCAGGCACGTTTTATGATTGATTTTAATTCTTTATGGCCATTACATGCATCATGATAAAATCTATGAGAAAGGCATTTATATTGTCAATAAATGATGACTTTGATGAAATGTGAATAGTTGGTGAGGAAATGTAAGGTATGTTTATTTACATTAGCTCCTTTTTAAAACTACATGGTTGAACTAAAACATACTCTGCAGTTCAAAACTCTTTCATAGTTCATGTAGATGAGTCTGTATGTTTTCATCCTGTTTTTATTTTATTTTACTTTGAAATGGGAGGAAAAACTGATACGTGAGACATTTCTATTGAACAAGAAAGAATAGATGCTTCCTTTTACTCTCATAATGTCCATAAGGACACTGAATATTTCAAATCCTTTTACCAACAAACATGATAGAACTTGTTTTTGTTTTCCAATCTTTTTTTATTACAAACACATTTTCCAAGGGAGATTTTGAGGTTCTTTGGAACTATAGCTATCTCTGAGATACAGGAAAAATATTCATTAGTTAATGTTTCAACCCTTAAAATGTATTTAGTCACTGCTGTTGATAGTAGTTAAATAGTTTAAAAAATTAGCTCTGTTAAATAGTCTATGTATTATAATTTAAGGAAATGATATTAAGAGTAATATTTAGGGGTGTTTATAAGTTTTAAGATAATGTATTTAACAAACAAATGAATGTACAAAACCTCTACTATATAACTTTCTACAATATAAAACAACTGATTGCTTCTCTTATCCTACATGCATATTTTTGTCATCCTAATATGTTTGCTTAGTGACTACTGTGAAACAAACTTTCCCATTTCCCCCTTTTTCCCTAAGCTTTGAGATCCCTTAATTTGTGCCTAGTAAGTAATCAGTATACACTTCTTTTAAAAAATGCATGAAAAGACAATCCACTGCTCTTAGGGATGTTCCCATTGGCCTCACATGATAGGAGTTTGTCAGCTTGCCACCAAAATAATATGTGATAACATTTTTCCAGTATTTGCTTACCAAATACATTTTATGAAGAGTAATTAATAAAATTTTAAGCATATGGTTTGAAACCAGATTTTCACTTTAAAAAAGTAAAAATCTAAATGCAAAAGGAAAACATAATTCTTGAGCACAGTTATATTGATGTTGAATGATTTGTCAACTTGGATAAAATATGAATAGTGGTAGAGGAATTATGGGGATGTTAGAATATTATCTTTCTACATTCTATTGGAGAATTGAGATTGAATACATAAAGCTTAAGGTTTAATTAGAATGGTTTTGAGGTTTACACAGTGCTGCTGGATAGAAGAAGGGAGTTTTTATTTACTGGATTTTTCTATTTTTCTTTTTTATTGAAGTATATTTGACATACAATATAATATTTCATATGAACAACATAGTGATTTGACATTTGTATACATTGTGAAATGATCACCACAATAAGTTTAGTTACCATTTGTCACCATACAAACTTGAAACAATATTATTGATTATATTCCCCATGCTGTACATTACATGCCCATGACTTATTTATTCTGTAAGTGGAAGTTTGTAGGGAAGGGAGTTTTTTTGTTTTTTTGTTTTTTTTTTAATGTCTGAAACATTTATATTAACATATAAAAGACTTTGGTACCACAGGAACAAGTTAGCCTAAGTCGCTGCTGGCTCATGCAAATTGCACAGGCCTCCTGGTCTATGGGGCCATAAGGGCACTTTGGTTTGATTCGGAGAAGCCGGAGCATCCAGCAACCACAGGATACCGAACCAAACATTTTCTTCATCTAACATCAAGACCAATAACTAAGGTTAATTACAATCAGAAAAATTTTGAGAAAGGCCTAGTGACAGATTTACTCTGTTGGTTATTTATAAGAAGTTTGCCATTTGATTAAGATTTAAAATCTCTTAAGTTTGTGGCATAGAAGCTATATATTTGCTCTATATTCTTCTTGAATAACTCAGCGAGTAACTTGAATAGCTCGTTTAATAATTATAAAAGGAAAGAAATCCTCTTAATATCCAATCAAAGCTTTGGTCTATAGCTAAATTTGCCCATCAAATAACAAGAAACATAGATTCCCAGTGAAGATAAATTCTTGAAAATGTCTCATTTATACTTAGCCTCCTCTTCAATGTAACCAAATAAAATTATTAACAGCTACATTTATTCTTTAGAACATGCCAATAACATGGCAAGGATTAAATTTAGTAATGTGACAGTCAAAACAAGCAATAAATTTAACAGTTTAAAAGGAAGTCAGTGTTTAGACATGATAAATGCAATTGTTCAAGTTGAAAGTGGATGAAGTCCAAGATACATAATTATTCTTTGTTCCTCTTGACTGTTGTATTTCTTAATACATATTGATTTCCTCTAACCTTTTCTCTAAAAGAATATTTGGCATTTCTAAGCCGGAATGCATATGCAGGGCTAAAATACATTTAAAAAAAATATGTGAGTTATTAAAATATAGGTTAGTATATAAAATCCTAAGGGTAAGTGTTTAAAGTAAGTGAAATTAAAATTTAGCTGAGCTTGATGGTTGCAGGGAGATGAGTATTGAATGACCCTTGAAAAATAATGAATAGATTGGTGTGAGGAACGGAGTGGAACACATGATGTGCTTTCAAACAGAATCAAAGCTGTAGAATATTCTACAGTATGAGAATAAAATGTGAACATTCCCAAGCATGGCAGACAGGCCATTCCTAGAGCTGTGACACTCAACCCTTGAGTAGACCCAAAGGTATAATAAAAACTAAAACACTAATTAGTTTGAGTAATTGTAGTATAGCAAAATCTTTCTTCATGATGATAGAGTAAACCGTAGGGTGCTGTTGTGACCCCACCCCCTCAGGCCCCAAATAGTATAAAAAGCAGGCAGCCTACAGTTCTGGGCTGCACTGACCTAGTGGATTGCAGGGTGCTGAGGCCACTTAAGAATGGATGTGTTTAGGTAAAGCACTGAGGAAAACCAGAGAGTGGGGTCTGCTCACCCCAGATACTGGCCTTCATCTCAGGCACAGGCTCTGCATTGTGGAGGTGCTGGTTCTATTGTAAACCAAAGTTTGTCATTTTCTTCTAGTCTTCAGACTTTTTCGTTGGCTCTAACTCAAAGAGCTATTAATATTTGGAAGAACTTGAGAAGAATAAACAGCATGCTGGGATCGCTGGATTATAATGTGGAGAGAAACAGAGCCAGGGGAATATGTTCCTATGGACTAAAAATAGGTACTCCTAAAAAACTCAACGCTTGCATGAAGTCTGATTAATTTAAATAATTGTTATGAGAGCCTTAAACGTCACTATGCAAAAACGACACTTACAGATCTGTACAAGCCATTTAAAATGAAGAGTGCGAATGCTCTGCTCTACTACTGAGAATGCATGTTTTAATTAATATGGTGGAAATGAAGCTGGGCTTTGGGCAGGGCTGATTCTATTCTTAGGTTTGCCCCTTACCAGCCTTATGACATTGGGCAAATTGCCTAACCATTCTAAGCCTCAATTTCCCAGCTGTACTAGGATTCCATTAAATAACAATATAAAGTTCTTGACATATAGTAAGTAAATACCCTATTTGGAGAAATAAATGTCAACTCAAAATAATTTTGTATTGAAAAATATGTTTTGGTATGACAATTTTTTCTGAAACACATCAGCTAATGTACTGACATATTATGCCTATGATCATTTGTTGAGAAAATGAAAATTTGTCTTAATAGATGTGAACCTGACCATGTCAGCCGTTTTGAACATGGCATGCCCCTCCCTCTTCAGGATTTTTGGAAGTGCTGTTTCTGTTTGGAGTTTTCTTCCCTTGCTCTTAACCTGGTTAACTCTTACTCATTTTCAGATTTTAGTTCAAACTTTACTTCTTCAGGGCCAACTTCCTGGACCACCTGCCTCCAACATCCAAATTTAGATTAGTTTCCTTTGCTTTATGCTCTCCTGATATCATGTTCCTTTCATTCAAAGCCCTTATCTCTATTTTTCATAATATATTTATTAGTATAATTATTTATTAAATATATTTTTCTCACTAGGCCACAAACTTTATGGGGGGAAAAACCTGTGATTCTTTTGCCAACCAATATATTTCTAGTGTTTAACATATACAAGGTGTATACTCTTTGATGAATGAATGAATGATGTGTGTTCAGTTCTGTTTTGTGTATCATTTTTGTGTTGGATAGGAAATAAGTAAATACATAAATAGTCTTTTGTTGTTACCTAACTCAAATTTTATATCTGTGACAGTTTACCAAGAAAAATATCTGAATATGTTATTGCAACATACTATATAAAGATAGGCTATATAAAAATTTCTAATAATCATCACATCTCTATATAATTTCAGGCAAGAATATATAGGGATCAAATTACTATATTTTAGGTGATCGAGTAAATCAGAATAAAGCCTAGATAATTGGAACATTTTCTTTTTATTAGTGAGACATTTAGGAATAGAAATCAGGGAGAAATATTGGGTCTGGAGATGAAATTTTATCAAGTTGATGAGTCAGTTAGTCATGGTGCTTCTGTTACAGGTGCTGGAGAATGTTCGGATGGGGATCTGCCACACACTGGGGAAAGGAAAGGAAGTGAGCGGAGTGGGAAAAACAACCAGTCTTTAAGGATAATTCTGTAGAGGAAAATAGTGGGAGACCTGGCAAGAAAAAGTTAATCCATGAGGATCTTAAAAACCAAACCGAGAGAGGGAAAGGATTTAAACTGAATTCTGAAAATCACCAGTCATTGTTCCCGAAATTAAAGGATATACATCATCCTCAACTTAAAAGCAAGGTGAAAGCCTGTGTGAACATGGTAGAAAGTCCATTTATGATAGCTTTAGCTCTTGAATCCAATCATTTACAAGGGTATTGAAAAATGTGTATGCCCAGCTTCACTTGTTAGGAGCTTGTAGTCAATTTAAGTACGTGAAATACATTTTAATACAGATCTAAGTGGATAGAATCTTATATGAGAGATAACTTCTATATATTAGCATATAAGTAGAAAATAAACTTCAGTAGAAATTGTCTTTGAGATTTTCTTAAATTGAAGACTAGCACACATGATACTTTTGTGTACTATACTAGCTTGCAATTTATTGTTTTCTTTTTCCTTAAGCATGAGTGCAGATTGCCTTTTCTTTAATTGAACATGAAATAAGGTAAACTTATATTTGAGACCAGCTAATACGAAAAATTAAAACTAAGTGACATAGGGATTTCCCTGGTGGACCAGTGGTTAAGACTCCATGCTTCCAATGCAGGGGGCACGGGTTCGATCCCTGTTCAGGGAACTAAGATCCCACATGCTGTGCAGCGTGCCCAAAAATTAAATAAATGAATGAATGAATGAATGACATACATGATGCCGCCTGAGTGGTATTTGTGTTCATTTTACATATACTGTAACTTCACTTTAAGTTCTAAATTTCTGAGAAACAAAAGCATTCAGAGAATAACCCGATGTGGGTATTAGTGGAAATGCATACACGAGAGCTGAGGGTGCACCCTGAAATGTTGGTACTTAGGGAAAGACCGTGGTCTTGGGAAAGAGACCTCAGACTCGGGAAAGCTCTGGTTGGAGATTCTAGGACACAAGGCCAAGTTCTAGGACAGAACCACTAGTTAATGACAATCCTGGGGAACCAAGAAAATGTATAATAGAGGCACAACTACTGAGAAAAGTCAATTGAAGCATTTTATTTTCTTCAGGCTGAGGTCTTGGCCACTGCAACTTAAGTCATCTTTGCCAAGATATTAATATTACTCTTTTGTAGACTTAAAAATTTGGAACCCTCTAAATATGTGATTATGGCTCTGGCTTTAACCAATGTAGATCTGTTTTTTAATATCATTTTTCTTTTTCTATTGTGTTGAATAAATATAATGTATGCTCATTTCAGAGAACTTGAAAAATATAGATGAAAGTTAAAAAAACCTCTAACCCCATTTTTCAGATGTTACTTTTAAAATTTATTAGAGTAATTACCTTTAGTTTTAACATATAAGAAGATATACATTTTGTACATATTTTATCCTTTTAAACTAATATTTTTAAAATATTTCTCCATATCCATACATATTTTGAGGAAGTTGATTTTTTTAAATTGAAATATAGTTGATTTACAACGTTATGTTAGTTGTTTCTGGTGTATAGCAAAGTGATTCAGTTATAAGTGTGTGTGCATGCTTGTGTGTGTGTGTGTGTGTGTGTATATGTTCTTTCCCAGATTTTTTTCCATTATATAGGTTTTCCCGAGATACTGAATATAGTTCCCTGTGCTATACAGTAGGACCTTGTTGGTTATCTATTTTATATAAAGTAGTGTGTATCTGTTAATCCAAAACTCCTAAGTTATCTCTCCCTTGCTTTCCATTTTGGTAACCAAAAGTTTGTTTTCTACGTTGTGAGTCTGCTTCTGTTTTGTAAATAAGTTCATTTGTATCATTTTTTTAAGATTCCACATATAAGTGATAGCATATGATATTTGTCTTTCTCTGTCTGACTTACTTCACTTATTTCACTCAATATGATAATCTCTAGGTCCATCCATATTGCTGCAAATGGCATTATTTCATTCTTTTTTGAGGCTAATATTCCACTGTGTATGTATATACACACACAATGGCATATATATGTATGTGTATACGTACACATACCACATCTTATTTATCCATTTGTCTGTTGATGGACATTAGGTTTTTTCCATATTTTGGATCTTGTAAGTAGTGCTGTTGTGAACACTGGAGTGCATGCATCTTCTGAACTGGGAAGTTGATTTTTAATGACTGAAAGAATTCCTACCATAGGTCTGTTAAACTTTCTCTCAGTACGTGCCTAGTGTTCAACGTCTGTTACATGTAATTTTTGTTTGCAAATTATTATAATGTCATAGCAAAGAACCATGACTATTTTTTTTATTTAGGGTAAATATCTAGAAGACCAAGTGTTGTTAACATTTTAAAAGCTATATATTGTATCATATTATAGCATGTTAAATCATATTATATTATATGAAATCTCTCTTTCTAAATATTATATGAATTTGTTCTTTCAATAACAATGTTGTAAAGTGTCTGTTTCTCTATAACTTAGAGAATACTAGGTGCTAACATTCTTTTTAATCTTTTCAAATGGGTTGGGTAGATTTTAAAAACACCCAGATTTATTTGCATTGTATTAATTACTGGTGAATGATTTCATGTGTGTAGTAGGTTTTAAGCTTTGGAATCTCTCAGAATGGGTTTATATACTATAATTACCTTTTGGGAGTCTCTCTGGAACAAGTTACAAAAGGCTGTGATGCTTTAGATTTTTGATCTCTAAAATGAGGTTAATAATACCTACCTTGTTATGTTATTATAATGAGTAAATAAATTAAGCATACAGGGGTATCTGGCTTAATAAATGATTATTTCATTCTCCTTACTCTCTGTAAATTTGGTTACTCAGTTTGACGTTAACAGCTTCCATGATAAATATATAAAAATACACATTAGAGGAAATTCACAAAAGTCGCACAACAGATTTATATTTTCTTATAGGAAGAATGCATTTCTTTTATCTTTACAAATAACAAGCCATTGGGCAAGAGTAAAGTTTTTCATGGCAAGACGTTAGCTGCCACCAGTAGAGGTGAAAGGAAGGTCTTTTTGGTCATTTGTTGGTTTTTATACAGAAGAAACATTTTGAAAGTATATTTTCTCCAGAAGTATTTTTTGGAAAGCCCCTTTTTCTTCAAACTGCCAACAAACTACAGTGTAAACATTTAAATTACTATTTTACGCTATTAAACACTCCATGCATGATCGCCTCAGGACTTCTGTAGTGATTGTTACCCTTAGGTTACCCAAGGCTCATCTCTATATTTTATACAACTTTCTGCTCCAGTCACACCTCATCAAAAAGATCTTCTCTGACTACACTTCTCAAGAAAACACCTTGTTGCTCCTTATTATCCTGTTTGATTGCTCTGCTTGATAAGTGACAGTACTTATCAATACATTATAACTATCAATTTATTTCCCCATTGGAATTGAGCTGTATGAGAACAGGGAGTATTCACTATTGTGTTCTCACTTCCTAAAACGTCACCTGGCATATAGAACAGCCACAATACATATTTATTAAATGAATGAGTTTATGAATGAATGAATGCATAAGTTGAATCTAGTAATAATGAGAAAAGGAATTCTTATTTGGTTATGGAATTTGATTAAATCGACAGTATTTTGATTGTATCCCTGCTCATATGAGTGATGTATTTTATTGCCTATACGTATTTAAGCTGTATGTAAATTACATGGTAGATAATACATTGCAAACACGTTATTAATGAGTAGTCTATAATATTCTTTGTCTCCATTTGCATTTTCCTCTATCAATAGGTAATACTGTAATACTGTAGAGAGACCCACAATAATTTCCTCTTTGCCCTTGTATCTTTTGAGAAAAATAGGGCGCATTGGAGAAACACGTAGCGTTTCAGGTTAGTCTTTTTCCAAGGCATAGGGTAGCATGACGATGGCACTGTGAGTTGTTATTGTTCTTATTTCCATCAAAATTCTAAAATAAATAATATAGATATGGAAGTCCATGTGGAAATGCAATTGGTTTATGTTTCTATCACTCTTTTATAGCCATGGTCTGAGAAATGGGCAGAGCCAAGAGGACCCTAAGCAGACCAACTAAAAGTATTATGGTATCCTGCATGAGATCCCGGAACAGGAAAAACAAAAAGACGTTAGTCAAAAACTAAAGAAATAAGAATGAAATACGGATTTTAGTTAATAATAACGTATTAATATTGATTTGTTGATTGTAACAAATATACATAGTAATGTAAGATGTTAATAAAAGAGGAAATTGGGTGCTGGGTGTATGGGAACTCTCTGTACTGTCTTCTCAATTTTCTGTAAACCTAAAACTATTCTAAAAAACTGTCTATTAAAAAAAAAAAAAAAGGTAAGTAATGTGATCTGATTAAGAGGTCTCTGGCAAGTGGAGCTTAGACATTCTGGTTACATTTGTTTTATTTTAATTGTATAAGGGTTGTTAGAGTTCCCACGGTACATACTCTTTGCTCTCGAAGTAGCTTTTGGCCATCAAGTTCTGACCTGAATTGCTTTCTGAGAATGGCTGAGAAAAACTAACCCTCACCTCTGTCTCATAAAGTTCAATGAGATGTTTACAGAGGAGAGACCTGAATTTGTAGATTTTCAGTCCCCATTGAGCGTATTTGTGACTATGTCTGCACGTGCTTTGTCTCAGACAGCCATTTCTTAGTTTTCAATGACTAGTAACAGGAAGCAGCTCTCAGTGGGCGGAACGTGGCAGCGCCTGGAGGTCGGTAGCTCTGTGCCACCAAATATAGCTGATGCAGAGGAACTATTTATGAGTTAGTAAGGGAGAGTTACAACACAGTCTAGATTAAGCAAGTAACCCTGGAAAGTCCCCAGGCTCAAAAATTTCTCCTCCATACCTTCAGAGAACTATAGCGTTTTGAAACAGCAAGTTGTTTTAGTAGCTATCTAAATCAAGTCTCTACATAATGTAAGACTCATGTTCACAGAATTCATATTAAATGGGAATTAAAATAATATTTGGTCCACAGGGCTGTGTAAGCTGAATGAGGTCATGTATGTGAAAATTATTTTACCACCGTAAAGTACTCCATATGGAGGTACATAATTATTATGTGTAATCATCAGAGTTCACTGCCTCACAAACCAGTTTGTTTCACTGTTAGTGAGCTATAACTTTTTAAAAAGCACTTTCTCTTGTTAAGTCAAAGTCATGTTTCCCAATAATGATGAAGTCCCACAGATGTGGGTTCAAATGCTGGCCCTCTTACTTACTAGTCAGGACCTTGGATAAATGATTTAAGTTCTCTACTCTCATTTTCTTCATTGATACATCATGGCGATAATCTCTGCCTTACAGCAATATTGTAAATGTGATAATATTTGTAGAAATGTGCCTATCCTAAGTGCCTAATAAATGGTAGTAGTTACTATTATATGAGTTTTCCTTTTACGATTCTACAATAAGTAAGAAAGAGTGAATAGGAACCCCAAGCCTTTCCGGCCTCCCAATGGCACTTCATAAAAATATGCCTGAACTTCCATTTCTAAGTAATTAAGACACAGTGAGTGGCATAGTTCTGTTCCTCTTATTGTATTTCTCATTCTAGGAAGAGAAGGCCTGAGGGAGGAAATCTTTCTTTGGCACATAGCTTGTCTCATAGCGGAGTCACATCTTGTAAAATGTGGTTTCCCCTAATTGTCAGGAAAATGGACAATTCTGTTAGCATGCAGTTACTCTTTCCTTTATAGAGGTTCCGTATTTGTTAGAAGTGGGATAAACCCTGCAGGCAACTAGTACTTCTTTAAACTTCTCCATCCAGAGCCTCAGTGTTGTCTTGCTTCAACTTTGGTAGATACTATCTATTGATACATAGACGGCATGTAAATGGCATCCTCTGGAGTTGTGCAAGGCATTGTTGCTGTCTCCACCTACCCTGCCAATTAATGACCAGCTATTCTGTAGTTGTTTTGAGGCAGAATGCCTAGATAGCTGTGCTTTCCTTTAGGCTACCTTAGTGGATCTCAAACATAAGCGTGCATAAATATGAGTTTATTATCGGCATAACATTTTTTAAAGGGATTTTTTGTCATGGTGATTTTGACCTTAGGAGCTGGCTTTAACATGGGTCTCTCTCTCTCCCTGCCCCATTCTAACACTTGGCTCCACTGTGCTGCCAGGTGAAATCTCAAGTCATTACAGTGTTTGCAAATGGTTAGTAGCTCAGTTGGAATCTTCCATAAACTGCGTATCAGGATCAGATTTCATCATCCATCAGCATTCCTGGAAAATGGCAGTTAGTCTTTTACAGCTTTATCCACTGCTCAGCAAAATCATTTGATATACTGTTTGGGTAAACAGCTATTTTCTTCTAACATGTTTACTGAGAGAGAGAGTGCGAGAGTGAAGATGTGCACTAACGTATTTCACAGTAAAGAGACTTATTTTCTCTTTTCTTTTCCTCAAAGATGGTCTCTGCTGCATTAGGTTTTTGCTGTAGTTACTTGGTTTTTCCCTTTCTCTTAACTTTCGATATACCACAGGGAAATTGGAAATCACAGGTCCAGCTGGAAATCTTTCCTAGAAAAGATTCATTATACTTTCATGCCATATTTTTAAAGAGGTACAAAAATTACATTTGGCCACCTGAAATATTTTTTCCATGTGATCTTGTAGTAATTTGAAATAAAGCCAAAAGTAACCTCTCTGGGAGGCCCAGCACCTACTATAGCTTTAAAACTTTATATCTCATTCAGCTAAAAGGCAGAGCTGGCTTCTAAAACCAGTTGGTTCACTTAATAACCGGGTGCCATTTAGCATGGTGCCTAGAAGCAGCTCCAAATGATAGCTCTGATTATTTCTTTATTTCTGCAATTCTCAGATTCCCCATCAATTCAGTAAAACTTTAGAAGAAGGAAATAAATGTTGACAATGCCAAATTATTATGAGATGCACCCCATTTTCAGAAATGCTAAGTATGTTTTATTGTAAGTATAGTAATAAGGATGAGGATAAATGGATGGAACATTTCTGGAATCTTATCTTTATTGTTAGAAAAGTCTATATTCATGGACTATAAATCTACCATGGAGAGTATATCCTGTCAAATTTTGTGTCATTTACTTTAAAGTAAAGGAGGCTAACCATTTAATTGTCTCATGGTTGTTCCTGGAAACATGAGATTATCCTTATAGAGAGTAGGGAAAAGACAATTAAAATATTTAAGCTTTTTTCTAGGAGTTAGTGTTTTATTACAGTGAAGTGTGTCGATTTATGTCAGAGTCACAGAGTCACAGAGTTTGAAAGGCCCTTAGCATTCAGTGGCCTAATTGTACAAATGATCAATCTGAAGTCAAAGAGACTACATGGTTAGTCACAGCTTTTACCATTACTTGTTTTTTGTAGCTATATATGCATATGTGCCTCTTATTTTCAGAAAAAAATGTAGCCGTGCACAACAATACCTTGTACAGAACAGTGCTCAATAAATGCATATTAGTTTGTTGTATAATAAACATCTACATAGAAATAAAAGTTATGTTGGTCATATATGAAGGTTCCTTTGCTTCTTACAGGTTCTATCTGCCCCAGAGGAGTATTTTTGTGAATCAAAATTTTCAAGAATATGCTCTGATCTTTAATTGGAAGTGACGTCTAATATTCATTCTAAATTTCTCTGCCTACGCCCATCTCCTTCCCTTAGTTTCTCAGTTGAGTAGTTACCGATCATTAGCATGCACTTAAATACACTGGAGTGGTCACATTCCTGAAAGAACATTGCTGAAGCAAAGAACCTACTTGCAATTTGAGTCATTCTCTAACTGTCCTGTTGCTTAAGACTAATTTTAATCCAAAGCGAGATATAACTCTAGTTCCATGAGCTTTCTCACCGTTTTTGACAATGGGAGCAACTAAATCTTTCCGTTTAAGAATATTTCTGTTTAAACAGACAATAAATTATTTTTGGCATCCCCTCCTCCCAGTTAAAAGTGGCATCATTTATCTATTTAAGCCAAATATCTATTCTTCATTCCTGGTATCAAGTCAGTCACCAGATCCTGCTTATTTTATGTCTTAAATATTTCTTCAACCCTTCCCTCTCCCATTTCTCTCTTTATCACTGTCCTGCTTCCCATCATCGTAATCTCTCATCTGTACTCTCTGAAGTCACCTTGTTGATAGTCCCAATCCAGTCTTACCGCCTCCCAACCAATCTTTCAACTGTTGCCTGAGAAACGTCAATTTTACCACACCACATCCAGGTGAATGCTCCCTATTGCCACAGGGTGAATTCCCATCTACACAGCATGGTATACAAAAAAGCCATGATCTGGTCCCTGCATTCATTTATGGCGTCATTTCTCTGCTCTGATAACACTAAATGGCTTCTGCTCACACAACCTGCTGTTTAGTGGTTCAGTTTTTTTTCCCTCTAGCTCGTTTGAACTTCTGTATCTTCCCACTATCACTACAGTGTGTCTATATCTTAGACTTAACGTATTATGTTTATTTATATTATCTTTGTCTTAGTCTAACACAGACTATAAGTCCCTCAAGTATAGTAACCATGCTTTGTTCATATTTCTTCAATGAGGGTGTAATTTCTTTTCGTTTGAAAATATCTCAAATTGGTCTTAGATGTCATTTAAGCATTTTGTTGCTTCCACCCCTGGATAACTTGTTGCTGAATTCTTCTTTCTCAAATATGTAGTTACATCCCACAGTTTTTCTGATATTCTTGTTTTTAGCTGTTGTAGCTTTCTGAATAAAAGCTGCTAAATTTGTTACATGTTTAATGTCATTTCCTTCATCTTTCTGGAATTGGAGGTACTTTTTATTTTTTTTAATTTAATGTCTTTATTGGCATATAAGTGCTTTACAATGTTGTATTACTTTCTGCTGTATAACAAAGTGAATCAGCTATATGTATACATATATCCCCATATCCCCTCCCTCTTGCATCTCCCTCCCATCCTCCCTATCCCACCCCTCTAGGTGGTCACCAAGCACCAAGCTGATCTCCCTGTGCTATGCGGCTGCTTCCCACTAGCTATCGATTTTACATTTGGTAGTGTATATATGTCCATGCCACTCTCTCACTTCGTCCCAGCTTACCCTTCCCCCTCCCCGTGTCCTCAAGTCCATTCTCTACATCTGCATCTTTATTCCTTGGAGGTACTTTTTAAAAAATCTGTTTTTCTTAAATAAATATCTAGCACAGTGCCTACCACATAGCCAGCTCTCCATAAATAATTACTAGGCTGAAATGAGATATGTAATTGTGGTTCTAGTCTGGTGTTGCCTTTTGACATGATTTGTATATAACTTACCCCTTGATTTCAGTCACCATAGTCAATTTAAAATGTCTTCGGGTGAGATTTTTCAACTGTTTTCATTTACTATGGATTCCAAGCTTTTTGAGAAAGAAAAGTTCTCTTCTAGGCTCATGGCGTTTTGACAACAGTTTTCCATGCTAATTAAATGAACAATTATTAATTTCCAGCTACAATGTTAGATGCTAAGAATATAAATTTGACCTTGCTTTAAAGAAGATCCTGTTCTCAAGAAACAGATGCACCCCTCACAGTGGTGTCCCATCATAGGTGCATTTAATTTAGAAAACTTTATTTATAGGCACTGGTGAAAGAGAGAAATTGGGAGTAGATAATGAAAGAAATTAATTTAAATGCTGTGGAAAGTTCAGCTCATCATTCCATCATGAGATGGAAGAGTTGAATCCCTTCTTGGTTTCAGTTTCAACATGACTAATAGAATAGACTTGTATACTTAAAACTATGCATCTTCTACTTTAGGGGAAACTTTAGTATTTTTCAAGGGAAAAGTTGAGTGTGAGTAATGTGTGCCTTATGTGGTAACTTGAGAACCAGTATCCAGGGAAAGACAGTGACTCCTTGTGTTTAGGCATGTAGTAAAGTTCTATCAAAATTTGTATTTATTAGTGTGATTATGTGATGCCTATTTTCTCCACTAGATTATGTTCCATGATAACAGAGACCATATCTGCTTTGTTTACTCTTACATCATTAGCCTTTAGTAAAATGCCCAAAACTTAATAGGAACTCAATAAATATTTGTTGGAAGGATTACAGGAGTTATTACATGTTAATGTGATTTTCCTCTTCAGTAGATTTATTTAGATATTTACACTGCTTTTGTGATCTTTAATTCTGAGTTCATTTTTTCTGTAACTTGTGACTTATCTTTTTTAGATATTAGATATCAATATATATGATTTAATTTATTTTAAAATAAATAGTAAACTTTAAGAGAAATAAAACACCTCATTTTATCTTAAAAATTGATGTAGTTTAGAAAGAACACCCACCTTTTGGGTAGCATGATAGTTAATTTTAGGTGTCAACTTGATTGGGCCACAGGGTGCCCAAACATTTGGTCAAATGTTACTCTGGGTGTGACTGTGAGAGTGTTTATAGGTGAGATGACATTTGAATTGGTAGACTGAGTAGAGATACTCTCCCTAATGCGGATGAGCCTCATCCAATCAATTAAAGACCTAAATACAACAACGGTTGAGTGCTTGAGCTGGGACATAGTATTTTCCTGCCCTTGGACTAGAATTTACCCCTTTGGTTCTCCTGGTTCTCAGGCATTTGGACTCAGACTGGAACTACACAACCCACTCTCCTGTGTCTCCAGCTTGCTGACTGTACACCTTGGGATTCTCAGCCTTCATAATCACATGAGCCAATTCCTTATAATAAATCTCATTATATGTATACCTTCTGTTTCCATAGAGAACCCTGACTTATACAGGCGGATTTAGCTAGGATTAAAATTTAAATGCTGGACAATCCATGGTAAATGCAACTATTTCAACTACCATAAATTATTTCAGTGATAACTCAGTAAATATTCTTTTACTCTGTAATAAATAATGTTATACTGAACTCAACAAATCATGTTATACCGAACTTAAAGAATCTTGTCATTAATCTTCATCATCATTAATTACAGTTTAGGGTTAATGGCTGTTGAGCTGTTGAAACCCAGTTGTTATTAGAGATATACATGAACCAATAACTTTGGGTTCTTCTTAATATCATTCCTAAGTACAGTTCATATCTTTAGGGTGAAAGAAAATTCTAGTCCTCACATAAGCATACAAAAATATGTCCAATAGTTATACCATTTATCTGCATTTGGTAACTTCTCCAGGATATATGAAGAATAGCTATTATAAATTTGGACTCTATAAATACATGCAGTAGTTACCACACTTATCCTGTAGCTGTCTTAAGCCTGTCTACTTATTCATAACTGAAGCCAAACCCCGTGGGTAGGTAGAATAAGAGAAAAACCTAAGAATTAGAACTTGATCTTTGAATTTTATGTTATGTTAGTCTCATACGCCTTCATTTTATAAATTCTTGTTCTAACAAATTATAATTCATATTCAATCAAATCTTAGCTCTTGGTTAAATTTTTTTGATGAATGACCTTCCTGAGAACTTTGCTATTTATAGCCTATTTTGATTTCTTTAATTTTAAGGAAATTATGAAGTAAAGAAATATAATAAATATAATTTTTATGCCCTAACTCATCTCTAATTCATATGTGGTTATCCATGGTTGGAATTAGAAAAACATGTCTATTTTTTACCTTTCCTTTTTAATTTAGAGAACATCTGTTATACTTCGATATTTATAAAAAACCTCAGAGGGTAAATAGCCTGCTCTATTTTGACTTAGAAAGATATCCCTAAATCTCAATATACCAGCTATAATATTAGAATTTAAAGTATTGAATATGAAGATGACTTTTTGCCCAAAGTAGGTACTCCACAATGTGAACATATCCCAAAGTGTCTTAAACAGCTATCTGTAAACTCTGTAGAAAAGCTTCAAGTTCTTTTGAAAGTAGCGTCAAGTCACATCAACATCTGAAATGCCTATATAATGTTTCAGAAACTAGTTCAAAGGGAGGGAATCATGCCCAATATTCTAATATGATAAATGATTTAATAATTTAGACACAAGCTAGTTCTCCAAAGTAGCCTGTGCTTAGTCAAATATTTTCTGCCCTTTCTTCTCTTAAGCAAGATTATCCTGTTTTGTAAGTAAGACTCCTTGTTAATTTAGCATTCCTGATGAAATATTAGAACTTTTCCTTGGTATTTCTGCTTTAAAAATTGGTAAGTGAAACAAACTGAAATGACAAGATAACTTAGATCAAATATATTTTCTCAGTGATTTAGATAGGGTATTTTGTACCTATGCTGTGATTCAGTATAAATGTACTACCAAAGATTATTTTGATAATAACTTAGTAAATGTTTATGTGGTGAGCATTGTTTTCATATTATGTTGAACTCAAAATATTGCATAAGGCACTTTTGTCTCTCACCTCCTTGTTTATATTCTTGGCAGACAAAGATACGTCTGTTGTCTGTTTGGGGCAAATGCAATCTTGTTTCTCGTACACTCAAATCTATATGCAGGCATACCTTGGAAATATCACAGGTTCAGCTCCAGGCCACCACAATAAAGCAAATATTGCAACAATGCAAGTCACAAATTTTTTTGTTTCCCAGTAAATATAAAAGTTATGTTTATACTATACTGTATTCTATTAAGTATGGAAAGCATTATGTCAAATAAAAATACCTACCTCAATTAAAAAATACTTTTTTGCTAAAAAATTCTAACCATCATCTGAGCTTTCATTGAGTCATAATCTTTTTGCAATCGTAACATCAGAGATCACTGATCATAGATCACTGTCACAGATATAATAATGACAAAAACGTTTGAAAATTACCAAAATGTGACACAGAGACACAAAGTGAGCAAATGCTACTGGAAAAATGGTACCAATAGGCTTGCTTAACACAGGGTTGCCACAAACCTTCATATTGTAAAAATTGCAATATCTGCGAAGCGCCATACAACAAAGCACAATAAAATGAGGTGTGCCTGTATTTTTTTCAAGAACTCTTTAACAAATTTCAGTCCTATTATTTGTGGCCCTTTACATTTTTTGAAACAGGAACAACCTAAGTTCAGTGATATAATGCACTTAATATAATGCACTTTATCATGTATATCACAAACAGCTAGCAATTTAACAAACCTTGTTCATTGAAACAATTGGAGTTGAAGGACTTATGCACAACTCCAAAAGCCAGCAGCCATAGAAACGGCATTGGACTCCTGCTTTTCAGTCTAATAGGCTTGTTTAACACTATGCTGCCTTCCAGAGAGAAGTCATTCATCCTAAGTGCCACTGTTCCCTTGTCCATTTATTTTCCTTCACAGGAAAGGTGTCATTGATTCCATCAATTTCTCCTCTTTGCTGCTCTGTGACCAACAGGCTTGCAGGTGTAATTCCTCATCTACTAGTCTAGCAGAAGCCTCTGGGAGGCTAGTCATCCACTCTGCCACTTTCATGGGTTTAGAGACATTAACCTACACCAACATTTCTCAGGTGTATTTGACCATGGAACACTTTTATAATTGTAATTTTTTGTTAGATTACTGTATTAACAAGATACAATAATAGAGGGGAATAATTCAAACTAACATTAGAGGGCAAAAATGGTCTCATAAATTAATTGCTTAATAAATTACCAAAATGTGACATATTTTATATATCAATGCAATAAAGATACTAAAGTTGTAAGCCTATGTCATAGCCTGTAATCACTGAGAAGCGTTTAATGCAAAGGTGAGTTGATGAATGCTGCGTATATCTTCTTGCTGATGGAAAATTATTTCTTTATACGTCAGAGGATCACCAAAGGTTTCCCTAAGTTCATAAAGGAGGCAAGCAATAGAATCAGACTCTCTTGTTTTAATTTCAGCTTTACCATTTATCAACTGTATGATTTTGAGAAAGTTATTTAAACCTGATAAGCCTCATTTTCTTTATTTCAAAATGAGAATAATGAGAAAATAGGAATGAAGTGCTGATACAGTACCTGGTACAAAGTAATAAATATATGTAGCTATTATAAAGGAAAGGAGAGCGGGGTAATGAATATTTGGTAGGTAACTAACTTTGATATTACTTATGTAAGTAAGGAAACAATATCATAAGTGATGAGCTTCATGATAATCATTCAGTGCCATTGAGTAACAACTATTAATATCTCAGTGGATGTTAGTCTTCTGATCAGTGCTTAGAAATACTGACGTAGTTATAAGAACTTTATATCTAACTATAGCATTTTTCTTACATGGTGTGGAAAATGTCTTTATAAATATAGGATTCAAAGGAACATAAAGGAACTAAGGAAAGAAATTTGTTATCTTTAAGAACCTCAGGAATGAGCTAAATAACCAACTACAACTTACATCATGCTGCAAATCTTCTAATGTCAACGTTTATGGAGGTCCCCTTCTACCAAATTAAACATTTTCTTAGGAGTGTACTGTTAAGTCAGACTTTCTCTGTTGCTCAACATGAACTTTTTCCTCAAGCATAAAACTCAGAAGAGTAATTAAGATTGTTTAAATTGTTCTTACTTATATATTTACATATTTATTTTTATTGACGTATACTTGATGGACAATGTTGTGTTAGTTTCTCTTGTACAGCACAGTGATTCAGTTATGTGTGTATGTATGTATGTATATATATATATATATATATATATATATATATATATATATATATATTCTTTTTCAGATTCTTTTCCCTTATAGGTTATTTCAAAATATTGAGTATAGTTCCCTGTGCTATACAGTAGGTCCTTTTTGGTTATCTCTTTTGTATATAGTAGTGTGTATAAGTTAATACCAAACTCTTCATTTATCCCTACCCCTCCTTTCCTCTTTGGTAACCATAAGTTTGCTTTCTGTGTCTGTGGGTCTATTTCTGTTCTGTAAATAAATTCATTTATATCATTTTTTTTTTTAGATTTCATGTGTAAGTGATATCATATGGTATTTGTCTTATTTCACTTAGTATGATAATCTCTAGGTCCATCCATGTTGCTTCAAATGGCATTATTTCATTCTTTTTATGGCTGAGTAATATTCCACTGTATATGTGTGTGTGTGTGTATGTGTTTGTGTGCATGTGTGTGTATGTGTGTGTGTATGCCACATCTTCTTTATCCATTCATCTGTTGATGAGCATTTAGGTTGCTTCCATAATATTGCTTGAAAATAAGAAAAAAGGAAAGATCTAGTAGAAGTCCATAATGCCAATATATTCATATTAGAGTTGAACTGCATAGAGTACTTATATTGGCATGATCATATGCACATATTAATAAACAAAGCATCTTATTATAAGTGAATTGATAAAAATAAAGACTATTAATGTAAGAAAAATCAGATACCCAATCTAAGAAAAAGTGAAGGGGGATTGAAAATTTGAAATTGTGTAGGCAAGCTTAATCTGACTTTTAAAGGATGAGCCTTGCTCAAAGACGAAGTCAGGGGGTCAGGATCGTAGAGTTAGGAGGCAAGAATGATACCTTGCTCCAGTAAGGCTTTGGAATAGTGACTTCAGCAACTTTAATCAGAGTTTTTGCAGTGGTGTTTAAAGCAGAGTGAGTTTGTCAGAGCTGGAGAAGTGTCTTCAGGATGTTCAAAGAACTTCCTTTTAGCTGTTGAATGAAAACTTCAACTGTAATTATAATATTGCTCTCCTAATTGCCATCTAGTTACACTAACATATTCTAAAGAGTAGACAAACAGCTACCTGTTTTCTGCAGAAAACACCAAGGATGTCAAAAGCAACTTATTTTTGCCCAACTGTTGCCTTTCTCTACCTCTCGGCACTTACCTGCGTCCCCTTTCAAATGCGTGATTTGATCTCATGGGTCCCAGAACTTCAGCTCCCCTCTCACCCCCTGACTTCCTGAAACTATAGCAGTTTTACTTTGGTTTGTTGACTTTGGAAATTTGCCCAGCACTTTCCTAGATATTTTTCCAGTTGACTAACACTGTGGTGTTGTCACTGCCCTCTCAGCATGACAATTATGAACGTAACCTAGGAAGGTTTCTATTTCTAAAATAAGATTCAAAATAGTTTATAAGCCAAGATAAAAGTTGGAGAAAATATATATCTGTTATAGATCTTTAAATCTTGCTCTAAGTGGTATTTCATGTTAATATAAAAATTTCAGTAATTTGGGTTTGGAAAACAATAATCTATGGAAAGTGAAGCAGGATTGATTATTAGAAAAAACCCAAATCCTTGGCATTGCATTATTTTAACCAACCCTACCAACTGTAGCTAGCAGAATTAGAAAGGATTAGCCAATACCTAGTACGGGAATTGTAAAGTCAAAGAAATGTCTCTGGGGACCGGACAAGAAGAGTAAATGTGTGAAAAGGGCTGATGGTATGAAACTACAGGTAATGGTGAAGAGGATTGGTTAACTGAAAAGTGGTCACTATTGACATGCAAGAATGTGGATCTAGTGCTGCTAGATCTTCCCATTTCTCAAAAGAAGCCAGAAATCTGAAATAATCTGAGCTTTAAAAACTAGCTAAAATCTTTTTAAAACACTGTGTTTGCAAAACAAAGCATCTTTGGAGGGCTTGATCCAGTTGACTGCCTACCTCTGCTCTCACAGATATTTCTCGCACATTCTTATTTTCTTGACACCAAATGCCTCACCTGTACAGGAGTAACTCATTAAAATATTAGCAAATTAGGGCACATTTAAAAGAGACGTGAGATGATGGGGTCTGATCAAAGGAAGAGGCATAAGAAAAGGACAGCAATGTTTCTTGAAAAATATGTTATTTTCCTGGATTCCTCCAATGGCTGCCTTGCATGGCTGGGACCCTTGTGATGGGGTACGATGAAAGGAATTGGGAATATGAAATACGAACAAACAGAGTAATAGAAACAAAGAGTGAAAAGTCAGCAGAGACTTGCTGGTTTGTCTGGGACTGACCTGATTTTAAAAACATATTTTAAAAAGGAGGGAAGTTTTGTGTGTGTGTGTGTGTGTGTGTGTGTGCGCGCGCGCGTGCGTGTGTGTGTGCATTTTGTGGGAAGGAGGAAAGAAGGGAATAGTAGACTGTGGATGGTATAATGTTCAAAACTTTCTGGTCAATGCTTTCATGATAAACAGTAAAGGGAATGGTTTTTGAGTCTTGGACGTGCTCCTGCATATAAAACTTATACTCTCCAAATACAAGATAAGTATTTTGATTAGAACCTGCCTTTCTATTATTTGGCTTTGACTTTATGTTGTTAATGTTCTCAGCGGTTCTCAGTGCAAAATTTTACTCCAGAGCTTTGTATAAAATATATTAAGTTTTATGTTTTCTTTTGTAAAAAAAGATAATTTAAAGTGTCTGCTTTAAGTAGGCATCATGATTCTGTTTCAGATCTGCCTTCCTTCCATATGCCACTCCACCCTGTACCTCCATATATATATATGCACACACACACATTTAAAAAAATTCTGTCTGGAAACATTTACACAAATGTTCCTTTTTAAACAAAATACACAGATCTGATAAGGGGAGTTATGTTTCCCACTCTTTTGCAAAGAGCTCATATAAAAGTATACATTATGATTTATAACCACTGAAAGTGGGATTTGATTTTATTCTGAACTTCTGTGGTCATTTAGTTTGTCTTTTGATCTCAATTTCCAGTTTAAAAAAATAAAAAGATTCTTTTAATGCTATTCTTAGGACAATGGAAATCTGTCACAAAACTGAGAAAGTGGTTCTAATGTTAGAAAATTAATGAAGTAAGCAATTTATAGTAAAGTTGTGCGTTTAATTTTATCATCATTTCTGGTAACAATAAGTAAGATCTTTTTCAAGATAGCTATATCCCTACTCTCTAGTTTGTCAGGCCACAAAATTCATCTAAAAGATTGACTGTGAATCTATAGATTCACTGTAGGTAGATGTAAGTATAGCTCACGGATCTGCCTGCACATTAAAACCAGTGGAAATACTAATGTAACAAAACAGGGTACTGCTAAAGGATTCCAGAAGAAGGCTCTTGATTCCAAGTCTCTGTTTTCTATTAGCAGTTCATTTCATATTACTGTTTGCCAGGCTCTGTCTTAGGTACTGGAAATAGATAGATGAATAAAACCATGTATTTCAAAGTCAAAAATGTGAAGGGGATTGGCAGATAATATAAATGATTGATATGGAAAAAGTATACAGTGTGATACAACTAGGTTTACATTTGTTTCCTCAGTTTTGACAGACATGGGGATGGAAAAATATCTCTCTTCTAAACAAAATCAACATAAAAATTGCATGATGAATAGAAAAATGGTCTCTGCCTCTGTCAGGGATGTACTTGGTAGTGAAGGAGGCTGTTGGCAATTGGAGGGGACATGCCTCCTCTGAAGGGGTAACTTTCCCTCCCCTCCAGTGTCAACTGATGGTTGACAGGTGCGGTGATGCCAGCTGTCTTAAGATTCTAAGAGAACCAGGAAACCCAATCTTTACATATAGTCTCGCGCTTTCTCATTGTAGACTTTAAATTGTGTGGGCCAAACAGAGCAAAGCTGTAGGTCTTGGGCTGCAGGAGGCCAATGACCAGCCACAGAAGACCCACGTCAGGCTTTCCAGTTGCTTACACACCAGTACCTCACTGGTTAAAGTGTGGACCGGTGGTAGAAGCATAACCTGTCGCTTGTGAGCTTGTTAAAAATGCAAAATCTCAGGCTCTGCTCTAGATCTCCTGAAGAGGAATCTTCATTTAAATAAGTCCCAGGTGATTTGTAGGCTCTTAAGCATTTGACAAGCTCTGGCCTAGGAAGCATCAAAAAGAAAAAAATTGATTTTTCTCTAAAAGTCGTGACTTTGAATTTTGGGCCCTTTCCTTTTATTTCTTCTGGTGCTTTTTCTACGCCCACTGACCATTTTCATTGATTCTTGGTCTCTCCTAGAGAACAGTTCATCTTAACTTGCATGGAAATAAATCTTCTGAAACCATTACAGGGTGTTTCAGTAAATGACTAGTACATGTTGTCACATCACATCATTCTTTAACTTGATAGGATATTCAAGTATTTACTAGCATTCTCCATGTCATCCTGGAGCTCTGACCTCATTCTTTGTTGCCCTTTTTTGCCAGTTTGCCTCATATCTACTCTCTCATATTTATTTTACTCAAAAACAAAGTGGTCTTTCCCTAGCTGGGCCTTGGGTACACCTCTGTGGACTTCAATTTCCAGTTACTTTGTCACAGCAATTTGAATTGCAAGCCTGTAGGCTGCCCTGGGCTTAGTACTGCTCTGGCTTCTGTGGTTCTTTCTTCTGCTTTCTTTCATCATGAACTGTACTGGTAGTCTCCATCAGCCCATTCTAAGCTCCTATTTTGTCCTGTTTTTCTTTTATATTGGCATATTTTTTGTGCCGGGGGCTGGTTGGCAGGTGTGTGGGGTGTATGTTTATATAATATGTCTGTGTTCTTTGGTATTCATGGTGTTCAAAGTGCTGTGGGAATTGTACAATTCCAATGAGGTCTCAAGAGAGAAAATCTATGTACATATTTTATTATAGATCCTACACTCATTGAGCTCAGCGTCCAATCTCACAACCCTGTTTCTTTATAGCTCTGTGTCCAAGTGGTCCACATCTCAGCTGACCTAATACTGGGACATCTCATCAATAATTTCTATTATAAGTACCTATTCTTACTTGGCTTTTCGTTGCTTTTGAAATTTATACTCCGTTTGTTTCTTATAATAACCATTACAAGTTAGGTGTCCCTATATTCCCATTTCATAGAAGAGAATATGATGATTATGGAAATTAGCTAAGTGACTAAGATCACACACACTTGAACCAATGCTGAATTTCTGGCCTTTGGTACTTTTTGGGGATCATGTTATATCACATATTCTCTGGCAAGCATATACAGAAATATCCTTATAATCCATTTGCATTTCATCTCATTTCAATTATCATCAAACTAGTCAAACTGAATGAATATAAGTTTTCGTCCTGTTAAATACATAATTAACTATTACAGAGGTAAAGTTATCAGAATTTGCTGACAAATGGTACACAGGATATAAAAGGAAGAGGGGAGTCAAGGATGACACCAGGGTTTTAGAAGGACCAGTTGGAAGGATAAAATGAGATGGGAAATGAGATGGGGGAGAATGCAGGAGGAGCCAGTTTCGGTAAGGTAGGGATCAGAGGCTCAATTTTGGAAATATTGGGTTTGAGATGTGTATTAGGATTCTCCAGAGGAATAGAGTAATTTATATATATTATATTTATATCATATACATAATATATGATGAGATTGCTTATAGAGATTTATTATTTATTAAAAGGTATTGGCTTGCAATAGTATGGAGGCTGAAAAATCCCATTATCTGCTCTCTGAAAGCTGGAGACCCAGGAAATCTGGTGGTGTAGTTCAAAGGCATGAGAGCCAGACAGCCGATGGTGTAGATTGCAGTCCAGGTCCAAAGACCTGAGAGCCAGGAGTGCTAAAGACAGAGGACTGATGTCCCAGCTTATTCAGTCAGGCTGGGAGCAAATCAACCTTCCTCTGCCTTTTGGTTCTATTCAGGCCCTCAGTGGATTGGATGATGCCAGCCCCGCCGCCCCCGCCCCCCATTTTGGGGAGGGCCATCGGGTTTACTCAGTGCACCAATTCAAATGCTAATCTCTTTGGAAACACCCTCAGACACACCCAGAAATCATGTTTTACCAGATATCTGGGCATCCTATGGCCATGTCAGGTTGGCACATAAAATTAACCATCACAAGATGCTTTCTGGATATCCAAGTAGAGATAGTGGATTGAGAAGCTGGATCTGTGAATCTGGAATATAGATGAATATATCATCTCCCTAGAGATAATTATAGTTAATCATTTTGGAGTCAGTAATGTACAGGTAGTATTTAAAGTCATGAAACTTGATGAATTCTCCAAAGAAGAAAGTGTAAATTGAGAAGAGAAGAGGTTTGACTACTGATACTGGAGAACCATCAGTGTTGAAGGGTCAGGGAGATGCAGGGAAAAAAAAAAAAAAAAAAACAAACATGTGGAGACCAAGAAGGAGCAGTCAGGGAGGCAGGAGGAAAACCTAGAGAATGTGGTACCCTGGAAGCCATGTGAGGAAGGGGTTCAAGGAGGAGAGAATGATCAACTACATCAAAAGCTGCTGATATGTCAAGTGTATCCGAATGAAAAAATGGCCCATGAATTTAACACTTGGAAGTCATTATTGACCTTGAAAAAGGCAGTGTACAGGGAGAATGGAAGATGGGTCATAAAATGCAATGGACAGAGTTTTATGAGGATTAGATGCTAGAGGATGCAGGATGATCTGTCCAAGGCTTCTTGAGGAGACAGATACAAACTGATCGTTTCTGAAGATGTAAATGTGAATTTTGGAGCAGGGAAGGGTGCAAAGTCTAAAATTTTAATGATATCTGGATCATAAAATGAAGCATATTTTATGTGTTCAAAGTTTTAAAGCTTGTGTATCTTTTTCAAAATAAACTGTTCATCCACTAGCTACAAAAGACCCGTAATATAGTCAACTTAATTTCTGTTCCTTATATCTCTTTTTCTTCTGTTTGTTTTCATGTTTTCTTTGTCATGTACTAACTGTCCTTCTTTTCTTTGGCTACCGTCTTGAAATCTTGACCCTTTTGTTCCTTTCACCTCCAAATATGCTAAATAGACTTCTTGTTCTCGAAGTCTATTTAGCATATTAAATATTGTCTATTCAAAATAGACAATTTTGTTCTCGAATTTCTTCTACGTTAGAATCACATTAAAGCTTCCATGCAGGTTGGACCTGGTGTCTGCCTCTTTGCTTCTTTATAGAGGGAGAACTTGGCCATTTTATTGTTTGATTTATATGATCTTTTTCAATATGCTCTCCTTAACTCTACTCTCACAGCACTGTCCTCTTGAGGGCAAGAGAAGGCACAGATTCTGAACACGAAGGGAATTTAACACAGGTAATGTCAGCAGTTATAAAGTCCACCCGAGCTGAATGTGGAAAATGCAGCTCACCTGGAGATTGCTCACTCTGTACAGCTCCCCAGATCTGGACTATCCTTGCCATAGATCCTTCCTTCTCTGGTTCTCTGAATCAACCATCAGTCTTTCCTGTAGCTCTATCCCTCTTCTCTGCTTCATATTCAGACTGAGATGTTGCTGCCCTTTCTACTAGTCTCAGCTGAGCTACCCTGGCTCTTTAAAGAGGAAGATTCTCTCCTTTCGTTTCTGTTTGGGGTCTCTGGGTTTGCTTGAGTATGCAGCTCTGAAATTATCCAGTGGTGTCTTTCTGAGTGGCACGTAGATGTGCCCTCTGGATTTAGCAATAGTCGTCTACCATATGATTGTATGTAGGGTGCTTGTGGAAGAAGAGATGGTCCTGTAGTAAATGATTTCATTATAATTATCTTTACTCTTATTTCTGTCTCTGAAACAAGTGATTTATATTCTTATTTTTTATTTCTGGCATTACATTTTAGTTGTTATATGTTGTTTTCAAAAATCGTCTCCTGACACTTTGACTAGATATTTTATTGGTGGTAGAATTTCTCTGAATTATCTCCCTTACTTAATTATCTTTAATTAGGATGTACCTGAAATTGGTTTCTGGGAAGATCATGCCCACTCTATGAAGTGGTCAGTCCCACTGAACCAGTAGTTTGGCTGGTGCCCAGCCATTTGATTGAATGAACCACTGTGTTGTTTTTACGTGTGTAGACAGCCCCTATAATACTGGGCCTGTGAAAAATGCACTAAAGATTATCCCAAAAGGTAGTGGTCATGAAAACCAAGCCAACAGGGAATAGAAAGGCACAGCACTACTTATTAAATTTACTTTAAAACTACTGCCAATTTCTCTGAATTCTATCCTAACTTATTTTGGGTTTAGGACCAAAAGTTGTTTTCATGATTATTTCATTATACGTCTATCTACTCTAATTTTCCTTCTATGCTTTATCTGCAAAAGTGCTGGTGTTTTGTTTTCCTGCTGTGCTGGTCATGCCATATGGTTGCTTTAATTTGATCAGGTACTTTATTTTTTTAAAAGAATACTAAGAAAGAGATCTGAAATAAGTATGTATAAATGGTGCCAATGCATAAATCAAGGAATGAAAAGTTATTCTCATACTAACTGCTACAGTGATAGCAAAGTCAATATGCTATCCCCCTGGTCTGTAAATGCCTTTGAATATATCTGAAATTATTTCATTAAAAACTCACCTTTTGGCATACCGAAATGTTATCTATTTCTTCAGGGATTTGGTGATTTTTAATACTAACTGAGATCTCAATATTCAGATTCAGAATGGATTGATATAAGCTATAAAAATTACTTTGGGGAAAAAAACAAATGTATCTACTTGCCTTCATTACTGGTTGTATGCAAGTGGGAAAAAGGGGGTTTTTTGCCATGCATTTATTTCTTTATATCATCAGTGAGTCATTTTGTTTGAAAGAAATTCTCTAGATTTTATATCATTATCTCAAATACTATATGTGTATGGGGGAAAAACGTCATAGTTTTTAAAGTAGGGAGACCTACAAATTGCATCTGTCAAATTATAGGTTGGCGAGGACCTAGAGAACTTGATTGATTTGTCCAAGGTTATAGAAGTTTGGTGCCATAACTGTGTGTATTCTTTTTCCTTTTTCACATTTACTTTCAAATATATTAAGTTTATATTTTCAGTTTACATTTATGTTTTCAGCTTTCAATTATATATTTACATCCCACTGGATTTTATCTCCAAATTTAATGCATTTCTCATTCTTGGAAGCTTTTTGAATTAATAATAATATAACTCAGTATAGAAATAATATGTTTATCTTTTATAACAATAGTAATTATTTTATTGTTTAATAAAAGCTATATTAACTGTGGCTGACCAGACCCAAAAAAATATTAGCACAAAAATTACCACAGTAATTAACTTTTGTGTGTTGATCACAGTAGAAACTTTTTGAGCTAACTAGAACATTTTGGATTGGTATTGAATACTGAAGTAGACAGGTCATGGGTACCTGGAGCTTCCTTCACTTCACTGAGTAGTTTTTCCACAATCTGCTGAGTAGGCAGCATACCTTGGGACATTGCTCCCTCTGGCCACTTCTGTTAGATAAAGGGTGGATTTTTGATCCAAGCTATGCCAATTCTGTTTCTTCTCCCTGGAAATTGTAAACCATGAGTGTAAGTAGTTAGCTTTAGACACTGGATTCATTAGTTCAAAAAACATCAAACCTGTATTTGCCATGGACCTGCAGAGCTGAGAAAGTCAATTGACCCTCATGAAAGAAGGAAGAAAGACATAAATGGGAGAGGAGGGGAGGGAGGGGAGTCCCCCAGATTAGGCATCCTGTTTCCAGGATCCCTTTGATAGCTTATCTATAGACATGCCAATTAACTCTAGTGTCCATGGTTTCTCTACCACTCTAGAGCTCCATGATATAAGAGAAGAGGATGACTGAAAATCAGATTGCAAAGGATCCAGAAAGCTGGACAGAGAACTTTAGATTTGAATTCATATTTTAGATTCTTTGGTGGATGAGTAACAATCAAGATAACTGATTAGAGAGGAGAGGAGAGGGAGGGGTAGAGAAGATGGGCTCAGTAGACATGAAAATCTTCCCTGAGAAGATATGACTCAAAGAATGTATCGAAAAGCAAAAAGGGGCCTTCAAGTCAGAAGGAACAGAATGCACAAAAGCCTGAGTTCAGGAGAGATGAGAGTTCATTCAGATAGCATGTAATTATTTCCAGTCTGAGTCTTTGAGAGTTTTATTCATTTCTGTGGAAAGCCATTCCTCCTTGTCTTTCTACAGGCTGAGCTTTGGTTGGTGTGGTTTCTGGTAGCCACCAGATGAGAGCTGTTGGTAGCCCTTTCATCTCGTAAGATTTTGCTCAGTCCCATCTCTTCTATGCAGCTTTTCTCACACGCTCCAGACCTCTCCTGGTTCTGCCTTTGTGATGAATAGTAACGCAAGTCACTGGTTTTCTCTCTTACACTTTTATGTGGTATTCATTTGTTTTATATATACATAGAGATAGGGAAACATATGTGTGTGTGTGGGTGTATGTATATATATATAAATATATATATATACATACACCCACACACACACACGTGAGTCCTCACAACAACTCTATATAATAGGTATTACTACACCTGATTTTTCAGTTAAGAAAGCTAAGATTTCAGCACCGTCTCCTAAGACTGTAAACACCTAAGAGGCAGCTAATATATCCAGTATATTGGACATAGGCATGATGCTGGGCAAGTGAACAAGCTCAATAAACATTAACTGACAGCAATATTTCATATCTGAATGACATTACATGCATGCCACATACTTGGAAGTAGGTGTGGATTATATGAACTTTTCTTTCACTGTGTGAGTGGCTGAATAAAGTTACTGGCCTGTGTACTAAACACAGTGATCCCCGCATATTTTCTTCCATAATATTCTGGAAAGCTTGAAATAAACCACTCCCACATAGAAACTATAGAATTATGGTTAGCAGTGGTTTTTAGCTTGTTTTGTTATATTTTATTCTTATTTTAAAACATAATGAGGCCTTGGTTGTAAGTAGCAATCACAAATTATATATTTATTTGTCAGCAGGCTATTCGAAATAACTTGTATTCAGAATTGCTTATTTCCACATAGACTACTAATTACATATTGGAAAATAAACATAAATATTAAAATCACCATATTGTAAATATGGTATAAAACCAACAACATATGCTTCTAGAAAGTATTGGAGCTGACATATTGTTTATGACTTCGTATGGGCTAAATATATTATGCTTCACTGGAAAGTTTGGAAGTCTTTTATTTATTTATTTTAGAACTATAAGATAGTTTCCAAATGGGCATCACTCAGCAAAATGTACACAAATGTATTTGTTAGAAGAAAAAGAAACAATGATACAAATATTTTTAAAAGGGAGAAAATGCAGTTTAAAAAGAATATATCCTTGTTAATCTCTAGCTTCTGGTGTCTAAACAGTTTTTGGTGATCATATGAATTCCATTTTATAATAATGTTTAGTCTTTCTACTATTTTTTCTGAAAATAATATTCATCATAAAAATGCATACTTTGCTTTGATAAGTGGCTTAGATATAGTTAAAAGACCTTGATTAATAGTTGGATTTTTCCATTGCTTTACTATTTACAGTATTTCAGAGAAGCATTCAGCATACCACTCTCAGATATTTTTTTCTCCTTTGCATAATTTATAGATCAGATTGCTCCTTCTGTATAATGACAGCACTTTATCCTTGCCTGTAAAAATAGCTTGAATAGTTTGTATTTAAAGAATCTGAAAGTCAAAACAAACCATACATAGTTCAGGGAAAAGAACATAGACTATAGATGTGGAAATAGGCAGACTGGATTCAAATCATGACCCATCCATTTGATGTTTGACGCTGTTCTAGCTACTTAATTTCTCTCAGCCTCAGTTTCCTTATCTCTAAAACAGGACTAATACTATTTGCCTTATAGTTTTGTTGTGAGGATTAAACTAGATTCTCGATATAAAGCCCCTAATAAAGTTCCTAGCCTGTAGCTGGTGCTCAGAATGTGGCTACTGTTATTATCAGAATTACATTTGTAGGTATAAGATTTTATAACTATCTGATCATTAAAGATGACATAAACTTTAAAACAGGAAATACAAATCAGTAAATGTATCTGAACGTATATAGTTGAGAAATTTTGGGGGACCTTTGATCTTGCTAAAACAGTGGTGCAATTTAGGCCTGTTTCCAGCCAGGTAATGACTGCATTCCCCCCGGGTCTAGGCTGATTCACAGATAAGAGGAAGGAGCACAAGAGATGCCAACTCAAAGTCTATAAAAAGAGAAAAAATGTTATGAGGAGATTGTGGTACTACATGCTAGTGATTGTCGTCACAGAAGAAAAGGCAGACCAACTTGTTTATTCTCTTTTAAGTAGAACTAGTTCTTCGAATGAGCATAAGTATTTTGCCTTTTAAAATCAGCTACTGGCATGAAGTTGTCACCTTTTGAATGTGTCACCCATTATCTAATATGACTCAGTGGAAATGGAGAGTTTATTTTATGGTTTTCTTATACAGATAATTTCCATGAATGCTTATATATTGTGGAATAATCTCTTCAATCTTTATAACTATCAGATGCTATTGAAATGATTGGATTAACATCAAAGTCTACAGTTACTAGGTACATTTTTAAAGGTATAACAATTTACTTTAAACAAAGAATTGAATATCTAAAAATGTGTTTAGGGGACTTCCCTGGCGGTCCAGTGGTTAAGACTCCACGCTTCCAATGCAGGGGGTGTGGGTTCTATCCTTGGTCAGGGAACTAAGATCCCACATGCTATGCGGCACGGCCAAAAAAGTAATAATAATAAAAAAAATTTTTTTTTTAAAGTGTTTACATTTGCCCTGGTGGTGTGGATATCTTTAGGGACTAAAATACCTCATGATATTTAAGCTATCATTTAAATGTTTTCACTGTTGTCATTTTTGAGACAACTTTACAGTGTTCCTACTTTTTTAATTTTAAAGTTCTTTTCGGAATAGCACTATTTTACTATTAAGGCATTCTTAAACTGTGCCCCAGAAGGAGTTCAATTAGAGAGGATGAATAATATTTGGCTCTTCTAATGTTTAATAGAATTGGAGTAGTCTTAAGTGTAACAGATTGCTAATAAGGGTATCATAATCTAAAAACTCTCTCTTGCCTTTGTCTAAGTATGTTTGCTTTGAACTTCAGCAACTTGCTAGGACCTGGTCGCAAGAAGCATTAAACCCTCATATCTGAGACACTGTGGTTCCAGCAAGTCATTCTGCACCCGAAATTGGTGACATGGAAAACCCTGGGCACCCCAAACAGATGACCTCTGTGGAAGAATAGAACTGAAAGGCTCTAACAGATTATGCCCTATTATCTATATTCACGAGGTTCCCCTAGAGCTCAGAGAGAAAATGGGTACCCAATAGGCTGATGATGTGTCTCTGAAGCCATTTTGCTTGAAAGCTGAGGGATGAAAGAAACATGGGAAACAATAAACCATGGCGTGGGGGGGGACTGGGGAGAGAGAGAGAGAGTGTGAGCAAGCTAGCTAGATACTGAGGTAGTATAGATACTAATTAGTAGAGAGAAACAACAGAAGAGCAGAGGGGAAAACTCCCAAAACTTCTGTATTTGGGATAGAATTGAATGGCCACCTTTTTTATACTTCTATCAGCCTGTAGCATAGTGCCTAGAAGATAGTATGGGCATAATAAAGAGATGCCGAATGAAAGAAATAAAGAAAGGGAAAGGAAGGGAGGGAAAGGGAAAGGGAAGGGAGGAGAGGGGAAGGGAGAGGAAAGGAAAGGTAAGGAGGGGAAGGGAAGGGAGAAAAAGGGGGGTGGGGAGAGGGAGAGGGAGAAGGAGAGGGAGAGAAGGAGGGAGAAAGAAAGAAAGAATGAATGAATCCCTTAGGGCAGTACTGTGTTATTTCAACCAAACACTAGCTATTGAATAATTTAGTACCCATGTGTCCGAAGAAAGAGTGAAGAGCCATCTTGATGAGATAACTGATCAAGTACCTCAAGACTTCATGATAAATGAAGGTTAGAAATGGGATTTATCCTAACCTTTAGATGTTCTAGAATTTCCTTGCGGAAATGGGATTAGAATCTGGCATTTTCATAAAATTTATCCAACTTGTTGACTAGTGAGAGCATGAAACTTTGCCGTGAAAAATTTATGACTCTTGATTTATCATACCAGAGTTGTTTTAAGATTTTCACTCAATCTTGTGTCTTTGTTTTTGTTAAAAGATTAACTAATAAGAAGAGAAAAAAGATATTTTGGTTTATTATCAATTTATATTCAAAGAATGGAATCCTATCCAGGACTTTCTGCAACATCCTGGCAAATGATGATCCATCCTATATATTAAACAAAACAAAAAACAACAAAAAACAAAACAAAACAAAACTATCATTCTGGCAGTGTTTCTCTAATTATTTTTGACTCAAAAAATAAAATATCTACAGACTGATGGAATGAATATTTACTTACAAGAGTTTGCCAGAAATCAGTTCTCCAGACTTGTTTTGAAGCTAAAATTATTTATGATACCCTATGTGAATTTAACATTCCATTACAAAATGTGTTGATTTTAAAATAAAATTAATGTTTTAACTCACATCATTAGCTAAAGTTAATTTCCATGAAAGATAGAGCATGTTAATCAGAAAGGTTTTTATACCACCGATCACACATTTTATTATCTCCAGGATGTTCATATATTCGTACTCCAGTTTCAGAAACAAAGACTTTGTAATCAGGCAGTTCCATCTTTAAATGAGACTCAGCCTCTTACTTGCCGTGTCCTTCCAAAAAAGTAAATTAATCTTAACGAGCTTTCTTTTCATCAGTTAAGAGGGAGTGATGCCTACTCCACAGAGTTTATGGCAACCATTAGTTGAGGCAACATACCTAGAATAAAGTACTATTGGGGATTGAACTTTGACCCCCCCAAAATGTATGTTGAAGCCCTAACCTACTGTACCTTATTTGGAAATGGGATCTTTGCTGATATAATCCAGTTAGGTTGGGATCATACTGGGTTAGGGTGGGCTATAATCCAATGACTAGTGTTCTTATGAGAAGAGGGAACTTTGGACACAGATGCATTGGGAAAGCACCATGTGACTATGGAGAGAAAATAGAGTGATGGGTCTACAAGCCAAGGAATGCCTAGTAACCCTATTACAATGATATGGTGTTAATTTGATTTGTTCCTAGTAAACAGTCTGATTGCTAGAAACATCTTTTACTATGTAAATACTCATAAATCAATTACTTAGTAATTCACGCTAGAATTTTTCCATAAATCTGCATCAAACTAGTGATCTGCAAATACACATTTTCCCCAATTTTGAAAAATTGGATCAATCTCTGTTTCTTAAAAGATGATGATAATGATTATCATGGTCTAAAAACATGCTTTTTTTCCCCAAGAACTTTGGGAAATAGCAATGTGTACTTTAAGACTTTAGTATAAAGTGTCTAGATAATTTTTTTTTACTGTTATTTTCTATTATCTTCAGTTATTTCGGTGACCCTCAATCATGTTTTCCATTTCCAGGTTACCAGTTACAGTTGAATCACTCTTTTGTTTAATGTAATTTCAAAAAGTCCATTTAAGATATGAAAAAAATGTGCCTAGTGAAAAAAAAATCCTTAAAATAGTTTAATTGGCCCCAATATATGATGTGTACATGGTATGTGTCATATGTACACATATACTTTCACTTTGTATATTATGTACACAGCAATTCTTATACTCAGAGGAGAGCCACTTAGCTACACTAAAGGAAGGAACAGAAGGAAAGTCCACATGCCTATGTCCAATGGCACTCAAGTCACTATTGGTGAGTGGGTTGTGGGTAGAAAACACTCAAAAGTCCCTGAAAAGTGTGCTCCATCCAGTAAACCACTAGAAAGTTAATGTATTTGAATAAGAAGAAGTAAGATTATGATGATCATCATAGATAACACTTATCTAGTATTTAACCATGTTCTAGGCATTATTCTAAGAGTTTTGTAGGTACCGTATTAACTCTATTTAATTGATTTTTTTAGTTAGGATCATTTGACTTAGGTTGTAGTTTATTGGCAGATTAGATTCTGAATTCAAGGAATATGTTTGTGAATGAGGCTTTAAGAGGCTAGAAGCAAAACAGGATTTGCATGTTTTTATCTTTTCTCACTTAAGTTCTATCTTTAAATATAACTAATTAAAATGTTTACACAGTTTTTATGCTGGGCTTCAGACATTTTTACAGACGAGTTTTAAAGTGTTTTCTTAGTTCTGTACCTCTTCTTTCTGTCTGTTACACATATCCTTTTTCAGTCTGACGTGGATCTCGGATTTCTCAGGCAGCTTTTTTTAGCACTGTACCTAGAATATAATACAGATTCATTGAATGTTAACTTTTTTTTTTTCTTAATTCTTTGTGGGCCTTAATCATATCCAGTGCAGAAGTCCCTCTTTACCTCTGAGCCATGACATTTTAAGGAAGCCAAGTCGAGGTTTTAAGATGCTCTGCTTTTAATTGAATGAAAATTTCAGCAGATGTTTAGCTGGTTAATGTGTCCCACAAGTTTTACATTTTGTATCTATGCCAACTTTTTAAGCTGCTTCAGGAGAGAACCATCCAACAATCTCTTCTGCAGATGAATGCTTATTGGTCTTATTGGCATGTGAAGAGAGTATGCCTTTGATTCACTATTAGAAGCTTCAGTCGTTTATTCACTCATCAGGCAGCCAATCAGTCAATCATGTGAGAAGGTGTAAGATGTATTGGGGGGTAAATTTCTACTGCGTGTACTGCAGCTGGCCTCTGAGTTTAGCAGCTACTTTGATATTTTAGTGAGGGGTGCTCTCTAGTGTTTTGCTACAGATGTTTCTGTGTCATGAAATTGCAAGATAAATGATTTTGCTTTTATCTAAAAGTCATACTTGAAGGATAACTTCTTGTTTGGGGGAATACCATTAAAATAAATTATGGTCACAGGCACAGATTAAATTCCCTCAAAGGGTTAGCTAGTGCCCTATGGGATAACTTGTATATCTTGCTTTTATTTTCCTTGCACAAATATAGAGTGACAATCCATGGGGTCTTGCCTAGTCTGTTTTGCACTAAAATTAATGTTGAATAGTTTGTAGAAAGCAATTTTCAGATATCTGTTCTCATTCATATAACAGACACTTAAAACTCAAAACAATAAACTTAAACCTGTTACCAGGTTAAGAAATGTATAGGTGCTTTGCCTTTGTTTCAGGATCTGGTGTTTTTCCATTTTATGCCTGATGCGTGTGTTGCACATGCGTATTATTTTACAATATTAAGTCATTTAAATGGCTTTTAAAAATCCAAGCCAAATGCAGCTCATTAATTTCTGAAGATCATTTAGTTTAGTTATGCAGTGTATGTTTAAGAGATATCTTGCATCTTTTTGATTCCAGCTGTCAGAATCTTAAAAACACCATAACAAAACCTAAATGTCTTCCTTCATGCCTTACAATCCTCCTCTCTTCCTGAGCTCTGCAGAAATTTCTCCACCCTGGATTTACTTCCTGACCAGCTGCAAATTTTGACTTTTGCCTCCTCCCAGAGTCAAGTGGCTTAATTTCAATATGTAATTTTTTTTTTTTTAAATACCATAGTGGACACATCACAGAATTTCACATTTCATGCTTTATGCAGAAGAATGCATCAGTAAGTAGCCATTTGTGTGTACATTAAATTAAACCTAACGTTTATATAATGGCTAAAAATTCTTCCTGGCATTGCATAGAGCTGTGGAGTTTGTTTAGGGCTTTTCTGAAATTTCCACTGGTATGGCCCTCTGGAGATCTGTCAAATAAATAACAGATGTAGAGATTATCAGTTACTGTTGAACGTTTGACAAAAACAGACATGCAAGCCAGGGATTTCCCACTGGGTCTCTTCATGTTAAAAGAAAGAAAAGATCTTCCAGCCAGAATCAAGTAATTCAACAGAATAGTGTATTCTTTGCATCTTTTTATGTGATTTTTGCCATTTTACATCTGCAAAATTTGATCAGGACCAGGAGGGTAAATTTTTTCTTATCTTTGAAGATAATCACTTTATCTCTGAGAAATAATTAAATTGACTGCATCATTGTCTTCTCCAGTAGAACTATAAAGACAAGGAAGTTGTAAGATTGGTAAGATGTTTGCTATGTGTACTCTGTGGCCACATGCATTCCTCATTCATTCATTTTATCCCATCAGTATTTATTGAGCACTTCCTATGGGCTAGACCTAGTCCAAGCGACTAGAGATACAGCAGTGAGCAAGACCATGCTTGATGACATGAAACTTAAATTCTAATGAGGGTGTGGAGGTAATTGGGAGACAAATCTTTAGGGTGACATTAAGACTAAAAGACTATTTATTATTTGAAAATCATTGGAAAATATGTACTACTGGTCCAATGTTTATTTAATGCTGCAACTAAAAGACTATTTATTATTTGAAAATCATTGAACATTTGAAAATCATTGGAAAATATGTACTACTGGTCCAATGTTTTTAGATGACATTAAGCACTTGAAGAAAATAAAGTAATCTATGGAGTTAGGCAGTGACAGAATTGCAATGGCGGTGAGTATTTTATCAAGAAATTTAAGGAAGACCTCTCTGAGATGGTGATTTGAGCAGACACATGAATGAAATGGTTAAGTGAACAAATGAATGGTTAAGTGAACGATTTATTGATGGAAAAGCATTATGAGCCAAAGGAGCAGTGAATACAATGCCCTGAAGCTGGATAGGACTTATACGATACATAAATTGCAGCAATTTTTATTTAATGCTGCAACTAAAAGACTATTTATTATTTGAAAATCATTGGAAAATATGTACTACTGGTCCAATGTTTTGTTCCGGGAAGAAGAAAGAATAAATCCAGAAAACTGTTTTGAAGGGAAAGACTAAGGCTCCTTTCTGGTTGTACCTTGTGGGAGTCCAGTTCCTTCAACTAAAATGTACCAAAGCAAAGAGGAAGGAATGGTTAATCCTACCAGGAAAGGGACAGATGGTGTAAAGATTGTATTAGAAACAGAGTAAAGGCTATTAGGCATTAGTTGAAATAGGAGGGAGGCAGGTTTTCCATAGATTTTAGTGAACATTTCAACAAAAGTCTAAAGTACAAAATCTACCTAATATATTTTTTCTGTTGTATTCAGTATATTTTAATCTTTGAACACTTGTGGATGGTAGGTTGGCATTTTATGCAGTGAGTTTGTCTTCTCTTCTGTGGTCTCATATCTCGTCAGTTGTAGCTTCCATCAGTGAAGTCTAGCTTCTAGGATTCAGCAATACCACACCTCTTTTCCCCTTTGCTGTAGAGGTGATAATGGCTTCCTGCTCTTGTTAAAATCTGGATTAAACATTCTTTATTTGTCTTCATGGCTGTTCAGTGGCCACAGATTAGATTCTTAAAGTCCTACTTCTCTAGAGTGATTTCTATTTTCCTGACTGGACCCTGACTCATACTGTGATTTTGCATCTAAAGGCAGTGACCAAATGGATCCTTTTAATCTATAGTTTCTCTTCTGAAACGTGGAAAGCATGGGATGGCATTTAGAAAAACTTTCATTTACCTGCACACTGTCAGCAGCATTGTTTTCTAGCAGAAGAGCTAACAAACTATGTGAAGTCCAGATTGAACTAATCAAAATTAAGCATTAACTTATACCTAAAGAACAATATTCTGTCTTTCAGTATGGAATGGTCAATTGTGATATTTTTCTCTTCTTTCTCCATCCTAGAGATTCCCCTTGCTTTAATTATTAGAGCTTTTCTTAAATGAGATATATTAAGCACCACTTTGTGACCCTTCTTTTGGACAAGTTTTCATGGTCAAGGCTGTTTTCTTTTAGGGACTCTATTATCTTGCATATGACATCTACATTCTGTTAGCCAGTGATCCATAAATAGAAACTATTTGGCTGAGTATGATTACAGTCTATATTATGGGGACCTTTTACATCAGCTAGTTCAGAGCTGTTAGCTACTGATTCCGTTAGCACATCCATACCTATTTCGAGTTATTGGAAGAGGTATTGGGTAGCTTTTGCTGCAAAACCAACCCAAACTCCATGTCTTAAGACAACAACCATTTATATAGTTTACAACTTTGTGGGTCAACAATTTGGCTTGGGCTCATCAAGGCAGTTTGACTGTGTTCCATGGGTCACTCATGTTCGTGGTCAGCTGCCAGACAGCTAAGTGATTGTTTTTGAGAGTTGGGTGGCTTTTGTCAAGCTGGCCCACAGTGGCCTTATCTGATAAAACTGGGATGACTGGGACTTCATTCCACATGGTCTTTCCTTATCCAGCAGAATAGTCCAGTCTTGTTCACATGGCAGCTCAGAGTTCCAAGAGCAGCAAGCAGCAGTATCTATTGCACAAGTGCTTTTCTAGGCTCTGCTTGTGTCATGTTTGCTAAAGTAATGTTGGGCAAAGCAAGTCAAATGCCCAACCCCAATTCAAAGTTAAAGAGCGACTCCATATCATTATGGGAAGAGTGGACAACATTATTACACTCTACCACAGAAAATATGTACAAATGGCCAAGTGATTCATTCAAGGAAGGGGAAAGAATGAACCCAAGAGCTGGTTTGAAGGGAACATAGGAGAAAGAGTATTTTCAAAGACAGCAAGATAGAGGAAGAATTGGAATCTTTAGTGAATGAACAAGGGAGAGAAACTTAGGTTTGGAATGAGTATACATATCACAGAAGGAGAATAAACAGAACAAACATTTGTCGTCTATGGGCAAAACGAAACGGATGACTGGCACGCAGGCTCTTAATCATGGATTAAGGTGGGGGGGGGGTTAAAGTGTGATCAAAGATTTCTTTGCTCTGTTAAATCTTGACCAGGTGTCCACATGAATTGAAACATGGGCCAACAAATGAAGTAAATACATGTGAATTAGGTCATTTAGACCTCCTTATCAGAAGACCCACATGAATGTTGTTAATTTAGACTTCAACTATTGGGGTGGAAGTGGAGGAGGAGAATTCAAATATTACAGTATAGACTTCAACTATTGGGGTCCAGCTTAACTTCTAAAAATACTCAGGCAGAACTGTTGCAGCTTTGCACACGTAGAAATGGGGATAGCAAGGAATACATCATGTCTAAGTAAGCCATTGCCTTGCGCCTTACTTTTTAATGCCCTGTTTTACCAAAATACATAATTTAAAATTCAAAAGTCTGTAATTTAGCTTATTTCTTAAACTGAAATATGTTACATAGCAACCACTGAAGGACATCTTTATATCTTTCAAGGCAGAATTCATATTATTTTATCAAACAACTATTTTCGTAGGAGAATCAATGTGTTTCCATTGAGACAATCCGCCTGGACAGTGTTCTCAATGGCAATTATACTCTCTTTGCTTTTTATTTGATCAGATCAACAGAATTCTGGCTCTCAAAGGGCTGCTGTTTATTCAACTTTATGAAAACCTAATTGAGCTTTTATCGTCTGGTGACCTTTTGTCATTGTTGGGCTGTGTGGTTAGAATTTGAAGGGAACGAGCGATGATTTCTATAGAGGGCTGAACAATCATTTGCATTTCGTTTTGGCAATGACACTATACATACAGAAAGTTTAGAACTTACACTGTTTTAGACATTATTTATCAAATGCATTTAAAATATAACATAGTATTAAAAGGTTCAGAGTTTTTTTGGCTTGGTGAAGAGTCTAGTCTCAGCCACTTACTACCTGTGTGAACTTTGGCAAGTTGCTTAATGTATATAAACCTTAGTTTCCTCATCTGTAAAATAACAGTAATAACACTGTCTTTAATGTATGGTTTTGAGAATTGCATTGTGTCCCTGTGTAGAGCATAGCACGGTGCCTAGCACGTGGTAAGAGATCCATATGTTTTATTGTTATTACTGTTACTCAACTATATATAATTAGCACTCTATAACTCATAATTCAAATTTGAATAGAGAATACTTTGCTCTATATTGTACGTAATTTTCTCAGTTACTTTATCCAATTCAAGCTGTTTTCTCTCGTTTGAAAAAAAATGGAGTTTGTTTTGGGAATGAATGGTCTAACATTGGACATGAAGAAAATGGAAAAGATAAATTTAAAAAACACAATAAAAAGCTCCCAAATTATAAAATGAAGTAAGTCCTAAGTGACCTTTTTACTTAGAAATTTCATAGAACAAATAAATACTTCATAGCATTTTTCTGGAAACATAATTAATTTGGTATTGTGGAAAATTAAAGTTTTAGAGAAATATATATTGTGAAAATTAGAACTATCAGAAAGACAAGTACAAATATGTACTTGTACATATTTGGTACATTGGCAAATGTACCAATGCTCAAACACCTTCTCGCTCATGTAGCCAAATATTTGCCATTTTTTCTACTTGATTTGAAAGTATAAATCCAAATATTAACAGCAATATTTGTCACAAAAAGTTATATTAAAAAATTACATGAGATGCTTCTTGTCTTGAGAAAGACAAGATTATCAAAGAATAAGGTGACATTGACAATTGTTTTACCTTGTGAATGTGGAGAGTATTAGACTTTTAAAGGTCACTGTTCAGGTTCTTTTGGGTTATCTGCCCATGTCCTTGTCAAAAAAGGGAATGGAAGGCTGTAGGTATTTCTGAGTAGAGAATTTTGGTTAGGAAAGTGGGCTTCTAATTATTCCATGATAAGAACATGAAAAGGACACCCATTCCCAAGACTCAACTGCCAGTGAAGAAGTTGAAATTTAAGAGTAGAGGTATGTGAAGTATTCAGCAGACTTTTTGACAAAGGCTTAACCTTAAATTTAGGCTAGTTTGAGAAAAGATGTGAATTTTTTTTTGTCATCATAAATCTAGTAACTGAGGACATGTATCTTCAAGATATGGAGTTCTGTAAATGTTAATTTTTATTCAAATTTTAATTTGAAAGTTTAGAGGCTAATAAATGTTCTGCTAAGTCTATACTAACTGCATATAGTTGATGGAGTCATAGAGATGAAACTCAAATTTCATTTTTACTATTGACAGAACTGTTGAAGAATTATAGCCATGTGGCAACAATATACTTTGTAATCCTGCACCCCAGAATTAGCCATATATACCCTATCAGAGACACTAGCAGTCTGGAATAATCAACAAATTGTGATCATTATTAATCCAAATATATTAGCACAAAGAAAAAATGCTATTAATAGCTGCAGCTTGGAACTGATTTAGGAAAGACTGTCCAACAGTAAGTTCTTTCTCATAGCTAAGTCCTTTTACCATGGAGTTAACATGAGCCTTCTAATGTGAAAAGATGAAAAATTTACTGGAAAGCATAGGGTTAAAGTGACATATTCTTAAAAGAACCAGCTATTTTATGGGCATATAAAGGCAGTACCAGGGCAAACATTTTGAACATTTTTAATATTACCCTTTTTTGTTTGTTTATACCAACAGAGAAGATGGTATGGAGTCATTGAAAACATATGGGTATAGGAGAGAGAGAAGCAGTTTCAAACCTGGCTCTGTGACTTACTATTTATAGACTTTGGTGAGTTGGTAAAGTGGTCTGAGCCTCACTTGTCTCCTGTGTAAAATAAATCCAGTGGCCCCTCGGTGTCCACGAGGAACTGGTTCCAGGACTCTCGACAAACACCAAGCCCTCGTATAAAATGCATAGCTCAGTCAGCCTCCATGTCTACGGATGCAGCATCTGCGAATGCCGAGGGCCAACTATATAACAATGCCCATCTCATAGGATCCTTTGGAAGATGTAGGAAATCATACTCGTAAAGTGCCCAACTCGTGGGAGTAAATGCTGTACTGGGGCGGGTGTCCTTCATGTCTTAGTGGGAACTGTGGCAGTTAGATCAGAGCTTGCTCTGAATATTTGTGTCAGTGAACTTTGAGTACAAGGGCTTCTGGTCCTTTGCTTAAAGAAAGCTACTGGCTCTGTCAGCCCTGAAGACACTCCTTAGATCAGCCATCAGTTCCAATTACCTCCTCTTCCTGAAAGTGCCAGAATAGCCACCCTGGGATGTTTCCCTGCCTCAGTGTTTTAAAATCTCTGAGCTGTGAACCAGAGAGATTTCTGTTTTTAAGATTTCTGCCCTTTGGGAGGCTAGTGCTTTGTATTCAGTCTCCTAATTGCTTTTCTGGTCACCGGGCTCTTATGAACATCCTGGTTCTTGTCTGATCCCTTGATCTTCTAGTTCTTCAACTGCCTCCACGCCTTTACTTCTGGAAATTCCCTCATCAGTATTTCTTCCGACTTTTGCAGCTCCCTTGTGCCCGCCTTCTGTTGTTATCCTGCAAAAGTGTTGGTCATAGATGGGCCACCCCGAAGTGCTTTCAGACTACTTGCCAACTTTGGCGCCTACCTTTGTCCAGAACTGGCTTCACTCTTGTGCCCTTGGCATGTGCCCCTCAACTTTATGTGGTCCCAAACCCCTCTTTACCTGTAGTTCTCTCTATGGGAGTGATAAGTAGTAATGAGTGTTCATATTACTGCTTTGAATTCAAAGTCTCACTGCATCTTCTTTTTTCAAGAAGACTAAGAAATGCTCTTAAAGTATTTTTACTAATCTTATATACCTGTGAGGTAATGATTTCAAATCAATTTTAATTATATAAGAAATATAATATTACAGAATTTTGTTAAATATAGAGAAAAATCTGTAAATCTAATCACCCTCATTACAAATACTGTTATTCCCTGCATTTGCTTCTAGTATTTTTTACATGCACATCTAAAGATTGTCTTATAATCTACTTTTTTGCATCATATTAATACTTTTGCATTTTAGTATATAAGCATCATAATTTCTATTTTTCATGGCTACTTAATTTTTCCTAGGGTGAATAAACCTTATTTAGTAATAATAATTTACCTACTGGGTTTTATTTTAATTCTTATTTTTAAATACTATAATTCATATTACAAATGACATTTTCTTGGCACATAAATGCACATTAAAAAGAGAATAAAGAATATCACAGGGGTGTATGGCAAGCCTAAAGCCAATTTGAGAAAAAAAAAAAAAAAGCAAAAACATTCTATTACTCCAGAATTCTACCACCTAAATTATGATAGTGAAGAATTCTGAATTTTAAAAACCAATGCTTATTTTTTACATAATTTATAAGCCACTGAATTTAATTTCACACACACACACACACACACACACACATCAGAACTAAAATAGATGAGAGGCTGTGATGGATTTAGAAATTGATCATCTTCCAAATTATTAAAAATGCATTTTTAAAAAAATGTATTTTACTGAAATTTGGAACCACCATTGCCATAGAAACAATGTTATAAATGATGGTTAATTTTCCCAAACAGTGCATCTAAACCCATATTACCCCTTCTGTAGGTCTGTAAAGTAGGACTATAACACCTACACTATTCAACTCAAAAGAGTATTGTGAGGGGACTTCCCTGGTGGCACAGTGGATAAGACTCCACACTCCCAATGCAGGGGGCCTGGGTTTGATCCCTGGTCAGGGAACTAGATCCCACATGCATGCCACAACTAAGAGTTCGCATGCCACAATTAAGGAGCCCAAGTGCCACGACTAAGGAGCTGGAGAGCTGCAACTAAGGAGCCAGCGAGCCGCAACTAAGACCTTGTGCAAACAAATAAATAAATATTAAAAAAAAAAAAGTATTGTGAGGAGCAAGTGAGATAACTCACTTGTAAATTATAAAGCAAAATCGGGATATTAAATATATTTAGGACCCAGGAGCTTCAAGATGGCGGAAGAGTAGGACACGGAGATCACCTTCCTCTCCACAAATACATCAGAAATACATCTACATGTGGGACAGCTCCTACAGAACACCTACTGAATGCTGGCAGAAGACCTCAGACTTCCCAAAAGGCAAGAAACTCCCCACATGCCTGGGTAGGGCAAAAGAAAAACAGAAAAAACAAAGACAAAAGCATAGGGATGGGACCCGCACCAGTGGGAGGGAGCTGTGAAGGAGGAAAGGTTTCCACACACTAGGAAGCCCCTTAGTGGGTGGAGACTGCGGGTGGCGGAGGGGGGAAGCTTCGGAGCCACGGAGGAGAGCGCAGCCACAGGGGTGCGGAGGGCAAAGCGGAGAGATTCCCGCACGGAGGCTCGGCGCCGACCAGCCCTCACCAGCCCGAGAGGCTTGTGTGCTCAGCCGCCGGGGCGGGCGGGGCTGGGAGCTGAGGCTCGGGCTGCGATCGGATTGCAGGGAGAGGACTGGGGTTGGCGGCGTGAACACAGCCTGAAGGGGGCTAGTGCGCCACAGCTAGCCGGGGGGAGTCTGGGAGAAAGGCTGGAGCTGCCGAACAGGCAAGAGTCTTTTTCTTGCCTCTTTGTTTCCTGGTGCGCGAGGAGAGGGGATTCAGAGCGCCGCTTAAAGGAGCTCCAGAGACGGGCGCGAGCCGCGGCGATCAGCCTGGACCCCAGAGACGGGCATGAGACGCTAAGGTGGCTGCCGCTGGCACCAAGAAGCCTGTGTGAAAGGACCCGTCACTATCCACACTGCCCCTCCCGGGAGCCGGTGCAGCCCACCACTGCCAGGGTCCCGTGATCCGGGGACAACTTCCCCGGAAGAACACACGGCGCGCCTCAGGCTGGTGCAACGTCACGCCAGCCTCTGCCGCCGCAGGCTCGCCCCACATCCGTACCCCTCCCGCCCCCCCGGCCTGAGTGAGCCAGAGCCCCTGAATCAGCCGCTCCTTTAACCCCGTTCTGTCTGAGCAGAAGAACAGATGCCCTCAGGCAACCTACATGCAGAAGCGGGTCCAAATCCAAAGCTGAACCCCGGGAGCTGTGCGAACAAAGAAGAGAAAGGGAAATCCCTCCGAGCAGCCTCAGGAGCAGCGGATTAAATCCGCACAATCAACTTGATGTAGCCTGCGTCTGTGGAATACCTGAATAGACAACAAATCATCGCAAATTAAGGAGGTGGACGTTGGGAGCACCGATATATGTATTTTTTTCCCTTTTTCTCTTTTTGTGAGTGTGTATGTGTATGCTTCTGTGTGTGATTTCGTCTGTATAGCTGTGCTTTTACCATTTGTCCTAGGGTTCTTTCTGTCTGGTTTTTTTTGTTAGTTTGTTTTTTACTTTTTAAAAAATTTTTCTTAATAATTATTTTTTATTTTCATAACTTTATTTTATTTTATTTTATCTTCTTTCTTTCTTTTTATTTTTTCTCCCTTTTATTCTGAGCCGTGTGGATGAAAGGCTCTTGGTGCTCCAGCCAGGCGTCAGGGCTATGCCTCTGAGGTGGGAGAGCCAAGTTCAGGACACTGGTCCACAAGAGACCTTCCAGCTCCACATAATATCAAACGGCAAAAAACTCCCAGAGATCTCCATCTCAACGCCAAGACACAGCTCCACTCAACGACCAGTAAGCTACAGTGCTGGACACCCTATGCCAAACAACTAGCAAGACAGGAACACAACCCCATCCATTAGCAGAGAGGCTGCCTAAAATCATAAGGCCACAGACACCCCAAAACACACCACAAGATGTGGACCTGCCCACCAGAAAGACAAGATTCAACCTCATCCACCAGAACACAGGCACTAGGCCCCTCCACCAGGAAGTCTACACAACCCACTGAACCAACCTTAGCCACTGGGGACAGACACCAAAAACAACGGGAACTATGAACCTGGAGCCTGTGAAAAGGAGACCCCAAACACAGTAAGTTAAGCAAAATGAGAAGACAGAAAAAACACAGCAGATGAAGGAGCAAGGCAGAAACCCACCAGACCTAACAAATGAAGAGGAAATAGGGAGTCTACCTGAAAAAGAATTCAGAATAATGATAGTAGAGATGATCCAAAATCTTGGAAATAGAATGGAGAAAATACAGGAAACGTTTAATAAGGACCTAGAAGAACTAAAGAGCAAACAAACAGTGCTGAACAACACAATAAATGAAATTAAAAATTCTCTAGAAGGGATCAATAGCAGAATAACTGAGGCAGAAGAACGGATAAGTGACCTGGAAGATAAAAGAGTAGAAATAACTACTGCAGAGCAGAATAAAGAAAAAAGAATGAAAAGAATTGAGGACAGTCTCAGAGACCTCTGGGACAACATTAAATGCACCAACATTTGAATTATAGGGGTCCCAGAAGAAGAAGAGAAAAAGAAAGGGACTGAGAAAATATTTGAAGCGATGATAGTTGAAAACTTCCCTAATATGGGAAAGGAAATAGTTAATCAAGTCCAGGAAGCAGACAGAGTCCCATACAGGATAAATCCAAGGAGAAACATGCCAAGACACATATTAATCAAACTATCAAAAATTAAATACAAAGAAAAAATATTAAAAGCAGCAAGGGAAAAACAACAAATAACACACAAGGGAATCCCCATAAGGTTAACAGCTGATCTTTCAGAAGAAACTCTGCAAGCCAGAAGGGAGTGGCTGGACGTATTTAAAGGATGAAGGAGAAAAATCTACAAACTAGATTACTCTACCTAGCAAGGATCTCATTAACATTTGATGGAGAAATTAAAACCTTTAGAGACAAGCAAAAGCTAAGAGAATTCAGCACCACCAAACCAGCTTTACAACAAACGCTAAAGGAACTTCTCTAGGCAGGAAACACAAGACAAGGAAAAGACCTACAAAAACAAATCCAAAACAATTAAGAAAATGGTAATAGGAACATACATATTGATAATTACCTTAAATGTAAATGGATTAAATGCTCCAACCAAAAGACATAGACTGGCTGAATGGATACAAAAACAAGACCCGTATATATGCTGTCTACAAGAGACCCACTTCAGACCTAGGGACACATACAGACTGAAAGTGAGGGGATGGGAAAAGATATTCCATGCAAATGGAAATCAAAAGAAAGCTGGAGTAGCCATTCTCATATCAGACAAAATAGATTTTAAAATAAAGACTATTACAAGAGATAAAGAAGGACACTACATAATGATCAAGGGATCAATCCAAGAGGAAGATATAAGAACTGTAAATATTTATGCACCCAACACAGGAGCACCTCCGTACATAAGGCAAATACTAACAGCCATAAAAGGGGAAATCGACAGTAACACAATCATAGTAGGGGACTTTAACACCCCACTTTCACCAATGGACAAATCATCCAAAATGAAAATAAATATGGAAACACAAGCTCTAAATGATACATGAAACAAGATGAACTTAATTGATATTTATAGGACATTCCATCCAAAAACAACAGATTACACATTCTTCGCAAGAGCTGATGGAACATTCTCCAGGATAGATCATATCTTGGGTCACAAATCAAATCTTGGTAAATTTAAGAAAATTGAAATCATATTAAGTATCTTTTTCGACCACAACGCTATGAGACTAGATATCAATTCCAGGAAAAAAAAAGTGTAAAAATACAAACACATGGAGGTGAAACAGTACACTACTTAATAACCAAGAGATCACTGAAGAAGTCAAAAGGATATCAAAAAATACCTAGAAACAAATGACAATGAAAACACGATGACCCAAAACCTATGGGATGCAGCAAAAGCAGTTCTAAGAGGGAAGTTTATAGCAATACAATCGTACCTTAAGGACAAGAAACATCTCAAATAAACAACCTAACCTTACATCTAAAGCAATTATAGAAAGAAGAACAAAAAAACCCCAAAGTTAGCAGAAGGAAAGAAATCATAAAGATCAGATCAGAAATAAATGAAAAAAGAAATGAAGGAAACGGTAGCAAAGATTAACAACACTAAAAGCTGGTTCTTTGAGAAGGTAAACAAAATTGATAAACCATTAGCCAGACTCATCAAGAAGAAAAGGGAGAAGACTCAAATCAATAGAATTAGAAATGAAAAAGAAGAAGTAACAACTGACACTGCAGAAATACAAAGGTTCATGAGAGATTACTGCAAGCAACTATATGCCAATAAAATGGACAACCTGGAAGAAACGGACAAATTCTTAGAAAAGCACAACCTTATGAAACTGAACCAGGAAGAAATAGAAAATATGAACAGACCAATCACAAGCACTGAAATGGAAACTGTGATAAAAAATCTTCCAACAAACAAAAGCCCAGGACCAGATGGCTTCACAGGCGAATTCTATCAAACATTTAGAGAAGAGCTAGCACCTATCCTTCTCAAACTCTTCCAAAATATAGCAGAGGGAGGAACACTCCCCAACTCATTCTACGAGGCCACCATCACCCTGATACCAAAACCAGACAAAGACGTCACAAAGAAAGAAAACTACAGGCCAATATCACTGATGAACATAGATGCAAAAATCCTCAACAAAATAGTAGCAAACAGAATCCAACAGCATATTAAAAGGATCATACACCAGGATCAAGTGGGGTTTATCCCAGGAATTCAAGGATTCTTCAATATAAGCAAATAAATCAATGTGATACACCATATTAACAAACTGAAGGAGAAAAACCATATGATCATCTCAATAGATGCAGAGAAAGCTTTCGAAAAATCCAACACCCATTTATGATAAAAACCCTCCAGAAAGTAGGCATAGAGGGAACTTACCTCAACATAATAAAGGCCATGTATGACAAACCCACAGCCAACATCATCCTCAATGGTGAAAAACTGAAACCATTTCCACTAAGATCAGGAACAACCCAAGGGTGCCCACTCTCACCACTATTATTCAACATAGTTTTGGAAGTTTTAGCCGCAGCAATCCTAGAAGACAAAGAAATAAAAGGAATCCAAATCGGAAAAGAAGAATTAAAGCTGTCACTGTTCGCAGATGACATGATACTATACATAGAGAATCCTAAAGATGCTACCAGAAAACAACTAGAGCTAATCAATGAATTTGGTAAAGTAACAGGATACAAAATTAGTGCACAGAAATCTCTAGCATTCCTGTACACTAATGATGAGAAATCTGAAAGTGAAATTAAGAAAAGACTCCCATTTACCACTGCAACAAAAAGAATGAAATATCTAGGAATAAACCTGCCTATGGAGACAAAAGACCTGTATGCAGAAAATTATAAGACACTGATGAAAGAAATTAAAGATGATACAAATAGATCGAGACGTATACCACATTCTTGGATTGGAAGAATCAACATTGTGATAATGACTCTACTACCCAAAGCAATCTGTAGATTCAGTGCAATCCCTATCAAATTACCACTGACATTTTTCACAGAACTAGAACAAAAAATTTCACAATTTGTATGGAAACACAAAAGACCCCGAATAACCAAAGCAATCTTGAGAAGGAGAAACGGAGCAGGAGGAATCAGGCTCCTGGACTTCAGACTATACTACAAAGCTACAGTAATCAAGACAATATGGTACTGGCACAAAAACAGAAATATAGATCAGTGGAACAGGATAAAAAGCCCAGAGATAAACCCACGCACATATGGTCACCTTATCTTTGATAAAGGAGGCAAGAATATACAGTGGAGAAAAGACAGCCTCTTCAATAAGTGGTGCTGGGAATACTGGACAGGTACATGTAAAAGTATGAAATTAGAACACTCCCTAACACCATACACAAAAATAAACTCAAAATGGATTAAAGACCTAAATGTAAGGCCAGACACTATAAAACTCTTAGAGGAAAACATAGGCAGAACATGCTATGACATAAATCACAGCAAGATCCTTTTTGACCCACCTCCTAGAGAAATGGAAATAAAAACAAAAAGAAACAAATGGGACCTAATGAAAATTAAAAGCTTTTGCACAGCAAAGGAAACCATAAACAAGATGAAAAGACAACCCTCAGAATGGGAGAAAATATTTGCAAATGATTCAACGGACAAAGGATTAATCTCCAAAATATACAACAGCTCATGCAGCTCAATATCTAAAAAGCAAACAGCCCAATCCAAAAATGGGCAGAAGACCTAAATAGATATTTCTCCAAAGAAGATATACAGATTGCCAACAAACACATGAAAGGGTGCCCAACATCATTAATCATTAAAGAAATGCAAATGAAAACTACAGTGAGATATCATCTCACACCGGTGAGAATGGCCATCATCAAAAAATCTACAAACAATAAATGCTGGAGAGGGTGTGGAGAAAAGGGAACCCTCTTGCACTGTTGGTGGGAATGTAAATTGATACAGCCACTATGGAGAACAGTATGGAGGTTCCTTAAGAAACTAAAAATAGAACTACCATACGACCCAGCAATCCCACTACTGGGCATATACCCTGAGAAAGCCATAATTCCAAAAGAGTCGTGTACCAAAATGTTCACTGCAGCTCTATTTACAATAGCCAGGACATAGAAGCAACCTAAGTGTCCATCATTGGATGAATGGATAAAGAAGATGTGGCACATATATACAATGGAATATTACTCAGCCATAAAAAGAAACGAAATTGAGTTATTTGTAGTGAGGTGGATAGACGTAGAGTCTGTCATGCAGAGTGAAGTAAGTCAGAAACACAAAAAGAAATACCGTGTGCTAACACATATATATGGAATATAAGAAAAAAATTAAAATAAAGGTCATGAAGAACCTAGGGGCAAGAAGGGAATAAAGACACAGACCTACTAGAGAATGGACTTGAGGATATGGGGAGGGGGAAGGGTAAGGTGTGATAAAGTGAGAGAGTGGCATGGACATATATACACTTCCAAACGTAAAATAGATAGCTAGTGGGAAGCAGCCACATAACAGATGGAGATCAGCTTGGTGCTCTGTGACCACCTAGAGGGGTGGGATAGGGAGGGTGGGAGGGAGGGAGACGCAAGAGGGAAGAGATATGGAAACATAGGTATATGTATACCTGATTCACTTTGTAATAAAGCAGAAACTAACACACCATTGTAAAGCAATTATACTCCAATAAAGATGTTAAAAAAAAAAAAACAATGACCAACAGAAACATAATACCACGTATGTCTAGACTTCATTTTGTGTGACATTGAGGAGTTAAATAAATTTGATGATATAAAGAAAAAATAAATAAGTAAATATATTTAATACTTAGTTCTCTTTTTAATCATCATTAAGAAAAAAAATGTTATACCAAGTTCTAAGGATTCCAGTTGTGGAAATTTGACCAACGTATGCCCACGTTCCCATCCCAGGGACAGTAGCAACAAGTTGAATGGAATTGCTGAGGACCCAAGTTCAGAGCTTCACAAGGAAGAGAGAGGCATTCCTAATGATGAAGAGCCCATAATAAGTGCTCAGAAGATACACATGAAATGAATTAATGAAAAGATTATCAGGAATGAAGAGAAAGTCCTTGGTAAGGACTGTGGGTACAGGGCAATGGTCTCTGGAAGGGAAATAGGAATATTTCCTATTTTTCTCCGTTGGCATTATCATCAAATTCTTGGACACGGGCGATTTGTTCTGTGAAGAGTCTTTGGCTGCAAGGAGAATGTCTCTGTAATTTAAATGAACACCAGTCTGTAAGAAACACCTGGATTCCAGGGGCTTAGCACAGTAGCTGTTTATTTCTCACTCCCACAGTCAAAGGTGTTTCCTGCTTGTTGGTTGTGGAATCAGGGATGCTCTGTTTTGGACAGTCACTCAGAACTTATACTAATGATAGCTCTGCCATTTTCACCATGTGGCTTCCATATTCCACCTAGATATGAACTTCCAGCTGTACCGAGGGCAAAAAGGATGGAGAATACGGTGTGGGGTATTTTTATGGGCCAGGCTGGGAAGAGATGAGTATCACTTCAGTTCACATCCCATCGGTGAGAAGAAGTCTACATTTTCCTACCTAAATGCAAGAAGAGGAGAGCTGGAAATGAAGTTCCTGTGCGAGAAGCTGCTTGCTAGCGGATACTGTATGCTGTGGAAGCTGGAACACCAGTTTTGGTGAACAGTAGCTAAAATGTAATAGGTTTTCTGACAAGGGATGGGAGTGGGGTCACTTATAGTCATGAAGCGGCTGGAAAGGCATTGCTAGTTAGGTCAGCTCTTCATAAAAATCATCCATTGTCATAATACATAGCTGATGTATGACCTTTCTTGGAATAGACTAGGAAATACATCAGATATGGACAGAGAAGAAATTCGAGATAAGGGCATTTTGTGGAGACAAATTAGTTTCTGTGTCTCATTAATGCAATTAAAAAACAAAACATAGTTGATCTCAGTATGCATGTGCAATAGTTCTTTGAAATGATTCTGTGTTTGTTTTGGGGGAATATGTTTTTAAATGTAATTCATGGGTAACATATTTCATGGGTTATAATAATGATGCCTTATTTTGTACAATATATTCTGCTTTTGCAAATGTTTTCTATTACAGTTAATCCTCACAATAATCCTCTGAGATAGGGTAGATAAGGATATGATCCCTGCATTAAAGAGGAGGAAACTCAAGATCCAGTAGTAAGTGGTGGGACTGGGAAAGGAGCCCAGAATCTCTGACTCCAAGCTCTACTTCTGAAACCCTTCAAAAATCTAACTTTATGTTTTTTTTCTCAAAGGGGTTGGGAGTTAGAGAACAACATCAGCTGAGATTGGCTTACCTGCTTAGTGAGAAGTTTTACTTCCTGAGTTGTCCATGTTGGGTGAATGTTCTAGACCATGTTTCACATCCTCTTGGGGAACAACTTCAATCACTGGAATAGGTTTATAAGAAAATAGATTGTAAAATTTGGTTTGGAGCCTTGAACTTGAAATATTGGCCAAATTAGAATCTTTGATTTCTATTTGCTCCCTTGCATTTGTGTATAAATACAGTATGAAATCATATAGTGAGCAGTCTGCCTTTTTTTTTTCATTTTTATTTTCCATTTTACTTAATGAAGTGTAATAACTTGTAAGGGATTTAAATTGAATCCTTAGCAGTCTACCTGTTGTGGTACATTTAAAATGAAAGGATTTCAGAATGAAATTTGGAGATTTTTATGGTGATTGTCAATGTGATGACTTCTAAAATCTTGGTACTCTCGTCGGGGTCAAGAGACCACTAGTGTGGTTGTCCAATTAGGTGAGCAGGTTTACTTTGCAGCATGACAAAGCTGTACAGTAGATGCACTCCAGCTGATGGTCTTGGAGTTATGTGGCTCTAGCCCCTACCTGTGGTGATTTGGAGCTATAGCATGTCACTGTAGAGAAACCACCTGCAGGAAGCTGATAAATAATTGTGTCTGATTGGAATATAAATTGGATCCATCAAAGTGTCCTTAGCAAACAGCAAACTAAATGACACATATCACCATGTGTCATGTATATACACATATATGTGTGTGTGTTACTACAATTCATGATAGTTTCAAAAATTTCAAATATTTATGAAAATAGGATATGGCCCCATGGGGATCAACAAAATCTTCCAAATAGTATTGTGTTTGCTTAGAATTCATGTAACAACGACAAAAAAGAAGATGGCAAGAAAACAAATATTTTTAAAAGTCTCTTTTTGTCCCCAGAAATTTCACTCCTGCAGACTAGCAGTGGCTGGCTGGATGGATGTATTAGTGCCCCTGGGGTGATGCATTTCTATTTCCATTACTCTTCATTGCAGCTTTTTAGCACAGCAGGAAGTGTGTTCTCTCTCAGCTTCCAAGTTTTATGTTTTTAGCCTAAGTAAATATAAACCACCTGTTGTTCACCTCCACCACCTGTTGTTCACCTCCTTCTAAATAAATAGATTTTTTTTAACCTTAATAAAACTTTGAAATGGATGCCTACCTTTATTTCTAAAAATTTAAAGGTTTTAACATAGGAATGAATGGTTTGCAAAGAGCACTTATAGTCAGTATTTTCTGGGCTCACTCTGAGGTGTTTTTTGGTGTTTGGGTTTTTTTTTGGTAGCAGGAGAATTTTAGGAGGTAAGGGAAAATACTATATAAGCTGTGAGTCTTTTGTTACTTTTAATTTACATTGAAATAACATTCTCTTTACAGTGAAACACAGTTTAAAGTGCTAGAAATAAAACCATTTTTATGTGTGAAAATCATTGTCTATGCCAGTGGTCCTCAAATATTAGCTAGCATACATCAAAATCACCGGGAGAATTTTTAAAACTCAGATTACTGTCCCCACCTTTAGAGTTTCTGAGTCAGTGGTTCTAGGGTGAGGGCTGATAATTTGCATTTCTAACAAGTTCCTAGATGACTCCGATGATGTTGGTCCAGGGGCCATACTTTGAGAATTACTGGTCTATACTTGATGTTTCTAACAGTCAATTCCTCACTGCTGATTATGGGTACGTGAGTGGAAATACCCAGGTCAGAAGCCTAGAAACTGAATTGCTAAGACTAATCGAGGTTTATTCTCTCTCACCTTTGTGCTTCATTAATATTATTTTCTTACGCATATTTTTCTGCCATATTATTTCTTCTTTGAAGGACGGTTGCTAATATTTACCTTGAATTTAACTTGCATCAATTATCAGACTGAGATAAAAAGAAGGTAAAAGAATTTCAAGTATCATGCTTTTTTTTCCCCCTAGAAAAGTATGAGAAGTAAAAGTTCTCTTCACTGGTTTTCTAAAATACTCTTTGGTACAGTTTAATATGCAGGTTTTAACACATGTTGTCACCTGGGTTATTAGAATTTTGCAAGCAGTTAGGATGGATTCCCTATAGAGCGTTCTATAAACGCCAGATGTTGTAGCAGTCAAATAAAGGAGCTTTTCCCCCATATTTTGAGATGCATGTCAGATGCAGTGGAAATAACTGTAGGAGGCTGGAGTTAGGGAAGCTCATAAATGAAATATCTCCTTTTGTGTGAGCTAAGAGGAGAGCTTCTGAGCCAGAATATCTGGATTATTTGGCGCCCTTATGTTGAGACCTGGGGAAAACACCTCACCTCTCTGTTTCAAGATCCTCATATCTAAAATGGAATAATAGTATCTTCCTCTTAGGAAGCTTTGAGGATTGACTGAGTTAAACCATTTAATGTGTTTAAAATAGTGCCTTACTCTCAACAATATTATTAGCAGATACTACATCTTGGAGAAAGAATACTATAAAGCCTGTTTTTTGGTCATGCTGCTGGTAGCAGTGGCAATGCAATTGAAGTTAAGTGAAAAAAATTTAAATTAGTACCAGAATTGTACTGTATAGTTATAATATCCAACTCCTTTTTCAAAAATTTACAAAATGTCATTTTCTCTGTAGAAGAAAAGATCATTAAAAAGCACTGTGAATTTAAGACAGGATAGATGGTTCTTCTTTATATATTTCATTTCTGGCAGAGTGTTTATTGGATTGTCCACTGATGAGGAAATTGTGCAGGATGATGGTGACACTTAAGGTTAGAGGAGAAAATATGACTCAAAAACCAAAACAGTCAGTACATTTGGAGTGGTCAGAGGATCAGAGAGTGACATATATGACCGCAAATAAATGCCAGGGAGTCTTGACAAGAGTGTGGGGAGTGATGATTTGGAAAAAAGATCGAGGTAGCTGGAATGTCACCAGACAGGCAAGATGGGGAGAGACGAGGCAATCATCATTGCAAGGAACACCTGGTGGGTTCTCAAAATTGGCTAACCTGCTCCCTGCCCAGTCCTTCCTTCCCTTCTCAGGGACAAACTATGTGTCTTATCCTTTTTAATGTGGCCACAGTACCCAGCACAGCGCTGCGCAATCAGTGTTGGCTGATTTGATTTGATTATGCATGCCCCAGTTTGTATTCTGGTTTCATTATTTTCCCTACAAATAAACTGCAGGTAAAAAAAAAAAAAAAAAAAAAATCAGGAATACTGTAGTTAGCATAGTAAACTCTCTCTCTTGTTTTCCTTTTAGATTACATTTAGGTCTGTTTCTGCTCATCTAAAAATTTCTTATTCCTGTATGAAAATACAGGCTTACCTCGTTTTATTGTTTCACCTTATTGCGCTTCACAGGTAATTGCGTTTTTTGTTTTCTGGGGGGTTTCTTTTACAAATTGAAGGTTTGAGGCAACCCTGCATTGAGCTTTCCAAGCAGCATTTGCTCACTTCGTGTCTCTGTGTCACATTTGGGTAATTCATGCAATATTTCAGCCTTTTTCATTATTATTACATTTGTTATGATGATCTGTGATCAGTGATTTTTGCTGTTAGTATTGCAAAAAGATTACGACTTGCTGAAGGCTCAGACGATGGTTAGAATTTTTTAGCAATGACGTATTTTTTAATTAAGGTATGTACATTGTTTTTTTATACATAATGCTATTGCACACTTAATAGACTACAGCATAGTTTAAACATAGCTTTTGTATATACTGGGAAACCAAAAAATTCTTGTGACTTGCTTTATTGAGATACTTGTTTTATTTAGATGGTCTAGAATCGAACCCATAACATCTCCGAGGTATGCCTAAAAGGAGATGTCATTACATTCCAGGCTAATCACTTGGGCTATAAATTTAAACAGATAAATGCAGTTATAAATGAAAATATCAATATAATTTCAGTTTCAATAAAATCTTAAACTTGAATCAAGTGGTACATTTGACAGCTATATGCCAAGGAAGTGTCACTGGGATGGGTAGGGTTGCAAGCATGAAAGTTGAGAATATTGATGTTGATTATTTGCTCCATCTGGCTTATGGTCAAAATAAGTACAGTAGGCAGCCAAGGTATATTCTTTTCTCAGGTAGGAAATAACTCTCAGAGAACTTGAAAGGTAAAATGCAGTAATAATGGAAAGTGATATTTTTGCATGTATATGAATTTTAATGTTTACTTAAGACTGGTAATCCCTACACATGGAATATATTATTAGTGATATATGTGACATGGACCAGAATTTTGATATACTAATCATCATTAAGAAGTTTTCTTTTTTGTAACCAAAAATCAAATATTTTTTAAAAATTAAGAAATATTTATGTTTTCTTAAAATCTAAAAGTGAAAGCATCATGTATATCATATATATATTACGTATATGGATTGTGTATAGATGGACCAAAAGGCTGTGAGCCAGGCTTTTTTGGATGTCTATTAAGTGGTAGACACCAACATTATAGCGAAGTCTTATTCTACTCCTGCCTTTGACACTATTTTATTCTTATTTATCTACCCATCTGGTGTCTGTATTTTATTTTAGAGGATTTCATCAAATGTATGGTAACCTTCAACTCTGTATCAAGTGTGAGACACTAAAAAGCTATGTTCACACGTCCACACATTTCTTAGTGTCCTCTGTGATTCACTCTAGGTCATCCACTGGCCAGCTGGTTGATCCACTGGGTACCTTGAATGTTGATGTCTGTTGGTCTTAGGGATGATAATTGTTGTCCGAGAGGGACTTGCCACTTCTGGCTGGAATGCGGATGGGGGAGATATAATCTTGCATTTCTGAAGGAGAAAGAACCTAGGACAGGAAGACAGTTGCTGGAGTCTCAGTATCAGGATGCATAATTTCATTTAATCCCTCATTTTCATTCTTATACCTCCACCCTCCTGTCTGACTGATATCTCTAAGTCTGGATTTTCCCTGGTCTGTATTTCCTGGCTCTTGATGGTATGAGGGAGAGGTAAGTAGTAGCTCTTGTCTCTGGTTTCCCCCACCCCAACTTTCCACTTGGTCTGTTGCCCACACTTCCTGAGCTGTTCTGGGATTCTATGGGAAAATCTCTTTGCATTGCTCTGATGTCTCCCTCTGCAGGCTCCTGTGGGCTTGATGTTCCTTTACTCCTCTTTGCTAAATCATGTATCACTCTTTCAGCTGATTTCCATATTCATATACTGTAGTCATAGGAGACTGAGTTTGAGCTTTCGGTTTTTGTTCTTGCTGTCTTAAGGGAGAATTCCTAGAAAATACATGGTGGAAAAGTATTTATTTTACCATCCAGAAAGTGGGAGTCTTACATCTTAAGGCTTAGCCTCTTAAGCAGTCTCCCTTTATTGTTTTTCTCTATCCCTCATAGCTACACCAGAGCTAGAGTTTAGAAATACAGCCATATCTGTCATTTTTTTTTTAAAAGAATATAGGAATTTTTTTTAAATTAATTTATTTATTTTTGGGTATGTTGGGTCTTCGTTTCTGTGTGAGGGCTTTCTCTAGTTGCGGCGAGCGGGGGCCACTCTTCATCGCGGTGCGCGGGCCTCTCACTGTCGTGGCCTCTCCTGTTGCGGAGCACAGGCTCCAGACGCGCAGGCTCAGTAGTTGTGGCTCACGGGCCCAGTTGCTCCGCGGCATGTGGGATCTTCCCAGACCAGGGCTCGAACCCATGTCCCCTGCATTGGCAGGCAGATTCTCAACCACTGCGCCACCAGGGAAGCCCCATATCTGTCATTTTTATGCCTCCTACATAAAAATAAGCTTTTACCTAAAATATTGATACAGCCCTCTTTACTTTACAGAGGACCCCTGCCTGACTCCTGTCTTCTCTCTAGCTTTTCCATGTGCCTCTTCCCCGTGCTCTGACCAAGTGGAATTATTCAGACCAAATGGATTCAGAATTCAGAATTCAGAATATGAAACACACCTCTGCCCCTTAATAAGTTTCACTATCCCTCTCCATATATATATATGGAATATGCTTTCCCCTTCTCTCTGCTTGTCAAAGCTCATCCTTTTGGATGGCATTCCTCAATCTTCCATCATTCTTCTAGGACCTTCATAGTTGTGGCTTTCTTTTTTTTTTTTGGCCATTTTTCTTTAAACAAATTCACTTTTAAGAACTGGAGTAAATTGGCTTCATAAGGAAACTTTTATGCTGAAGTCAAGTGTGAGCTCTCTTGTGATTTTTAGGTAGGAAGGTAAATTACTTTATCAGATTTGCATTTTAAAGCAGTCCCTATCTATAGTGTATAGAATAGTTTAGTGCATACGCTGCCTAATTTAGAGACAGTTTCTAGGATTTTTAAAGCAATTTGGGTGAGAGATGATGAAAAGCTGAACCAGAATAATTACAGCAGTAATGGAGCCGAAGGGTCAAAAGATATTAAGGAGATAGAATTAACAGAACTGGGTCAGAGATTGGGTGTGAGAAATAAAGAAAAAAAGCAAAAGGAAATTATTAGAGTTTATTTTATGTTTACTTTAGAATTTACCTGCTTTCATAGACCTTCTTCTGATTTTCTGGGGTTGTTGACTCATCAATATTCACTTTTAATCAAACTTCAAACTTGAAATTTTTTTTAAAAGTTCATTAATAGTATTTTCCTTGATGTAAAAACTGAGAAATAAACTAGCTGAGTTGAACTATTTACTTGGTGAATCTATTACATATATTGTGATGATGTTTATATTATCAAAAGCTTTTAATGGGTTCATTTTATAATAGCCCCTCATAGCCCTCAGTACTGAGATTTCTAGAAGGTCTGCAAGAGTCATGACATTGAACTCCATGGATCTTTTGGTCATATCAGTTCTGTGATAGCAACTGAAGATCCAGTCTGTGATCAGATTTCAAACTGAGTATAAATAGCATGTTTCAGGTCTTAATTCCATACTGTAATTTTTCTAATCTCCTTTGCCCAACATTGCCTATCACTCATGGAGTTTTGAATCATACACTGAGGTGTACAAAATTATAGCTTTTAAAAAGAATATAGGGCTTCCCTGGTGGCGCAGTGGTTGAGAGTCTGCCTGCCAATGCAGGGGACGCGGGTTCGAGCCCTGGTCTGGGAGGATCCCACATGCCGCGGAGCAACTAGGCCCGTGAGCCACAATTACTGAGCCTGCGCGTCTGGAGCCTGTGCTCTGCGATAAGAGAGGCCGCGATAATGAGAGGCCCGCGCACCGCGATGAAGAGTGGCCCCCACTTGCCGCAACTAGAGAAAGCCCTCGCACAGAAACGAAGACCCAACACAGCCATAAATAAATAAATAAATAAATAAAACCCAAAAGTTAAAAAAAAAAAAACAAAACCCCAATTAAAAAAAAAAAAAAGAATATATAGGGAATTCCCTGGCGGTCCAGTGGTTAGGGCTCTGCTATTCCACTGCAGGGGGCCTAGGTTTGATCCCTGGTCGGGAAACTAAGACCCCATAAGCTGCGTAGCGTGACCAAAATAATAATAATAAACAAAGAGGTAGATTCTATTTTTATAAAAAAAAGAATATATATATACGCTCACCTCTCAAATGTCTATTTCTGTCCAGCAGGAGAAAATTTATTTTTCCCAATTCAAAGTATTCAGTTACTTCTGGTTTAAAGTTCAGTCCTATCAGAATAGGCCCAGTCAACTTCAGATTCTTCTCCTTCCCTTCTTTCTCCCTGAAGTGATAGTCTGGGGAGGGTTGGTGAACAAGGGTACTTACTACCACGGCACCATGATGCCACATCTTATGGGCCGTTAGTGCCCATCAGTGCCACTGTCTGGTAAGTGGTGAAATTTACGATGTCTGTCAGACTGAAGTTATCATAACCTGTGCTCACATATTTCTTGCTTTTTGTCCTTTCCCATATTAGGTCTAAGCATTCTTCCTGTCCTGATTTCAAATACTCTCTGGGATCACGTGCTTTCCCTTAGAAACTCCCATATGGTTCTCAGGAATTGGAAGAAAAAATGGATGCTCTCCCATAAACTTTTGGTAGATGTTATGCTTTGTGAGTCCTTCTCGGGTCCAGATGCTACTATGAAACTCCACCCAGAGAGGTGGCCTGTTAGGTCGAATCTTAGCACCTTCCCTTCCTTCCAATTCTTTTCCCAGGACTAATTCTTCTCTTTGTGGGAAAAAATACTTTCATCACTGGTCACTCTTCCCTAATCTACCATTTATGGCTTATCTTTTATGTGCTTAGTCCTTTGCTGATTTACGTAATGTGAAAGCCCAATTATTACTGTTGAAATTGTTGGTTTTCAAAACAGTTTCTTTCTGCTATGGATTAGAAGAGCCTATTTGACTTCTCAAAACCTGTAATTTGACTAAACCAGAGAGCAGTGCTTATGGGAATATATCACTACTCCTTGAATGTTGGGGAGAAACTAATGTGTATAAATAAATGCAGGGTTGAAACCAGCTCAACTAATATTTAAAATCATCTGACTTCATTTATAATATTTTCTAAGTAGGTTATAGGTTAGTGTCTTTCTGTTAAAATAGGCTCTTGACTGAAGAGTCTGCCTTTCCCCACCTACTTCTTTACATTTCTTTGATCATTTAGCACTCATTAAAAATAAATTATTATGTCTCATTGAAACATTTGTATACCTCAGTGTAGTGTATGCAGTAACAAAAACAGTCATAATCATTTTTATATAACTCTCAGGTTACTTAAAATACACTCGTCAAATACTGAATTATGGTTAAAAAATTCAGGAGCAGTTTGCTGTGATACGCAAAGGCAGTGCATTATATTGTGAGTAGTAAAAAAAAAAAAAAATCATCATAAACAAAAGTTTAAAACGCAATGGAGAACCAAAGTAGATCTTCTGATGTTGTTTTACTGTAACAGGATAAAAGCAGTATGATGTCTATATTTTGTCTTCTATTTTTGTTTTTTTTTTTACAGCCATGTTTATTATTTATTCATTTGCCGTTTTATTGAGAAATAATTGATATACATCACTGTATACGTTTAAGGCATACAGCCTGATGGTTTGGTTTACATATACTGTGAAATTATTACCACAGTAGGTTCAGTTAACATCCAACTTCTCATATACATAGATACAGTAAAAAGAAAAAAAATGGGAGGGGGAGTCTTTTTGTGATGAGAACTCACAGGATTAACTCTCTTAACAAATTTCCTGTGTATCATATAGCAGTATTAACTGTAGTCATCATGCCACGCATTACATCCTTAGTGCTTATTTATCTTGTAACTGGAAGTTTGTACCTTTTGCCACCTTTCTCCAATTCCCCCTCGCCCTCCACCCTCCGCCTCTGGTAACCACAAGTCTGATCTTTTTTCAATGAGGTTTTTTCATTTGTTTTTAGATTCCACATGTAAGTGAGATTATACAATATTGTATTTCTCTGTATGACTTATTGCACTTAGCATAATGCTTTCAAGTTTCATTCATATTGTGGCAAATAGTAGGATTTCCTCATTTTCTATGAGTGAATAACATTCCATCGTGTGTGTGTGTGTATAAATTTATATATCTATATTTTATATATCTATATATGTACCACAACTTTTTTTCCCATTCATCCATCGATGGACACTTAGGTTTTTTTCTATGTCTTAGGTATTATAAATAATGCTCCTATGAACACAGGGTCGCAGATATCTTTTTGAGTTAGCGTTTCTATTTCCTTTGTATATATTTCCAGAAGTAGAAATGCTAGATCATATGGTAGTTCTATTTTTAACTGCTTGAGGATCCTCCATACTAATTTCCCTAGTGGCTATACCAATTTAAAATTCCACCAGTAGTACACAGGGGTTCCCTTTTCTCCATATCCATGTCAGCATTTGTTATCTCTTGTCTTTATGATAACAGCCATTCTAACAGGCGTGAGGTGCTATCACACTGTGGTTTTAATTTGCATTTCCCTAATGACTAGTGATATTGAACATCTTTTCTTATACCTGTTGGAATTTTATGTATTTTCTTTGGACAAATGTCTATTCAAATCCTTTGCCTATTTTTAATTGGGTTATTTGTATTTTTGGTATTGAATTGTACAATTTCTTTATATATTTTAGGTATTCCTTTATCAGATTATACTGTTTGCAAATAATTTTTTCCCATTCCATGGGTTGTCTTTTCACTTTGTTGATGATTTCTTTTGCTGTGCAGAAGCTTTGTAGTTTGGTGTAGTCCCACTTGTTTTTTGTTTTGTTTTGTTTTGTTTCTTGTGCTTTAGATGTCATATCCAAAACTTCATTCCCAAGACCCATGTCAAGGAATTTATTTCTGTATTTGTTTCTAGGGGTTTCATGGTTTCAGGTCTTAATCCATTTTTGAGTTAATTTTTTTTAAGTGGCATAAAATATGGGTCCAGTTTCATTCTTTCACATGTGACTGTCTAATTATCTCAGCAGCATTTATTGAAGTGACTGCCTTTTCTCCACTGAGTGTTCTTAGCTCTTTTGTCAAATATGAGTTGATTATATATGCATGGTTTTATTTCTACGCTCTCAATTCTGTTCCATTGGTCTATTTATCTGTTGTTATGCTAGTACCATATTGTTTTGATGACCATAGCTTTATAGTATAGCTTGAAATCAGGAATATTGCCTTCTATTTGACCCTATTATTTTATAATTTAAAAATTAGCACTGTAAAAGAAATATTATAGGATCAAATAATTAAGAGATCATTACAACTTGCAGCAGTTTTCCTTAATTAGTTAGGTCAACTACATTTGGGTGGACAGCTAAGATTTAAGGATTTGACAAAGATACTCTTGTATAATGTTAATAAACTAATTATGATTAATGTAAATATGAAAATGTGAACTAATAATACTATTTGACATTTAACAAATATTTAGTAAGTGAAAGGCCATGTTCCAAAAGTATAAATTTATTAACTCCTCACAATAATCCCATTAATAGGTAATACTATTATTGCCATTTTACAGATGAGAAAAATCTTACACTGAGAGGAAATAAATGTTCAGTCGGTATCCACATGGATATTGAGGGGCAGAGCAGAAATTCCAACCATATAGACTGTTCCTTAAAGAATACCTGCTGTTGCATAATAGGCCCTAAAACCCATGCTGATAAATATGAAATATAAAGTATACCATGGTGCCTTTAATTTCTATTATTTTAAATTACTGTAAATGCATTATTAAACATACAACTGTGCTAGAGTTTCTAAGTAGCACTTTGGTAAATGTAATCGCATTAATTCTTCTGAATTAACTGAAATATAATTATTGCATGAGATGACATTTATATTCATAATATTGCAGTTTAAACATCTGAAGCCAGCTTTCCTCAGATGTTTTAAGGTAAATGATATTTAAAGCTTTGGTCACAACCTTGATGACTTAAACACTCAATGACCCTGCTATAGAAAATACCAAATATTGATTTACGATTGATATGATATTATTTCCAATTATATCAGTTTCTTCACTAAAAAAAAACAAAACTATAATTCATACCATAATCCTATGAAATAAGTACCACACATTTCACTCATTCAACTGAGGCTAAGAGGTTAAATACTGTGATTGTTTTTATGGGAATGAATCAAGGGCAACTTTGGAGCTCTGATCCAAAATCCGGACATGATTTCACCATTCTGTTGTGTTTATTTGAACAACAGATTCTAATGATGATTGACAAGGTTGTTTGTATCTTCTCTCATCAGGTTATTACAGAAAGTTTATTGATGAGTTTTAAATATATATATTTATATACCATGTGTCCTTTGCTTGAAAACTGTCTCCTTAAAGACACAGTTCATATGTCCACTTTTTTAAATTTAATTTTTTATTTTTTAAAAGACAGGAAAATATAAGTTTATATATATTTAATTTTAAATATATGTATAAGTTGCTTTGTAATTGTTTTATATTTCCTAATCTAGATTATAACCCTTTGAAAATCACTGATTAACTTGAATCAGGTATCTTCTACACATGTCTGTTAGAAAGAGTAAGTAAATAAAGTGCCTGGGACTTAGTTTTTAAATTCATTTATTTAATCTGAATAGATTTTTCTGATTGCAGCTAAGTCAGAGCTACTATCTGAGCAAAGTTTCATGTGTTAGAGATGCTGGACGAGTCAAAGCACTCGGGCTTGGGATTCCTCTAGAAGGAATCCTGGACCAAGTGAAAACGTGTTTCATGAGCTCAGCCAGAGGCTATCCCAACAAGGTCTTGAAGCCAACCAGCTGGTTTCCCATCTGTTTTCTCACCTGAGTCCCAGGAGGGATTTGGATAGAGGCTAAGGCACTGTTGACATGCATTTGGAGAATAAAAGTATTATTGTTTTTATTTTTAATACATTCCATTCTGCGTATATTTAAATAAATGTTAAATGAATATATTTTCCATAATTTAATGCCTTCATTAAAAAAGAAGAATCCATGCAACATGGAGTTTGTTGGAGGTTGTGTCATGATGGAGGCATTGCAGGCCTGGATGAGAACATCACAGCCTTAAAATTGGATACATTCCTGTGAGTTTGGATGGCAGACAGATCTGTGGCCCCAGTGAATAAGATAGCAGGAGTCAGAGATGTGAGTAGTGTAAGAAAGCAACGATACAGTTTCTCCAGTCTTCAACCGCCAATACTTGCAAATATTTTAACCTTTGCAAAATGATAACATCAACACATATTTGTTGGAAAGCCATCATAGCAAATAACACTTAGATGCCATAAAATGATAATAACAGCAGACCTTTTTTCAGGGCTAACTCTGTGACAGGCACTTTACAAGTGGTATCTTATTTATTCCTGACACAATTTTATAATGTAAGTATTATTATTATCCTTATTTTGCAGATGAGGCATCAGGTTTAGAAAGGATAAGCAACTTGTTCAATGTCCCAGAGGTGGCAAGCGGCCTGCTGGGCCTCAAAGCCAGGTCTGCTTGACTACAGAACTCATGCTCTTCACCTTTGTGGATCCTTTAAAGTCAATTAACTGGTGCTTATAATTCACTGCCTAGGGGATAGGCACAAATCAAGCCTGGCTCGCCCTGAAATTTCTACTAGAAACCAAACAATTAATGCTATCATTTGATTGATGCGTAGACGAAGGGAAAGTGCTCAATTTTTTATATTCTAAACAGTATAAATCCTTATAAAATTAAAATTTTACAATAACACAAGCAGACTAAAATCTTGAGGAAAATGATCACCAAATAAAAGTGTCTGTCTAGAAATCATGTGTTTGTTTTCTAATTCAGGAGACAGTTGTGCAAGTGATGTTTCTCACACTTTAATATCTTCAGTATAAAGAAGATCATGAACATGGAGAAAGATGTAGTTTTGCTATCATATATGTTTTTCTTATGCAACAGGATGCTTCAAATTATTTATGTCTTTCAGGACACTTAATACCACTACATATGCATTAAGATGCCACTTTGTATTTTCTAAAATAAAGAAACACCCTCTTTTTCTTCTATGTTGTATTTTGGAATGTTTGTACCTAGGATACATTAAAAAAACTTAGTGGTCCCACTTTTAGGTTTTGGTCCTGTAAAAAATACTAGTATATGAATGTGCCAAGATACATATATAAGATGTATCTTACAAATTTAGATGCAGTGGAAACATTTAAAAAAAATTAAATATCCTTCAACAGGGGATTGATATTATGTATAATATTACATCAAAAATAGTGAGAAAATATATGCGAAATGGTTTTAGAAGTGTTATTAAAATACTGTTACATAAAAAACTGAAAAATGCAGTGATACGTAAAATTGAGCCAGATTTGGTTACGCATTCTATCGTGAGTATGTGTACGTGTGTGTAATATTGTGTCATGTGGTGAAGTGTGTAGGCGTAGAAAAAATTCTAGAACTATTTATACCCAGTTATTCAAAAGTGGGTGGGGTTGCAAGTTGTGGGGAAACCTTCATTTCTCAGTTTCTACACTTCTATTTTCTTTTATTTTTACAAAAACTTGTATTAGTTTTGTTAGAAATAAAAAAAGCATTTTTTACATTTTGCTTGGCACTTAGTGCTCATGACTACAAAGCTCAATTTACCTTTCCAGTCTAATTTGTCATAATTTCAGGCATCCTGCCTTGATTATATAATTTACAACTGTGCCCTTGATTCCTTTTCTCCTCTGCCTTTCTGTATCTTGTCCCCTCTGTGGGGAAAGCCCTTTCCTTCACTTCCTATCTTTAGGTTCTATTATGTGTCCAGTACTAATTCCAGTGCTTCTATAACACATTTTTATGTGTATATTTCTCAGTTAATTGTCCTCCTCTATTCTCATTTCAAATTTTGCAATCTTCTATCATATCACATATTATAGTCTGCCTTGTAATAAATGTATTAATATGTCCATATGAGCCATTCATGAAATTAAAGTCTTAACTTATTTATTTCCTTACATTTAGATTATATTACATCAGTAAGTGCCTATAACATTTGAAAAATTAGTAACATTTTATTTTTGTGAAGTTTTTGAACAGTTTCAGTTTTTTCTTCTATCATAATCTGTTATTGGAGGGACACCTCTACTTTATGTAGATCGCCAACCTTATGGCTCATAATCTGCTCCTCAATTCTGTATTATAATTTCTATGTAATAACTGCATTTACTTCCTCTATTCTCTTATATAAATGCATTTCAAGAGGCTGAAATGAGATATGACAGTTCAAATAAAATAGCTTAGGCATTTGCAATTGTTTCATAAAATGATGCCAAAATATTGTCACATACAGTATCTCACATGACACATTTAATAAAGTCTTCTCAGAGAAACACACATTTTTATAGTAAGATTCTGGTATAAATCAATCCAGGTGGCTTCCTTTTACAAGGACAGGCAGATTATTTTCAATATGATAGAACCAGGGGCAAGAGAGTAAAAACTCAAACTGATTTGCAAACAGGAGCTTCCTCAGTAGTCATCCAGGAAGGGAGTTTTGCTGTGTCACAAGTGACTAGTCCCGGGTTTTGAAAAAAGAGTGAGTCATCCCCCTTTGAAACAAGAGATAAGTGGGGGAAAGAGCTGTTTAAAAATTATTTTACAACTATTTCCTTTGGAGCTATGACTCCTTAAGCTGGAATGTGATGCAGAATAACTTCCCTTTGAATCCAACATTTGTCTTAAGCATTTTTATTGCCTCTCTTTTCCCTCGTCCCATCTCACTTCTTCCCTCCCTCTGTTCAACAGATTTACACGGACTGGGCCAACCACTACCTGGCAAAATCGGGCCACAAGCGGCTGATCAAGGATTTGCAGCAAGACATTGCAGATGGAGTACTGCTAGCAGAAATCATCCAGATCATTGGTAAGATCTGCCCTCTGAGAAAAGCCATGAAAGTTTCTGCGCCCACGCACTTTGGTAAAATACAATTTAATTTGGATGCTTAGGAACTTGGTCCACGTGTCTCTGAGATTAATGCAGCTCTCCCCGTGATTTAATTAAAATGTTTATGTGAGAATGTTTGAAAAAGGCAGTTTGGCCATACTTTTTTTTAAATGGCTAGAACTGTATCTTTACATACACTGAATTGTCAGAAATGAACGCTTCATTAAACCATATGTCTCCCATGTGTGCATTTCGTTAGCTGGAGCAACTCATACACTCTGAGATTCCTTGAAACTATATCCTGATCCAGCAGGGACAATTGTGAAAGGTTTCATGCCAGCAGTCATTTGGCACAAGCTAAGGAATTAGCAGCAACTTCCTTCTCACTCACTTTTTTTTTTATTTGCCTGATTTGTGCATAGGGACCTGACGGCTGCTAACAAGAGTGTCTTCTTGTACACGGCTTAGGAGACAGAGTGAATGTAGCACCAGCATTGTGCTTGGTGTTTTTTTTTTTTTTTTCTTTTTTTCTTAGTCTCCTTTTTTTGTATTTCACTTCATGGCTTAAGCATGTCATTCTTTTTTTCTCTCTTTTATTTTATTTCTTGGCTTTAGCAAATGAAAAAGTTGAAGATATCAATGGATGTCCTAGGAGTCAATCTCAGATGGTAAGAATCATGTTTATTCTAAATAGATTGCTTGTCTTCACTTCCAGAGTTAACTGCATTTATAAATGGACTAGAAGTTTCTTTTGCATGTCTCTCTCCTTGTTTAAGAAACCATTTGATCATATTCTATCATATATATTTCTTTGGGTGCAATTTAGGAAGAAGTGATAACAACGATACGTTTTAATATGTATGACTCCTGAAGAACCAATCTCCAGGTGTTTGATCAGATTCTTGACCTTTTTTTTTTTGTTCTGTTCTGATGTCTGAATAATTTAACACTGGTCTTGGTGGCAATAAATCCCATTTCCAGTGTTAAGTGGAGCCTTTTTGTCTGAACAGCTGGTTTGAAGAACAGAAGTTGCCATGTGCATTTTAAAAATATACGAATAGTATTTTCTTCGCTCATAACGAAGTCCAATGTAAACACATGGACTCTTCAACACTTTTGGAAATAACTCTAAGGGCAGGCTGCTGGAATTTTGCTGAGCAGGGACTGACTAGGAGATATGATTCATAGGCTTTTCCAGAAAGTTGTCGATCTAGAGGTCTGTCTGTCCCCCAGCCCTCTCTTATTTTTACCACTTGGTAAAGCCTAGAGTTTTATAATAAAATAATAGATTAATAAACTGCTGAGATAAAAACCCACCCCTTTCTTAATTAAATAGCCACAACTTAATTTTATAGGACAACATGAAACCAAAATGCCTTAACTGAAGTTATGTCAGCAGATATAATCAGGAATGACAGCCAAAATCCACAAGATGAGGTTTCCTCCAAAACTCTTTTTAGCATAGAATAGGCATTTAAAAAAAAAATAATGAGTACTTAATTGACAGAAACTGGGAGGATGAAAAAAATGAGGAACTGCTTTGACCTGCTGACCTGCTTTATTTAATGTCAGAAAACTGAAATCCAAAATAATAAAAAGAATTTATTTGTAAAGAGTGATTAACTAGCACGTCTGTGTGTGTGTGTGTGTGTGTGTGTTTAAGCACTCCTCTAAGGACCTACTACAGTGTCATGAACTCTGTGTCGCTCTTGTGAAAAAAATCACTCTAAAGAAAGATTCTCTGTAAAACATTTCAGTTTTAAGGAAACTTCCTGATCTAATTACTCTGGGCACAAAGACGACTCTATTAAAATTAATTATAGTTATTTCCTGCAGTTTTACTGGAAGTAGTTATAATACCTTTAGGCCCTGCTATAATAAAAGCTGCACGATGATGGGAAAGACATGTAACTTCTCTGAGCCTCAGATTTCTCATCTGTAAAATGAACCCTAATTATGATATGATAATAACATATAATTATGGACATTCTTTACTACCGAAACTGATATGGAAATGCAGAATAGTATTGCTATAAACTTTATAAAGAGCACATTCATGAATTAATACCTGTTAAAAGATTTTTAAGGCTTTATATTAAAAAGCTCTATAGTCCCTGAATACCATATGTTATTTCTCAAACCCAACACTGTTGGTTTTACTTTCATTATTTCAACCATAAAGAGATGTTGGATACTAAAACTCTTATGTTCTCTGCTGTCATTCCAATTTGATTCTGATTACAGTTCAATAAATAGCCAAGCTATTACTTCATGACAGATAATAAACAAATAAACCTTCAAAACTCATAACTATAGATAGAGATGCAGTCCTTAGATATTTATCTGAAACATCTGTGCCTAAGATTCTACAAATCTGAAAATACTCTCATGAGTATAAGACTCTCTTAATTTTATTACTTCCTGCTCCTTATTAGCCCCCAAATGTCATGCAACATCTAGTATACATGTTATGTTGATATTTCTGCTTCTGATTTAAAAAAAAACAAAAAAAACAGAAAAACCAAAACCTGAGAAATGCAAATGTTATAAAATAGGTGATTTTTTTTTCCCAGCCAAAAAGTTTTAGTCAGAATTACACTGAATTTTGAGTAACAATGACTTGTAACCTCATTTTTTTTGATGTGGTTGAATTTCTAACCTGAAATTGGCATGCCTTCAATAAGGTGATTCAGAAGAATACATATGACACAAATGTAGCTTTTTTGGCTGAATTATTTTTGCCTCTGTTCTTAAGAATTGGCATCGGTACTATGTTATTAATGAATAAAAATTCCAGATTTTAACTGAGACAAGAGAGTAGAGGAAAGAGAATTATGATAGCATGACTAGGCTTATAAATTTCATACATCTTTTCCAAACAGGATGTTGCCTGTTTCTTTATTGTGTAGCAACCGAGCAGTGCCGTGTTAGTAGCAGTGAGCACTGTCCTTACTCATAGAACTACTTGGCCAATGCTTTTTATATATCTGATTTTTCATGGCCTTTGGTTGGCGTTCATGTTTAACAAAAGGTAAGGTAAAACTAGGTCTGCTACTGTTTCTAGTTACAAATTGTCTTTTTTTTTTTTCTTTTTTAATTTCAAACTTGGTAACCTTTATTGGATTATTTTCAGCCTTTAGTAATAGAAGTTCTCTCATGGTATGAATGTATGGTATATTGATGAATAACAGCCAGCTATTCATATTTAGGCAATATTAACTGAGCACATAAGGCACCAGGTGTAGGGACACTTGAGGATCAGAGGAGCAAATATTCAAATAAATAATAGCAACAGTGTTAATAGGGAAGAACAAAAGGAATGTGAAGGAAGTGAGCTTGGTGTGTTCCAGAAGCAGAAGACCACTGTGGTTTAAGCACAGTGAGAGGTGATTGGAGGGGACGACGGAAGCATGATTATGTAGGACCAAAGGAAGGAGTTTGTATGTTACTCTAAGTTGATTGAGGAGCCTTTGGAGGACTTTTAAAGCTGGGCTGTGTTGTGATCTGATGTAAATATTAAAAATGATCACCCCAGGTGCTTTCTGGGCATTGTAGAATACTTAAGTGTCGGCCTTCAGTTGGGTATGGGAGATGAAAAATATAGGGACTATGCAATGGTCCCCGATTTTTTGGCCTGAATGAGTAAATAGTTACCATTAAACCAGATGATTATTATGGAGGGAGAAAACAGGCTAAAAAGTGAAGAGGGGAAGAGGACAAATTCGGATTTTGACAAGTAGAATTTGATGTATCCATTGGAACGTCAAGTAGGATGTTATTGGAGGCAATTAGGCATGTGATTCTAAAGGCCAGAAGTAAGGTATTGGTTAGAATATACTTACTGCATAGGTAATGGTTGAAGCCGTGGCCAAGGATGAGATCTCTAGGAGATCTGTGTAAAGTCAGAAAGGAAAAAAGCTGAGGTTCTGAGGAATACCAACATATATGTGATAAGCACAGGTGAAGGAGTCAGAAAAGGGTGAAAAGAGTGGTGAGAAAGTGAGCCCATCACTGAGAGAGTGGATCAACAGATATGGATTGTTAATCCTTAGGGTAGCTATGGTAGCTTAAGCTGTAATACATACTTGGACTAACCCAGTGGGACAGGGCAAAGTAAGATGAGGAAAATGTGGCAGATGCTGTCAAATGCTACCTAGTCAATGGGTTGGTATACCAGAAGGCAGAAGAGTTAGTTTTGGTAATTAGACAGGCATTAATGACCTTCATGTAAACATCTTCTGTAGAGTGATCATGTGTTCAAGAATAGCTGAGAGGTGCAGATATCCACTGAGTCTTGAATGATCTTTCCAGGACTTTCCTATTGAAGGATGCATAAAAAATATATAGTTTGAGAGGAAGTCAAGGTGAGGGAAGTTTTTGCAAGGGCAGAAGTCGGCAGAGAAGGAGGAAGCAATAGGGAGAGGGGAGGATCCAGGGGAATGGGGAGACAAGTGACCATGCCAGATCCTCAGGGATGTGGCAGAGGAGGAAATTTGAAGTCTGTGTGGAATATTTAATGTTGGAAAACAATGGGGATACACTTTCCTTTCATAAGGGGATATGATTGCTTGAAGAGGTGGTATTTGTTAGTGGATTACGTAGAAATGGAAGGAATTCAAATCAATATGATAATGACTTCAGACTATTAGATAATATTAATGTGCTCTTTTCCATGTCGTTCTCTAATGGTTACGTTATAATATAAAGAAAAAACATTGATTATAGTATTTTATAGCAGATAAAGAAAATTCAACCAAAATTCTTTCAAATATCATTGGCTAAAGGGCACATATTCAAGAAAAATATGAACTTGTCTTTATTAGCAGGATTATTGAGAGGTTTTGATTCATATTTATTCCAAGTTTCAACTGCTATCTATTGCTATCTTTCCTTAATAAGTTTGAGACCAAACTCATCCTGAAAAAAACAGAACTAAGTTTGTAGGAGCTTATTCAACACTATATTTAACCTCATCCAAAGATGAAGTTACTAATATGGATGGCACCTGTTAAGTAATTTCTAGGTGGGTGGTATCAGGATTCAAAATATATGCTGCATGCCACAACTCTGGTGAGATTACATGAGGAAATAAATTAGCCAACTATAAATACCAGGAATGTCCAGAATGCCCAGCAGATTAAAAATAGCAGAAAAAAAATGCCCAACATGTATTTGAAATGCAGAGGCACAAGTGCAAGGTTCTTAGACAAAAATGTAAGACACGTAGGGGAAAAGTTGTTTTGAAAACAAAACTTCCTTTATTTTAAAATAGACCATTAGAGCTCTTGGCCAGTTAGCTCAGTTGGTTAGAGTGGGGTGCTAATAAACTAGGCCATGATATTTAATAATCTTCATAAATGCATGGAGGTGTTAGGAAATGTGATCATGTGAAATAGTTGCAAACCAAGAATTAGATGGTGGGGTAGAGGTGAGGGTGTGGTTCCCAGCCTGTCCTTCCTCTTCGCTGCTTCCTCCCTTCACCTCACTCTAATAGCTCGACTGGTTTTTTCAGCCACAACATTCTCCCTTCTTTTCTATCATATCATATTGTTTGAAATTTGCTGAGATGCTGATTTTTGGAAAACTTGTGCCTCTTACCCTTTTCTATTCCTAGGAGATGAAAAATTAGGTTTTAGTCTTCCCTTAATTCTCTGATTCCATGTCCCACAGGGTTATGGCTGCCACAATAATTACCATCATGGATTTCACAGGCATCTTTATTCCATTTCTATAGTTTACAGCAATCCAGACAGTGAAACTATTCTTGATAGAAAAAGTATCCTGTTCTTTTATCACTATGCTGTCCTTTTAAGTTTTAATTCTTTCAGCCACTGCTTGTTATTGCTGCCCTTTTAAAGGATCTATTTAGGTAAGATAAGAAGATGAGGCTCCTAACCAAATAGGGAAGAGCTAAAATATTGGAATGCTCTAAAGGTTTAATAAAATCTTATAAATGGCACACTGCAGGATTCTAGCACTATGACTCAGAGGCGTGGAATATTGCTAAGTTAGTCCATTCACATGATCCCCTGCCATTTTGAAACTGTTCATCTTCTGGAATGTCTAGAAAAAGATAGCTTAATGAAGACAAATGCTTTCCTACAAATAGAGCTCTGATCTCTAAAGAAATACTAACTGAAAATCTCTACTTTGTAGTTTCCTTAATGATTCATTATTTTTATTTAGGCTCACACTTCAGAAGAATAGGCATAAACCACAAGTACTAGGAAATTTATATTAAATGATTAGAATATCACCCTGATGATTTTTAAAACTGAGTTTGTCTCTAGAAGTTGCTCTGTATACTTGTAAAGTTTGAATGAAGTAATTGAAATAACATGGGAGTGCTGAGAGTAAGTGTGTCATGTTGAAAGGACAGTGGTCACTGGAATTCTAATTCTGATTAGATGATCCAGGAAAAAGAATTCAGTAAATGCTCAGAGTTTTCACTCATTTCTGCAATGAGGAAATTAGACTGATTAAAGTCTGTTAGAACTCCGACTTGCTAGATTGATTTAATGAAACACCAAAGACCATGGTTTCTGTTCAATATTTCATCTTATAGATATACCTGGGTTTTCAATCTTTATAGCTTTTTAAAACTACATTCATAGTAAAGTAAGAAAGACATTTCTTAGAATATATTATGTCTAATTTACAACGAAAAACAATATTTTTATGGAAGTTATCTGGTCTGCCATTCAGAAATTAAATAAATGCTGAAGATACAAGAATGCTTTTCTACATTAATTTTATATTATAGAATAAATAGTGTAAATGTTTTTCTTATGAGTATCAGTATTTAAATTGGTTTGTGCTGTTAGTAGGACAAATAGAAATTGAAGTTAAGTAACTCCCTTTGGGTTGGACACCAGATTCCACGTACAGATTTTTTCCTTCTTTCTGGAGACAAGATATAAAATATTTCTGGTTTTGCAGGTAGTTATTAAGCTTTATTCTATACATAAAAAATTGCAAATGTACTTAATATTTCTACTATATATTCAAATACCGACCACTTTCTTGAACATTTACAATGTTCTTTATCCTGATAGTTTTGACTTAAAATGCTGTAAGTTGTTTCCCACTGATAAGCCACTATCTGAGTAAACACAAAATACCATCATACCTTGTATTAGAAAACATATTTTGTAGCAATCCTTCCATAATTTTAGTTTTATTACCCTCACTAATATAGTTTTTTTTTAAAAGAACTTACTGCTCCATCTTTTTCAACCCCCTTCTTGAAATTAATAGAAAATTAACTGAGAAATTTAATACTCAGTACTAAAAAATATGAAATAAGAGCAGTTTTTAAAATCCTAGTTTGGAAAACAATATACTAAGATATGAAGCCATTTTAAATATGACCTATGATATTCTTAGGTTAAAAACCTGTGGTGATTAAACAATGTTTTTAAAAAATACTTCCATAGGACAGAAAAAGGAAATGAAATGGGGGAATCTTGTTCAATTGATCTCAGTATAATCATTTGGGAAGTATATCTTGATAAGATAAATTATTTGAAAATCAGTAGATGTACCCAATCTACTTGCTTTATGATATTATATTTAAATGATTTTAATATGAATTAAATTAAACTGACCTGTGTGGATAGCCACAGACAAAATTCATGACGTGTCTGGTTACACTTTGAAAAATTGTATTGCCCGTTTGATTTGTATTAGCCCTGTTTCAAACATTAAAAAATATTATGAAATCATATCATAGAAGCGTCAAATTTCAGAGATGGACCTGAGAGTTCAGCCATATCAGTATCGCTTATTGATTCATCTGCAGGTTGAATGTCAACCATCTTTATCCAGTGCTGTACTAGATGCTTTGCTTGCATTTTTCATTGAGTCATCATAGCAAACCTACAAAAGAACTTGTCTCACTGAGGCTGCCTGTGTCCCTATTTAGTAAGTGGAAGAATCAGTGTTTGGTCTCATGTCTATTTGAGTCTAGGCCAAATTGCTTTAAAACTTATTAACAAATGCATTTAAAAAAATACGACCTGGGACTCAAGTCTTGAGATTTTGATCTCTTCCTCTTCTTCCCCCTCCCCCTCCTTCTCCTTCTTCCCCACCTCCCCTTCTTCTTTAAAGTTTGGATCCCTCCCCTCCTTACCCTCCCTCCAAACTTGCAATATAAATGAGCATTTTTCTTTAATATTATGCTTGTTTCTTCCATCTATGGCAGGAATAAAAGCTTTGGTTAGGTTGGGAGAGGGTGTGGGCATATGAGATAAATAATGATGTATAAATTTTGTGGTGAAATTATGCATTTGGAAAATAATTAATTGTTATATGTAACTTTAGCCCTATATCTAAACAGATATTATTTGTTTAGAATGGTTTTATAACTTTGTAGTAAAAGAGTAAGATTCCTTGTTTTGTTTTGTTCTCTGAAACAAACCAAGAAGCAGGAATTATTAAAAACCTACAGAGTATATTTTCAGGTCAATGAGTACTGACATAGTATTTTATAATTTTATATTTATAACACTTTATATTGGCAATTATAGCCTATAATGAAGATTTAATATCATCTATAATTGGCAACTAATATTAAATGATGTTCATTATTCTCTAATCACCAAGTCAGTTAAAGCAGAATATAGAATTTTAAACAAAACATAATTTTTATCTGATAAAATTCTAATAAAACTTCCATATCTGTACCCTTATCTATCTATCTATCTATCTAGTCACATACACACTTCTGTTATATGTGTTTATATAAAGCATTCCTAGTATGAAAATTTATGCATACACACATGTACACACAGACATAGATACACATATGCCTAGTATCGAGCTAAGCTCTTCATAAACATCTGTAATCCTCGCATAATATATTGTGTGGGAACTGCTTTCATTCTCATTTCACAGATAAGGAAGCTGAGGCTTCAGGAGAGTAAAAACTTTATTTCTAACAGTGCGTAAATTGCGTAACTGTGATTCAAACTCAGATTTATTTGACTGCAAAACTTTAAATTATTATACTATAGTGCTTAAGTAATGAACTGACTCCTTGTAGCTAACCCCAGACCAACTAAACACAAAAACAAACTGAAGAGCTAAACAAAATTTCTATCTCCTACCTCTCCCTATCCCACAACACAAACTAACTTGAGATAGGAGAGGAAAACATGGGACATAGCATTCGATGACATGAAATACCTAGTTAAACTGTACCTTTCACCTCCCCTCCCCACAGACTTAACAAATCAAACCTCAGAGGGCAAGGCCTAGAACTCTGCATGCTTACAGATCCCAGCTGACCCTTAGGCTTGCTAAAGTTTTGGGATCTACTGCTCTGCTGCATTGGTTTCCTGTGACTGCTATAACAAATTATCACAGATGTGGTGGCTTCAAACAGTAGAACTTAAATCTCTCACTGTTCTGGATGCCAGAAGTCTGCAATCAGTATCACAGGGCCAAAATCAAGGCTTCAGCAGTCCTGTGCTCCCTCCGGAGGCTGTAGAGGGAATCCATTCCTTGCCCATTCCAGCTTCTGGTGGCTGCCAGCGTTCCTTGGCTTGTGGCCACTTCAGTCATTCTGTATGTTCATCTACCGGGAGATAAAAATGCATTGGTTAGTTGTGAAATAATTTGGAATCATTTAAAGCTTATGAACTTAGAATATGTATGGAACAAATAGATTTTGCATATTCTTTCTGTCCTTCCTTTCACACTACACAATTTCATCCTTACATTCAACCACATATTTATGGAGCACCTATCTTGTGCCAGGCCTGTATCCTAACTGCCTGTCAATCACGTAGAGAGCTTGAGTCAGAAGCTGGAAATGGCTCAGTCAGAATGTCTAAATTACAGTGGTAGGAAGCATAATGTGGCAGAAATGGTGATTTCATTGGAGACTGACAGGGCTGAGTTTGAATTCTGGCTCTGCTATTTATTAATTGTGTAAACTTGTACAAAGCATGTCATTTCTAAGCCTCTACTGAATGGTCAAAATAATATCAAATTTACCAGTCTACGGTAAAGATGAAAAAAGCGTTTTGCATTTGGAGTAAATAACATCCATGCTTAAAACTGTGTATGAACTCCCTTCCTGTGCTGGATTGTTAAGTGGTGGAGGAAAAAGTGGCTTTCAAGCCATTTCCTGTGCTTCTCTTCTTGACATGTAGTATCCAGTTCCTCACAGTGTGGCCTGTTCACCTAGTGTGTTCCGAAGTTAATATTTTACTAATGACATATTAAAATTAAATACACTAAAATAGACTTTTTAAAGATCAGAGTGCATTGCAGATAGTATGGGTAGAAATTGACTTGTGAAACTTTTATTAATTTCTATCTATAAACCTATGTATATACTGTGTGGTCATATAAAATAGAGATCTTCAGTGCAACGCTGACCATTTCTTTCTTTTGCATCAAACACACCATTAGCGCCCTGAGCTTCACTACCAAGCCCAGGCCCTTAACGAGACGTGGAAGATGTTCCACATCTAGCCCTGTTTATCTCTATGGCCTCGTCTTCTGCCGCTAGATTTTCCAGATCTCAAGATACTTGTTCCTGGAGACCTTCTGCCTGATCTCACCTCCAACGTAGTTTCTTGAAACCTACTGAAGGCCGCCAGCCTTTGGAGGGTCCTGTTTTCGCAGTGATAAACAAAGACGTTGTGGAGAAAGATTTAAGTGGGGTTCAACTCTTAATATCCCTGGCTATTCTGAATTCCCCAGTCCCTTAATTAACAGTGTTTCTCAACCCTGACCAGTTCACATATTGCTCCTTCTCTGGGTTCACTTCACCCCACATCCTGTTATTTGGTTAACCCTTCCTAACCTCTCAGGAACTAGCTCAGGCTTCCCTTGAAGCAGAAAAAAAAATGTGGGAGTTAATGATACAGGCTCTGTTTTTGACATATTCTCTCTGTGTAACCTTGAGCATCTCAGTTTAATTCTCTGATCAACACTTTTATCATTGGAAAAATGCTATAATTATGGCAACTTCAGAAGAAGGTATCTTTGTAACCATGACAGAGAAGTCTTAGTTACTAATAACTTTCTCCTTTCCTAGTCCCTTTACCTCTGATCGTGAATAGACTGTTCTGCATGCTTCTTTAGGAGTCTATGTTTCTCTGATTATAACATTCATCACATTACATTGGAATTATCTCTCCTGTGAGACTACATATATTTTTAAGGGCTTGGACATGTCTCAATGAATACATAATCGTTATGTGAGTGAATGAAAGCAAACGTCTTAAGAATTTTTAACCAATGCAAAAACACTGTTGCATTTAACTTTAATTCTCCAAACGTTTATATTTAAAAGAGTTATATTAAAATCTTTGGCTAAAATCTATATAATTATTTGAATTTTATGATAGGTTGGGATTTTGCTCAAACTGAGGCATCTTATCTATTTATTTTTGGTTGAAATCAAATGTAATTAATTTAGATAATGATACTAGCAGTGTATGTTTATCATGAAAAATAGGAAGAATCGTTAATTAAAAATAGCACAAGTCACAAAAGAACTTACCATCGGAGAGAATGAAAGTTACGTTTGCTTTATATTCTTCTACACATTCTCTGTGTATGAGTCACAGCAGCAGTACCTCAGACATGCCCTAACCAGGATGCATTGTGTCTGTAGAGAGAACTCAGTCTTTGAAATATTACGCCTACTACCTGGTTTACAGTTATTTAACTTTTTATATTGCAGTGGTTTTAGGATCCCAGGGGGCATCAGAGCCTTTTCAGTTCCAGGCCAAATTCAGCTCTGTAAACATAATTGCAGAAAGGAAAGGCTGGCATGGTCTGTTTTCAGGCATCCTTTTGAGCAATTGTGTGTTGCTCTAAGCTGCTCTGTTGGGCATGGCTGCTTCCCCTTCTGAGGCCTGTCTAACCTTCTCAGAATCAGACTTATCCTGTGCATCCAAATGACAATTCTTCTTTGAAGCTTTCACCAGATCCATAGTGAAAATTGATAAATCCATTCTCTTCACTGCCTTATAGTGTTCTCTATAATTCTTTTTTGGACTATTACGCCGTGTGTTATGGTGATTTATGAATCTTTTTTCGTCTCTTCAGCTATTTTACAAGCTCACACAGCTCACAAAGGCAAAGACCTTATAGTCATTTTTATATCCTTTAACCATCTAGTAGAGCTGTTTGCCCATAATAAACAGTCAATAGTGGCTGAATGAATTGATTACTTGTTGTTAAGTGTTGATGCCATGGTTAAAGTTTAATCACAAACTGATCTCAAATTGATACTAATCATACTCAGAATGTAATTTCCATTAAATATCCGTAAGTAAAAATGAAAGAAACCTATGCATAGGCAAGGCATAATTTTGTTAATATTGTGAAAGATGCCTCCAATTACATCTTCCAAAACAGATTATCCTAGTTTTGTAGTAAAAATACTAAAAGGCTGGGTGGCATCAAACGTGCCACTTAAAGTTCATGAGTTCAATAATTGGGAGATTGGGATTGACATATATACACTATACACTAATATGTATAAAACAGATAACGAATGAGAACCTGTGGTATAGCACAGGGAACTCCACTTCCCTGTACAGTAGAAACTAACACAACATTGTAAAACAACTACACCCCAATAAAAATAAATAAAGTGAGTCTCTTGTAGACAGTGGGGGAAAAAAAGTTGTGCTAATTAAAAACACTACTCTTTTTTTGGACTACTTCATTCAACACTGAAATGAATAAGTCCAAATATATGCAATACACACTCTGTGTTTAATATGTTGAGAACACATATTGACCCTCAGGTTTAAAAAAAATTTGAAAGCGTACATACACTGATGACTGTCTAGAGTTTTCATAAGTGAAGATAATGAAAACTCTTGTTTTCCTCATTTGAAATCCAATTTGTGATTTAACAATTAGCCATGTTCATATTGAGCAAGTTCATAAGGGCCAAGATAAATGTACAATTATGAAATCAGACAAAGAAACTCCTGAAAAATGACTCCCATTCTTTGTGGGACTAGTGGAAAATATTGGAAAGAAATCAATGCTCTTTAGAATATACAAGAATAGTGGCTATATCTTGAAATTTCTATCTGTAGCACCGAGTACAATTCCAGGCATAAAGTAAGTTTAATAAATGATGAATGGAGACCTTTCAAGATGGCAGAGGAGTAAGACATGGAGATCACCTTCTTCCCCACAAATACATCAAAAATACATCTACATGTGGAACAACTCCTACAGAACACCTACTGAATGCTGGCAGAAGACCTCAGACTTCCCAAAAGGCAAGAAACTCCCCACGTACCTGGGTAGGGCAAAAGAAAAAACAGAGACAAAAGAATTGGGATGGGACCTGCACCTCTAAGAGGGAGCTGTGAAGGAGGAAAAGTTTCCACACACTAGGAAGCCCCTTCTCTGGCGAAGACAGGGGGTGGGCAGGGGGGAAGCTTTGGAGCCACGGAGGAGAGTGCAGCCACAGGGGTGCGGAGGGCAAAGCGGAGAGATTCCCGCACAGAGGCTCGGCGCCGAGCAGCATTCACCAGCCTGAGAGGCTTGTCTGCTCACCCGCCGGGGCGGGCGGGGCTGGGAGCTGAGGCTTGGGCTTTGGAGGTCGGATCCCAGGGAGAGGACTGGGGTTGGCGGCGTGAACACAGCCTGAAGGGGGCTAGTGCACCAGAGCTAGCCGGGAGGGAGTCCGGAAAAAAGTCTGGACCTGCCTAAGAGGCAAGAGACCATTGTTTCGGGGTGCGCGAGGAGAGGGGATTCCTTCCCTGTCTGCCCACAGAAGGCAGAGCGCCGCCTAAATGAGCTCCAGAGATGGGCGCGAGCCACGGCTATCAGCGCAGACACCAGAGACGGGCATGAGACGCTAAGTCTGCTGCAGCCACCAAGAATCTTGTGTGCAAGCACATGTCACTATCCAAACACCCTCGGGAGCCTGTGCAGCCCGCCACTGCCAGGGTGCCATGATCCAGGGACAACTTCTCCGGGAGGACGCACGGCGCACCTCAGGCTGCTGCAACGTCTCGCTGGCCTCTGCCGCGGCAGGCTCGCCCTGCATCCGTACCCCTACCCCCCCCCCCCGGCCTGAGTGAGCCAGAGCCCCCGAATCAGCCGCTGATCTGACCCCCTCCTGTCTGGGTGGGAACAGATGCCTGATGGCAACCTACACGCAGAGGTGGGGTCAAAACCAAAGCTGAACCCCAGGAGCTGTGCGAACAAAGAAGAGAAAGGGAAATTTCTCCCAGCAGCCTCAGGAGCAGCAGATTAAATCCCCACAAGCAACTTGATGTACCCTGCATCTGTGGAATACCTGAATAGACAACGAATCATCCCAAAATTGGGGTGGTGGACTTTGGGAGCAACTGTAGACTTGGGGTTTGCTGTCTGTGACTGACTTGTTTTTGATTCTTATGTTTACCTTAGTATAGTTTTTAGCACTTGTTATCATTGGTGGATTTGTTTATTGGTTTGGTTGCTCTCTTCTTATTTTATTTATTTATGTATTTATGTATGTATGTATTTATTTAAGTATTTTTTATTTTAATTATTTTATTTATTTATTTTTTTATTATTTTTTTTCTTTCTTTTTTTCTCCCTTTTCTTCTGAGCCGTGTGGCTGACAGGGTCTTGGTGCTCCAGCCTGATGTCAGGCCTGAGCCTCTGAGGTGGGAGAGCCGAGTTCAGGACACTGGACCATCAGAGACCTCCTGGCCCCACGTAATATCAGTTGATGAGCGCTCTCCCAGTGACCTCCATCTCAACGCTAAGACCCAGCTCCACCCAATGGCCAGCAAGCTCCAGTGCTAGACCCCCCATGCCAAACAACTAGCAAGACAGGAACACAACCCCACCCATTAGCAGAGAGGCTCCCTAAAATCATACCAAGTTCACAGATACCCCAAAACACTCAACCAGATGTGGCCCTGCCCACCAGAAAGACAAGATCCAGCGCCACCCACCACAACACGGAAATCAGTCCCCTCCACCAGGAAGCCTACACAAGCCATTGAACCAACCTTACCCACTGGGGGCAGACACCAAAAAAAAAACGGGAACTAAGAACCTGCAGCCTGTGAAAAGGAGACACCAAACACAGTAATTTGAGAAAAATGGGAAGACAGAGAAATATGCAGCAGATGAAGGAGCAAGGTAAAAACCCACCAGACCAAACAAATGAGAGGAAATAGGCAGTCTACCTGAAAAAGAATTCAGAGTAATGATAGGAAAGATGATCCAAAATCTTGGAAATAGAATGGAGAAAATACAAGAAATGTTTAACAAGGACCTAGAAGAACTAAAGAGCAAACAAACAATGATGAACAACACAATAAATGAAATTTAAAATTCTCTAGAAGGAGTGAATAGCAGAATAACTGATGCAGAAGAACGGATAAGTGACCTGGAAGATAAAATAGTGGAAATAACTACCACAGAGCAGAATGAAGAAAAAAGAATTGAGGACAGTCTCAGAGACCTCTGGGACAACATTAAACACACCAACATTTGAATTTTAGGGATCCCAGAAGAAGAGAAAAAGAAAGGGTCTGGAAAATATTTGAAGAGATTATAGTTGAAAACTTCTGTAACATGGGAAAGGAAATAGTCAATTAAGTCCGGGAAGTGCAGAGAGTCCCATACAGGATAAATCCAAGGAGAAACACACCAAGACACATATTAATCAAACTATCAAAAATTAAATACAAAGAAAAAATATTAAAAGCAGCAAGGGAAAGGCAACAAATAACATACACGGGACTCTCCATAAGGTTAACAGCTGATCTTTCAGCAGAAACTCTGCAAGCCAGAAAGGAGTGGCAGGATATATTTAAAGTGATGAAGGAGAAAAACCTACAACCAAGATTACTCTACCCAGCAAGGATCTCATTCAGATTCAACGGAGAAATTAAAAACTTTACAGGCAAGCAAAAGTTAAGAGAATTCAGCACCACCAAACCAGCTTTACAAAAAGTGCTAAAGGAACTTCTCTAGGCAGGAAACACAAGACAAGGAAAAGACCTACAAAAACGAACCCAAAACAATTAAGAAAATGGTAATAGGAACATACATATTGATAACTACCTTAAATGTAAATGGGTTAAATGCTCCAACCAAAAGACATAGACTGGCTGAATGGATACAAAAACAAGACCCGTATATATGCTGTCTACAAGAGACCCACTTCAGACCTAGGGACACATACAGACTGAAAGTGAGGGGATGGAAAAAGATATTCCCTGCAAATGGAAATCAAAAGAAAGCTGGAGTAGCAATTCTCATATCAGACAAAATAGACTTTAAAATAAAAACAATTTCAAGAGATAGAGAAGGACACTGCATAATGATCAAGGGATCAATCCAAGGAGATATAACAATTGTAAATATTTATGCACCCAACATAGGAGTACCTCAATACATAAGGCAAATGCTAACAGCCATAAAAGGGGAAATCGACAGTAACACAGTCATAGTAGGGGACTTTAACACCCCACTTTCACCAATGGACAGATCATCCAAAATGAAAATACATAAGAAAACACAAGCTTTAAATGATACATTAAATAAGATGGACTTAATTGATATTTATAGGACATTCCATCCAAAAACAACAGAATACACATTCTTCTCAAGTGCTCATGGAACATTCCCCAGGATAGATCATATCTTGGGTCACAGATCAAGCCTTGTTAAATTTAAGAAAATTGAAATCGTATCAAGTATCTTTTTCAGACCCCAGCGCTATGAGACTGGATATCAATTCCAGGAAAAAAAAGTGTAAAAATACAAACACATGGAGGCTAAACAATATGCTACTAAATAACCAAGAGATCACTGAAGAAGTCAAAGAGGAAATCAAAAAATACCTAGAAACAAATGGCAATGAAAGAAGATGACCCCAAACCTATGGGATGCAGCAAAAGCAGTTCTAAGAGGGAAGTTTATAGTAGTACAATCCTACCTCAAGAAACACGAAACATCTCAGATAAACAACCTAACCTCACACCTAAAACAATTAGAGAAAGAAGAACAAAAAAAACCCCCAAAGTTAGCAGAAGGAAAGAAATCCGTAAAGATCAGATCAGAAAAAAATGAAAGAGAAATGAAGGAAACAATAGCAAAGATCAATAAAACTAAAAGCTGGGTCTTTGAGAAGATAAACAAAATTGATAAACCATTAGCCAGACTCATCAAGAGAAAAAGGGAGAAGACTCAAATCAATAGAATTAGAAATGAAAAAGGAGAAGTAACAACTGACACTGTAGAAATACAAAGGATCATGAGAGATTACTACAAGCAACTATATGCCAATAAAATGGACAACCTGGAAGAAATGGACAAATTCTTAGAAAAGCACAACCTTCCGAGACTGAACCAGGAAAAAATAGAAAATATAAAGAGACCAATCACAAGCACTGAAATTGAAACTGTGAATAAAAATCTTCCAACAAACAAAAGCCCTGGACCACATGGCTTCACAGGTGAATTCTATCAAACGTTTAGAGAAGAGCTAACACCTATCCTTCTCAAACTCTTCCAAAATATAGCAGAGGGAGGAACACTCCCAAACTCATTCTACGAGGCCACCATCACCCTGATACCAAAACCAAAGATGTCACCTAAAAGGAAAACTACAGGCCAATATCACTGATGAACATAGATGCAAAAATTCTCAACAAAATACCAGCAAACAGAATTCAACAACACATTAAAAGGATCATACACCATGATCAAGTGGGGTTTATCCTAGGAAGGCAAGGATTCTTCAGTATACACAAATCAATCAATGTGATACATCATATTAACAAACTGATGGATAAAAACCATATGATAATCTCAGTAGATGCAGAAAAAGCTTTCGACAAAATTCAACACCCATTTATGATAAAAACTCTCCAGAAAGTAGGCATAGAGGGAACTTACCTCAACATAATAAAGGCCATATATGACAAACCCAGAGCCAACATCATTCTCAATGGTGAAAAACTGAAACCATTTCTTCTAAAATCAGGAACAAGACAAGGATGCCCACTCTCACCACTGTTATTCAACTTAGTTTTGGAAATTTTAGCCATAGCAATCAGAGAAGAAAAAGAAATAAAAGGAATCCAAATCGGAAAAGAAGAAGTAAAGCTGTCACTGTTTGCAGATGACATGATACTATACATAAAGAATCCTAAAGACTCTACCAGAAAACTACCAGAGCTAATCAATGAACTTGGTAAAGTAGCAGGATACAAAATTAATGCACAGAAATCTCGTGCATTCCTATACAGTAATGATGAAAAATCTGATAGAGAAATTAAGGAAACACTCCCATTTACCATCGCAACAAAAAGAATAAAATACCTAGGAATAAACCTACCTAAGGAGACAAAAGACCTGTATGCAGAAAACTATAAGACGCTGACGAAAGAAATTAAAGACGATACAAACAGATGGAGAGATATACCATGTTCTTGGATTGGAAGAATCAACATTGTGAAATTGACTGTACTACCCAAAGCATTCTACATATTCAGTGCAATCCCTATCAAACTACCAATGGCATTTTTCACAGAACTAGAACAAAAGATTTCACAATTTGTATGGAAACACAAAGACCCCGAACAGCCAAAGCAATCTTGAGAAAGATAAACGGAGCTGGAAGAATCAGGCTCCCTGACTTCATACTATACTACAAAGCTACAGTAATCAAGACAGTATGGTACTGGCACAAAAACAGAAATAAAGATCAATGGAACAGGAGAGAAAGCCCAGAGATAAACCCACGCACATATGATCATTTTATCTTTGACAAAGGAGGCAAGAATATACAATGGAGAAAAAACAGCCTCTTCAGTAAGTGGTGCTCAGAAAACTGGACAGCTACATGTAAAAGAACGAAATTCGAGTACTTCGTAACACCATCCACAAAGATAAACTCAAAATGGGTTAATGACCTAAATTTAAGGCCAGACACTATAAAACTTTTAGAGGAAAACACAGGAAGAACACTCTATGACATAAATCACAGCAAGATCCTTTTTGACCCACCGCCTAGAGAAATGGAAATAAAAACAAAAATAAGCAAATGGGACCTAATGAAACTTAAAAACTTTTGCACAGCCAAGGTAACCGTAAACAAGATGAAAAGACAACCCTCAGAATGGGATAAAATATTTGCAAACGAAGCAACTGACAAAGGATTAATCTCCAAAATATACAAGCAGCTCATGCAGCTCAATATCAAAAAAACAAACAACCCAATCCAAAAATGGGCAGAAGATCTAAATAGACATTTCTCCAAAGAAGATATACAGATTGCCAACAAACACATGAAAGGATGCTCAACATCACTAATCATTAGAGAAATGCAAATCAAAACTACAATGAGGTATCACCTCACACCGGTCAACGGCCATCATCAAAAAATCTACAAACAATAAATGCTGGAGAGGGTGTGGAGAAAAGGGAACCCTCTTGCACTGTTGGTGGGAATGTAGATTGATAACGCCACTATGGAAAACAGTATGGAGGTTCCTTAAAAAGCTAAAAACAGAACTACCATATGACCCAGAAATCCTACTACTGGGCATATACCCTGAGAAAACCATAATTCAAAAAGAGTCATGTACCACAATGTTCATTGCAGCTCCATTTACAATAGCCAGGACATGGAAGCAACCTAAGTGTCCATCAACAGATGAATGGATAAAGAAGATGTGGCACATATATACAATGGAATATTACTCAGCCATAAAATGAAATGAAATTGATTTATTTGTAGTGAGGTGGATGGACCTAGAGTCTGTCACACAGAGTGAAGTAAGTCAGAAAGAGAAAAACAAATACTGTGTGCTAACACATAAATATGGAATCTAAAAAATACCCCCCTGGGTTTGAGGGGGAAGGGTAAGCTGGGATGAAGTGAGAGAGTGGCATTGGCATATACACACTACCAAATGTAAAACAGAAAGCTAGTGGGAAGCAGCTGCATAGCAGGGGGAGATCAGCTTGGTGCTTTGTGACCACGAAGAGGGGTGGGATAGGGAGGGTGGGAGGGAGAGGCAAGAGGGAGGGGATATGGGGATATATGTATACATAAAGCTGATTCACTTTGTTATACAGCAGAAGCTAACACAACATGGTAAAGTAATTATACTCCAATAAAGATGCTAAAATTTTTTTTTAAACCAAAAAAACTAAAAAATAAAAATAATTTAAAAAATGATGAATCAGTGAATGGTTTGATTTATAGAACACAAACAAAATTAAATGGTATTGCTTCAAGATACTAATATTGGTTATACAAATAGAAATTATTCATGTCTAAAAATATGAATCAACTTCTGTTGAATTTATTTAGTATCTTCAATAAAGAAAACACACGCAATGATCAATTTACTTATTTACTCTAGAAAAAGTGTGTTTTGGCTTAGGCCATTGTGATAACATTATTTTCATACAATCTAAAAGCCTAAAGGCTCAGTGTGCCCGAACATTTTTTTTTTTTTTTACTCCCAAACATTTAAAAACTTCTGGAAACATTGATTGTATCTAGAATTTAGAAACTTTTGGTTTTATTTTCAGTATACAGTCAGTATTTTTGTAGTTATTTAGCCATCCTCAAATTTAGCAGGAAAAAGAGAGGCAACGTAGGTGTTCCATGCCAATAAAATGTAAGCCACAAACAGAAGGACCCAAGAAATAGTGCATGACATAAAATAGGCAAGCAGAAGTCCTGGGAGTTGTCCATGAGCTGCAGATATGACTGTTACCTGAGCCAGATGAGAAATGGGGTGTCCAAAGAACAGAATGGATTTCTTTGTATTACTACTACAAAGGCAAAGATATATATATATATATATATATTTTTTTTTAATTTATTTATTTAATTTGTTTATTTTTGGCTGCACTGTGTCTTCGTGGCTGCGCGCGGGCTTTTTCTAGTTGCGGCGAGCGGGGACTGCTCTTGGTTGCAGTGCGTGGGCTTCTCATTCTGGTGGCTACTCTTGTTGTGGAGCACGGGCTCTAGGCGTGCAGGCTTCAGTAGTTGTGGCACGTGGGCTCAATAGTTGTGGCTCGCGGGCTCTAGAGCACAGGCTCAGTAGTTGTGGTGCACGGGCTTAGTCGCTCTGCGGCATGTGGGATCTTCCCGGACCAGGGCTCGAACCCGTGTTCCCCGCTTTGGCAGGCGGATTCTTAACCACTGCACCACCAGGGAAGCCCGACAAAGGTATATTTTAATACCAAAAGAATAAGTGTAAAACAATGAATTATATAGTATAATGGTTCAAATACACAAAAGGCAATATAGTGCTACAGTGTGAACAGTGCAATTCTTTCATCCACATGGGGTAAATTGAAATTATATTCAGTTACTTTCTTTGAAGAGCATAGGTGGAAGCTTTGTTTTCCAGGCATCGCTGCAAACTGGAATCACCTGGGGACTTTGAACAGTTTTTTGATAACTGCTCTCCACAGGCATTCTGATTTAACTGATGATGGTGTAAATTGGGCATGTATAGATTTAAAGTTCATCAGGCGATTCTAATGTGTAGCACAGTTTGCAAACTGTTGAATTAAAAGTTTGGAAAGCAGGTTTTGTGCAGTGTGGATAATTCTCAGAAAAATTGCTGTAATGCCAAAAGCAAAAGACGCTATGATGCTATTTTATACCATTACCACCTGCTATTAATATTAAAGACTGTTACAGTAATCACAGCTACTTTTTTATTCTTGAGTTTATTAGAGTTCTTACTGTGTGCAGTGCATTGTACTATGTACGTATTTATGTGCAATTTCATTGGGTCCTCTAAGTAGTGATGTATATTATCTGGTTCTCATCTCATTATTTAATTTGAAAAGGTCAGATAAGATGATCTTTATGGGCTCCTCAATTTTGGAAATTCTTTTAAATTATTTATTTCTATCAATCCTAAAATATAATGTCAACAAGTTCCCATAGAAGGGTAAATGGGAGAGGGGAGATGCCGGATCCCTCCAGTGGAGATGAGTGTGGTGAGCATTAGAGAGAAGCTTAGGATGCTGCAGAAGTCTAAGTTGCCTGGGCAGATAACGCTAAATTTGATTATTAATAGTATTATAAAGTATTGTTTATGTCTTTTTTTATTTGAATGATCTAAGCATAAAACATCATTTTATCCCTGTGTAGTTAATTCATTCCCTCAACAATTGTTGATAGCGTGCCTAAGGTACTCTTACTCTCTCTCTCTCTGTGTGTATACATATACAGAGAGAGAGAAAGAGAAAGAGAGAGCCCAAGTGCCAGCAAGCATGAGAGGCAGGGAGTAGTAGGATTGAGGCTTTTATGAGTTGATTTATTTAATCCTAAATCTAAGAGTCAGTTCTTAGTTCTCATCTTACTAACCAGCTGCGTTAGCTAGAGCTCATGTCCCCCTTGGAGTTAATGTACTTTCTTCAGGTGCTTTTCTGTGTCCCATACTCTCCTGATTTGCCTGACATGTCACTGGTGGCTTGTCTTCCGTTTCCTCTGTTGGTTCCTCCTCTTCTTTCCAGTGAGTCTCCTCAGGCCCACTGTTTGTTCCTCTTCTCTTTTATAGCTGCACGTCCTTGGTGATTTAATCTAGCCCCATGGCTTTAATTACCTTCTGTATGAGGATAACCCTGAAATTTAGATCTCTGTTCCGAAACCTCTCAGTTGAACTCCAGATTGTGTGTCCAAAGGCCTGTACATCCATTTGGGTGTCTAAGAGACTAGATAACAGGTCCAGAAATTAACCCCTTGTATCTGTCTGTGGCTTTTCCCATCTTATGGCTGGAGATGTCATCCACCTGGCTACTGAGGCCAGAAACCTTGGCATCATCCGTGACTCCTGTCTCTTATATGCCGCATCTTCCCATTAGATTCCTTCAAATTATATCCAGAATCTGATCCTTTTGGATCCAGAAGGTGATCCTTCCTCATCACCTCACTGCCACCACCATTGTCTGAAACACTATCATCTTTCACTTGAATTACTTGCACGAGCCACCTGACAGGTTTCCGTACTTCTGTCTTTATATGCCTGGAATCTATTCTCAACAAAGCGAGGGGCCAATCATTTTATTTTTATTTTTAATTTAAGTAAAGCATACATAAAAGAGTATAAATACTCTAATAGAATTTGAGGTAAAGCAAACATAAAAAGTGTATAAAATACTCCAGTCTTAAGTGTATAGATGATTGATTTTAAATATCTCTACACCCGTGTACTCACCACTCAGATCAAAACAAAGGACACTTCTAGCGTGTCTGTTCCCCTTGTGCTGCTTTCCAGACTGTACCCCTCCAAAGTTTATCACTATTGTAATGTCTGTTTTCATTGTTTAGTCTTGATCTTGAATTTCATAAATTGAGCATCATATAGTATATACTCTTTTGTTAGCTTCTTTTGCTCATCTTTATGTGAGACTTTCTCTGGAGGTCAGTTGCTTAATCTGTAAAGATGAGGGTAGACTGAGATTAGGAGCTAAAATTTGAAAACAAACTGATGTCCAATCCCAACTAACAGAATTTCTGATTCTTATTGTCTGGGGTCAGGCACAGGGAAGTAGTATATTTTAAAAGATCCCAAAGAGAATATAACATGTAGCCTCTGGATCAAATGACTCTCTGTCTTTGTCTCCCTCTGTGTCTATCTCTGTCTCTCTTTTTTTTTTTTTCTTGGATTCATTTCTTCCAAAAATACAAGGACCAATTGGCCAACACTCCTTTCCTCCCTTCTTCCTCAAGTATGTACTGAGCATCTATCAGACACCAAACACCATGCTAGGCTGCCGAAGGTACACGAGTCAACAAAATTCAGTTCCTGTCTCTCAGAGGCTTAGAGCTTCACTAAAACCATGTCTTCATATAAAAAAAAAAAAAAAAAACCGGAATAAATAAATAAATAACACTATGAAAACTCAACAAACATCTCTATTTACCGGCAAACCAAATAGAGGGAGTGAGGAGAGAGAGAGAGATCAAGAAATGATTGACTTTGTTAAATAACCTAGTAATTTTGAAATAGTTGTTTAAATTTGGTCAAATAACTGATTGCTTGTAAAAGATTGACTCAGATTTCAACTCAGTTGCTTTCCTTTTCAAAATGATTTGGTATCTAGACAAATTAAAGGGGATTGAAAAGAGTTAAAATTCTTTTTCAGATCTTGAACCCAAGGACGCCATTTGTAAACACATCCTAAAAATTAACTTGAACCCAAAGACGCCATTTGTAAACATATCCTAAAAATTAACTATGTGATTATATAACCGGTATTTTTAATATTTTGTTTTTGTTTTGTGCCAGTTAACTGACGTAATTAAATCCATGCAGAGACTTCGCTTGTGAGGATAATTTTCCACTTTCTGATTAGTCATTGAATATAACGCCCACCCCCACCCCCCAAAAGAAAAGGTACTGTAGATGTGTCAATGCTCTGGTCTTCTTCAGGGCAGTGTTTTTCAAATTGTTGATTACTGTCCATCAATGGATCCTGAAATTCATCTAGTGGATTTTAACCAATATTTAAATACAGATTAAAAAGCATTAATTAATTAATGAAAAGAGAAGACAATGTTATTAGTAGAAAGCATCACAAGCGATTTCATGTAGTAAGTGTAAGTACTGATCTATGAAACTTTTGTTTCCATTATATTTAGGTAATTGTGCATTGGGTTGTTTATTTGTTTATTAAGTACATGAAATTATTCTAATTAAAAATTGACCCAAATTATTAGCTGTTAAAAGTACAGTTTGAATTTTGATAGCTTATTTGGTATATGATTCAAATAATACTGAGAAAAAATAAAACTCACTTCAGTTAGTTGGATAAATTTGATGGCAAAATCACTTTTATCTGTTTGGGATTTCAAAAATGTTTAGAGGTTTTTAGTTCAAAGAACAGTTGAGGTTTGACATGACAAAAAAATTAGGAACTAAAACAGTATTTATAGATATTTAACTGGGAAATGTAAGGGGACAATCTATTATTTTAAAGCAGGAATTATGAGAAACTAATGTCTCAAATTTATTAAAATAAAAATAATCATTAACCAAAGTATATTATTATATAGGTAGAAAGTATTCTCAAATTATTTTAGAGTATGCCTCTGATAAGGAAACTAATCATATAAATGACATTTAACAACATTTCTCACAGCCATTTTCTTTTATTATAACTTACCGCTGGGTAAAAAATATAAGTAGTACCAACAAACATGATTGAATTTATAGATGACTTTGGAGTTAGGTAGGGAGAGGATATTATTTTCTTAAGTTATGTTTGTTATGTTGTTACATTGTTCGAAAATTAGTTTTGACCAAAAACAAAAATTGGTGAATAAATAAATAAATTGTAATGAACTATCCTTTAATGGTCATACTGGAGATTTTGTATTCAAGTACTTATTCTGTTGCTGTTACTTACCTGCTATAGTAAGATGGGAAACAGAATTAACTACCTCAAATTGTCGGTGCTCGTAGTGAATGACTGTAAAGGACTATTACAAAAGGTTGAATGCTTCTGATAAATAGATATGAAAGGAATGTAAGGTATATTTTGAGTATTTTTTTCTTTCCTCTACTAGGACCCTTTTAATTTCCCTTTCTAACTTATGGTGCATGTTGAGAGAGAGTTGTTTGTGTCTAATACCCAATCTAGACAGCAGTTTATTTTTTATTCTGAACAGCCAAAAAAGCCATTTTACACACTTAATTACAGACACTGTTCATGAATATTTTCTTGGTCTTCCAATGAACTAATCTGTTTATGTATAATAAAAATACATTTTGCAGTAAATTATATATATTTGGGCCAGAAATCTTCTTACTTTCTATAAAATTCATATAATTGGTATAAAATTAATAATACCAGGACTGTTACAGCAAACATTCAAAAATACTCAGCTCAATTCTCTGTCTTAATATTAGGCCACAATAATTATTTGGCATCTTTTATTTTTAATCAATCCGAAAAAAAATTTTTTAAAGAACACATTGGGTAGACACAGTAGTATATTCTGTTTATATTCGTAAAAGTGTCTGTTACACTTTTCTTTTTCTTTCCTTTATGTTATCTTATTTTCTAATAGCAAAGTGAAATGTGAAGGAAGGAATTTGAAGTGGATTCCAGAACCATAGGTTTTTTTTAGGTATTTAGACGTTGACAAGTAGAAAGAGAAGGTCCACTTGGTCATGTAACATTCAGCGTCTTCAACTCTATCATTCTTTCAGTAAAACTTATTTTGAAATGAATCAATAAAGTAGTTATTTTTTTCTCAAAGCAAATGTGTATACCTTGGCTGCAATCATTTTAAAGCAAAGAACCTCTGATTGGATATTATTACTTTAATTTTGCACAAAATTACATTTAAAAAGGAATGTAAACAGTTGTCCATTTTATAAAGACAGATTCTAGAATATATTTTTTTTCTTTTTATTTTCTTTAACAGACATTTTGACCTTCCTGTGAAGCTCAGCTAGAGAGGACATTGGCAAAACTTTGTATGTCCTCCTGCATAGCTTTTGATGAGAATTTAATAAGACAGAAAACAGTACCTTGCCAAGTATTAACTTTAAATCTCTTATTTACTTTAGAATTTCAAGATTTATGGAATACCACAAAACCCAGGGAGATGACTCACAAAGAACTGGAACTTTCTAGTTTCCTACATTCTTTTAAAAAGTCTTAGCTATTTAACTTTGCTACATAATGCCATAACTAATACTGAAATCAACCCATGAATTAACATAAATTAGTCTTTTTTTTTTTTTTTTTTTTTTGCTTCTCACCCTAAATGGTTAATCACTGGCTATCATGTTGAAACGAACTGTTCAAAAGCAGTGGCATCACTCTTTTAAATTACAAAGGCAATACCTATATTTAAGCAGAGAATTAACAACTGTAGAAGTACAAATGCAGTTTTTAAAATAAAGAATTTCTATGATTTAGGATGAAAATATGCTTCATTTCTTTCATGTATATTAACCCTTTCTCCATCTTATTTATCTTTTGACATACTTACCAAATATTACTGTTCGAATCTCAGTTACCCACATCCTAGTATTCTAACTCACAGAAGCAAGAGTCTCCTCCTATTTGGATGCTTTAGTTGAGACTTGTTTGTGAAGCACAAAATCAGTCTGGTTTTATGTTAAGTAGGTGGGTTGCTAATCTGTAAGAATGCCATTCTTGGTCAGGCCTTTATGAATTGTTTGTAAGTACTAAATCAGACAATGCAATCTTTATATTCATTCTGCAATTAGCCAAAATAATTCTAGTTAAACTCTGGTTAAAGATCTCTAGTATGAAATGAATGTAAAGAATTCATTCTTTCTTTATCTTTCTCTCTGGCTTCATTCTAGCTCATTTATTTATTTAAAAATAACCTTCTAAGTTACTTTTTCACTGCTTTTCATGTTGCAGATTGAAAATGTTGATGTCTGCCTTAGTTTTCTAGCAGCCAGAGGAGTAAATGTTCAAGGTCTATCTGCTGAAGGTAAGAAAAAGCACAGTTGTCACAAATGGCATCCATGTTTGTAAAAGACTTTTTATAACGCTAGAAATGTAAAGTGGGAGTACATAGCCCCTTAATACAAGAAAGGAAATCAGTAAGGTTTCCAAAATAATAGAAACATAAATTCAATGGTTGTTAATGTATGCTTTATGTAGGTATGTTCCAGATTTTGCCAAAATTGTTCTTTACATTACCGAGTATATGGGAGGGGGACATATTAACAAAATATCTTTATGTTATTACCAGTTGGTAGTGTTTTTAGAGTCTTAAGTAGATGGATTGATAGATAGATAATGCTGGATAATAAGTACAGTATATGGACATAAATACAGTTAAAATAGTGTAATTAATGCTCAAATATTTTATCAATAACAATTCTATAATTTAATCAAGTTGGTAGTCCAAGTCTAAATACTTGTTAATTTTAAATAAGTCATCAGGAGTTCTTAAATAATTAGCACTAACAGTATTAATAACTGTTCTTTGTAAAGGCCTTAAAATTATTAAATGTTTAAAAGATCATCACTGACATTGAAATATAGGAAAGTGGAAAAAGAAAACTAGATCTGTTATTTTTTTTTCTGTATTTCTTTTTCTTCCACATATATTTTTAGGAAGCCTTTGCAAAATTTTCAATTTAGTACTATAAATAAAAAACAATTGCTAAAGTTATAAAATACCAAGTCCTTTGAGATCTGTATCAGCAACAACCATTTTTAATTAGAATTTTATGATTAAACACTTTTTGACAATTTATGTTGATTCTTGTTTCTACTACAGTCAGTTTACTCTGAAAAGCCTTTTCCCCCCACAGATAGTAGAAATATTAGACAATTCTAAGCTGTTCAAAGTTTGCTGCCATTGGAAAAAGAGGAATTGTGTGAATTCTGAAATATTATGGACATGTACTAGAATTATTTACGTTTGTCACTTTTTCTTCACTGTTTAAATTTTATTTTAAATTTCTTTAATCTTTTATCTGTATATGTCATCATGATGTTTAATATTAAATTACATATTTAATGGCAAAAAACTTATGTTCAAACCTAACTCATGGTTCTGTTACTTAGAATAAAATTTGATAAAATCCTCCAGGATAATACTTTACTTTCTAAGTGGTTAAAGTTGGTGAGAAATGTTACCATTTATTCGTTTTATGTCTCTTCCATATAACATGACATCTTTTTGTTTTGCTTTGTTTTGTTTTTTCATATTCTTTTTTTTTTTTAATATCTTTATTGGAGTATAACTGCTTTACAATGTTGTGTTAGTTTCTACTGTATAACAAAGTGAATCAGCTATACATATACATATATCCCCATATCCCCTCCCTCTTGCCTCTCCCTCCCACCGTCCCTATCCCACCCCTCTTCGTGGTCACAAAGCACCAAGCTGATCTCCCTGTGCTATGCGGCTGCTTCCCACTAGCTATCTATGTTACATTTGGTAGTGTATATATGTCCATGCCACTCTCTCACTTCATCCCAGCTTCCCCTTCCCCCTCCCCATGTCCTCAAGTCCATTCTCTACGTATGTGTCTTTATTCCTGTCCTGCCCTTGGGTTCTTCAGAACCTTTTTTTTTTTTTTTTTTAGATTACATATATATGTGTTAGCACACGGTATTTGTTTTTCTCTTTTTGATTTACTTCACTCTGTATGACAGATTCTAGGTGCATCCACCTCACTACAAATAAATCAATTTCATTTATTTTTATGGCTGAGTAATATTCCATTGTATATATATGCCACATCTTCTTTATCCATTCATCTGTTGATGGACACTTAGGCTGCTTCCATGTCCTGGCTATTGTAAATAGGGCTTCAGTGAACATTGTGGTACATGACTCTTTTTGAATTATGGTTTTCTCAGGGTATATGCCCAGTAGTAGGATTGCTGGGTCATATGGTAGTTCTGTTTTTAGTTTTTTAAGGAACCTCCATACTGTTCTCCATAGTGGCTGTATCAATCTACATTCCCACCAACAGTGCAAGAGGGTTCCCTTTTCTCCACACCCTCTCCAGCATTTATTGTTTGTAGATTTTTTGATGATGGCCGTTGACCGGTGTGAGGTGATACCTCATTGTAGTTTTGATTTGCATTTCTCTAATGATTAGTGATGTTGAGCATCCTTTCATGTGTTTGTTGGCAATCTGTATATCTTCTTTGGAGAAATGTCTATTTAGATCTTCTGCCCATTTTCGGATTGGGTTGTTTGTTTTTTGATATTGAGCTGCATGAGCTACTTGTATATTTTGGAGATTAATCCTTTGTCCGTTGATTCGTTTGCAAATATTTTCTCCCATTCTGAGGGTTGTCTTTTCGTCTTGTTTATGGTTTCCTTGGCTGTGCAAAAGCTTTTAAGTTTCATTAGGTCCCACTTGTTTATTTTTTGTTTTTATTTCCATTTCTCTAGGAGGTGGGTCAAAAAGGATCTTGCTGTGATTTATGTCGTAGAGTGTTCTGCCTGTGTTTTCCTCTAAGAGTTTGATAGTGTCCAGTCTTACATTTAGGTCTTTAATCCATTTTGAGTTTATTTTTGTGTATGGTGTTAGGGAGTATAACATGATATCTTTTATTAACATAAACCTCTTGCTTTTTATTTATCTCCTAAAAATATATGAATGCCCAGAATGATTTTCTAAGTTGATTAACCATGCATAGTAATAAAATAAGAAGTTAAAAAAACCTCTTTCAATAAGATCATTCAGGTTTACAGGAGAAAATTAATACTTTCTCACTGTAGCTTTATATTGATCAAGCCAACACTTATATGTTATGACCCCTGTGAGGAAGATTTGAGGGTTATAACAATTCAGCCTCATTTTATATGAATAATTCCACGGCATAGTGTGTGTGGCATTATAAACCATCAGAGAGCAAGAAATCTAAGTAGTTTATTAATGTTTCTAAATTCCAAAAAGGAGACGTAAAACCTTGACCTCAAAGGAGGATATATTTTATTGCCAATAGCAAGTTTCAATTAAAATATGATTATAGGTTGTGTAGTGTTATATCAAGCTTTACTTGTATCTCTTTTTCTAATTTTAAAATTATAACTGCAGGAGGAAAACGTAGGCTCATGTTGTAGCCTACTTTGTGCATTTAATTTTTTATTCAATATTAGAAAAACTTACACAGGAGCCCCATGTGTTAGAACTCGGAATTCCACTTACATTTATTCAATTATGTTATCTAAAGTCATGAGTCAGGTGATCTTTAATATTTATTAATATGTAACATAAATTAAAAATAAAAGAATTGGATCATTAAAAATGGATACCTCTGATGTAGTCTGCTTTTTGGAGGACCTATACATGTATTTTTTAAAATAAATTGGTTGGTGGGTGATTTAGAATTGTGCTAACAGTTATAAGTCTAGTTGCTATTGTGAGGTGCATCCGTATTATGAGGTGCATCAGTAGTTATAATGTAGGACAACCAGCATTTAAGTGGCTTTCTTTCTCTAGCTCATAGCCACCACTGTGTTGGTAACAGCTGTGTGTGTTTGTGAGGGAAGCAGAGTGTGCTAAACCAAATGATTAGCACAAGACTGAGAGCCCATCCATTTCCATGAAGAAACTAACTCTAGAAAAACTGTCGTTCAGGGTCAGCAAAGAACATCACTTGCGTAAGCTTTGTTCTCTCTACGCTTCATCCCTTCCCTCTCTCTCCCTGAAATTTCCAAGCTATTTGGAAATGCTAGCATATTTCAGAAAATCAGATTTGCTTAAATCTGTGACTGAGAAAATCAAGTTGTATTTCTGTCTCCATAGATTGAGCCTAAGAGACTTGCTTCTAGAATTTCGTTTGTAAAAAATAATCATTTTCTATGATACTGTTTTTTTATATTTTCCACTTGATACAGAAATAAGAAATGGAAACTTAAAAGCCATTCTAGGGCTGTTTTTCAGTTTGTCTCGCTACAAGCAGCAGCAACACCAGCAGCAGCAGTATTACCAGTCGTTGGTGGAGCTTCAGCAGCGGGTCACTCACGCCTGCCCTCAGGCAGAAGCCAGTCAGGCCAAAACCCAGCAAGATATGCAGTCCAGGTAAGGAAGGGAAGCGGGGAATGTGTTTAGAATGAATTTATCTTGATACAACTTGTTTTTAATAAGTTTTTGTTTGAGAGTTTGGAAAACGTATTTATGGGGTTGTATCAAAGTGATGGGATTATTTGATTAACCTTATAGAATTTAAAACCACTCTTCTATTGGTTGGATGACCAACACATCACTTTTTAGGTGAAATATTTGTGTTTGTTTTCTGAAGGTGACTGTGGTTTGTATCAAAATGTGTGACATGTCTTTCTTGTAAGTAGTGTATCACAGTTCCTTCCTTCTACAAATTATTGTTTAGCATGTGCTTTTTGAGTCCTAGTCTCCAGTTGTGTAGTTTTCTTTGGTTGATGCTTTTGATCGATTAAATCGTTAAATCTGTCAAAACTTTCAGGTCTGTTAAACATCGGAGTTTGAGTGTTTGGGAACATGCCATTTTGATGTGAGATTGTCTGTGCATGCATGTGTGTGTATACGTGTGTGTGAGTTTGTATACACACATTGTTTGTCTGACTTGAGTCTGTGGGTGCATGTAGACACAGCCGGTGTGGGGTGCTGACAAACCACTGCAGCTTCCTTTACTCTTTCGTTTCTGCTTTTTTCCAGTTTGGAACTATATCAGTCATGATTCAGCTAGAGAAGCAGAATCAGTAAGAAAGAGTGCAAACAGATTTATTTTAAAGAATTGATTCACATGATCATGGGGGCTGGCTAGGAAAGTCTGAAATCCTGAGGGCAGCCCAGCAGGAAGGACAAGCTGACACTCTTAGCACGAGCTGAAACCGCTATAAACTGGTGGAATTTCGTCTCTCAAGGAGGCCACACTCCCGCTTTTAAGACCTTTCAAGGAGTGAGTCAGGCCTACTATCCTAGTGATAATCTAGGATAATCTCCCTTACTTAAAGTCAACTGCTCTGGACTTTAACCACATCCACAAAATGCTTTCACAGCGACACCAGATTGGTGTTGAGTGGAACTAAATAAACCTAGCTAAGTTGACACATCAAAAAATGATCACAGAACGTAATTAAGTTAACAGGTTTCAGGCAAATTACTCATATGTTTCTGATCAACGTTCGGATTATCAGATCATTAGCTCTATGGCATACATAGCTATGATCATTTTTCTTAAGGAGGGCGAATGTCCAATATGAAACTACTCTTTTATCATCTACTAAAATATACACACTGTATCACACATATGTAAATATTTAACTTTTTCCATCTTAGAAGCCAAGCCTAAAACCTAATAATACAGTTTGCCTTGAGTTTGTTTTCGGCAATTAGTATTGACTCAGAAAGCTAACATAAAATTCCAAGATACATTCACAAACCACTTCCCACTTACTGTCAAATATTCAGCAGCTCAGAAATCCCCTTCTCTTTCATCTGTCAACCATCCCTCACTTCATATTAAGCAATATTTCTGTCTCTGTACAGCCATGTAAACTCATTTCCTTTGGCAAATTTTACTCCTTAGTGAATTATTAATAAAGAAAAATCACAGTTTCACCAGAAAATATGGAGTGTACTACAGAGGCCATGGAGTGATAAGGGATATTTGTTTTTACTCAGTAATGCAGATGTGCTTCTGTTCTTTAAGCTTGTCTTGGTATTTTGTGATGTCATGTGAAATTGTGCAGGAATCAAAGTGAAAAAAACATTCTCTACAGTATAAGTTCTTTAGATGTCCTTAAGAATAGAGAAGAAGAAAAAATAAAATATATTTTTTAAATTTTTTATTATTAATTTTTTTGGGGGGAGTGGTGGTTGGTAGAAAGAGATCTAGGTTTTGAGAACTGCCAGAAATAATATTTCCTAGAGTTTGGTTTAAGCCATTTGAACAGACAAGAAGCAAGAATAGTAGCTGGAAAAATACAGGAAGTGAAGTGGTGTTGTGCAAAGGATGTTGACTCTGGAAGTGAGATGAGATATCATTTGTCATTGCTTTCCCTCACTCTATTTCTGTATCTGCCATGTGGAGTTTCTTGCCCCACATTTCTCAGTGGTTATGACCCTTTGGGGGAAATTTTTTTCTCTTCTTGGTGGATATGCATGGATATTATGAAACTGTATTATATTTTAAAATATAGACCTATATATAATAGGCATGGTCATTTTATACCATCTTGGGGAGAGCTATCTTATTTTTTTCAGTGAAAGGTTAGGAAAAGCATTCTTTTCACCAGTGTCCTTTAATTCTGAGATAGACTCTTAAATAATTTTTTCTTTTTTAAAAATATTTATTTATTTATTTATTTATTTATTTATTTATTTATTTTTTATGGCTGTGTTGGGTCTTCGTTTCTGTGCGAGGGCTTTCTCCAGTTGTGGCAAGCGGGGGCCACTCTTCATCATGGTGCGCGGGCCTCTCACTATCGCGGCCTCTTGTTGTGGAGCACAGGCTCCAGACGTGCAGGCTCAGCAATTGTGGCTCACGGACCCAGCTGTTCCGCGGCATGTGGAATCTTCCCAGACCAGGGCTCGAACCCGTGTCCCCTGCATTGGCAGGCAGATTCTCAACCACTGCGCCACCAGGGAAGCCCAATTTTTTCTTTTGAGAAATTGGATTTAATTACTTTTTGGATTGTTAATTTAATAAATGCACAGTAGCTACTGTACTAAAGGTAGTGCTTAGTTAAGACCATGATAAAGAGGAGTGCCAAGTCTTCATTTTAACAGAATTTATTCTATGTTTTGGAGAATGTTATATTTCAGAAATTAATACTTACTTCCATTTGTATAGATCCGACATAGTGAAATAGTGTATGAATTATAATCTATGTGAACTTAAATATAACAATGTATCTAAGCATTTTTCACAGCCTATATTGATAGTATACATAGGAAAGGAATAAGTGTCTATACAATAGAACCAAGATAATTAACATGGAAAAGAATCTCAGTGATACATTATCTTCATTTACATGAGATAAGAGTCATAAATCATGATTTATGAAGCCTTTCTGTTGATTCCAAAGCTCTTCCCAAGTGAATAGCTTAAATGACTGGTGGCTATATTATTGTGGATATTTAGCCAGAAAAATGTTCTTGTATTTTTCTCTGTAGACCTAAAATAATTTTAGTGCACATTGTTTCATGAGAGTATTTTTGTTTTGTTCTCTTTGTTTATTTAAAGTAAATTGACATAACTCTATATATTTCCACAATATTTATTTTATACATTAAGAATTGCTCATTTGTTTTGCTCTTTTGAGAATAACCCCAAGTGTTTTCAATCAATTTGAACATCTTTCATTTAAACAGACATTTTGATCTAAAGGTTAACCAGTAAAATATACAAGAGAGAAAATAAAATGTGGACCAAGAGACGTAGAATGTGGATAACAAACTCTCCTCTTCTGGCTTCTCAGCTTCCTCTCCACTCTTGAGTGTGTGTGTGTGGGTGTGTGCGCATGTGAGCGAGCATGCGTGCCTGTGTGTGTCCTGTTCAAGGACTGAAGATCTCCTTGTTAAGCGCTCACCTCTAGAATCAGACTGCCTGCACTTGGATCCCAGTTCCACCACTTCCTAACTGTGTGACCTTGGGCAACTTACCTAACCTCTCTATGCTTCAGGTTCTCATCTGCTAAAAGGGTATAAAAAATGGCACCGATTTCATGAAGTCGTTTTGGGGGTTCAGTGGGTCAGTATCTACAAAACTCTTTGAACAAACCTGTCAGATGTCACTCTTTTGCTCAAAGCCCTGCCACGGTGTCAAATAGACTAGGCTTGCTCCCCGCTTAGGAAATATGCTGTAGCTGATTCCTTTGCCTGGAATGCTCTTCCTCTGATAGCCACTTGGCTGAATCTCTCACCTCCTTCAAGTCAACTGCTCCAGTGTTGCCTTCTCACTGATGCTGACCTTAACTTCTCTTTTAACACTGCAGGCTGCCCATCTGCACTCCACATCATGGTTGCTGTAGTTTTCCTTCTTTTCTGTAGCTCTAATCCCTCTCTAACCTACAACTTATTTATTATATTCATTGTTTATTATTGCCACTTCCTCCCCTCCAGAATGTAAGCACTGTGAGGACAGCGGTATTTTTACATTGTAACCACTTCTGTATTTCAAGGGATTAGCCCAGAACCTCACACACAGTACGTCCTTAGTAATGATTTCTAAAATGAGTTAAGTAAGAGTGAATGAATCTTTATTATAGCTGCTTCTAATTTTAGGTAGGAAAACTTTCTAACATTCACAGTTGCAATGGTACGTCATTTAAAATGAGAACTGTGTGTGTTACAAAACTGCTATAAGAAAGATAAAATGTTCTTGATTCTTGGGTGGTCATGATATTGAACTACAGTTAGTTTCAGAATGATATGTAGTGGAACCATCAGACCTTATCCAGATGTGTGGAACTATTTGCTTCCATCCTCGTTGATGCCTGACTATATACCTCTTTGGTCTTTTACCTATCTATTATAAATATTTTGTTCCCTTTGTTTTCTGGCTGTCATTCATTAATTCACTGCTGTCAGTGTTGCTTGCCTCTGTGGAGTACCATTCCTTTACCAATATGTGGTTTCTGTTTTGTGGGATAAGGAAGCAGATTACCAAGATCATTAGCATTTTGGTACCACAAAAAGTAATAGGTAACATGAGTGATGTGTTTGGGCTATGAAATATCATTGATAGCTTAAAGACTTGCATGTTTATAACTCCTCTCTTCTCTGTCATGTTTGGTTTAGACAACGAAAGAAGGTATCTGATCTAGTATTAAGAAATGATGCCTCTAATTTGCAGCTAGTACAGAGTTTAAAATTTTTAATTAAAGGCTGGTTAAAAAAATGAATGCCATAACTAATCTGATACAAACGTATTATCTTTAAAATGTCCAAATTACTAATTTGTTAATAAATAATATTAGGACAAAAGTCCTTACCTCGTCAACATAAACTAATATTACAAGGGGGAAAATACTGTTGAAAGACCTACGTTCTGAATTAACCCTAAAATGGCATGGTTGGTGTAAGTTTAGTGATGATATGTGAGGGTAGTCTTGTTCCTTGATCACTGATCTGTTTATCATTTGACTTGAATCATCCACTTGCAGTGTGTGTATTAAAATAAAGCTGCGACTCATTCTAAATTTCCTCAGTCCCTCAGTAATCTCAGAAATTTGAACATATTTCATATAAAAATTAATTTTTCTCTATATCAGTGATCTTTGGAAGGACTTTACATAGGTAAAGTTTAAACATTTTGCTATATTAAAGAATGTTAAGTATCCTGTTTGCATTTATTTAATATAAAATATAAAATCAATTTCTTTTATTTTTCTGGCTTTTCATTTTATTTTGAAAAGAGTATATTAAAGGCCCTTTGTCTAACCAACTGGAAAAAATATGAGAACTGTTTTAATATAAAGTACTAAAAATCTTATATAAGAGTTGCGATCATAGTTATTTTCTATAGGCATTAACCAGGAGATGGGGAAAATAGTACTTCTTTTTCAAAAAACAAGGTAGACATGAATCCTATAATTTTCAAACTCAGAAAATTTATTTCCATCAGTAAATATGTCATAGACATTCAGGATATTTCTGCTAATCATATTTTTACATATGTGTGTTTTGACAGAATTCTCGTTGACATGAAAAGTAACAGAAAGTTCAGTTTCACCAAAACCGTACACAGTGCCTGGCACGTGAGTCCAGCCAACACTGAGCAGAAATCATGTCATGAATGTCTAATTTTCCTGAGAATATCTGGTAAAGCATTACAGTGAAAGAAAATTATAAAATGAAAATTCATTTTTCTTATGTACTGGTCTGGTTATACATGAGATGTTAGGGTAATAGTATACATAAAAAATGTTTTCTAGGGCTTCCCTGGTGGCTCAGTGGTTGAGAATCTGCCTGCTAATGCAGGGGACACGGGTTCGAGCCCTGGTCTGGGAAGATCCCACATGCCACGGAGCAACTAGGCCCGTGAGCCACAATTACTGAGCCTGCGCGTCTGGAGCCCGTGCTCCACAGCAAGAGAGGCCGCGATAGTGAAGAGGCCCGCGCACCGCGATGAAGAGTGGCCCCCGCTTGCCGCAAATGGAGAAAGCCCTCGCACAGAAACGAGGACCCAACACAGCCAAAAATAAATAAATAATTAATTTTAAAAAAAAGTAACAAATGAAAAAAAAATGTTTTCTATTTGCTAAAAGTTTAAAAAAGGGAGGTGCTTTTCCTTAGAATACAGGCCTTTTAGCTTAATTTTTGTCTACATTATTAAATGATTTCCCATCCCGCTATTAAATAGTTGGTGAATTGTACCAATCCCAAAACAGTGATTTTTGAATCACATGAACAAGTATTTTTATATTACAGAGAATTAAAACATGTAAAAAAGAAACAAAATGCATGTGAAAGTGTAGGTAAGAAATTACATAGATAGGTGATATAGTGTTAAAGGCAGTGATAATAAGTCTTTCTCAACTAAAATAAGAGCTATTTTGGGAATTTGGGAGATTATGATCTCCACAGAAAATCATTTGCCCTTCTGCTTTTCATTTTGTAGGAGAAAGTTAAGAATGTGTCTCCTTGCTGTTTAGATGAACTTGTTCCTTCCTATAGGACTCACAAGTCAAATTGCAAAACCTCTGGGCACATGCTATTTGAGTGACTTGTCTATTCCCTTTGCAGCCCCTTCTCAAGGCTCCCATGACCCCTGCCACACACATTGCTTTTGGAACCTTCTTCCATGGAGGACATTTGCCTTCCTCTTTTCCAGGAAACATCATTTCCTTCTGGGAGATTCACTCTGAAACTGGGATGGTTTACAGCTTTTCAGCCTGGGGTTATAAATCTTGAGAAGTATATAAGGAAGTTTAATTTAAGATGACAGGAAGGCTCTGGTAATTTAAGCCCTCATGAACCTGGCTTCAATTAGTTGCTTAATTGACTCTGTGTTGTGGCCTATAATGTGCTCTTCATAAAAGACAGGGACTCAATTAAACTTTAAAGAAAATGAAACAAACAGAAACGGCATTTATGAATCTCCTTTTAACTAACAGGACTTTTTATTCCTAGAGAGAAATAATTGAAGGGAAAGAAATTATTCTTGAATTGACTGATCGAGGAAACCAAGAGAGGGTGTAATACTAAGAGTATGTACACACACACATACACACACTGCTTATGTTCTGTGCTTCTATTCCATTATATTAAAAGCTTGACAACCACTCATAGTTCTGTTGTTATGATGAAGCAACATCTGTATAGTGTTGGTTATTTTAGAGTCAGGCAAACATGGGTTTCAATTCTGCCAACCAATTCCCAGTGATGTGGCATGAGGCAAGTGATTTTAACCTGCTCAAATACCAGTGTTCTTACCTCATATTAGAATGGTGGTAACTTTCTCAAAAGGGTATTGAGAAGACCACCTGACATAATTTGTGTTTAAAGTTCCTCCTTAGCACAGCCCTTAGCATGTAACAGGCACTCAAACCAGCCACTTTCATCTTTCCTCCTCCCGCTTCTAGGTCATATCACATATATAATGAAATATATTGACCCACATTAAAAAAACCTCAAGTCACCCTCATCACTGTTCCTTCCTCTCTCACTTTCTCTGATCAATTCTTCCATTACACTTCTAACTTCTATTAAATACATAAATGTAATTCAAAGTAATAATATCCTTATGATTTAAAAATAACGGCCCAATGCTCAGACCTTCCCAAGCCTGGTCTAGCTACAGAGAGGTAACCCCATTAATTATTTTAGGTATTTCCTTTAGTAATTATTCCCTTATAGCTAAATAAAATACTACTGCCACTAATTTTTATTCATTAATTTGATCATTATCTTTTGATGTACACACTCTCCTATCTCTCCCATCCCCCATTAATATATTCAACAAATGTTTATTAAGCACTTAGTGTGTTCCAGGTACTCTTCTAAGCGTTGGAGATACAGCAGAGGACAAAAGAAATCGAAGAGTCCTTGCCCTTTTGAAGCTTACATTTAGTGATAGACAAACAATTAAAAAATTAAGTATGTACTAGTAATTGGACAGCTGATGGTAGAGAGGCATAAATCAGAAAAGGATAAATAAGATGTGTAGGAGCCATATTTCTGCACATTTCAACAGCCTTCTGGGACAGTCCTCACTCAGATGATACTGAGCAAAGGGGGTCATAGAACCAGCAATTCCACTCCTGGGTATCTATCCAAAAAAACCCAAAAACACTTATTCGAAAAGATACATGCACCCCAGTGTTCATAGCAGCATTGTTTGTAATTGCCCAGATATGGAGGTAACCTAAGTGTCCATCAACAGATGAAAGGGTAAAGAAGATATTGTGTGTGTATATATGTGTATACACACACACACACACACACACACGCACACACACACACACACACACACACAGTGGAATATTACTCAGCCATAAAAAAGAATGAAATAACGCCATTTCCAACAACATGGATGGACTTGGAGGGTATTATGCTAAGTGAAGCAAGTAAGGCAGAGAAACACAAATACTGCATAATATCACTTATATGTGGAATCTAAAAAAACAAAACAAACTAGTGAATATAAAGAAAAAGAAACAGATCCACAATGCAGAGAACAAACTAGTGGTTACCAGTGGGCAGAGTGAAGGGGGAAGGGGCAAGATAAGGGTAGGGGATTAAGAGGTGCAAGCTACCATGTATAAAATAAATAAGCTACAAGGATATATTGTATAACACAGGGACTATAGCCAGTATTTTATAATAACTATAATTGGAATATAACCTTTAAAAATTATGAATCACTGTGTTGTACACTTGAAACTTATTGTGTATCAACTACACACTTCAATTTATTTATTTATTCGTTTTAGAAAGCAATTCTAATTTATTAGTTATCTGTTTTAAATAAATATAGCAGTGTGTACATATCAATCCCAAACTCCCAATCAATCCCCCCCTCCCACCCTTCCCCCCTGGGGGAAGTTTGTTCTCCAAGTCTGTGAGTCTGTTTCTATTTTGTAAATAAGTTCATTTGTATCAATTTTTTTAGATTCTACATATAAGTGATATCATATGATATTTGTCTTTATCTCATTTACTTCACTTAGTATGATAATCTCCAGGTCCATTCGTGTTGCTGCACATGGCACTATTTTATTCTTTTTTTTTTTTTTTAATTTTATTTTTTTATTTATTTATGGCTGTGTTGGGTCTTCGTTTCTGAGCGAGGGCTTTCTCTAGTTGCGGCAAGCTGGGGCCACTCTTCATCGCGGTGCGCGGGCCTCTCGCTATCGCAGCCTCTCTTGTTGCGGAGCACAGGCTCCAGACGCGCAGGCTCAGTAGTTGTGGCTCACGGGCCTAGTTGCTCCGCGGCATGTGGGATCTTCCCAGAGCAGGGCTCGAACCTGTGTCCCCTGCATCGGCAGGCAGACTCTCAACCACTGCGCCACCAGGGAAGCCCTATTTTATTCTTTTTAATGGCTGAGCAATACACTTTGGTTTGAAAAAAAAAAGAATAGGCCATAGCTCCTTTAATGATGCTCTAGAGGGATATCAGTCCAGGTAAATTGAGAGACCCCTCTTTGCCGGCATTTTTATTCAGTTATTATAGTTAAAATCGCTTCTTGTTTGTTTGGATGGTTAATTGGTTTGTTTGTGTCTGGCCATGGAGTGGTCATCAATAGTAATTGATATGATGTTCGATTAATCTCCCTCTTTTTATATCCCCTTCACTTATCTGAAATTTCCTAGTCCAGCCTCCCTCACTCTTACAGACTGAATCCTCCCTCCATGCGTATAGTAGGATGAGGCTTCTGTGTTCATTTTTGATGGAGAACACATGGAGGCTATGTGTTCCACATCAAAAATACTTCATTTCTTTTCAGTTCTCCAAAAGCTGCTGAAGTCTCTTGGTCATTGATGGCCCCTTTTATCTATCATGTTATCCTTTGATGTTGTGAACTTAAACCTTAATTATTGTTTATCAACATGTTAATGGCATCACATTCATTGACAGAACCATTCTTCATTCTGATAACTTTGGGTTTTTTTTCTTTAACTAAATAAAAATCAATTAACTGAGCTTAATTTCTCCAGGTAGAAAATGAAAACATCACAGTTATACTCTATCTTTCCAAGGGAATTGTGAGAATATAATATATATTTTAAAGTATTAGACTCACTCCTAATTTAGAGAATTTAAGACTTGTGCTCTCTGACATAAATGTCTCGATAAAAACAATGGTAAGCCAGTGTTTCATAATTTTCTCTTATAATTACCAAATATATGATTCATGTATCCTCACAGAGCCATTACTCAGAATAGCTAATTGGTGATTTATTTCTTTAACATTTTACTCCAGGACATTTTGATATCCTGTTTATATATTGCATGAACATTGTCTCCCAAACACTAGAAATTGTTTGGTTCTATTCGATCTTTACTATTTCTGGGGCACTGTCTTCTCAAATAGAGCACTGATAATGTAGAGTTGATTATTATATCTGCAATTTTATACCATATGAAATTATTATGTATTAATCTGTTTTCCACTAAAATCTGTCTTAAAGGTTCAACTTATTGTCTTACAATGGAGAAATGCACCTGTCACAAAAACTGTGTCAGTATAATTGTGTCAGTATGACCATTGAATATTTTCCTGTCATCAGGTCTACAGAGAAAGACAAATTGTAATCAGGGGATGACTGGGTGAGCATAGAATTGAATTTGGGGGACTTGCATGTTTCTGCAGCTGAGATAGTCTTGCCATTGGTTGAGCCCTTCTTCATTACAAAGCGCACTGTCAACATTTGCCTCTTTACACTCCATTTCCTGTGCTTCTGCTTCTGACCACCCTCATAGGCCCCACCCCTTTCTAAATGACTTCTCAGTCTCAAAAGATGTGTAAATACAATCAGCTTTCTCTCCTCACAAGTGGGGGCAGACTCTAGACCAGAGTCCACCATCAGAGATGTTTTGAGACCCCAGTTACCCCTAAATGATATGAAACTGACTGTATTAGTGATTACATTTGCTTTGCAGCAAATTGAGAGGAGCCCAATTATAAGGACTCTCTAAAATGGACTTTCTTATAGATCTTCAAACATTTATATAATTATTTTATAAGTATAATAATTAAGTTCATTTTCATGAACGTGGGTACTAGGAAATAGTTTAACATAGTTTGTGCTTCCTACAATACTTTTATTTATTTACTTATTTATTTATTTTATTTTTGGCTGCGTTGGGTCTTCATTGCTGTGCGCGGGCTTTCTCTAGTTGTGGCGAGCGGGGGCTACTCTTCGTTGTGGTGCACGGGCTTCTCAATGCGGTGGCTTCTCTTGTTGCGGAGCACGGGCTCTAGGTGCCCAGGCTTCAGTAGTTGGGGCACACGAGCTCAGTAGTTGTGCCTCGTGGGCTCTAGAGCGCAGGCTCAGTAGTTGTGGTGCACGGGCTTAGTTGCTCACAGCATGTGGGATCTTCCCGGACCAGGGCTTGAACCCGTGTTCCCTTACTTTTTAAATCTTCAGAAGTATTAAATAATCCAGATTTTTTCACTCATCAAGGTAGTCTTTGCCAAAGTTTGTTTACATTTTTAGCTTAAAAAATAGTAATAACCTATATGGGAAAAGAATCTGAGAGAGAATGGATATATATATGTATATCTAAATCACTTTGCTGTACACCTGAAACTAACACAACATTGAAGTCAACTATATCCCAATATAAAATAAAAGTTAAATTAAAAAAATAGTTTTGTCTAGCGGTATTCAGGGTCCAGTTTTTTTAAGGTGGCTGCATTAAAATGGGCTTTTAGAATGGAACACTGAATGCATTGCGGTATAATTTTACTCCACACTGAAAGTTGTAAATGGAAAAGATTCATGCATCAGCATAGTGTTTTGAGCTACATGTAAGTAAAAGCAGTGTGAAAATCTAATTTATGGTAACATTGTGAGAGAAATGTGAGCCTGGTTTCCTGAGTTCTTTATCTTGAAGTTCTCCATTCCTAAAAGAGCGTGAGACTTTGATGCAGTAATATCCTAGCCAGGCATCTCCCTCTTTAGTTACTGTTTTGAGATCCCACAAAAGCAGACCATGCAGGTGGCCTTATTAACTGTCAGTTGAAATTTAAGATAAGCCAGAGGTTATAATAGATTTACATGCCATATTTCACTAATGGGATAAGTTATCACAGTAACCTGTCTCACATGTAATCAGGATGATATTTCAGCCACCCAGCTGCTAAAAAGAAACACATGTGGATGAAGGCTAAGCTTCTGACTCATTTATGGATTAGGCAATAACTGTTTTTAGTGAAGTCTCAGCAAAATTTATGTATAGGGACAACATATTTTTATCACATACTCTGATGAGAGGATAGTTGTTACAAAATGTCTTAAACATTTTTGAAGGAGCGTATATGGTTTTAAGGTACAAAAGATATTTTGCAGAAGTGGCCGAACACTTTCCTCTTTTTTAGAGCTATTAGCTTGTCAGTTATCATTTTATAACATTGAACAAGGACCCTACAGAAGGGAAACTGTATATACTAAAGGAAGAATTTGGTTTAAAGAATTCTTTAAATATTCATTCTGAAGGTACGGTTTCATTTCTAGCAATCATAGGATATATAAGGAAATGTATTTCAATCTATCTCAGCCTTAAAAATATTAGTGAATGTGTTCTACTATCTTCAATGTTTGTTATTTTATATAAAATCCTTAGTTTAAGACTTTCTTCCAACGTACTTAATTATAATACATCTTGGGTAATTTATCCCTAATTTTCTCTCAAGCCATTTTTAGTAAATTTGAAAGGAAATGATTCCTGCCTTCTTCACGTGATACCATCTTACAAAAGAAAAGTAAGATTGGGAGGTAAAAAATTTCCACCAAAATTTATGCCCAAGAAATTTCTTACCTCATATTGTGTAATTTCCTTCTTTGTATTCCTCCTTGGTTCCTTGGGAATAGTGTTGTTAGTAGAACAAATGTGATTTTATGATTAAGCATTTTTTCTCTTTCTTTGGGAATCAAGAGTACTAAAGGTGTGACTGTAGAGGGGTTGTGTATAGGGATTTCCACTCCTATTCGTGTGACTCCAAGGCTGAAGTTAAGTAGACTGAAGGGAGGAAAGATGGTTGATTCTAAAACAATTTTCTGTAAAATCTCTTAATATAGCTGAGGAGTTATAAAAACCTACATAATATGAAAGATTGCTCTGATAAACATAGTGTATTATCATATTTATAGTAAGTACATCCATTTTAAAGATTACTGTTTTGTGCTTATTTTTATGTTTTGATGAACCAGTCACTGTGTGTAGTCCGTGAATACCACATGGCTTAATGAAAAAACAATATTGTTCTAGTGATCTTTCATATATTACCTTAGAGCACAGGGTTCTTTCTTATCGGTGGTTCGAAAGTTCAGATGTGACCTTTCAACAAATAAAGATTCAGCCCCCACTGTGTGCCAGGAATTATGCTAGATGTGCAGCTGAGATCTGGTGATGCTTTAACCTTTTATTTCGCCCATCATCTAACAGAGGACCTAGATGTTCAAACAGGTGGTTCAGTGAGGTGTGCTAGCTACTCCAACAGAGTACCAAAACCCATACAAAGGTACTGATGAGGAAAATGCCATTTCACTTTCAGGAAACTGCCACCTTTCGGCCGAGCAGAAAGTGAAAGTGGAAATGTGTTCTGGGTATCTCTTGCTGTTTAAAATATATTGGCACAAAACAATAACGATTTTATTATACTCATGGATTTTATGAGCTTAGGAGTCAGACAGGGCACAGCAGGAATGGCTTGTCTCTACTCCACTATTTCTGGAACAGGGAAGGGTGGAATAGCTGGAGTGTCACAGACTGCCCCGAGGCAAAGCACCTGTGGTTGGAGAATCCACTTCCGAGGTGACTTCCTCACTCACGTGTCTGGAACAGCGACCACATGTGGCCTCACCAGCATGGCTGTCTCAGGGACATTGTACTGTGACCCAACTGTATTGTGACCCAATAGTTGAAGGACTGACAATTCCACCCAGCTTCAAAGGGAGGGTGGGTGGGACAGAGATCTCACCTTTTAATGACAGGAGCATCAAATAACTGATTATAGCTCTGGGTTTAAATTGCCACAGGGCATGATGAGAGGGAGGCTAGAAAGGTAGGCAGAGGCCAATTCATGGGGGCTCTGGATGCTCCAGTTCTTTCTTGAAGGTAAAGGAAGTTGCTTCAGGAATTTTCTTAGCAGAAGGAAAATGAGGCTGCTTATAACTTAGGAACATGACCTTGGTGACAGGGTGGAGAAAAATGTGCTTTGGGGAGAAATGTGAGAGGATGCAGGTTTGTCATACATTATAGCTACAGAGGCAAGAGTTTGAACAATTTCATGTTAATAGGCGTGAGGGTGGGACTGAGGAAGATGGATTTGGGGACTGTTTGGAGGTAAGGGCCAAAGAAATCATCACGTTTCTAGTTTTGTTGACTCACTGGTGATGATGTATTTCAACAAGGGAAAAAATAGTAATGCTGTGGTGGAAACAGATGAGCAGGAGATGCAGAGAAGGAAGTTCAGCTTTGGCCTTCATGAACTTGACATTTCAGTGGGACTTCTAGATGGTGATATCTAATATGAGACTCTGGAGCCCAGAAGAGTGGTCAGGGCCAGATATATGGACCTGGGAACATCGGCTTAGCAATGTTTTGTTGACTGAAACTATAGAAATGGAAGAGATTACTCAGGAAGAGAGTATAAAGCTAGGGAAGAAAAGGAGGGCTCGGAACAAAACTCCGGAGACTACAAACATTTATGGGTCAAGTGAGCAAACACGAGAATTCCTTTTGTTGTTTTGCAATATATTCAGAATTATGGAGGCCTGTTTGCTACCTTCTTAAAGGCAAATTATTTTTGTTGTTGTTATCGAGGACTGCCTCAATTTCTGACACATTTTACCCCTGTCTTTCAAATTAGTTGTGACATTTAGAGTGCAAATCTAACACAAAACTGTGGTTGAAATATTAAAGCAAATATACTCTAGCATTAAGCATATCAAAATTATATTTTCATCTAATGACTGTATCACAGAACAGAACATTTATGAAATTCTGTATTTGAGATACTTTGGGGATTATGTACAGTGTTGAGAATTGTAGGTTCTGGAAGGCTCATCCTGTGCGTGTTGTTTTGGGAATGGTGGCTCTTGGATGTCCTATTGGGGCAATTTTCTGATGATTCTTTATAAGATTAGTACCTATAGGGCTTGATATTGTTGAGTTTAGAAAACAAGAAGAGTGAGTAGTATCCAGAGAGGTTTGAGGGAGAATAAGACAACTGTATTTGCTTGCACGAAATCGGGTCTCAAAGTAATTATAAACCAGGAGACTGAGAGCCAGAGTTAAAAGCTCAGGCACTGTCCTGAGATGTCCGGGCTTGTGGGTCTTAGAGTAAGAAGGTAGTAGCATCAAAAGTGATAGGTGGGACCAAAGAATGTGGTGTTGAGAAGACAACCAAGCACAGGAGGGCAGGGTAGTTGTAGGAACATAGGAAGTTATGTTGTAATGAAGTCACCAGACTATTTATAGAGCCTCACATGGGGGCTTAGTGAACCCAGGGACTCCCAAACGTACATCTGAATCCCACTGAATTTTCTTTTTAACTGTTCCAGCACTTATTTCTACCAGACACCCCTCTAAGTGATCTACAATTTAATCCTTGTAAAAACCTTGAGATAGATAATATTGTCATCCTTATTTAACCCCTGAGGACACAGGCACAGAGAACAGTTGAGCTGGGATTCAGGTAGAGTATTCAGGCTTTAGGGTCTGTGCTATTAACCAATATGTTAGATCTTTACTACTGGCATTTCAACTTAATAATTCACAGAAAATAGATATTTGAATGTACCACTTTTTGCACACTTGCCTAATATTGTTGTGTTTCTCCGTCCAAGGTTGAAGTCAGTTCAGTTTCCATTAAATACCAAATTGTATTTTTTAGGAAGGGTTTTGAGTTGGAATACATGGTCTTAAGGGTTATACTTCTCAGAGTGAAACAGTCATCCCTGCATTCTTAAGCCTAATTTTCCCAAATTAAATCATTCTAGCACATTGCTGATACATGCCGGTGGTCAATAAAAACCTTTTAAATGGTTTATTAATTGGTGGATAATGTCAATCAATATATGCTTATTAGAATAAGTGGAACACAAAACTAAATCAAATTTCTCAATATCTATGTCTGTCTGCCACTTTAAATACCTTAGGGGTGTGAAGTCAATTTCTTATTTATTAATTTATTCAATATCCAAAACTATTATGTGCTTTATAAAAGAGCTATTATAATAAGACCATAAAGTAATCTTTATCTCTGCTGTGAAAATGGATTTATTCACCTGTGAATATCCATCTTCCTAGTATTTCCTGTTACTTTATTCACCCTTTGACTAATGACATAACTTAAAAGTGGAGTCTTGATTTTTTTTTTCTCTTTTTACACTCTATCAGGGATGTTAAATCTCTTTTTCCTGCCCTCTGCTCCCATGTAACTGTACTGTGCAACCCAAGCCAGAGGCCCCAGAGCCATCTTAGATTTTTCCCTTCAAGTCCTATGTCCGTGATTATAACTTCTCTCATTAATCATTTACTCTTATTTCCTGTGCCTCTGCCTCCATTGAGGCCCTCATCAAATCTTTCCTGAATTGTAGCAGTGATTTCCTATGTGGTCTCCTGGTTCCAGGCTTGCTAAATGTCCCAACCTCTTTCGTCCCCCCAATTTCTTCTTTACATATCAAAGAAAAGGACCTCACTAATCTGGGAATGTATTATTTACTCTGCAATTTAAACCTTTTGGTATTCTCTGCTGCGGTCATGACAAAGGCTCAATTTCTTAGGAAGTTACTGTGGCTCTCCAACTTTTTACTTGGGCAATTAGTAGTTGTTAAAAGAATATTTTAACTATCATAGGAATTAAAAACCAGTTAAGGCAATTCAAATATTAACTGCCTCAACTGAGTTTTTTTTTTTTTTTTGAAAGAACCTTGATCGTAGCCAATGGAGGTAAAGAATGATAGACGTGTGAGGCTCAGATATTACGTTTTGGTGACTTTTAATGACGCACATGTCTTTATATCTGGGTCCAATTTGATTTTTGAAGATGAAAGCTAAGGAATAAGATTATATAATTTTTACTTCTGCATGGAAGTCCACTGTTAGAATAACTACAATAGAAATAGAACCTTCCACGAAAATCTTGCACTGAGCCACTCAAAATCTTCTTAACAATATTTGATGAGAGCATAAGGAAGAGATCGAGTAAGTTTTTACTCTCATTCTAAGTGTTCTAATTAATAAGGGTTGCTGGAATCCTAGCCAAGGATTTTGAGGCTACCACAGGACTCAGCAGAAAAAAAGTTCTGTGATTGATTAATTAGTCATGTGTGCAATGAACATGGGAGTGGCAAGTTATAAATAGTATGCCATAATTTTCTAGCTCTTACTAAAATGTGGCTTAAACATTTAAAAGATAGTGTTTACTTGGAAGATTTTTGAGAATTGCTTGGACACTAAAAACATCAGACCATTTAAAATTTGTTTTACTGTTTATTTCCGATTTCTACATAAAGTCATCTGTGGAATGAAATTATTTAAAATTCCCTATCTAAATGCTGAAGAGTATCTATTGAAAGTAGATTTATTTGACACTGGAAGAGATGATACTCTGAAGGCAATATAAAGTTATTATCATAATGTCTTGGAGATACAAATCCAAAGGGCAATGAATTAATAGCAAAAGAAGCATTAAAGTATCACAAGCTGTGCTTTGCAAGAAAATGATATGATATAGTAGAACCTAGCACAGCTTATAGAATCCAACAGAAGAAAGTTTAAATTTCAGTACTATTATTTATAAGATGTATAACTTGTACAAGTTACTTAATGTTTAAAGGCGGTTTCATATTTTTCAGTCAGGAATAGAGGATCACCTTTGCAGGACTATTGTGAGGAATAAATGAGCAAATAAATGTAAACTGTCACTTGATAAGGACACAATGAAGACAAGTGTCTTCCTTTAATATACTTCTGATAATTCCATTCTTAAAACAATTTCCCTTGGTTAAAAGATGGTGATATAACATACCATTTTTTGATAATACTACCCAGTAAATAGCAATCAATAGTTAATTACTGAACACATACCAACCCATGATAGGAACTGAGAATGAAGAAATGAACATACCGTAATTACTGTCCTGGTGAACAATGTAATCTGTTCAGGAGATAAGCATTTACCCTGATAAATTTCCATGTTAACCTAATCCTTAGAGATGAATAAAGACCTGGGGACTAATGGAAGACAAAACTAACTCTACAGGACTTGAGAAATGCCTCAAGAAGGAGGTGACACTTGAGCAGGATCTTAAAGCAGAAGTAAGATTTCATAATGTGGGGAAGAGAAGCCATGGTGTTTCAGATGAAGGAAACCTCATGAGAAAAGCCATGGAGCCGGGGGAGAAGAGGCCTCAGGCCAGAAGCAGAGGTGTGATGACAGTGGAGAACATGGGATGGAAGATGTGTAGAGGAGATGAAGCTGTAAGAGAGTCTGAGGAGACACACGGAAACACCCAGTAAACCAGATCACAGAGCTTGGACTATATCCAACAGACGATGGGGAGTCAACAGCAATTTCAAAGAAAGAGATTGACATCTATTCTCTCTTGGGAAAGAAAGTTCTGTTAGTTCTATTGACTGTGAGAAGAATGATTGGATTTGGTTGGCAATAAAAAAGGGATAATAACAAAGGGACTAGTGGAGGGGCATTATTAGAGTCCATGAGAGAAATGACACAGAGGTAAAAATGGAGTGGGTCATGTCAAGGAAGACAACTCTTCTTTGTTCAATGGAAAAAAAAAAGTTGGTGACACTAAATTTAAATAGCAAAGTCAAAGAGAGAGAGATGATTTGAAAGAATAATGTGTTAAGGTTTGAACATTTTGGGGATATCTGGGAGAAATATAGCTGATAGATCCAGGTAGAATATGTAGGAGATAATGAGATACTTAGAAAAGAGGCTCTGAGTTTAGAATTGAGATTGGAGTATAAAATACAGATTTGATATAAAAAGAATGGAGGGATATACTAGCTGATACCTAGGTTTATGGTTTTGAAAATATTCATGGGCATAGTACAAAATTTAGAAGGGGTGATGGTGAGTGGACCTGTGTCTTGGAAGGAGGAGGAGGAGTAGCTCAAGAGACAGCGGTCGTGTTAAGAAAGCTAAGTGAGTTGAGGATTTCTAGAGGAAGGAGGGTGTCAGCACTGTCTAAAGCAGCCGCAGCAGAACAGAAAATGAGGCATGGCTTGAGATGTTTAGATTATGCTCTTTGACTTTGGAAACAAGTGTTTTTCTTCCAAGCTTGGACATCTGTGGATGTTCTGTAGAGCACAGCTTTTATTATGCATAGGAATCCTGTTAAAATGCAGATTCTGATTCAGTAGATTTGGGATGAGACCTAATATTCAGTATTTCTAACAAGGCCCAGGTGATGCCATTTTGTTCGTCTGTGGACAATACCATGAGTAGTGAGGCTCTGGTGGTTAATAAAAATAGGTGATTGCAATTCAGGATCGGTTTACTTTGAGAAGCTTTCTTTCCTTATAATAAATGGATATTACTGTTCTACATGGGGATTTGCACTGAAGCTGTATTGGATAGTTCTGGCAGTTTGGATCCTTCTGTGTATTGAACACCAGATGAGTTTCATCCTTGTTTTTAATTGACTGTCTCTAATCTCCTCCTCTTCCCTTCCATGTTAGGGGAAATAAAAAGCTTTCCCTTGATGTTCTACTTTACAGGATAGATGAGAAGATACTTCCTTTAGTAGAACCCACAGTGTGTCTCAAAATATTTATTTTTTTGTGCTTTTGTTTCTGATACTTTTTGCCACCCATTAACTAGAAGGACTTTCATTTGACAACATTTCAGGAAAAAAATACATAATCTTCTAACCAGATGTCTGCAAATCCTTAGTTTAGTGGTGTTCTGACTCTATTTATCTACCCCCACTTGCCCCAGAGCTGTGTCTACATGTCCCTTGTGTCTATTTCACTAATAAACTGCTTTGGCTGTACCTATTCACCTGCTTTGTTACTAGCCCATTTGTAAATCTGAAATTAGGGACATGGTATCACAAGCACTGTGGGGGAAAAAATTCGTTTCTGCTGCATAGAGAGCCAGGGCCAGGTATAAAAGGAAGGAAGGAAGAAAGGAAGGAAGGGAGGAAGGGAGGGAGGGAGGAAGAAAAGAAAGAAAAAGAAAGAAAGAAAGAAAGAAAGGGAGCTAGAGGCATTGTGAGACGTGTTGGGGCTTGAGTTAGGTGGTAAACATGAAAATTGAAGGAGAACATAGATAAATTTGTAGAGGTTGAATCAGCATGGCAGGGTATTGATTGCAGATCTATAATAACTAAAAGGAAGGAAAAAGGGAAGAGTTGACTATTGAGGTTTCAAGCCCAAAGACCTAAAGAAAATGGTGATCCTGTGTACAGAAATCATGAAATGAAAGGAAGGATCTGATTAGAACTTGGGGGATTAAAAAAAGGAAAATGGTGAGTTTGATGTGGTAATTGATTTTGAAGGTCATGGAAATGGATGTCTTTTATTCAGTTGATATTGCTGTCCGGGAGTATGATGCAGATATTAACTCTAGTTTCTAGTAGATTTCATCTGAAATCTTAGGTAAGAATCAAATGAAAGAATGCATACAAGTGTTTGAGGAAAGATGACATATGAAAAAGCATGCTTTTAAGAGATGGGTAATGGAAGAAGGCCTGGTGAAAGAAAGAGAAAATGGACAAGAATGATGGTGGGCAGATCAAGTGAGTTTATTCGTATGACAGTCTATGAAAGAGAGAAATTTAAAAAGGCAGAGGGAAAAATATGGTCAAATATAAAAATACTAGAATATGGTAAGAGTTGAATCAAACTCTTCTTCAAATAACAGTTTCACATTTATAAGGATAGTATAGAGCAGAAGCCCAGTTTCAAAGAATTAAAGTAGGATGGCTTGGTGCAAAAATATAGGCAACTAGTAGAGTATTCTCATAATAATCAGAAAACACAAGTGGGCAATAAAATCAGATTGATTTTGGCCAAGTCGATTAACCTCTAGATTTTGTTGTTGGTTTTCCACTTCTATACTAGAAATTATGATACATCTTTAAAATCATGGAGGAAAAAAATCAATGAGGTGGCTTTAGTTCCCTGAGGGAAAGTACATTGTTTTATTGGCATCTCTCCTGCTAATATTTGTATTCAATTTGGAGGGTACAGGATAGAAGACATCATGGTGAACCTGTAGGTAGTTCTCTTATTCTTGGGTTGACAAAGCAGACTGATATGTTCACAGAAGATTCTTTTTTTCCACTTTGGGTACTTTTACTTTTACTTTTAATTTTTGAATTAATATTTCATTGGAGTGCTTTGGTTTTTACTTTTAAGTTGTCCTCTGATATTATTGTTGCTGAGGTAGTGTGGCCAGTTGTAGCCAGTTGTCTCAGTGTCCAGTACAGTTAGAATACAGAATGCACTCTCTGCGAATAAGAATATATCACATATCCACTTGAAAAACAAGTGCTCTGAAAAGCTGTCTAGATATGAGGAATTCTTTATTCCTCTCTAGCCAGGCAGTTCGAAGGCCTGCATACTCCCACCACAGACTGGCTGCATGGAGTAAGAGTTTACTTAGGAAACATGTCACCATCTTAAGGGATCCTTCCCTTGGTTAAATACCCTCTGCTTAGCAGCAAAGCAACTGGATTAACAGCAGGGCTCCACATGACCCTTCCACCCTGATTCCAGCAACCCCACATTGTTCCTGTTTCCTTGGAGGCCTTGGAAACTCTGCGTGTACAACAAACGTGTTCATGTAGGGTCATCACAATTCACCAGCAGAGTGATTCTCCACTCACACGTCAACCCATGACCATCACAGCACGTGTGAACATGTTTAGGCCCACCGAGTCTTACTATATCCTTCAGAACACTAATTTCAGAACCATTAGGTAATTCAGAAATCAGTTCAAATTAAAGCACAAATGTTCATTTTGTTTATAAAGTATCCACTGCTCTTCAAAACTTGGTTTCCATAATGCTTTTTGGTGTGTTTTCAACCAAAGATTGTGATTTAAAAAATCATTAAGAATTGTAATTCAAGAATGCCCAGAAATTGTCATCAGCAGTTGTTCAGTCCATTTTTGAAGAATTTGACTCCATTTTAATCTAAATTTTTTGCATAGATCTTTCTCTAGAAAAACATCTTGTATTAATCACTTCCATAAAATGTTCTATCCAGGACTAGAGATCAACAATAACTTACTACACAGAAACCAGATATTTTAATCTTTTGTCTTTCAAAATAGTATTTAGGTTAAAACAACAAACTAGAAGTGTTTATAGAAGAAAATAATGACTCTCATTTCATACTCTTTTTTCCATTTGAATCTTTTTGAGAAAGAGATCTTGCTATGGTGTTAAGTCAAGCTTTAGCTTTCCTGAAGTTTTCACTGTCATTTACAAAGGTTGAATTTTTTCTAAGATGGAATAATATTACTTTAAAAATATTAATATTGTCACACAACCATTTTTTAAAATTCGTTGATGACACACTTAAGGGGTCCACAGCATTATTTATTTCATAATATGTTCATAATCAAAGGTCATGGTATATGTGTTGCATTATCATAATTTTCTAATTTGTTCTTTATACATGTTTATACATGTTCTAATTGCATTTCATTAACTCATAGTGTTCTTGTAAGTTTGTACTTTCTTTCCATGTTCAAAGAATCTCTTTAATTCAATTTCTCTGTTTCTCCTCATACAGTCTGGCAGCCAGATATGCAACTCAGTCTAATCACAGTGGAATTGCAACCAGTCAAAAAAAGCCTACTAGGTCAGTTAATATCTCTAATTTATTGCTTGTTAGTGATAATAAAGTAAATGCCCAGGGATATTTTGTCCTACCATTCTAAATTTTTTCAAAAACTGACATACTTCTGGATGTAAAGGTTAGAGTACCGAATTCTTCCAAGTAGATTTCCATACGCCCTGTTGGGCGTGAACATGTTTGTGTTAGATGATGAAATGGGTCTTGGGTTCTTCTAATTCAGTTTTGTTATACATAGTGCTATGACTGGGCTGAGGTCTAGGTTCTAGGCTTAGAGAAAGTCAAGGAAAAAAATTACTTTGAAGACCCCATTCTTTCCAGGCCACAAATCTGGAAGGAAAACAAGATTGTAATTGCTTTTTGAAATGGGTATGCATTAACTATTGCACATTTTGAAGCAGAAGTGAGAAACATTGGCAGATTTTTGTGCGAAAGTTAGCACCAGGTCAGCCTGAACCATTCTTTTATCTTTAATCATTTAAATTTTTGCTTCTTTATGACATATGTATTTTAAAGGCAATCTGTTATAATAAATGACAGTGCATTATATACTGTTTGGAAAATACTGGTATAGAAAAATGTGTGGAAAGTGATTTTTTTAAATGTTAAGTTACTGGAGGCATGATGGTACAGCTAAGTGAAGCCACAGCAAATGTGTTTTGCCCCCCTGATTATTATGTGGTTATATGTGCCATCTCACTTACTGGGGAAGTATCTCAGTGGTGGTTTACTAGTCACTACTCTAATAATGAATCATATTATGCAGTGTTTGACCACAAGAACTACTTATGATGCCTTGACTTGAGGTTATGTGCTTTCCCCCTTGCCTTGGTTTCCTAAGTTATGTTCATTTCCATAGTAATTAAACTGATTCTGGAAAGGCAAATTAAAAGGGTATTTAATTAAAAATCAAAAGAAATGATATAAACTAGGATGCACAAAGAACAGTGACCTGCCATGTTCAGTAAGCATTTTTTATTACTACTTCTAAGACTTAATGAATATAAAATATATTTTAAGTACTTCTTTGATTTAATAGAACATCTCTTTTTTTGGCTTCATTCTCATTTCTCTTTTTATTACTTTGATGAATGATCTGGAGCTCTGGCTGACTGTCAAATTAGGGTAATGAGACGAGCAAATGGATTTTTTAATTTGTTTTAATTTGTTCTTCTGAGAACTAAAGATCAGTTGACTTCATGGGTCACAGTCAAGATCAAAATGCATTTTAATTGCTTTCTAGAAACAGGTCAAGTTTCACTGCAAGTAGGGCAAATTTTGTGACAAAATTTGTTTATAAATGTGAGTTTGGAATGAACTTTCTAAGCCTATGGCTGTGTCTACAGTACTAGTTCTCAGATTTATTATGATGGGACATTTGGCCAAATTAATTAGTTGAGTTCCTTCTACATAGTGCAATCACTGGTACTCAAAATTGCTGGTGTCTGTGGTTATTGTGCTAGACTTACAAACCCTGTAGATCCAGTTGAGTAAAAGTTAAATGCTGGAGTCATTTGGAAAAGATTCCAATCTTGTGCATGACACAACCTCTAATTAGCAAAATAGCTGAAGGAACTATTTATTAGCCATATGTATTTAAACTCCAAAATACAGTCAACATTTTAAAACTATTAACTATTCCAAGATATCAACATTTCTGGTCTTAAGCTGGCGTGTGTGTTTTCCTGATGTTCATTCCATTTCGCAATACCTGTTACTATTATAAAATATTTATAGTATACATTTAAGAGTTTGATTTCCTGATAATCTATGGAAGTAATGTGTCAAGTAGTATAATAAGGTGAGTTAAAATGTGAATATTGTAGCAACTGATTGTGAAATTGTGATATATCGGGTACCAATATAATAGATGTAAACATTCTTTTATTTTAAATATTTTGTATGACAAGAAAAAATTAATTGCTACATTTATAAGTTATGGATTGTTTTTGTTATTTTTCTTTTAAAATAGAACTTATTAGAGCAGTACACAGTGACATTCACATGGTGGCAGCAAATGCTAGCAAAGATGCTGGCGACCCTTAATATCATGTTTTTAAATATGTCTTAAGATGCCAATATTAATTCTTGATTTCTAGTTTTTCATTTATGCAGATTGAGTTTATTATACATACACAATATACATTAGTATTAGTATAAAATAAAATATAGTAATTGCATATTTTACGCACAATTCTTGAAATAATTGATACCTGAAATTTTAATATGGGAACTGTTTAAACAGTGAAATAAATGATCCAAAGTGATGTTTAATTATAGTTCAAATAAAATAACTGCAGATGATTACCTCCCGTCAAACTTCCCCTAATTCTAATACAGTCTACCTACATTTCCTCATGTCTTGTGCTTCATACACAACGAGCAGCTAAAGCTACTATCACTGTAGGTGTATTTTAAATTGTCATTCTACTAGCGTAGATTTTCTTCTTCTGAGACCTGCATCCTTGCCGCATGGCCTGTGTGATCAGTTGGCCACACTTGTGAGACAACCAGCTAGAGTCTAGGTGCTTACTTTTGGCAAGAGAGTGAAAGTTTTTATGTGAGACAGATCAGTCAAATATGAACAAACTCATGACCTTGGTCTCCACACCGTGTTTTCGAGTAATTAACTAGCTTAGATACTCAGTAAGCATTTGCTATTTGCAATTTGTATGTAACGTTATTCTTCTTGTTATCAATGTACAAGTTCATTTAAGGTACAGCCACCTAAGATAAAAGCAAATGTCCCGTATATTGAAAAGAACAACTTAACAACAACTGCAGGCAGCTGGTTAATACCCTGAGAATATACTAGATTCTAGTTAAGTATTATTATTTCCCTTGCTTTTCATGTAATTGTTACAGTACCTTTAAATCAAAGTTTTATTCATCAGGTGCGTATAGGCATGACTTTTTTAGTTCAAATTACTTTATTTCTAATTGTCCTGCATTATTAATATACTTTGGAGGCAAATTATATCATATGAACCAAGATTTTTTGAAGATTTTCAAACCTTGTGTTTAGCTATTTGTCACTTAAACCAACATTTTCTGCTGACCGTCGTAAATTATGATTTTCCCATTAACTCTTCCCTGCTCAGAACCTCCTGTTCCCTATCTTTTTGTAATGTGCAATAATGATGTAATTTTTCTTGTACTATTTCAGGCTTCCAGGTCCCTCTAGGGTGCCAGCTGCAGGCAGCAGCAGCAAGGTCCAGGGTGCCTCCAATTTAAATAGGAGAAGTCAGAGCTTTAACAGCATTGATAAAAACAAGCCTCCAAATTATGCAAATGGCAGTGAAAAAGGTAAGAGTTCGCCCGTTACATCATTAAGGCACAAGTGTAACATATGAGCCTCATAAATTACATGCTAAATCTAGTATTTAAGCAGTGTTTGGAATGGAAATGTTATCAGTGGACTTTCTTATATTGTCTAAGTGCCTCCTCCTGAATTCCAGCTTTCTTCAGGACCTTTCCTATCTGAAGAACACTTTAAGGAAATATAGTCATTTATATTAAAGTGGTTAGTGATTATCCCCAAGTATAAAATCTGTTTCTCAAAACAAGTTCCTCCTGGATGCATGTAAATAGCATTTTCTTTTGTTTTCTCATGTTTTATGAACACTTATCTTGAAATCATAAACCTATATGAAATGTTTTCAAATCCTTGGTTTTAGTTAACATTAAGTGCCGTACGTGTTTGAGGAAGTTAAGGTTGGAGCATCAAAATGTAAGACATAATTATGCAGGGTATTTAGTCTTTGAAAGCAGCAGGACAGATAAATATTATGACCTTAGTTTTTCCTATAAGAGACAAATTATTCATGTTTGTTTTATTTTCTTGAACGAGTGTATGATAGAACTATCCAATCACACATTGATCAGGAAGAAAGGACACAGTGGAAGTGTGTGTTAAAGGCAGATTATATATTAACTACTGTATGATACACAGTTCTCTCTAATGTGCACAGTGCGTATTTAAAGAGGTGCTGGCTTGATGCATATCCCTGTGGAATCTGCATCCAAATGGGGGGATGTGTAATTTACATCTAAACCATGAGAAAATCAAGAACCTCTGCTGTTGGGAGCAGTGTGACCCTGTGAGGGACTAGGGCACGTTGTGGGATTGTGAGGTAGTATTTTCTAATCAATAAAACTTTAACTTCTCTGTGTAGTGTTTACCTCTCCATGCAACAAGACATGAAATTCAAAAGTGACAAATACACTTAGTAGAACAGCTGGCAAATTTGGTTTGACTAATTGAACCAGGTAGAGACTTTTTGGCTCAGATTAGATCATTTCCAATTGTTTCATACGGATGATCTGATTAGACTTCTCTTACGCAGACATGAATTGATAGGGGTGATCTATGAATTATACACTTTCGTGAAAATTTCCTACCCATTAAAACAAAATTGGACAGACCAATTTGTTTTGTAAATTTGTTTTGTAAATCCCTGTAAGCAAAGCAGTGTATCTTGATCCCTGTAACATCCCCAGTTCTTGAGTTGAATGGAAAAAGAAGAAAATAGTATGTGTTTGGAAGTTAGGATTTTGTCTTTAAAATAAAGAATAAAACCTTTGATTTGAGGACCTAAGAAATGTTACTGAAGACTTACACTTCTCCTGGAGAGAAAGGGGACAAGAATTTCTTATCAGAAAAACATCTCCCTCATTTTGTGACTTTCCTAGAAAGCATCATACAAAGGCCTCTATGTGCTATGAAATTCTAAGGGAAAATAAACATGTTTAGACATTAAGATATGCTGAGTGGACTGCTCAAGTGTCTGATTTTAGCTACATGATACTACAGTTGTATAAGAGTTTTACAAAAAACAACTAATAACATTGGCAAAGAAACCTAGAAATGCTTTAGATGACCCAACGCTTTGATATCATACTGTATTTTTTGATCATGTGAAATACTTTTTGTATTTCTGGTGTCTAAAAGTAAAAATCCAGAGGTAGCCAAGTATTCATATCTTTCCATAGCCATTCAGCCTCTCTTATGTATGTCTAGGAAGTAGTGCAAAATTAGAAAGTAGCAATATTGATAATAACCACAAGGTGGAGACAGATAACATACATTACGAGGTTTTTGACCATAAGCAGATTTCCTTAGGTAGGTATCAAGAGCAAAAGTTTTCATGGTGAATTAGCCATTACTTTTAATTCCAACAAAGTAAAATTTCAAAACATTTAACGTGTATGATCTCACATTCACAAATATTTATAATATTATATATCAAATGTAGGCATTAAATGTCTGTAAACTGTCAATAATAATTAAAGCATAAATTGCATTACATGATACAGCCTTCTGGAATTTGTTTTACATGCTATATGGCATTTTCTATTAATGTGGAGTTACAACTTCATATCAGTATATCCAGTATCATCTCTAAATTAATCATTGTGTCATGCTATTTTATATTTCCAAAATATTAGCTTAAATTATAGAGCAAACAAAACAAATATAAACATTACATATGAAATAGTTTATAATTTATTCTTTAGACTATTCGAATGGTACATCTTTTTGGATAAGAATGTTTTATTTAACCTTTGACATGGAGATTTTTCACGTTAGCATAGCATATAAAAATATAAGATTCCATCTGATGACAGGTTGATCTCTGTGACAGTATAGTTCATACATATCCTATGGCCAAATAAGGTGAAAATTAAACAAGAATTTTCAAAGGTTACAATATTATAATGACAGAATTCAGAAATTACTAACTTGAGTATTCTAATTGCCATTCCTTTTTAGTTATTAGAAAGTATAACAGTTAAATTTAATAAATTAAGATATTTTTACTCAAAAGAAATAATCACACTCTCTGTAATGTGCTCCCTGAATGCTTCTAAGTGAAAATGTACTTTCTACTTTCTTTAAGAAGTCTTAAATGATGAGTTATATGAATCAATTGGGGAATCTCTAGAATTTGTAATGGATAATAAAGGTTTATTCACACTTAAAACAATTTCACTTCCTTATTAAAAAACATACTGTTGAAAGCACAGTAGCTTCTCACATGTATGGGATGGTAAAAATAGCTTATTTACGAATTGTGTGACTTATCTAATAAAGGGAAATCAGTAGAGAATCACAAACTGCACTTCAAAAGATACATCTAATACCATTTTAATAATAATACAATCCAAAAAATAGTGTGCTCATTTCACCAAATGGATTAAAATATCGGTGAACATGGCCATAGATTATCACTTGCAGAGAAGGCTGAAGTAGAAATGTTAAAATAGAAAGCAATGCCACCCCACCATTCTGTTGAAATGGAATGTAGGAACAAATTTCTCAGAACAAATGGTGAAATGAAGATAGTATATTGTTTGTAGAAAAGCATTTCTTTGGGGAGTCCAAGTTTCTTCCCTTGGTGACCTGACATGCAGAGACTGACAATGAATAATATGTTCTGACACTAGCATTTATCAATTTGCCCATGCACCCTATGAGATTACTCTAGACAGATGTATGCTTTAAAGAAAAATCAAATATCTTTTCAGTGGAAATCAGGGATCTTGTGAAAAAAAAAAAAAAAATGCCCTGGTTCCTTTGGGCACACATTTTATATGCCTGAAGCAAATTATCTTAAGAAATAATTCTTGTTTTATAAAATCGACGTGATAAATATGAAAAAGGCTTAACAGTTCAGTATTATTAGGAATGTAAATGTCCCTAGCTCTATTTGGAATTCACTTTCCGAATTATGATCTGTAAACACTTATTACTTGCCAGAGTTCCTCAACAGAGAGATGTTTTTCTATGTTGCTAAGAAACATGCCACAGTACCAGAGGGCATGCTCGCATCTCTTTATTGTTTCTCCCATGTGATTCTTACATGGTACCTGTACATCTGTGGAAGAGGAGATTTCCTTTCTGTTCTCCTAGGTTCCCCACCTTCTGGTGTGAAAGTGTTTTCTTTCATTTACACTCAACATAGATTTAGTATGATTGATATGGAGAATTGAGCAAAATTGAAATTGAACTTTTTAAAACTATAGGTTTAATGTGAATGTTACATTAGTCGTGGAGTTTTGACAGCTAAAACGTAGTTATCTAGTTCTTAGGTACTTTTTTAATTACTCTGAAATTACCCTTAAGACCAAAGAACTGAACTGTTTTATTTCCTTTTCAATGCAATGCAAATGTTTTACTCATTATATCTCTTTACTGGTGATTTCATTATGTGTTCCACCATGACTTTTTGCTTTATTTCCTTAATAATTATATAAACCTATAATGACATAATTTCAAGTTAATCTTGAGGATTTTTATGAGGTTACATAATTAAATACATAGATCAAGTGATATGACTAAATAGACTTGGGCATATATGTTGTTTACTTATGTATACATGCTTACATATTGAGGTGTACACGTGTGTATTTTATATGCCTGTACATAAATTACATACTTCTAAAAAATCTGGCTGGTGAATTAAAGCTTCCCTAAATTTTTCAATAGTCCACAAAGTGGCACTCTCACATTACAAACAGTACAATATATACATGTGCAGAATGGACAGTGCCCCTACAATCCCCGTAATAGCATTCCATGTTTCTGTTCATCATAAAATTGATGATTGAGGCATTTCGCAAGCCGTCATTTATGGGAGACAGTGCGGTGAGGTAAACAAGGGGCCAGTTGGTAACAAAACATATATAAATTTGAATGCTACTTTTTTTAACTTTCAAAATGTTCAGTGTATTTTGGTATATTATTGTAAAATGAGAGTCTAAGTTAATTATTTACCAAACTAATTGCCATCACCACATTGATCAGTCACTTCCTTCCTTCCATAATGATCTGTGATGCTGAAGTTGTTCTATAATTAGCAGGGACCATACATATCACTGAGCGCAATGCCTGCTGTACAGTGAATACTTTAAAAGGAGTGGTGCCGTTGTCATTTTTATTGTTGTTGCTACTTTGTGTGTTGTTACTTTGTGAATTGAAAGCTGGTTTGCTTCCATCCAAACAGCATACTAGTCAGTGAGGAAGAAGAAGTAAACAACTGAGGATGTTCCCTGGTCCTTTCTCAGGCTAGTAGCACCATTGGCAACATAGCACTAAGCTCTGAAGCTAACCTGCCAAATTTCCATGGAGAATCGTCTTTATCTAAACTTCCCATATGCCTGTTGTGACTGCCACATTTACCTCCGTGTATTTTTTTTTTTTTTTTTTTACCTCCGTGTATTAATTTTAGAACTAGATTGGCATTTTTCCCAGGTCATCAAAGTTGTTTTTTTTTTTTTTTTTCAATATGAAATAACTAAAAATTAACTCTCTGAATTTAGATGTTTTCTAAGCAGGAATTAAAATCTATTCTTACATCAACTCAAAAGGATAGTGCCAGTAGGATGCCCCAGGAGATAGTATATAGCTAACTGAGTAGTGAGTATCTTGTATCATGTTCTCCCCATTTATATTCTGCTCACTGAGGAAGAAGGAACCCATATTTCGGGGAGTTACCCAGTTGCCTTCACTGTTGTGACAAACATGTGACTTTCTGGAGAACCGAACCGGCAGAATTTTTGGGTGGGCAAGCAAACATAGGGAAAGAAGGGAGAGTCAAAAGCCTCCAAATTTTGTAGTCACATAAACCCGGGTTCCAGTTTTGGCTTTGTCTTTTCTAAATTTTACTCTATGCATGATTTGGAGCAAGTTACTTTCTCTAAGCTTCAGTTTTCTCATTTATAACAGGAGAAACAATAAGTATATTGTAGATTATTATGAGTTTAAATAAGAGGCATATGGGTAGAAGCTCCAAATGTGATACCATGTATCAAAGTACTTGGGAAAAGTAAGCAGTTGATAAATAATATTATTTGGTTGTAATGGAATTGGTGGTGGTGGATGCGAGGTGGAAGAAGAAGGGGAGGAAAAGGAGAGGGAGTGGAAGAAACTTTCTGTTTGGACGCCAGAGACAAGGAACAGCTATAGGCAGAGAGGCCCTGCAAACGCAAGATACAAGTCTGTTGCAGAAATGCCCTTAAATATGTGCATTAGATGCCTGTGCTTTTCCGCCATACCCAGCTAACAGTTCATTTATAGTCAGAAGCTGAGTTAACAACAGTCAGCAATGTATCAGTGAGACCAGGCTACTTACTATTGAATATGTAAATCGCACAGAGACTAGAATTTGTGCTGACCCCCGATCTGTCAGAGCTGCAGAGGCTGCCATTTCAGCAGCTGTTGTTCTGCACCCTTTCTTGTGAGGTGTCCAGAGAGACACTCATTATTCTAATGCTCTCCTGATGCACAGTGACTTATGATTTTCACTCTTCATGAAACCTGAAGCACCTCATTGCTGATTATAGAGAGGAGCTGGGCACAGATTGAGAGTTGAGTTCAAAGAAGTGTCTTCTATGTGTGTACTCATCTGAGAACGATTTTATAGCTTTTGCTGTGACCGTTACGGTAGGCTGGATGTCGATGTCGTAATTTAGAGTCCCTCCTGTCTCATTTTTGGGTGTGATGATGTTGAATTTCCTCTGTACTTGAACTGCGATAGCAGTCTATCTAGCTAATGTCGGCATGCTTACAGAGCATCCTGACTGGTCCTTTTCTGCCCTCTTCTCTCATCCTCACCAAAGCTCCCAGGCATACAGGGGTAGGAGTCCCCTGGCTTCTTAACCTAGTTACAGAAACACAGAAGATATACGCTAAGTATGTGGCGAAAATGATGAAATAAAAGACATTAGGAAAACCTCTTTTGTTTTTAGTGGTCTCTCACCACAGATTGCCAAGCATCTGGGGGGAATGCAGAACTGACCAAGGTTCCAGAAGTCCACAGAGCGAAGAATATTAATGCTGCAGAGCTATGGAACATTTAATGAATTTAGCCAATTTGGACACTGTCATAAGAAATAACTCTTTAAAGCCGAACATGGTCTGTGACCAGCAGCGTTGGTATCATGTGGAAGGTTGTTAGAAATGCAGAATCTCGGGGCCTCCTGCAGATCTGCTGAAGCACAATGTGATGTACATTCAGTAGGATCCCCAGTGACTTAAGCACACATTAAAGTCTGAGACCGTTATGTTAAACACTTAAAATATCAGACATTCTACGATAATTATAGAGCTTGGGCTCTAGAATCACACATGTGGGATCAAATCCTAGCCACACCACACATTCCTCACTAGCTGTGCACCACTGAATGAGTTGTTTAGACCCTCAAAGCTTGGGTTTACACAAGTGTGAATTAGAAATAGGAGCCCTTCCAAAAAAAGATAGGCAAAGTGATTATGAAATTGTCAAAAAAAAAAAAAAAATAGGAGCCCTTCCCATCTCATCAGGTTGTTGTGAACACTATTATGAGATAATATAGTTAAAGAATCTTCAGTAAAATGCCAGTCGGCATTATTATATTTGTAATAATTATTAATATTATTTTCATTATAGAATAAGAAATATCGCAAATATCTTTTGAGATCAATGTAAGAAAGTGAAGATAAATTCAATATGAGGCCATTATGTTCCTCTTAGCAATATTACAGCAGACTACGATTTCATTTTGGGGGTACTTTATTTCTCTCTAACTCTGTGTCCCAATATACGTATGTACATATTTTTAAAATGTAAATAAATAGAATAAATTTTCACAGTTTCATATAAAAATTCTATATTACTCCTGCCTTGAATGCCTGCATGTCTCCCTTAGCTCATTTGTCTTGATCTTATTTAATGTTGTACAGCCCTTTGTGCACTCCTGATCTCTAGCATTTTCTTTCCCACCTCCTACTCGTTTAACGTTTAATATATGCCATTCATCTTTTGTGAGTCTGATTTCTTTCCTCTGACTTGATTGTAAGGTGTCTTGGGGAGTCTTGCACAGAATAGCCACTCAGTGAATATTAACAGATGTTATGCCTAGATTCAAGTCCTAGAGATTGTAGGAACTGAATAGCATTGATTAATATTTCTGGAAATAGTAGAAAAATAGAGGCATATATGTTGGACAGAAATCTGCAAAACAGTAAGGTCACTGTGTGAAATGCACAGGCGTGTACACAATTCACTGAACTTGAGAAAATGCATCTTGTTTGGAGATGTTCTTAGTTTCCAGTTGAATCTAGGTAATCGAGAAATAAAGTTTACTTGACAATTCTATTAAAGGCATGAATTTGACATTCACTATTTTTTGTATTTCTAGAGTCAAGGAATAATGTTATAACTGATAAGCCATTGAACTTCTTGTACATTTGAAAAATAGTATAACATAGTGTTTGACAGAATTAACTTAGAATCCCAAGCTAAGTTCTGTTCTCAGGCTTGTCACTTACAAATTGTGTAACTTTGGCCAAGTTCTTTTACCTCTTTGTGCTTCAGTTTCTTCATGTGCAAAATGAGGGTAATAATGAAAATTTTATGCAGTTGTTGGAAAGACTGAGTTAATGTATTTCAAAAACTTAGTTTAGTGCCTGTCACACAGAAGGTGCTATGTGTGTAATGTAGAACTATGCATTACAGGTGTGGTCTTTGCTTTCCTGGACTGTATCAACAGTGCAGTAGAGGAAACAGGCAATCACAGCGAAGCTATCTACGTTTGTCTATACTATTAGCATTGTTAATATAAACTTCACAAATCTATTATATTATTTTAGGCACACTTATTTTTTTTTTCAAAAAACTAACTCATACAAATATTTAATGAAGAATTTAACCTCTTTTCCTATCTCTAATTTTCTTTATTAACTTTTTAATGTAAATTTCTTCTTCTGAAAAATGGGTAAGACAAGTATTCTATACCAATTGGCTTAATTACCTAATGTTTAGCCTGCATTTTGATACTGTTGGAAAAAACATTTAAAAGTGAAAGCATTGTAGTTTTAGATCTATGAATATTTAATGGAATTTAATGGTCTCCAATTCCTGAATATTATGAAAGGGTTTATTAATAAAATATTTCCTTTGGACATTTCATCAAAAACAGCTTAGCATTTATTTGACAATATCTAGTATGTTAACAGTATCAACGTTGCCTCTTTTACATAAATATGTAATTTAATCATTTGTCACTCCATTTCTCAGAAAAAAAAGAAAAAGAGGATGGAAGAGGGAGGTATTTATGGTAGATGAAATTTAAGGTAAATGACATGACCAGAATTATATAGTTCTCCAGTGTTAACATTTATACTGAGATCTCTTAACTCCAAGCTCAATTTTTTTTTTTATTCTATACATTGTTGTAAAATCTCTTTTTGGTTTAGTTTTTCATGCTTAAAAATAAGACTTGTAATCAAGCATTAATCGGTGCTATAACAGTCGTATAGAAATTCATATCATAATGAGATTTCTAAGTGGAAAGTAAGTAAACACTAGTGCATTATAAGTACTTATACGACAATTGGCCTTATTTTCTTATAGCCCCCAAAAAGTAGCTTGATTTTTTTTATTAGAATTTAAAGCTTGTTCAAATCACTACAGGAGCCTGCAGGTGTGCTAGTTAAGAGCACAGGCTTTGAAATCAGTTCAGGTCCAGGCTGGGTGACTTTGGACAAGTTATGTAGAATTTTTAAAAATTATTTATAAAATTATTATTTGTAAGAATTATTTGTAAACTATCAATACATACCTTGTAGGGTTGTTGTAAGGATTATACATATTATGTATTACATATTATATATTACACATTTTGTAGTATTACATATTTGTATTACATATTTTATATATTTCTTAGTAGATTATCTGACCCATATAAACATCCCTTTCAATATTTATTTTGTACAAATAAAAACAATATTAACAAAAAGCTAAATTATGATTCAAAAGCATATTTAATCAGATAAGAATAAGCTAGGCTCCCTGTAGGTTAAAGCAATTTCTCAGTATTCATTATTTTTATAGGGCAAGGTGGAGTATCCATTCACTGCTATGAGCTACAGTAGTGGCTGGAAGAATACAGAGAATTGCTTAGGCGAGGGAGAGTGTTTTATTCATCTTTAGACCTCTGTGACCAGCAAAATTCATTTGGCTAAGAATAATTTTAGAAGGGAAAAAAAGTGTTGTGTTTTTTTTCCCCCCCAAAATCACTGTCCCTCAGACACTGAATGTTTGATATATGGTACAAAAACCACCACATTACAGAAGTGATGTCCGTTTCCAGTTCAGAGGAAAGAAACTTCCTTGTGCCTATAGTTAGAAATACTCAGTGGTGTGACATAAGTGATCAAAAACTAATCAGCCTTTTTAACAATGTTTCTTCTTAACCACGTCCAGATTCCTCCAAAGGACCTCAACCAACTTCAGGTGTGAGTGGTAGCACGCAGCCCCCCGGCACCGCTGGGCAGCCCCCGGCCTCTGCCATCCCTTCTCCGAGCACCAGCAAGCCGTGGCGCAGCAAGTCCATGAATGCCAAGCACAGCGCCACCTCCACCATGCTGACCGTGAAGCCGTCGAGCCCAGCCACCTCTCCCACACCATCTGCAGACAGACTGAAGCCCCCTGCCTCAGACGGGGGCAAAGCAGCTCCCTCGGGACAGAAATCCATGCTTGAGAAATTCAAGCTGGTCAATACCCGGACTGCTTTACGCCCCCTGCAGCCTCCCAGTTCAGGACCCAGTGAAGGTGGGAAAGAGGACGATGCCTTATCTGAATCTGGTGAAATGGAAGGCTTTAACAGTGGTCTGAATAGTGGCGGCTCAACCAATAGCAGCCCCAAAGTGTCACCGAAATTAGCCCCTCCAAAAGCTGGAAGCAAAAATCTCAGCAATAAAAAGTCTTTGCTACAGCCAAAGGAAAAAGAGGAAAAGAACAGGGACAAAAATAAAGTTTGCACTGAAAAACCAGTCAAGGACGAGAAGGATCAGGTGGCGGAGACGGCTCCAAAAAAGACCTCTAAAATTGCAAGCTTAATCCCAAAGGGCAGCAAGACGACAGCAGCCAAGAAGGAAAGCTTAATCCCCTCTTCCAGTGGGATTCCAAAACCGGGCTCAAAGGTGCCAACAGCAAAGCAAACTGTTTCACCGGGAGGCTCAACAAACAAAGAGTCTGAAAAATTCAGGACTACCAAGGGAAGCCCTTCCCAGTCCTTCCCTAAGCCCGTAACGACTGAGAAAGCAAGCACATCCAACTGCCCTGCTCCTTTGGAAGGAAGGGAAGCTAGCCACGCTTCTCCGGCGGGTTCCTGTGCTGGGTCAGCGGCGCAAGGCAGTGCGCAGAGCGTGGGAAATGGAGCCGTCCAGCTCCCTCAGCAGCAGCAACACAACCACCCAAATACTGCCACCGTGGCTCCATTCATTTATAGGTAAGGCGGGCTCCGTGGGTCCACAGCTGTAAACATTGACAGGTCTGCATTCTCAGAGTATACATAATAAGGAAGGTTGCGGAGTCCTATTTCACATAGTCATTTTGGGAACAGTGTTTCATTCTGGAGAGAGAGGCCTAGAATTCAAATTTTTAAAAGAAAGCCTCCCATATCCTCCAATCTGTTAGTCCTCATCTCCTTCCCCCCCCCCCCACTCAAGAACCGAGGCCTTTGAAAGTTAACCTACTTGTCGTCAAAGGCAAAATAGAACCTAGATGTCATGACTTTTCCCTGTGTCTATTACTTTTACTACTATTATTTCTATGATTAGTCTTTTAAAATAATTCTCATTTTTATAGAGTTGAGAGATATTTTTGTTTTCACGCATGAGAAAAAGTAAACCATAATGGTTAAGGGGGCACGCTCTGGGATCGGGCAGATATAGACTTAATGCCCTGCTCTGCCACTTACCAGCTATATGCCTTTGGACAAAGAATTTAACATCTCTTAGTCTCATTTTCAGCTGTCAAATAGAAATAATAGTATCTACCTTGTAGAGTTGGGAAGAATAACAGGCATAATGCATATAAGATGCTTATTATATATTCTGGCACATTGTACATGTTTGTTAAATGTTGTTTATAAGGCGTTGCTTTCCCAACCTAAAAGTTATATTAATTTCCACAGCTAGGCCTGTTGTTTCCAGGCAAAAATAATAATCCATATAATTATTATATTTAACTTTATTAAATTTTTGTTATATATTTATATTATTTTTATTTATTAAAATACATAGCACATGCTATATTTTAAAATATATATCCTACTAGACAGTTGTAAAAAGAACACATTTTGCCTATTGTCTTGTGGTAACTTTTACTCGATTAGGACTATGTCAGTGCTGCTATGTCTCCGTTTTTATCCACTGTCCTTTCAGTGAAGAGGTGGCTAGGGAGGAATAATGCCTGCGACTTTGGCAGGTTCATCAACAGGAGAAACAGGATGTAGGATCTGCTGCAAATAGGAAAAGGTCAAGATTATATAGTTTCAAATTTTATTAAATTTATTAAATACATGAGTTTTTAAGTAAAGAAAATAATTATAATGATTTGTTTTCCCTCAGTGAAAAACCTAAGCACTTTAAGTGATTTTTTCTGGGGCTTTATGTACTCATCCAAACAAATGCATAATTATTGAACTTCAGGTCTTAGGCTACCTCATTTAAGGCTGCTATTCTGACTTTAATAGCAAAAATTCATTTAAAACCTTTGTATCTGCATCACATGGTGTTACCGAGCCCAAGCTTGCTCTGCTTGCCACATGACAGGCCAATAAATCGGGAGATGAGTTGTTGGGGCAAGGAATAACGACTTTAATCGGAAAGCCAGCAGACGGAGAAGATGGCACCCTAGTCGCAAAAAACATTTTCCCTCAGTCCGCATTCTCTGGGCTCTTTTTCTATGGAGAAGGGGGAGGGGGAGGGGCCCACTGCGGTGCCAGCCAATGGCTGAGGGGGACCACTAACAGTCAGTTGCTCATTGACAGTTGCTCACTAACGGTCGCTCGCTTGGGGGAGGGGCCCAGTGCGATGCCAACCAATGGCTGAGGGGGACTGCTATAGGTCGTGCCTGTCCCACCTGTATTACAATGGGAGTCTGCAGATCCTTCTAGCTCCAGAGACCCTATCTGACAAAGGAGAATTTCAGATGTCAAAATCATAATCCACGTTTCAAAAATATAAGAAAAAATTATAAAGTTTAAAATATGTCATTCTCAGCACACTTGTCACTCTCAAATGTATTCTGTAAGAACCTCAGTCATTTCAAATCACCACGGATGAATTTCACAGGAAAGTCTAAATCTAAGCAAAAAGAACATACCCACCAGTTTAGCAAGCTTCTTTCTATAAGTAGCAGCAAACTTCTTTGGTTGTTTGCAATAACATATCCAGTGGGTACGGATTTAGTGATTTTCATTTGACAGTGTAACCTTTGCTATATGAAAGAGGAAGCAGCACAGTTTAGAGGTTAAAGTGTAAATCTACCATGTGACTGCCAAATTCTCCAGCCTCTTTGAGTTTCTTTTTGCCCTCTTTAAAACGGAGATTGTAAAAGTGAGGTAATGCAGCCAAGTAGCTAGGATTACAGGCTGTAGAGTCCGTTTGCTCTACCATGGTTCAGAAACTGCACCTTGTATTATTGAGACAATGGCCCCAAGAGCCAGGTTGCCTGGGTTGGAATCTTGATGACACCATTTATTAGTCATGTGACTTTGTGTAATGAATTTAAAGACTCTTGAGACTCAATTTTTATAATCTGTAAAATGGACATGTTAATAATAGAAGCTTCCTCATAAGGCTGTTTTGAAGATTAAATGAGTTGATATTTATACAGGGTTCAGAACAGTACCTGCCACACAGTAAATGACCTTCCCCAGACTTCAGTTTCTAATTCTGTAAAGTGTGGTAGAAGAATATCTACCTCATTTGGTTGTTTTAAAGATTAAATAAGGCAATCTTGTGTAAAGTCTTCAGCACAGAGCCAGATTCAGAATAAATTACTTATAAATGTCAGTAATTATTTGTTTTATTATCAATAATATAAAGTAGTTGAAAATAAATAAAACCATCTAACAAGAAATGTCACATCATAGTCTACATATGAGGAAATGGTTGCTTGAAGTCTTTTATAAATTCAGAATAATTTTGTAAATGATAATATAAATCCTCTTAAGGTTGAGTAGTCAATATTCAAGTTTCTTAACTGTCAGTGAAAGAGATATCATAGAGTCATGTCATCTGGCTATGTGACCCCTGATGTCCTTTCAACTCTGACTACTCCAACACCATTTAAGAATTTCTCTTGCAAAATCCCTGACAGACTTTTCTGGAGTTGCTAATCATTTGATACAATAATAGTAATAATTTACTATTTTATAATGGTATTTGTTGAATGCTTACTTAGTACAAGTCTGTATTACAAAATTTATGTTCATTTTTTTTCATTTAAACTGTGTCATAAACCCATGACAAGGGAATGTTACCCCATTTTACAGAGATGAAGAAGCAGCGATTTCAAGGCAGAATAATGATAATCTCTTAAAGTCACAGGCCTGGCAGGAGTTTGCCTTTGAATCCATATATGCCTGAGTCTGTAGTGTGCCTTCCTTTGCTTAGCAGTTCTTGCTGTGTGTGTAGAAATAAGAGGTATTGTTACTAGGAAAATTCTGGCTGGGAAAATGTCAATAGCAGATTTGCAGATATCGTAATCAGAATTCAGTTATATTGGGAAATACTTAATTGCTTTTAAGTAGAATAACTTTAAAATACATATATATATATGTATATGTATAAACATACATATGTTTGATATTTAAAGAAAATTAAATAACCTCTATATAATGGGAAGAGCCATGGGTGATGGTGATATTTTTCCCCAGTTCTCAGCCCACTTCTAGGTCATGCTGGTTATTAATTATTCCTTCTGGGACCTTAATATATGCTTCATAATACTCTTTCTTGCAAATTGAATGTTCAAAGTCCTATAAATATAATGTTGAGTTCTGGAAGTTAATGAATTTCATTTTAGTCCTACTTCCTGCACAGTGCAAGTATATTCTATATTAAGTTTTTGTAACTCATTTATCACTACTATGTGGTAAAAGTAGTTTTGAATTGGGCATATCTTTATCTGTTTAATGAGTGGATATAACTAAAGTCAAATGTGAAAACTTTAAGAAGATTTTAACTCAGTATAAGAAGTTCCCAATAAGTAGACCTGTGTGAATGGAATAGCCTGCCTTTTTCAAGTGCTGCAGGTGGCTACCGGAGATTTTTAAGAAGCGATACAGTGACCGGTTGCCATAGTTTAAGTTAAGGGAATTCACCAAATATTTTTTTTCTTTTATGTACTCGTCACTCATTCTGCAAATACTATGTAATAAGAGTTACAAAGAGTAAAAAAAAAAAAAAAATTCTCTGCTCTCTGGGAGCTCAGTTTTATTGGTGATAATGAAAAGAATTTAATCAAGAACTTAAAGCATCATTGCTGTCATGGAAGTGTATGCAACAAATAAGGTAGAAGAGTTTTCCTGAATCTTACATAAGGGTGGAGTCAGTGTATGCATTACAGAAGAGGTAAGAGAGGAGATGAGACTTAAAGGATGAGTTAGAATTTGTCAGGTGGAAGGAGGAATGTTATGGCATCATCCAAATTTGACATTCTACAATTTTACAATCCAAGCATGTTGGAAAAAATAACAGGCAAATTACGAAGTGCTATGTAAAATGCTAGTAACCAAAACTGCTAAAGACTAGAGGTTAGAATTCATGATTACTTGAATGGGAGACTAGGAAGAAAATTTGGAATGAATCCATACTTTGTTCTTCTCTCTCGCTCACTCCCTCCCAGCACATCTTATTTTCAGCTAGTCCTATTGGCTCTTGCTCCAAAACATACCCTCAGTTGGGCATTTCTTTCCATTTCCACCCTGCCTTCCCCTGATCATGGCACCACCAGTTTTCACCTAGTTTCCAATGAGTCTTCCAGCATTCACTTTTGGTCCTTTCCAGTAGCATCCTTCACACAGCAGGGGCTCTAATCTTCTAAAAGTATAAATTGCGTGTCATTTAAATTCATGAGACCATCTACTGGATTTACATTACACTTGAAAAGTAAAACCTAAGCATCTTACCAAGTCCTACAAGTTCCTACATAATCCGGCCCTCTATCTAGCCCTTAATCTACGCTCACTGCCTCCCTGCCTTCATTCTGTTTCTTAACAAACTAACCTGTCCTGCTTTGGGGACTTTGTCATAGATGTTCTCTCTGCGTATAAGGACTCTCTTCTGGATCAAAGCAGCCTCCTTCTCATCAGAACTCTGCTTACATGCTACTTCTTCACACAAGCTGTTTCCAAACATCTAGTCTGAAGGAACACTCACAATGCCTCTTGCCAGAATTATATGCCATTGTCCTCTTGTATTTTATTCATAGAGTTTATCACCATCCACTGCCTTTTTGTTTACTTATTAACAAGTGTGATTTCAGCCACCTCCGACTATAACATACACTCATTGAAAAACAAGCATCTTGTCTTTTTTTATGTAGTAGCGTAATTGCCCAGGACAGAGCCTACCTACAATAGGAACCAAATAAAAATTGTTGAATGAAACACCATCATCATGGGTTAGACTCATCTGCTATAGAAGAATAGAAACACTACCAAAAATGTACAATGAAATGTACAAGAAAACTTCAGAAGTCTTTTATTCCTTATAAATGGTAGGGTTTAGTTGAAATATAAATAGCTTTGAAATGTTTATAGAATGAAACCATGTCTTCTCTTCAGGACCTTCATTCACTTATTCATTTCCTCTTTCGACTACCTACTAAATACATTTACTGTGTCAGGCATCACGGTTAGAGTGAAACATCACACATCCCATATGTTATTTCCCTTCCATGGTCCACAATGTAGTAGGCAAGAGACTGACTGAAACATAAGTACAGAATGAAGCAGGAAATGTAAACCACCCACCCCCCCCAGCAGTGAACCAGATTTGGTACACCGAGACTTCAAAAAATGGAAAATTACCACTAGTTGTTGGAATCAGAGAAAGTGACACTTAAGCTGAATTCTGAAAGAGAAGTGGGATTTGGGCATTCGGAGATGAGGGGGACAGGAAAGGAAATGTAAGACTAAAGGAACCAAATAAATAGGGTAAACACAAGATGTATAAGGTGATTGGCAAGGAGATCAGCTTTCCTGGAAAATGAAGATTGATTGGAGCCTGATTGTAGTAGAAATTCTTTTTTTTTTTTTTTTTAACATCTTTATTGGAGTATAATTGCTTTACAGTGGTGTGTTAGTAGAAATTCTTGAATGTCAAGAACTTGGACTTTGTGTGTGTGTGCAGCATAATCTGGAAAATTACTATGTCTTCATTGTGTAAATGAATTGTTAGTGGGAGAGGTCAGGGTAGGATACACCGGGTTCAATGGCTGGATGAAGGAGAAATTTACAGACTTTCAGAGTTAGATTTGTTAAGACTTGAATTAGAGGTACCAATTATAGCAAGGAGAGGAAGAGCATAGTTAAGAAGAAAAAACCTACTTTTCCTTGTTCCTCTTCTTTCTTGGTGTCTGCCCTTTATGCTGTATTCTTCAAACTTGCTTTCCTTGCCTGGAGCTCAAAAATTGTTACCTCAGCTCCTCTGGACCTTCAAGATTGCCTCCCCTCTTTTGATGTGCCATTTTTTTTCTTCCATTGTTTTTACTTTCATTACTTCACAGCTATATTTCTTGTGCTTGCAGAGATATGTGAAGTAAAGTTGTGAAGTGATTCCTTAGTCAAGGAGGAAAGAAAGACGTGCACATTTTCTCTAAACCTCAGTATTTTTAACAGCCCCCAATAAATTTCAAAATAGCTGTTAACCAGATTCATAACTTGCTAGTTTGAGGTCTACATGCTCTTTGTTATTTTCTGACCATTTGTATGTAGTAAATCAGTGCACTGGACATAACGCAAACATCTAAAGGCAAAGGGAGAGAATCAGGGTGAGGACAGTTCACAGAAGAAGAAAAAGGAGCCCAACCTTTAGATAAGGCAAAACATTGTTAAACAGAGAAGAAAATCATTGTGCTTCTTAAACCCATTAATTAAACATAAGCGGAAACCCTCTGTACACACTTGATTTGTAAAATTAGGTCAAGAAAGTCTGAATTTAGAGGTTTCCTTTTGTTACTCATATGTATATGTATATGTATATATATAATTGGTATAATATGATTTGTCTTATATAACAGCATCAAGGGTTCTCAGGAAAGATTTTTGTTGTAACAGTCTTTGTGAGATTTCAGATTTACCTAGAAAGTGACATGGAAAATTGGCCCTTGAATATATTATATTCTGAAAGGCAAAGAATACAAAACATTAGTTTTGAAAATGCTTACTCACATGGCTTTAAGTTTGGCTTATTTGTTGAGCCAGTAGATTGAATAGGAGGAGCTGCGAGTCTATGAAGTTTGAAACGTGGAGCATATAACCATCTTGCAGATAAAGCTTTTGTAAGCCCTGCAGCTATTATTACAGATTATACTGCAATTGTGGTTTTATGTGAACTGGGCATACTTGGTTATCAGCACAAACTAAAGCTTACTGAATGCTTGTCTTGCAAACTTGTCTTTGGCTGGGTTTGATATATATCTGTGCATTGGGTAGCAGTTTAACCTCCCTCACACAGCAGTATTTTTAAGCTGGAATGCAGAGCCAATGCTGGAAGAGGGTCTGTTGTGTAGAAGACTGCTATGAGTTGGCATTCTCCCCGCAGAGAAGCTTGATAAACTGCCCTTTCTGTATTTAGCTTACGAGGTTCAGCGCCAGATTGCCCAACCAAACCACAGCTGTTTCTTTTTTCTGTATTTTATCTTCTCTTGGAAAAGCTGTTAACGTTACAGAAAATTTGCAAGAATCGTACAAAGAACTCCCATATACATTTAACTCAGAGCACCCAGAGACCTTTTTCAAGTTTCACAAATTGTCCCAGAGATAGCACTTGTAGTGATTCAGGATGAACGTTGTACCCAGTCGTCATGTCTTCCTAACCTCCCTCGATCTGGAACAGTGCTTTAATCTTTCCTTGACTTCAGTGACATTGATATGTTGAAGGCAAGCATTTTATAGACTGTTTCTTAATGTGGGTTTGTCTGATATTTTCTCGTGATTGCAGATATATATATATAAATATATATAAATGTATATAGATTTAGATATATATAATATCACAGAAATGATACTGTGTTTTTTCCATTGCCTTCCTATCAGGTATCAACATTATTGATATTCCCCATTTTGGTGGTGTTGAATTTGATTGCTTGATTGGGATGATGTTTGCCACAGTTGATCTGCTTTCACCCATAGGTTTTAGCATCCATTGAGGTTTCTTGCCTAAATTAATAGTTTACTCTAATGGATGTCATGTGATTTCTAATTCCATTATTCCTTCTGTATTTATGCCTTGCCATTCAACTTTAAGAAAATGATGTCCCTTTCTTATTTTTCTCCTCCTCCCCCTCTTCCTCCCTCTCCTTCCCCCCTCCCCCCTCCTCCTTTTCCTTCTCCTGTACTCTTTCCCTCTCCCTCTCTTTGAATTTTGTGGACTAATGGATTCCTATTGTCTTCAGTGGATTATAATCCATCAATATGACTATTTATTTTGATGTTTAGAATTTCCCAGTTTTGGCTACTGGGATCCCCTTCAGGCTGGCTTCTGCCCCATTATTCTTTGAGAACTTTGTTTCTTTTTGGCTCAAGGTAATCTAGGCTCATCTTGTTCTCTCACTGCCTTGGCTTTAGCTTTTATCTAAGGTGCCCTGATTTCTTTTGTGAAGAGTAATATTTAGGAACCAGATCTCACTGCTCCTAGCTTTCCTAAATAGTAAAATATATGTAGGTACACACACACTCATACAGACACACACATATTTTTTTAAACCTATTTCCTTTTTTTAAAATTAATTAATTAATTTATTTATTTATTTTCGGCTGCATTGGGTTGCTGTGCGCAGGCCTTCTCTAGTTGCGTAGAGTGGGGACTACTCTTCATTGCGGTGCGCGGGCTTCTCATTGCGGTGGCTTCTCTTGTTGCGGAGCATGGGCTCTAGGCGCGCGGGCTTCAGTAGTTGCAGCACGCAGGCTCAGTAGTTGTGGCTCGCGAACTCTAGAGCGCAGGCTCAGTAGCTGCGGCGCACAGGCTTAGTTACTCCACGGCCTGTGGGATCTTCCCGGACCAGGGCTCGAACCCATGTCCCCTGCATTGGCAGGCAGATTCTTAACCACTGCGCCACCAGAGAAGTCCCTACACATGTATTTATCTCAATATCAATGAGCTATCTATTAGAGAGAGAGAGAGATGGGTATATAACCGTAAATTCACAGCGCCTCCAATTCCAAATCAACACACAGAGTTTATGCTTGCTTTCTCCTTTCCATACTTGCACCTTCCTTTGTCAGCTGAGAAACCTGGCTCCCATTATACTCAATATGTTTTCTTATTTGCTCAGCCCCCCGACCCCCAGCATACAAATCTAACAAATCTACCATCCACACTGGGCTACTCTTCACTCTGACAGATTCCTGGCCTTGGCCCTGTCTGTCACCTGTCTGCCTTCCCACCAAGAAAGAGAGAGCTGGTTTGGGAAAGATATTTGTTTTTCTTTCTTTTAGGTTGGGTTTATAAAGCAGGAACTATAAGACCATTAGTTAATGTTGCTGACTCAAACCAGCTTTGTTTATGTCCACATTTGTGACTAGTATATCCATATCAAGATGAATTCATTTGGGTGTATTTTTAATATAAACCAATATGCAACACCCCTGTTTATGAAATTGGAAATCTGAAGATTGCTAGTATCTAGATGTATTGTTGAATTCCTTTAAATGGCATGTATAATAGCTTCCTTTTCTTAGGAGTAAAAATTGAAGGTAGTAAAGAGTAAAATTAAGGTTAGGCCATTGGGTATTGTCACATTCAAGTATTGTCTGTTAATAACTTTGTGACTAAGCTATCTGTCAGCTAAGGAGACATCACATACATTAACATGCTCAGTGTCCAGAGACATTTGGATGGAATTAAATTGTAGGGTAGTGGTTAATAAAACAATATTTAGAAGCGTCCAGGTTTAAGTACAGGTTAAGTATCTCCCAGCTTGTTACACAGGGCAAATTATTACACCTCTAGAAGCCTCAATTTATCCACAGCACCTAAATTACAGGTGTCTTAGTCTGTTCCAGCTGCTCTAACAGGAACACCATAGACTAGGTGGCTGAAGCAACAAACATTTATTTCTCATAGTGCTGGAGGCTGGGAAGTCCAAGATCGAAGTGCCAGTAGATTTGGTATCTGGTGAGCTCCTGCTTCCCGGTTCACAGATGACCATCTTTTCACTCTGTCCTCACATGGCAGAAGGGGCAAGGGAACTCTCCAAGGTCTGTTTTGTAATGGCACTAATCCCATGCATGAGGGCTCTATCCTCATGACCTAATCACCTCCCAAAGGCTCCACCTCCTAGTATCATCACAGTGGGGGTTAGGTTTCAACACATGAATTTTGGGAGGAAACAGATATTCAGTCCATAGCAACACAATTGTTGTGAAGTTTGAGTGATATGCCCCAGATAAAACACTAGGCATAGTACTTGGCATATAGTTAAGTGCACATAAACAGGAACTAGCTTTTATGTTAATTATTGGTGAAACCTAGACCTTTAGCTACTAGGACTCTTAGTAACAGACACTAGCACTAGCTTATTAGAACTCTAAATAAATTAAATGGTGTTTTTGCAATGCCCTATCTTACAGTTTCAGTAAGTGCTTATAACATGTTGACCATGTTGTAAATGCACAGTAAGATAGTCTGCACAGGATGATGTCTTCTAAATATTTTGAATCATTTTTTCCTTTTCCCAGTCAATATGAGAGGAATGCAATATCGGTTTACATGGGAACAGTGAATGATGCCACTGCAATATCTACCTTTTGGTTAGAGAACACTGTTGATTCTGAAGTCTTCGTAAATTGTTTTATGAATCAACACCAAAACCTGTTATTTTACTGGAATGAAGCATGCACAAAAATAGAGGACATGCTTAGAGCCTTCAGAGGTTAAAGTGAACTTCTTTGATCATTTGTATAAAAGTTAAATCTTTACCAGTTGCCTTTGATTGCCCCTCTGGAGACTGGAGTTAAACTCTGATTCCACTTTAACAAATAATGAGGTAGAAATCCTGGAGAAATCAATGTCTTGTAACATATATAGAGCAGGGGATCTGGACCCATTTACATGTGAATACAAACCAAAGATAATTTCTGAGATCTTTTTATAATTATTTGAAGTTTAACCTCACCATGTGCCTTCCCTTGATCAATCTGTTGCCCTATCATTTCTAATGTAGGTAACTCAGATAGGGAACACTGTGAAACATATACCAAAGAACTTGAAAATATGGTATAAATAAGATTTTCTCTTGTGACCTAAACTAAAAAAAAAAAAAAAAAAAAATTAAAGAATAAATCAGCCAGAAACGTTCACTGCCACATTAAAAAATAAAGTAAAACAAAGGTTTCTAAGACCAAAGTTTGAATACTTTTTTATCAGAGTGTGGGGACTTAGCCAATGGAATTGAGTACTAGGTTTCATACATTGAGAAAGATAGCCATACACTGAGAAATATTTTTTAAGATCTGTATATTTGCAGCAAAGAAAAAACTCTACTCCCAAAACACATTCTGAATATTCTCTTGCTCCATAGAGATTTTCCTAGAGGGAGATGCTCTGCATCTTTATAACTAACATGGCTACAAGTATTCTGGTTCCTGTAATTGCTCTGGTCTTGTTCTAGTAAAAATCAGTTGGCATTGGGCTTTAGACAGCTCTCCCAGTGAACTACTTTATGTGACTCAGCATCTGAGAAACTGGTCTGTGAATTGAGCCTGTATGACTGTAGCCCAACCCTGGCTCCCAGCCAGGTCACCCAGGCACCATGCCTCTCTGAGGCTTCTTGGCAAGCAGCCAGTAAGCTTTCCCTGGGGTGTCCTATCTCACTACATACTCTCCATTTAAACAGCTTCAGCAAGTAATAACAATCCTTAGAAAACTTCAGAGGAATTCTTTCCCCTCGTTCATGGACATTAGGCTAAGGAATAAGCCAGGGTGGTACAGTGGCTCACAAGAAAAGAGCCCAAGTGGAAGAATAGATGATAATGAACTTTAGAAGTGAGTGGGGAGGGGCAATAGACAGGGGACATAGGAGACCCTGGGGGCCAGAGAAGAAAAGAAATAGCCCAGAGAGCCGGATATATTCCCCACATTTTAACGTTGACCAGAATCCCACATGCCTCAGGAGAATGCCTTTCCGGGCCTTTAGTAGTAATAACACTTGAGCTCACAATTATTTTGCGAGGAACATATTTTTCTTTGCCTTTTACACATAAGCAAATTGAGGTTCAGAGAGGCTAAGTCACTTAGCAAGGTCACGTGAGTTAATAACTGTTTAGTGAGAGAGCTGTTTTACAACCAAATGCAAAGCATGCACCATTATACCATGCTTCCTTCTATATGCTTTACCCACCAATGACACTATTTTATGATCACTACTGATAAGATTTATTCATTCAGTTATCAAATATTTGCAGAGTGCAGCATATCTGCTAGACATGTGGCTAGGCATTGGGGTGCAATGATGAGCTTAAACATTGAGAATGGACTCTAGTTTGGAAGATGAACATTTATCAAATAATTACACAAATGTCATGTTACGAGAGTATGAAGTGCTCAAGATAAGTACAGGGAGAAATGAGTATTTGTAACTTGGGACTTCACCTGAAAATTAGGGATGGTTCTTTAAGAAAGAGTCACTTGAGCTGAGACTTGAAGGGAGAAATTTAATTGGATGTCGTGGGAAGGAAAATATTCAAGTAGAAAGGACCTGTTGAGGCCAGGAGCTATAGGATGTGGGTAGAAGATTCTTGTGACCACAGGGGAGAGAGAGAAGGGGAGTCCAGTGCAAGATGATACTGGAGAGGCAGACAGAGATCAGACCATGCAAAGCCTCTCAGGCTCCCTAAAGGTTTCATCCAGGGGCGCTATGAACAAGGACCAGGTTTGTTGAGAAAATATCACAAGTTCAGTTCTGTACAAGATGGGTTTGAGTTATCTCTGTGATAATCAAGAGGTAATGTCAATTAGACAGTTATGATTCACATCTGGAATTCAGAGAAAAGTTCTGGGTTAGAGTTTGAATTTGGACTTCATGTGTGGATAGGCCATCACTAATACAATAGGTATGTTTGAGATCGTCTGGAGAGACTGTACAATGCAAACTGGAAGAAGCTTAGGATATTGCTTTGAGGAACCCCCAACTTTTGCCCTTCTTTTTTACTACCGACAACCATGACATTTAATGATTGGGTAAAAGAGAACAAAGAGAAAAAAAGTAGCATCCAGAGAGAATGGGGAACAAACTGGAAATTTTTTATTATAGAAGCCAAGGAAGGAGATTTTCATGAAGGGAGGAATGGTCTGCTATTCTAAATGCTACCAAGATATCAAGGAAGGTGAAGACTAAAAATGTCTGTTGATTTTCACAACATTGAAATTTTTACTGGCCTTAATGGTATATCCTGTCATTTGAACAGCATGTCCTCTTCTGAATTTTTCTGTGCTCCTTATATTTAGTTTTAAGTTACAGTAAGCTAGGAATGTCTACCAGAAATCACTGGAGGTCAAGGCACAGCTTTGTATGAATTCTTGCATGGCTCTATCTTTCTTTTAATATGTCAATTCCTATATACATACATACATACAGCATATAGTTTTCCATGATTTATTAAAATCCTAATGAGCGTTTCAGAGTTTTTAGACCCATCAGATAAATAGAAAATGCTTCTGGCATCAATGATTGCACTTTATTTTCTCTCAAACAAAACCAGGATTTAGAATAAAAGTAACATATTAAGCGAAAATTGATTTAAAGATATACTGAACTTTTCTTTCACATATAAATATTCTCTTTAGATTTTTTTAAAGTAAGAAATGTTTAGTGATCACTTGCCATGGTCCAAACTCAGTACTAGGAATGGGACTCCAAGCAAATGAGATAACTATAAAAAACAAAGGCCAGTGTACAATGCTGTATTGTCTTGTCTCCTTCTTTCTCTTGTCGTTCACGCTGTGGACTTTCTAAAGATGTGGTGTTTTTGACCAAATATATGTAGATTTTGAAGCTGCATAAGGAAAGATAGTGCCTCTTAAAACGTTTGCCTGTGCATAAAAGGAAGAAGCAATGCATGAAGATTGGAATATCAAAACGTATGCAGTCCCTCTGTGGAGTGCTTTTTATTTGATTAGACCTACTCTTTACATGTTAATCACACACACAAATACATACCCATGAACATATATACACAACTATAAAACATATTATAAAAGGGGGTTGTCAGAATGAGAATTTGTTTTTGATTGACTTTAATTTTTCTGAAATCAAGACATCATAGTGGCATTTATTGCCCATAGCAAAGTCAATATTTATTTTACTTATACTTTGTGTTTTAGGATATATTTTATAGACTGTGCATGGAAAAAATAATTTTAGGGGTGTTTTCAGTGCTTTTATTATTCTCAGAAGAACACAGTTTAGCCAGACTTCCTCTAAGACAGCAAAAAAAAAAGAATCTTTTCAAGTCTTTTGCCCAAAAAAGTGCAGTCAATTATTGGTAATTACAAGCTTTCAAACTTACACAAGTCTAAGAAATCTGATTTAATACCTCACTACAACTTGGGTTGTATATGAAAAGTAAGGAAATTCTCCTGTAGACAGACAGCTTTGGAATGTCCCAGACATAAAGAAATGCTCACTTACCTTCATAGAAAACTTTTAATACATTGATTTCTTCTTGTACTAGAGAACTTTGATGAGTCGCTGGTGACAGCAATTGGTATTTCTGTCTTCTTGGTTAATTTCAGAGCACATTCAGAAAATGAAGGTACCTCTTTACCATCTGCCGATTCCTGTACCAGTCCTACTAAGATGGATTTATCATACAGTAAGACAGCTAAGCAGTGCCTAGAGGAGATATCCGGTAAGTGACCTGATTGGTGCGTAGGTCAAACTCAGAATTTTTATAATCTCTCCATAAGTCTTTTTACTGAATCATATTTATGCTATACTGTTTTCCCTTAGGCATAAATGGACTGTGTACATTTCATGCTTCAGAGATGCTTAGGTATTTGACTATTCTGCTTAGAATGGTCTCTTTGTTGCTCTGTAATGAATTCTGTAAAGAATGGTAGTGCTCTCGGAGGCTGAGATTTTAAGTCATGGTTGCCCTCAGTCTAGTTGAATACTATCAGAGAAGACCTGGAGAATCTTCTATTGTTAATAAGGCAGTTCTTGAATATATCTAGAGATTTAAAAAAATATTAATGATCAGATGGCAATGTAAAATTTCCAAGGCCTCCAACCCTGCTCTGTCTACAATTCTGTGTTATTTTGAACATTTCTACACAGTGGCTCCAAATGTGTGTTCTGGGAAAAATGTAGTTATGGAAATATTTCATTATATATATAATAATGTAAGAAAAATGACATATACATGCTCCAGACCCAATTTGTCCGATTCTCAGCTTTAGTCCACTATTTTTCCTAGGATCTGGATAAGCCTAGGCACATATGGAAGGCCTTTGGTATAATTTTATTATATATAGGTCCATATGGACCTATATAATATATAATATAGGAACTAAGTAGGCTCTTAACGTGATATACTGCTTCTAAAGGGAAAGACAGTTTAAGAGCATTTTATGTGTTTCCAAGTATAAGAATGCATGGCAGTAGAGGTATGTCTTTTGGTCCAATAAATCTCTGGCTCAGCCCTTGTATATTCCTAAGGAAAAAAACTAAAAGGACTATTTCAATTTTAAAAGTTACTGTAGTACTCCTAGAACTCAAAGTATTGCTCTGAAGCTCATGTGCGTAGCCATATCACAAATTTGGAGGTTAAGAAACTTCCTTACTTCAGCAGACTTGAAACACTTTGGCAAGCATTAGCAGTCACTGCAGTATCCATCAATGGATATTGACAACAATGACATCACAACATCCCAAGGGTTACTTTTGGAATTAACATCAGTGGTATCACAGGCTTCAGAGTTTTCATGTGGAGATTACAGTGGGCCAGTTCAGGGTAAAGGCAGAAATGGTAATGCCAAGGCATAGCCATAGGGATACTTGTAGATCTTTCAAGCACTTGGAGAAGGTGTTGGTTTTCCATAGCTCCAGATAGCCCCTTGGTGAATGATGATATGTATCTGTATTGTGACTAGATATTATTTAAACATAGTGTGGGACGTTTCACACATTTCTTTACTCATGCATGTCTTCAATTAGTATCAATATGCCTACAAAATACTAGAGCTCAAATCTGTAGGAGAAAATGCGTTTAAGTACACTTTGAATTCTAATTTTTATGTGCTTTTCACAAAGAAACCTTATTTTTCTGAAATTAGTATATCGCTTAGTATCTCTGATTGAATCGGTAACCCATGTTTGATCTTTTTTCCTCCAGTTTCTTATTCTTTTGACCATTTAATCATTTTTTATACTTCCAGTTAATATTTCCATTTATGTAAGTCACATCATTATGTTATACACCTTAAACTAATACACTGCTACATGCCAGTTATATCTCAATAAAACTGGAAAAAAACATTTTTAATTCCCATTTAATGTTCTGATTTTTTTTTTGTTCTGATTTTTAATAGAATATTTGAAAGTGAAAAATAAACTAGACTTTAACATAATATAATAGTCTGATGGATTTATTAGAAGGTATAATATTAATTTATGCCAATAAGTATTGATATAGAATCATAGATTTGAATCTATGATTTAGATAGGAATAAAAGAAAGAAAACAGCACATAAGTGCTGAAATCAGGCTTATCTGATTATGTCATTCCTACGATCATTTTTTAAAAATGAGTCTATAGTGAAGTACTGAAAATTTCTCTCAATGCAAACTTGAGATTTCATGAAAGAAAGATATTTATGATTAGAAAGCTATAAATTGAGTACCATAATTGGAGAAATGTAGATGAGAGTATACTGGTAGACCAGTGATGAGAGGATGACAGTCATAGGGAAGTAGGCCAGTGACAAGAGCAGAGCTGACATACCCTGGCCTTTCTTCTAATGATCTTGCCTTCTAATCCCTCCTTGAGCTACTTATTCTCCTGTCCGTACCCTACATCTGGGCACCGTCGGAATCTGCAGCTTCTCTATAATCTCGCTTCCATGCACCCCACTCTTGCTGATGATATCCTCCTATCCTTTCAATGCCCTTCCTTTCATTCTCTGACTCTGACACTGGTTCTACTAAGATTTCCAATTTATTGATCCCACCACCATTTACTTACCCTCTCCAAACTCTACATATCCTTTCTTCCTTCCTTAATCAGATGAATTCCTGTAGTGACTGAATGTGATTTTACTCTTACATATACCCTTTACTCCCTTACACCTCTTTCACTTCATTGTTCTCATTGGATGAAACCACGGACCTGGTAACATTCAGGTCTCCACCTAGTCCATACCAGCAATGAATGAACCTGGAGAAAAACACACCACGTGTTGATGTGATTCGCTTTACATTCATGACCACCAACTTCAAGTGAGTAGTTAATGCTGCCCGGCAATCATTCTGTATTTCTCTGGTGCATTTACTCTTTTTTTGTCATCTAAGAACTTGAGATTGTTCTTAGATGACAATTTTATACCTTATCTCTTCTTTTCAAAGCTACAGTGCCACTTCTCCCAGCCTTTCTCTTAACTGATGACCTTGATGTTGATGTCACTAAAAAAAATTTAAGCAGAACGAAAAGAATTTCACAAACCCCTGCCACCATATCTACCCATGTACAGCATTTTATACCTATTTACTTCACTTTTCCTTGGATTACTTTCTTTTCTACCTTATCTCCCTCTATACCAAACCACTCTGTTTAGCCCACAGGATGCTGCCATCTCTGCAATCTTAATTTAAAACAAAACAAAACAACTTTCCTTGACCCCTTCCACAGTTTTCTTTCTCTCTCTAATTTCTCTTGTTGCTACTATATTCTGGCTGCTAGGGAAACCACAAACCACATACACACTTGAATTTAATGCCACGCCTTAGACTAGCCCTTAGAATATTTCTTCGAAGACAGCATGAGATATGAGCAGGTAAGTGTTCTAGGAAGTAGAAAAAATTAATCCTGGCCTCTGCACTGCCATTATGTTGTTGTTTGCATTGTCCCTTAGTTCCCTTTTTTGTGAGGTGACTATAGTGATGCTTAGTAAACTCCGGATTATTGTGAGATACGGTTTTATTCTTCCATCCACCTTTTCAGTAATCATCGCCAGGTACGTTATAAATGCCAAGCATGCCAAGGATTGGGAAAACAAACATGACTAAGACATGAGTTCTCCTATGGGGGAATAAGAGACAAATAAACTTTAACACCACAAATAATTGAATTACTAGATTTATGGGAACAACTAACTTAACTGTAAAGATTTATACTGGGCTTAAAAGAAGATCACGCATGTGTATAGTAGAATTCTAATGGGTAAAGAAATCAGGACATAATATTTCAGGAAGAAACAACTTCAATGGAAGTAATTTGAAAAGAAGTTTTACTTGTTATTTTTGTCTGTTTCTTATTGTAAAACCGGGTACATTTGGGATTTTGGTAGCTCAGTGATTTTCAATGCCAGTGCTACTGTTGAAGCCTTATTGTTAAAGGTTGCTGTGGGGACCTCAGTGGGGAGTAAATCTGTCCTGTTCCCCAAGTGAAGTAGCCTAAATAATAGAGAACTCTGATGGAGTTAGTCTTGGCTGGATAAGATCCAGGTTTTGTGAATGTTTGAAGCCTATACAATTTGGAGGAGCCTGGAAATAATTTTAAAAATACAAAGTTACATTGGCTCAACCAAGTTAGAAGCTCTGTATATTAAACACCATTGGCTTCACAGATGACGTACCTTGATGTCCTGGTATAGTTTTGCCTGACCAGCATCCATTGCTGCATCTGCTAGTAACAGCCCCTTGGTTTTCTTTTGGGGAACCATAGCCCCATCAGTCTCTGTTCAGGTAGTTCAAATGAAATTGACCCAAGCAGATCCAATCAGAACAACCCATTCCGTTGACCACAGTGACTCTTTCAGGAGTGGACAACTGACCCAATTCAGTTCAATCAGAACCAATGAGAATCAGTCTCAGAACTTTTCCTGGCTGTTAGGAAAGAGACACTCCGTTTTTCCACTAGACCTGAAGCTAATCAGAAGAAAGCTTGGAGCTGCTGGCAGTTACCTTCACCCTCGAGTGAAACAGACATAGGGAAAACAGAACCTAAAGCAGAATATTAGCTCAAGGTCTTTGCAGAAAATGTCTGAGCCCCTGAACAAGCCACATCAGAGACTCTGTCTCCCTCCTTCCCTGCACCTTTCTGTTGTGTTACCCAGGGAAATCCCTTTTTGTACTTAAACAAATGTGAAAAGCATCCCTATTGCATGACCTGTGAGATGCATGACATGTAAAGTTCTATGATACTGTTAAGGAGCAAACTTGAATAGTTCACATTGAAAAGCAGATTTGTTAGGAGGCTTAGCTCTTTACATTTCCTCTCTGCAGTAACTCATTTGAATTTATAAGAACAATGTCTTCATGACTAAATGGTAGCAGAAGTTAAAAACGTAGTTAAATTGCGGTGTGAAGAAAAGTATCAGAAATGAGTTACACAATAAAATGGCATATGCTGGAGAAAACTCAAGACTTTTACAATTTGGAGACCTTTTATCCCTCCAAAGTCTTTATGTATCTCTCTCAAGTTTCCCATTATTTGTCATGTTCTTAGGGAGGAAACTGTGATATTTACCCAATCTGATGATGGTGGTTCTATTAATTATTACAGTCAGGTGATATGCATTATATAACTTGTGACAAAGATCAAGTGAGCTTCTTGCTTCCAGCCTGTCCTTAAGATTCATGCCATGACCTCAATATTACAAGTCCAGCTGAATTGATGGTTTAGATTTTACTGCTTTGGCTTGGGTTTTATTCTCTCATTCACTGACAAAAAGCAGTTGGCTTCAGAGACCATCCCTTTCATCAAGTGCCAAGAGATCCTGCCAAATGCAAAGTGAGCTTTGTTTTTCATTCCATTGGAATCATTCAGAAAGGTTTTAGATGTTTTTTAATACAGAGGTTCACACATGCCCCTTGTTTTGCATAAGACTGTCTACCAACATGTATAACATTTATTTAATCCACTTTTTAACCTTTAACCTTTTCAACACTGAAAAATGGTGATAGATGCCAGACTGAATCAGAATCAGTGAAGCCAATATGTCATTTGTAATAAAGTAATTAAATAATTGGATGAATTCAGGAAATCATTTTAGAAGTAAGAATTTAAATTGAACAGAGAGATAAACTAATGGCTACGTGTGTTTTTTTCTGACTTCCCAGACTTTGTATTGAATAATGGGAAATATTTGGTATTTAAGACATTTGTAAATGATCACTTATTTTGCCTTTTTCTTGGATGTTTATAAAGATTAAGATGATCAAGCTCAGGTCATTTTAAATCAGTTTAGATCTTTTACTTAAATAGCTACTTTGTAATTATGTTTACTAAAGAGCTCAAAAGCATTCCTTTTCAGAACGTTATAGTAGCTCTACTTTATGTGAGGTCTTGGCTAAGTTAGAGCGATTCACATTTTCAGTATTGATTGGGCGTGTTTGTCTCGTACACCGAGGCTTCCTCCTCCACCTTGGGTAACATACATTTCTGAGCCTGCGCTCTGGAGCCCGCGAGCCACAACTGCTGAAGCCCGCGCGCCTAGAGCCTGTGCTCCACAGCAAGGGAAGCCACGGCAATGAGAAACCCGTGCACCACAATGAAGAGTAGCCCCCGTTCGCCGCAACTAGAGAAAGCCTGCGCGCATCAACAAAGACCCAACACAGCCAAAAATAAAATAAATAAATAATCTATTTTAAAAAAATAAATAAATAAACGATTGAATACAAGTAAGTATAAATACACCCATGTATGAATGTACACCCAAAAGCAAGCAGAGATAACTGCCTCTAGAGAAGCAATAATTGGGTTCCCTGCTGTTGTTCAAGGTAAACTTAAGGACCCATGTAGTTGTTCCCAGGGGAAAAACTACTATAACTACAAGTTGACAATATCTTTAAACAAAGAAACAAGCAAAAATGCCCTTTTGGTGCTTTTCTGTGTTCGGGTTATATCTTCAAAATAGCCAGCCCCTTGCTGCTGTCTCTACTGGACTTAGTCCCTTCCTAAATTCACCCCTGCAGGTGTGTTATACTTTTTGCCCCACTGAATCAGAGTGGGCCATGTGATTTCATTTGACCAATGACATGTGAGTGGAAAAATGACATGGGCCATTCTTGAGCAGAAGCTTAGATTTCTTGCCTCTTTTTCCCTCTATCATGATATCAACATATCCTAGACTGAAGTTGCTCTTTCAATATGGGTCTTTGTATAAAGGGTACCTGGATCAGAGCTGCAGCCAACATAGAGTAGACATTAATGTGAGCAAAGTGCATCTTTGTTTCTGTAAGCCGCTGAAATTTCTAAATCATTTGTAAATACAATATAATGTAGTCCAAGCCAGAATTTCTCAACCTTGGAACTATCAACATGTAGTCTGCATGATTCTTTGGGGAGTGGGGTTCCCATCATTATAGGGTGTATAGCAGTATCATTGGCTTCTACTCTCAGATGTCAGAGGCACCACACCCCCCCCCCCCTTTGTGACAACCAAAACTATCTCCTGATACTGCTGAATGTCCCCTCGGGAGGACCCAGTTGAAAACCACTAGTCTCTAGTCTCACCCTAGAAGTTCTCAAAGTGGGGTTCGAGAGCTAGCAGTATCTATATCACCTGGGAATGTGTTAGAGATGCAGAGCCTCAAGCTCCTTTCAGACCGACTGAATGAGTAGAGGTGGGGCTGGGGCCCAGCAGGCTACGTTGTATTAAACCCTCGGAGAGGTTCTGAACATTCAAGTTTGAGAACCAGTGGTCTAAGCTGACTGGTACACAAGTATCCTTGTATAAGGAGAGGGCATCATTATTGCTTTCACTTATAATGCTCAAGTTTAACTTTTGATGCCTAAAGCATAAGAATTCCATTCTTTGTGAATCTGTAAGACTTTAGTGGATGCTACATGTGTCCTTTAGTGTAATACATATCAAACACATGAAAGTTTCATAACCTTAACAAATTTACTCTAGTCTTCTAATCTGCTGATTTACCAGATCACAGTAACTCCAAATGAAGAAAAAATCCAAAGTGGGGTAGCATTTTGATCTTTTGAAAAACACTTTATAAAATGATGTTTTTAGAAGGATAATTGTCAGTTCCTATGATTCAGCCTTTGTACCCTCGTTTTATTTAAGCACATTTTATATAAACATAATTTATTTGTGAAGAATGAAGAATTGAGAATCAGTATTCATAATTCACAGGTTTGTTTAATTGCAAAAATTTTTATCACAAACGATTGCCCTTCTTTCCGTCTAATCCCCTTTTACCTACACCCTTGAGCTTGAGCATAAGGAATAATTAACTTTGCAAAGTAAGTTGTTACCATGTGTAAAGGTATAGGCAGTGTACATTATAATGCTAATTTACATAGTTAAGAGACTGAGCGTTCCCCCTTAGCTGAAGTTAGCAACAGGAGGTGAAAAATCAGAATTAATGTGATGATATTAGCTCAGAAAATGCTAGGGAATTATATCAATTTGAATGACACAAATATTTTCATCTGTTTCTCCATGCTGCCCCCTTTTAGTGAGGAATGTTTATGGGCAGAAAAATCTGAAAAGCTTTTCCTCGATGCTCTTCTCATTAGCTCTCAGTGGTTCATGGTCTCTACTATACCTGATAAGTGTTTTAAAAGTTTTCCTAAAATCAGAATTTCAGGATGGTAATTATAACCAGTACAAGATAAATATAAGAAACTTACCCTTTAGGTTTTCTGCTTTTTATCAAAATATTAAAGAGCTGATTATACAGTAATAGGTTTATGGAATAGACTAAGAAAAATGCTCTATGTCAGAAAACATAATATACATTTTATGGTTTTTGTCACATCATTATCTTCAACACACTTGGCCATCAACTTTCAATTATACGCTTTGAGTGAAAATATTCTTTCTCAAAAAGAAAAAAGAAAAAAAACCTTTTGAGGGTTTTTTTGGTGCTATTTTTGTATAGGAATAAATCTTGATTTTTATTGTCAGATTAGGATTGTACTAAATATCTTCAGAATAAAAAGCCCTTGGATTTGTTCTTTAAAAGAGGAGGTGAAGTCTTTCCCTTTAAAACATTATCTGTCTGCCGGTGGAGAGTGCCATGCTCCGTTTTTTAGGTCCTTTACACTCTTGAATTTGATTTGTGCTTTTACAGCACAAATCCCAACATTCAGAAGACAGATCTGCCTGCTTCAGCTGCCTGCAGCTCTAGAGAATTAGTCTGTCATTCTCAGTGTCGTGGAGTGTGTGTTATGTATGTGAGTGAGTGTGTATGTAGTGTGTGTGTGTGTGTGTGTGTGTCTCTCCGTATCTGAGGCGGGGTAGCCGAGAGTGATTTAAACATGCATAGGGTTAATCGTGTAGCATCTCATTCAGGCTTGGCTTTGAAACCTGTGGCATGCTAGGCTGGACAGCCGCTTCTGTGCCTCTGTTTTAATTTAGCAGGATGTTTGCTGCCATGGCAGCCAGCAGCAGCCACTGCAGCAAGGAAGAGCCATAGATCTGAGAATGCAGGTGGAATACTAAAACACGAGAGGCGCGTGCAGGGCTGGCTTCAGTGCTTAATCTGCTCTTACGGGGCTCTGACGTGGAGGCTCTACATGCTGCACCTTGTCAGTTCCTCTAGAGTAAAGGGCTGCAGGCCCAGATAGATCCGTGAAGGGCTGGTGAGAGGCAGGGAAAAAAAGCAAAGCCAGAGACATCGCTGGTGCTTCACTACCTCACGTTTGGGAATACAGAAGCGATAGAGGGAAATGTGGACCCATCGCCCTGCTGAGACACGTGATTGGATAAAGACTGGAAAACGTAGTTGGCTTCCCGTGCTACTTTTCAGCTGGAGCCGTGTCTTTGATGAACTCTTTTCTGCTTCCGATATATACAAGCAAAATGTTTGTAAGTACTGCTGATGAGGGGCATGACATGGCAAGCTGAATTGTGGGCAACTCATTGATTGTACTATAGCTCTAGAATCTAACGTGGATGTTTGAGCCTTGCCTGAGCTTTTATTGAAGTGCAAGTGTTAATTAAAACCAAAAGGGCCAGTTGGCATCTCAGTGCAGAAAAGACAATATGAAGTCCAATTGAAAGAGAAGAAGCCGGTAAGGAGAGTCATGCAGCGGCCGGCTGAACTCTCTGTGTTTCAGAGCAAAGTAAGGCCAAAGGGAGCTGGCCTTCAGAAGCAAAAGTCTCTGACCAATCTGTCCCTCACCAGTGAGGGGGAGAGGCGACCCACTGTGCGCATTTCCAACTGGTTTGGAAATGCCGCCAAGGCCAGCCAGAGGGAATCCAGCTACGCAGAGAGGCGCTCGCTGTCTAGATTCTTGTCAAGGTCCGTGCAGTCCCTGTACCACACCAGTGGCCCGGGGGCCTGGAACCTGCTGCCCGCCAGCGGTGCAGGCACGGAGAGCTTAGAAGAGTGGTCTTCCAGAAAATTCTTAGAAGGTGAGAGTGATGAAGACAGCCGGTCCGAAGAGGAAAATGTGTCCCCCAGGCCTGGCAGCACCGGCAGGGGCTGGGCCGAAGAGGAGGGAGAAAGCTGCCTGCGGGAAGGCACAGCTCTTCTGGACGAGGATGTGATCCTGACAATGCTTGGCGACCTGGAACAGGCCCTTTACACTGACTTGTTAGGTAAGTCGGGTCTGCTCCTAAAAAGGAGGATGGAATTTTCAGAAGCTGCCTCTTTGCATAAGCCAAATAGCTTCTGTTCTTCTGACTGATGTTTTCGAAACCGTAGTTACTCAAAACAATTTTAAATTCCTTGTCTCTTGAAATGATTGTCTTCAGAAAGCTGAACTGTGAGAACTCGTTGTAAAGTGTATATGGAGAAAGTAAATAGCAACCACCCGCCCTGGGTATTATTGGCCTGGAGTCTAGTACACTCTAGACATCCATAAGTAAGTGTTAGCATTTTAAAACTCCAAATTTGTTTTTTACTTAGTCATTAACCGGGCCTATTTATTCAACTTCCCTCAAGGTGACCTCACCACAGATTTGGAATGAAGAATGAAGGACCTCGTGGGTAAATTTTTTGTATAGTCAAGTTTCTTCTGCTGCCTCAGTGGTGTCTGAATAGATGGCCTTGTTTGTACTTCGGTGACACGTACCGTACATTCTAGTTATACTTGAAATGTAGAGGCCTCTTCTGACAGCTTTACTCACTTACTTTTTTTTGAAGTGTTTGGCAAAAAATACTTCTGAGTGTGCACATTATAACTATTTAAATTACTATGTAGATGAGTGTGAACTGATACTTTACAAAGTAGGCCTGTTTGATGACATGATTCTTAGGAGTAACTTCTGATAATAATCTTTAATTAATTAGATATGATAATGTCTGAAGTAATTCTTCAGTTTTGCCACCTGCCTGAATAGCTAAACTGTATACGTTTTAATTGTTATATCTAAGTTCAGCGCTCTACTGTAGCATATTTATATCATATGGTGCCTTCTTCAAAAAGTCATAAGCATTAAACCATTGACCACATCCTCTTTTATGTCAGTGTGTATTTCCACAAAGGACTTCATATAGGACTCATTAAATTTGAAAGAATTAAACCAGACCAGTGATCCCTTTGTTTCTGATTCATACAACTGAAGCCAAATATAGGTTTGTTTTTATTCTCTATGTAGACTCTCCTGTTACAAGAGGTTTTATGAGATTTTCTGGAATCTTAGTGAACCAGCTTTAGAAGAAGAAAGCTTAGAGAGACAGCAGAGGTGAATATCGCTCAATTTTTCTTGTTAGTTTAGCTTTAAAAGAGTAATGTTTCCACAGTTGCGGGAATAGTGATTTCTGAATCTGAATACACCAGGTGCTCAGACACTGAAGATTTACTTCTTCACCATTGTGTGATTTCCGTGATGAACTGCTTCTCATAAAAAAAAAAAAAAAAAAAAAAAAACCCTGCATGCAGTACAAAGGCAAGAGGGGGAGTCTTAATCCTTAAGAATCTTTTTTCGTTTCTTGATCCTCTGAAACGGTAGAATCAAATAATATTTGTCTTTTGCCTTGAAAATGGTGGCATTTATCTTGTTCTAAGTACCTCTTATGTAAGTATTTTCAAAGATATGACCAAAGTAAAGTCCCCTGAAAGCATGTGTTGGTTGTTCTGTTAAATTATAGCATGCTGTGGCTGGGTGTGTATAGGACATATGCCTTTTTGTACATAAATAACTTGGAGCATTACTGTCAGAGGGTCATCTCTCAATAGGTGTCTGTGTATTCCATGGTTTTTAAACTGAGCATCTGCTAATTTATTTATGGGATTATTCTCCTTAGGGCTTTTTTCTCCCCCAGCATATGCCAGTATTCAAAGATGCAAATGAGAAAGTCAAAGGAAGAGTTTATTCAAATAGCTCTGATATGAATAATCATATCAGGATAATGAAGCATTGCAATGCAATTCCCTAAATAATGATGCATGTTAAGTTGGTAAATATATCCAAGCCCACAGCACACAAGAATTGCAGGATTTCTGCTACGTGCTTGACTAGGTTCTGCTTCTGACTCAAAATGGCTTCTTCCAAGTTAGTTTTTAGGCAGAGTTCCCTGAGTTCAACTCTTTATTCTTGGATATCCTAAATAAATCAGACAGACTAGGGTCTGTGCTATAACTATATAGGAGAATATTTAAAAGGTAGTGGTAAAGCTGTTAGCCATATTTTGCTATTTTTCCCCCAAAGTGTCTGGTTTAACCTGATGAGTTGAAAAATTTTCTATCCAACTCACCTTTGGGGTCATCCACAAAATTAGGGTGATTTCTCCAAATAAATCAGGCAGCTGTACTCTAAAAAATAACATTTGTAATATAGCTGGTGTAGAGGACATAATTCTCTGTGAATCAGGTTCATTCATATGTAATTTGATTTCCTCCTAAAAGATGACAAAGGCTGGCAGTGTTCATTACAATGTGTGTAATTAATGCTTGAAAAGTAAGGGCAGGACCACACAGATTAAATGGTCCGTCTGCTATTAAGTAAAAACGCAAAAGCACCGAACTGACCCTGTTACTCTGTCCTAATAGAAGAGATGTTACAAGCAAAGAGAAAGTAGTTTGCACTAATGTTAAAAACTCAAAGCAGATTGCAGAATATGCCATTCTGGAAAATGTGTGTAAGCCCTTACTATTTTGTCTGACAGGAGGCTTCTTTCAGGAATAATAGCTGGCTTTGAGATTATAAAAGTGAAAGGGGATACATTTTTGTGACTAAATTTCTCATGTGCATTTTTCTGCTAACTTTTATTTGTTCCTAAATATTTAATGGTATTTGCGCTTTTACATTTGGCTTTTTCACAGTTGTGATTCCCTCCCTGCCCCCATTTCTCTAGACATCATTTGGATACAAATTTACAGGATAGTTCAGGCTTGTGCAATACTTAGGGGGGTTGTAAGTGCATTTAACTTTATCTTGCCTTTCATGGGTCATTGAGAACATTTGCTGCAAGAAATTTTGATTTGGTTATTATCTTTCCTGACATGAATGAGGCAGCAATTATGTTTTGCTCAGTAAGTGTTGGGAGGAAAAGGTCCATTTGTCTGATTGTCATGAGTGGTGCAGTGTCATGAGTAGATGTCATGAGGACAAAAAGCAATGGAGAGAGAGAGAGGTAATGGTTCTGAAATATGAGGGAAGCTGTATAAACAATGGATTCAACTGGAAGAATCCAAGGATCTAAGATGCCTGTTGGATTGGAAGAAGGAAATTTAAAAGGAGATAAAGAAGGTGTTAAAAAATACTGAGTGAAATGGAATGTCTGAAAATACACTGTTCTTAAAGTTTACGTAAAAAAGATATTGAAAGTAATTCAAATATCAGTGTTACTAATATTATGCAATTGGGAAGTAGTTGAGGTGCAGCTTGATTACAAAGTCAAAGTTCTCCCCAAGGGAAGGGGCTAGGAGATGGGAGATAGGGAACTTGTAATGGTGTATTTTTGACACTTGTGTAAGGGCAATGACTTGCCTTCCTTACTCCCTCCAATAAAAGTCATCTCAGCACTTTCTCCTTTAAGACTTTTCTCTTACCATCACTTAGAATCTTAGGCTTCTCTACTGTGTGAAATCTTAGATAAACTACTGAATATTAGCGTTAATGTGTCTCCAGTTTGGTCTCATCCTTCACTGTTACTTTTGCCCTTTTTAAGTAAAATATCTTCTTCACCCCTGCCTTTCCTTTGACTGTAATGATATTTTTTTCTGCCCTTCAAGATTTTCCTTACAAAGCCTTCTTTTTCTTTCAGCATACTGCCAGATTGTTTGGAAATAAGAGGTAGACTTCTTTCTAGCCATTTCTCAAATATGCTCTGTTATATTTATGAGGAGAAGGATGGGAAGAATTTCCAGAGAAAATATAATTAGAGTCTTAAGGGTTATTAACAGTTCTGAATTTTAAAATAATGTTAATCTATGAGGTTAGAAATTGTATGACTTGAATTAGGGTTAGAAAAGTTTATGCCATGTGCGTGAGGGTACAACATACTCTTATTTCTTTTTTTAAATTTTTTTTTTATTGAAGTATAGTTGATTTACAACGTTGTGTTAATTTCAGGTGTACAGCAAAGTGATTCAGTTATACACACACACACACACATATATATTCTTTCCAGATCATTTTCCCATTATAGGTTATTACTAAATATTGAGTATAGTTCCCTGTGCTATACAGTAAGTCCTTGTTGTTTATCTATTTTATATATAGTAACGTGTTTATATTACTCCCTCCTCTGCCACCTTTCCCCTTTGGTGACCATAAGTTTGTTTTCTCTGTCTGTGAGTCTGTTTCTGTTATGTAAATAAGTTCATTTGTATCATTTTTTTAGATTCCACCTATAAGTGATAGCATATGATATTTGTCTTTCTCTGTCTGACCTACTTCACTTAGTATGATAATCTCTAGGTCCATCCATGTTGCTACAGATGGCATTATTTCATTCTTTTTTATGGCTGAGTAATATTCCGTGTGTGTGTGTGTGTGTGTGTGTGTGTGTGTACACACAGGGAAGTTAAGGAAGTTTTTCAGTACTTTATAAATCTGAAATAATAATACAGTTATTAAGCATATTTCAATCATTCAAATAATTGGTAAATTAAAAGGAAGAGATTTGCAGACTGGCAGCAGAGTGGTGGTTGTTTTGGCAACCATTCAGGATGAAGGATAATGAACAGTGTAGTAATGTTTGGCTGAAGAAGAAATTAGCATTTGTCTTTCTGAGTGGCTGCCATGGTAAAGTGATATAAAATTATTCATTTGGTTTCAGAGCCATTGAGACCCCTGGGTGGAAGTTAAATGGGGACAAATCATTACTCGTCCTCAGAATTGTTTTTATAATGAGACCTAATTGGCCTAATATTGGAAAGAGTCACCTCTTACTGGAGAGGAGGAAGCCTTTCCGATCTTGGAGGTTTTAGGCAGAGACCCATGGCCACCTCGTTAATGACACAAAGAGTTTTCCCTCATTGGCTGAGAGGTGAGCCAAGACAATCTCTGAAGTCCCCACCAACTCTAAGATTCTATTATAGATGTTAAATGTGTGCATTTGTTGTGTGTGTTTTTTTTAACCTGGCATGAATACTGTGGAAGAAAAATGAACAGGTTGAATATCTACCTGTATTCTTAAAACCGATGGTAGATATGCATCTTGACTTGTCTATGTGACAGTTTTCATACTGGAATTTAATACATGCCATTTTCTACCTTCACTTTTCCTTCTTTTTTTCTTTTCCTTCCATCCCTTCTGCATTCCTTTCCCTTCCCTACCATCCCCTCCTTTGCCATCCTCTTCCTTTCTTTCTTTCCTATACCTTCTCGCCCCTTAATCCATTCATTCCCCTTCCTTCCTTCCCTTGTTTTATTCCTTCTTTCTTTTTATTTAAAATTCCTCATCATTGGACATCCTCCTGAGTCCAAATTGAACAGAATTAAGACTATGTTTCCTCTCCTTCCTTTCCATATTGTCCTTATTATCCAGATTCACCAATTTCAATGGCCACTGGCCTGGGAATTATTACATGGCCATAAACAAAATGGTTTAATGGCACCTCTGCCCCCAAATGACAGATAGAGGTTGAACAAGGCCAACAGTTGTCACCCTGGCAGAGCTGTTTATTTTATGTGTAGACTTATTACTGGATTAGATGCCTAAGACTTTACTGGCACTCTGGTGTCACATGTGGATATTTTGGTTCCCTGTAGAAAGTGGAGAAATAATTAAAAATAAAGCTATCCAATTCTTGGATCTTGGTTCTTGAGTCTAATAAAATAAAAGACTTAAAAAGATATTGCTTCTATGAGAAAAGGCCTCTGTCTGATTCCCCAGAGTATAAATGTATACTTGCTACATAAGTCAAGTTTATCTCAGCTATTCTGAGCACACTTTGAAATAGGTGATTATGAAAGTAATTAGGATCCAAATAGTTTCAGATTTTTAAATTAAGCTTAGAAACATGGAGCACTGTACAGTATATTTCCAAATGACTCTCTCATTTTGCGATGATTAAGTTCATAGACCTACGGAATACTATTGTATTATCGCCACTTCAAATTATTACTTGTAACATTACATTTGTTTCTATTCACATTTTATTTGTAGAAAAAAAATTATAATTTCAGATAATAATAGTCATTTGGAATTTTCTACCTATTATTTTACCTTTGTGAAAAGGAACTCATATCTATGTCTATATCTATAAATAATTATTCAAATTATTCACAGGACAGTAAATGGCATGAAGAACAAATTTATTATTATGTTACTTTTCTAGGTGAAGACCCTGAAACAAGAAGAATGAGAACAGTTAAAAACATAGCAGATTTGAGGCAGAATTTAGAAGAGACTATGTCCAGTCTTCGTGGGACCCAGATAAGTCACAGGTCTTCTTCAATTCTGCCTATTTTGGGGCCAATAAAGAAAAAATTACAATTAAGCATTTAACTTCTTGTAATGACAAAGAAGGAATTTTAGTTTTCCTTTACTATTTTCTCACTTAAATTTTTTTTTAAATTTTTATTTATTTATTTATTTATGGCTGTGTTGGGTCTTCATTTCTGTGTGAGGGCTTTCTCTAGTTGTGGCAAGTGGGGGCCACTCTTCATCACGGTGCACGGGCCTCTCATTATCGCGGCCTCTCTTGTTGCGGAGGACAGGCTCCAGACGCGCAGGCTCAGTAGTTGTGGCTCACGGGCCTAGTTGCTCCGCGGCATGTGGGATCTTCCCAGACCAGGGCTCGAACCCGTGTCCCCTGCATTGGCAGGCAGATTCTCAACCACTGCACCACCAGGGAAGCCCCACTTAAATTTTATATGACAGTCAACTGGTGACTTCTCAGCCCTACCCAGTGATGTTTTTCTCCTATCCATCTCTTCTTCAATATAATTTCCCATTTAAACTGAATTAGCTACTGAAACTACCACCATCACTGCTAAATGGCTTTTCATGCCTGCCTCAAATAACAATGGTGGAAGTTGTAATTAAAATGCATCTGAGGAGAGGTGGTAGAGAGTCTTTCAAACATAATTGTAGTTAACTTCCAGGAAAGTTCTGGGAAGGCTACAATGGGTTAAATTAAGGGTTGGTTGAGAATGTGAAACAATATTTTGTTTTATCTAAAATGTAATGATGGCGTTTCCTTTGAAAGCAAACAATCTGTGATGAATGCCCCTTCCTACATTTTGATACCTGCAGAGGTGTTTAGAGTCTCAAAATGAATGTATAATTTGACTTTCATGAAAATGGACATACTTCTAAGAAATGACTCTCAACTGTAGGTGTTCCTGTCTTCATGCATTCTGGGTCCATGGCCCCAGGTGAACCAGAATACAGTGATTTCTCTATTTTATTTGACAGCACCCTGGAGACAACATTTGACAGCACTGTGACGACGGAAGTGAATGGCAGGACCATACCCAACTTGACAGGTCGACCCACTCCCATGACCTGGAGGTTGGGCCAGGCATGTCCTAGACTTCAGGCTGGAGATGCTCCCTCCCTGGGTGCTGGCTACCCTCGCAGCAGTACCAGTCGTTTCATCCACACAGACCCCTCAAGGTTCATGTACACTACGCCTCTCCGTCGAGCTGCTGTCTCTCGGCTGGGAAACATGTCACAGATTGACATGAGTGAGAAAGCAAGCAGTGACCTGGACATGTCTTCTGAAGTCGATGTTGGTGGATATATGAGTGATGGTGATATCCTTGGGAAAAGTCTCAGGGCCGATGACATCAACAGTGGGTAAGTGGCCCTGGGCCCCGGTCTCTAACAGAATTGTGTAAAGAGAGGTGGTCTACTACAATGCAGTAGCTGTAGGAAGGGGGTATAGGTTAGTTAATAAAGTCATTAGAAAATGTGAGAAATCTAAGGTTATTTGGGGGTATTTCAGCCTTCTCTTCTAATTATTCATGAACAGTAAAATGTCCAAAATTTCTATAAAGTCTTTTCATTATAACCCATTAACTTTTTCTATGGTTAGTTCAGAGAAACACATGTGCCCTGTGTTTTTCAGAGTGATTTTCACATGCTTCTTAAATAACAGATTTTGTAGTGAAGGACGTGGGAAGGAGACAGGAGGAGTTTTGCTGAGCTGCTTGATTCATTTTTTGGCTTGCCAAAGTTGCCTGTAACTGCTTTGAGGAACACAGATTTTCTAGCATTCTTCAATTATACACCTCCGATCTAACTTGAGAGAAAATCATTTTAGATTTGAAAATTTCAATCTATTTATTCTCTTTTGATGGCATCAGATTCTTTTATGTTAACCCCTGTTTTCCTTCTGTTTTCTATTACATTCCAAAAAAGAGTTGTGATTATAAAACTCTCGAAAGCATTTTGGCAATTTGGAATATTTAGTTCAATCTGAGGATGAGCCCCAGTGGAGGAAATAGGATATTCTATTAAAACTACTTCTATTAATAACTGTAGTTGACACTTTGAAAATTTATTACCTACTTCACTCTTTTTTAAGTGCTTTAGGGACATTAATTCATTTAACCCCCTCCCCACCACCAACCCTTATGAGGTAAGTATTTTTATACCTGTTTTACAGATAAGGAAACTGATCCCACTTGGCCCCAACTGTATTAAAGCTAAGCAAAGACTAGACTTGCATTAGGACTCAGATACATCTGACTTCAAAACCTAGGCTCTATAATAAAAGGAAAAGCTTCCCAATTAACTTTATCTATATTTTCCATGTGAGTCCAGGTTTTTACCTCTTCTTTGTCCTTATGCATCTGAGAGGACTGGTCTCAGAAATCGTTCTTCTGTACAAGTAACCTTTCCTGACTTCAGTCATGAAACGCTTGTTTGAATGGGAACAAAACCTTAAAAAGTACAAAAGAGCTTTTGATCAGACTTAACAGCTCTGCTTTGATATCCTGATACCCACCAGTTCATTCCTGGTGGCCACCTTCTCTGAATTTCTAAAGGTCTAGAACTAGGGAGACAGGTTATTGTTAATTAGGGTAGGAAGCAGTTGAGTTGCCACTGGAGTTGGAGTGTCTAAATTAAGTCTCTTTCTACCATTTGCTATCTGCCAACTCCTTGGGAGCTTAACGTAAAATTGCAAAATCTTCATGAAATTGTTAGGAATGAAGAAAATAACCCACAAAATTGATAAAATTGATAAAATTGCAAAATCTTCATGAAATTGTTAGGAATGAAGAAAATAACCCACAAAATTGTACTTAGCACAAAGCCTGTCACAATATGTGTTCAGTAAATTATCATCATCATCACAATTACATTTTTTATCAGTAATAATTATTAATCTAATGATTAACAACCCAATAATCATAGGATATGATCTTATATAGGAGAGAGTAGAAATTGTGAGAGGTGTGAAGAATCCTGGGAAAAGAATAGAGAAGAGAGATCGTGAGCTGAATTATGTATGTATGTATGTATGTGTTCAAAAATATTTGTTGCATTCTTCCTATGTGCCAAGCAACATTCTAGGCACTGTGTGTTCAGTGGTGAACAATATGGACACAGTACCGGCCCACGTATACTCACATGTTAGTGTTTTTATATTTTTATAGTTGCTCATTTATTCAATAAATGAATAGTAATATGTGTACATATGTATGTACGTGTGTATGTATATACATTCTTAGATAAGGGGTTTTTGAAAGTCATTTTTTAATAAACTGATTTCTGCTTATAGTCGTGTATTTTACCAGTATACCTATAGTCAGGAGCATTTTGTATTTCCCAGGACTCTGGCGGTATTAGACAACTAACTTCTGTAACAGAGAAATCTCAAAATCTCAGTAACTTAACACAAAGAAGTTAATTCCTCCTTCACATAAAACCCCTCCTGGTGTTTCTGATCATCAGTTGGGGACTAAGATGGATGGTAGGTAACTCTGCTATTATCCAGCCAGACTGCCGACGTCACCCTGGGTGTTGATTTCAACAGACAGATGACAAAAGAGAGGAAGAACGATGGTGTAAGAATAGTTCATATGTACCAGGTCTGGAAGTGGGGGTTATGACTTCTACCCACATTTCCTTATCCAGAACTGCTGCAGCCCCATCTCACTGACAGCGAGGCCAGGAACCAACATTCATCTTTGTGCCCAGGAGGAAGAGGAAATTGGTTTGATGAGAGCTGGCTAGTCTCTGCAGAACTAATGAGAAATTTTTAAGATACTGTTCTTTGTCCTTCCTACTTGTTTCCTGCCTCACTGGAAACCTGATTCTCACATCTGTTCTCCAGTTTTGTTCCCTGTTGGCCTTTCAGAGGAGGTCTTGAATAGTCCCACAAATGAGTCCATGTAAGAACGCATTAGTGGTCTGCACGCTTTGTGTTGAGTCATTCATACTCAGTGTCTAAAGTAGAAGAAGAAGAAGAAAAAAAAACTAAAAATAACACAAATCCTATTTGAAAACTTCCTCTGATGATGTTTACCTGCTTGGCCTTATACATGTTCTCTTTCCCATGGTAGAGTACAGGACACTGAAATTTAAAGAATGACTCAGAGTTCTGTCCCCTGGATGGAGCGTGACTAGACGTGGTCAGCAGGCAGTGTCACTGGTCTCAGCTCAAGGATGACTGGGGGTTTATTGGGAGGACACCCAGGATGTGCTGTACTTCCTCATTGCTCACCAGCGTATGTAGTGTACCATTGTCAACATCAGTAAGATGCAGCCCGATTTGTCAGCCTAAAGTTAAAAGGTAGGAAGATATCCCAGGGGAACTTTAATTTGATGTTTTCTTTAAGAAAAAAGGGCATAGAAAAGTCTGTGCTACAATTCATGAAAAAAATTGAATCACAAAGTTAACTGTCTGTTCCCAATTTTTTAAAGTATGTTTTAGTGATTAAAGGGACAAAAAAGGCTCAAAAGACAAAGAAGTGAATGAAGATGTTTAATCTTGGATTTTTTTCTCATTCAAGAAGGAATGTCATGAAGTAAATGGGAAAGGAGTTTCATTTTTTTCATGTACTTCAGGTAGAACTCAGAAAATTAGTTAATCGGCATTCTGAGAATTCGAGATTTCTTGAAGCATGGAAAGGCTTATCTCTTTCTTCTCTTCTAAAAATTACTTTAAACACTTGGGGATGTGAATCTGCCAGTAATTAGGAATTAGTCAGAGGAAGGCCTCTTACTTATAATGAATCTCTTTGAAAAATTCTCCATGTGTAAAGCAAAAAACGGAACACCCTGGAAAACTGGGGGAAAAGTTACATATTTTAATTGGGTGGAAATTGAAGTTATCTGCAGGTGTCACAGTGATAAATAGTTGGGCCAAGAACATAACCTAAAATCCTGCTTTAAATGGCCCAAACGCAAAGTAATTTAATTCTGGAGAATGACATTTTTTAAAAGGGAGGTGGCTACTTTAATGCTGCTTTAATCCCCTGATCCTCCCACAATTCTCCTTTAGGAAACTTTGTGATGACTGAAGCATGCAAGACATTGGGAAGGGCAGGGTTACTTGAGTTGGGTTAAAAGGATGTACATGGGAAACCACATATTCCTAATCACAATGCTTCTATTCATTTCATATTCAAGATATGAGAGTTATATTTAGTGAATGTAGAAAGTCTAATGGAAAAAATAGCCGGTAACGTTAGTCAACGCTTATATAGCACTTATTATGTGCTAGGTAATGCTCTATGCATTTTACATATACTAACTCATTTATATCTCACCATAACTGTAAGAGAGAAGCATATCATTACTATGTCCATTTTACAGATGAAACAACTGAGGCATAGATAGGTTAAGTAACTTTAGGTAGAACTCAGAAAGTTAGTTCATTGGTATTCTGAGAATTCAAACTTTCTTGATGCATGCAGTGCTGGACTTGAACTTAAAAGCAGTCTGGCTCCAGTCTCCACTCTTAACCATCTTGACATACTGACCCTGTGAAGTTGTCTACATGTCTACTTGTCCACATTTCTTTCCTAGGAGTTGATTTTTTACAAACGAACATAACAGAGCTTCACAGCAATCATTCATTATTAGTATAGTTTTCTTAGCTGGCACCTTGGATCAAGGGGACAATCCTTAATATTATCTGTGTTCATGATCTGTGTTCTAGATGCTGAACTAGAGTTCCTTGGAGGTTAAAAAAACACACACACATTTTAGATGCCCTGTGTTTTCATGTCATAACAAATAGCTAATTGTTATATACAGTTTCTGATATAAGATATTGAATGTAAAAACGGAATTCTAGGAAGATATGGTAGGGGCATAGGTGAATCTTTCCAAATACCCACAAAAATAGACAAAGCAACTAGATAGCAAAACCATGGGAAAAAACCGTGATCGTTGTTGAAAAAAGAAGATGACAAGGTATCACCTCAAACCCCAAGTATAAGCAATGAAGGACAAACAGTCAAGAGCCAAAGGAGAAAGGAGCAGAATGACATCAGCATCTATGTACGAAGAAACAGAAGGTAGTAGTGGGGCATCTGATAACACTGAGAACAGAAGAACCACAAAATAGCCAAGAGAAACTGACTAGAAAACACACAGGGCCTATCTGAAGATAGCAACTGAAGCTGGGAAGGTTTTGACCACTTGACCAGCCAGGGACAGTAAGGGCAGAAGGTCATATCTGAAGGGAGTGGAGCAATCTTGTTGAAGATTGAATTCATTAAACTCCAGCCACAGCTCCCTTCCAGGACAGGACCCCACACTGAGGGAAAACTTCCGGGAGTAGAAGCAAATTGAACAGGATGTAGCAATAGAAGTGAAGGTAAAGAAGGTCCAGATAAAAGTGGGAGATGGGAACAGAGTTCAAAAATCTCAAAAAAGCTAATTATCACATTCTAAAACACTACACAAAAATAACAGAAGTATTTACTGTGTGAAGTTAGAAAGGTATCTAGATCAAGTTTCTTCTTATTCTGAAGAATTAATTTCACATAAAAATAAGTAAGAGAAAAATGTCAGGATAAAACCCCACATAAGCCACAAACATATACAAGACATACAACTAATAAAGGGTTACTATCAATGGGGAAAGAAAAAAACAAAACCAAACATAGAATGCAATAGAAAAATGAGCAAAAGTCATAAACAGACATTTCACAGACAAAACATAAATGGCCTATAACAAAGTAAAAATATGATCAACCTGCTTGGTAATCTGGAACTTGTGAATTAAAGCCAACATGAGAATTCTTATTCATAGACAAGTAGGAGTTTATTCTGAAAATATTTTGAAAACTCTTTGGCATTGACTAGTAGGGTTTGAATATGTGTGTGTATCCCTTTTGACCCAATGATTCCTTTCCTAGATATAGACCTTTGACAAGCTCTTGCCTGTGAGCGTAAAGAAATGTGCATATACAGTTGTTCACGGCAGAGTTGTTTGTAACAGCAAAAAATCTAAAAATAGCTCAAATGTCTGTAATAGTCAAACGGATAAACTGGTGTGCTTGTAAAACAAAGCTGTATAACATTAACATTAAAAATACAGTAATACACATCAAGATAGATGATTTGCAAAAATATAATTTTGAGTGAAGGAAATAAGTCACAAAAGAATATATACAATGTGATTCAATTTATATGAAGTTCACATGCATGAAATGCTGAACAGTGTATTTTTAGGAATATATGCCCATGTGGCTAAACCATAAAGAAAAGTAAAGGAATGCTTAACACAAAATCTAGGGCAATAGATATCTCTAGAAAGGAGGTTTAGAAATGTAGGACTGGAAAAAGCCTATACGGTCACTGAAGAAACTGGAAATGTTCTGTTTCTGAAGCCAGGTTATGGGTACATGAAAACTGATATTATTTTTTAATTATTATTTAATGTGTACTGTTACATTTTATACTGTTGCAAAAATATGATGTATTTAAATATGAACCTTTTTTTAAAAAAAGCATGGAGTTGCTGTGGAGGTAGAGTTGTATGTATTTATGTTGATTGAGAAAATGGGATTGAATAGCATACAGAAAGAAGATTTTTATAGTTTCTTCCTGTTTCAGTGAATTCCAGACATAATTAGAACCTAGTGATGTTGATTCACAGGTCTGAACAGACTGCATCCTGTAGTAGTTGAGAGTGGTGAGTGACAAGAAGAAAGTCATTTATCTAGATTGTTAATTAGGTGGATGGCATGTTTCCCTATGACTATATTAGCATATACAAAAGGAGCATGAGCTTTAGTGGTAAAGGCAATATATGGTCTGTTTATGCTATATTTGAGGTGGTTATGGGAAATCCACGTATCTGTGTACAGGAAGCAGTTTAATATCTCATTCTAGTGCAGGGTGGAACATTATGGCCTGGAAATATTAATATGGAAAACACACACCTAAAGAAAATGTGCCAAAGTATGCAAAGTTTTTGTACAACAGAAGGAAGACGAGAGATGGCAGTGGAAGGGAGGAAGAGTTAGAAATGCTTTGGGAGACTATTGTGTTTTTTATGTGAATCATCTTATAGCTTATAGAATTTGAACATGGCTAAAATTATCCTAAGACTTTCATAGTTTGAGAGATTTTACTTTTTGTCAGTAACCTTCACAAATTTCCTTTGCAACTTTTTGTTTGTACCAATCATCCTGTGACTGTGACCTCTTAAACTCATCTTAGCTTATGGTTTAGAAGTTTAGATATAACATTATTAGGAAATCTTTTTTAAAAATTTTACATTATTCTTTCAAACTGATCCCTAACATTTATATTTCCTGGACTGTAGCAAATTTTTCTAGAGGAACTATGAAATGCACATTCTTTTAGATTTTTAAATCCTTCAGAAGAACTGAAAAGAAGGAAGAATGTTCAAGAAAAAAATTTAAATGAGAAATTTGCTTTACTCGTGTGATGCCCATATGTAATTTTTCAAATAACAAACTCACGGTTCTGTTATGAGAATGCCCTACCAACATTCCAATGCGACAGTGTCTGTAAACAGAGGAAATATGACTATTTTTGGTTCAATTAATACCTGTTGTAAACCTATTTGATATTACCTGGAAAATCCCAGGGTCAAAGGAAAATGAGTATCCTTTGAAACGCTTCCTGAAAAAAGTTGATTTTTTTTCTTAATTCATTGAAATTTTAAAGTTTTTTTTTCTTTGGAAAATTAGTTTTCAAAGCATTTAAACTTTGTCTATAGAATAGAAGTCATCTTCCATCTTATTTCTTGTTTACATGCATCGCCATTACGGCTAAAGTGCTGAGATCTGCTGTCATGCTTTCTTCCTACAGTACAGAGGCCTTTTAAATTCAGCTGAACAAATGTTTAATATATTTGTTGATACCAAACTATATACAAAACACTTTACTAAACACTTTTAGAGATACACCAGTGAAGAAGACAGACCAATAAGATGTAAAACTTAACATGTATACATTGTTTTAACTTCCTCCTGAGGTTAAGTTTAGGATCAAGCATGTTGATAGTTTTTTAAAAAAGGAGTATCTCACTTATCTGGAGAGAAAATTTCTATCATCCCCAAACTTTTAAAACACAGCTTCAGGGCTTCCCTAGTGGCACAGTGGTTAAGAATCCGCCTGCCAATGCAGGGGACACGGGTTCGAGCCCTGGTCCAGAAAGATCCCACATGCCGCGGAGCAACTAAGCCCGTGCGCCACAACTACTGAGCCTGTGCTCTAGAGCCCACGAACCACAACTACTGAAGCCCGCGTGCCTAGAGCCCATGCTCCGCAACAAGAGAAGCCACCGCAATGAGAAGCCTGCGCACCACAACAAATAGCAGCTCCCGCTCACAGCAACTAGAGAAAGCCCGTGCACAGCAATGAAGACCCAACACAGCCAAAAATAAAATAAATAAAATAGAAAAATTTTAAAAAAAATTTCAAAAGGAGAGTGAATGAGAAAAATATTTTTCACTAAACACTTTTACTTTATCAGGAATTTCATATACTCCACCTTAAGAAAAGAAGCAATAAAAATATTCAGAGTTGGTTGAGAACTATATGGAAAATATCAATAAGATAAGAAATTGGAAGTAAGAGTAAACAATAAAACACTGATAGTATCAATATGGCAGCTGACAAATTAAAAAGTACGAAGGACAAATATCCTTTAATCTTTGTCTCATTTAGTATCACTGTATGTCATACAGGAAATTGATGCTCATAATCATGAATTAGTTATCAAGAAAAGTTGTCATATCTAGTATTCCCTGTTTAAAAGAGTATGTCAGTCTTCAGCACATTTTGGAACCAAAGTACTCTTTTTATTGTTTTAATTTTGGTGGGATTAAATTCTTTGGTTTTCAGGAAAATTAACCACGTAGAGTACCTCACGAGGATAATACAGCATAACTTTTTGTTTTGTGTATAAAATTCATATATTTCCTTTTAAACGTATGTTGGGAGAGACTTCGTGAATAACAAGTCGCTATTATTTATAGGGTTCTCATATTAAAAGCTTTATGTATTTCTCCTTTAATCACCACAATATCTATCTTCAGTAAATTTTATTCTTCCCATTTTGAGGCAGAAATTGAGGCACAGTTTAAGAAATTTGTTTAAGGTCCTTCAACTAATAAGGACAGAATTTACTAATCATGTAAGCAATTAGCCAACTTCATAATCGTAGTTTTAACTATTTGGTCGATCTTTAATATGGTCATGATTAAATTTTTTGTTCCAAATAGTGAAATCAACTCGAATTTGTTTAAGCAAATTGGGGATCTTATTATAAGGAAGCAAGGATTTCTCCTAGAACCCCAGGAGAAGTTGTGAAGCTGAAACCACATGGCCAAGTGTGCTTTTTGTGCACCTGTGTCATTCTTTCTACTTTGCTGATCAGCTTTCTCTGTGCCTCTTTGCATCTGGTGAAGATAAATACCCAAAGCTCCTGGGTTTTCATTATCATAAACTCTTTCCACATAGAAAGACTGATGAGCTATCTGTTAATCCCATTTCTCAAGAAAGAAACATTTGATTAGCCCCACATGGGGTAGGAGATTAACACCTGTTCTAATCCCCCATTGCCAAGGAAGGATTATCTTATAGTAACATGACTATGGGAGTCTGCCAGCCCTGTGTGAAGATGGTGGTCCTGTGATAGCAAGGAAGTAGTTCTCAGAGACAGGAAACAGGCAGGCAGTGTGGTCCTTCAGTTCAGACAGCAGTCCATGGTGGTTAAGATCATGGTTTCTGAAGCTGACTTTCTAGATTTATTCTCAGTTCTGCTGGGACTGGTTGAGTGACCTTGTGTAAGTCCTTAACCATTTCGTGCTTACTTATTTTCTTTATCACTAATTTGGGGATAATAATGTTATTACATGTAAACTATATAGAATGGTTCCTGACAACATCTTTAAACATTTAATACATCTTAGTAATTATTTTATGATAGTGGTCAATTGCTGTATATATTTTATTTATCAAATAAATTAATCTAATTTTAAGATTACTCCTGTGACCTTCAATGCTTCAAAGATAGTGCTTACAAAATGAAATAGTCATGCTCTTATTTTGCTAAGAGTTACATTATCTCTAAGTCTGTTCAAAATATTGATAACAAAGGGGAGAAAAAGGAAGGTCTTGTAATAGGCTAGTTACTTGTTGCAATAAGGAAGATTAATTTCCTAATAAACTTGAAAAGATTTTCTAATACTTCCTGGTGAGTAGAATATTCATATAGAAAAAACTATAATAGAGCATATTTGCATAATTATTAAAAATTTTGCACACCATTTGTTTATTAAGTTAAATTATACAGCTGAGGTCAATTAATTTTCTGTTGATTAATTAGGCATTTATTTTCAGGTACATGACAGATGGAGGGCTCAACCTGTATACTAGGAGTCTGAACCGAATACCAGACACAGCGACTTCCAGGGATGTCATCCAGAGAGGGGTTCATGATGTGACAGTGGATGCAGACAGGTAATGTCATCAGCATATTTGATGGTGAGGAATGCATAAAGCAATTCTATAAATGAGATCCTAGGAGTTTTACAGGATTAAACCAAAGGACTTTTTATTTTGATATAATAATTATTTTGGAACATTTTGAAAACTAAGGTGCTTTTTAGCTCTGTACACTAAAAGAAATTGCAGTGCTGTTGAGAACATTTAACAAATTTCAGGTTACATGGTGGCAAATTTTAATATCTGCAAAAGCAAAATTATAAACATAGACTTCTGTTCCTTACTTGAAAAGAACCCTGGCTGATAAATTCCTTTCAATTCAGATGCTCTCAGATCTACCTGGGGGCTAATGACATAAAGATTAAAACATAATTCTAATTATCAGGTAAAATAAGCTTGATGCTTTTCTTGAGGGGTTTCTTGAAAGCATACAACTCTTGCTTTAAGCTAATCTCTTTCATATTTCAAATTGCTTACAGGTTTGTGTGTTTCATATACTTATTATTTTGCTGGGAATTGTTTTGCCAATTTTATCAGAATCACTGCTGTTTGACAATATTGTCTTTGTGAAATAATGTTGTAAGACATATTTCTGACCTGATTTTGCCCCCTCTTCACTCAGAATTTTTAATTTCTTAAGCAGGAAGGGATTGCCTATTTCCAGAGCTACTGTATATCAATACCTAGAGTAGTTCTTTAATTCAGCATTTATGAAGGGGACGAAAGGGCAAGACCTAATGTATCCACATTCTGAAATAAGAACTGTGTACAATTCACAGTACATTTTAATATTGCCAACTCCAAAGGCTAGACAGTGAATTCTGATATTCGTCGTCAATTCCTCCTTACTCAAATGCTGTTGATGTTTTAACTGCTGTTGGCCAGCTCTCATCCTGTATATACGCTAGTCTCCTAGGCTGTACACAAGGTGTCTGTGTGAAGCATGTGGTTACAAAAGGCTTATGAAAAATTTTGCTCACTCCACCCCCCACCTGAACTATTCTTCAACTGTTTTCCCTCACTGACTCTCACTAACTTCAAACACGATGGACTTCTGCTTTCACATTGATGCTTCCTCTGCCTAGAATGCCCTTTTCTACATTCCTTACGTTATTGCCTCCATCATATTTCTGTTTCAGCTTAATGTTACCTTCTTAGCGAAGTGTTTCCAGAGTAGCTAAGGTACATTTCATTTCCCATCACTTTCTTTCCCATTATCTTATATTGTTTTCTTCAATGTACACATCACTCCTAATTATTTGTTTACATGTTTATTTTGTATCTCCCCCATTACAGTGTAAGCTCAGGAATGCAAAAATTTTCATCATATTTACGATACATTGAGCTTTTAACAAATGCTTGTGGAGTGAATGAACAAAGGAATGAATATAGGCTATATATTCATATAGGCTAGCGATAGCGTCCAGTTGGCTAAAGAGACAAATAAGACTGGGAAAAGAGACAAGATACTGCAAGGATATTATGTAAGAGAGGGAATGAGTTATGTGGGAAAATAGGAAGGAGTGATTAGAGGGAAAGAAATCCAAAGTGTGGGCCACATTTTGAAACTAATGACCAACTCATTGTTAGCTGACAGTGGAAAACATTAAAGGAGAGGAAAAAATCTGTTGGTCTTTGGGAAATGAGATTTATGATAGCAAAAGCTAGGAATCAATACAAAGGTGACTTATTTTGGAGGCATTTGGAGCTCTCCAGCCTCCAGATTGGAGCCTGGCTGAGGAACCTCAGAGCAACGGAAAAACCCAGGTATTCAACTAATAAATTGCGACCAGCAGAAGCCACAGTTCTTAAAGTGTGGTACCTGAATCAGCAGTATCAGCATCACTTGGGAACTTGTTAGAGATGCAAATTATCAGCTCCATCTAAGACTCGCTGAACCTGGGGTCCAGCATTCAGAGCTTAAACCAGGTGATTCACATATACACCAAAACTCATGAAACACTATCTTAAAATGAACAAATAGATGCCAGGCCTATGAAAATGTAAACATTTAACATAAACATGTAAACATAAAAAATAATATTTGGAAATTTTTACTTCATTAGCTGTGCTTCGTCAAGTGAAAGAGACTATCAAAATAACAATGGCATTAATCTTTAAATTAGATCAAGTAATGATGTGTTGCACCTGAAATAAATTGTCTCAGATTCAGATTTTGAGAATTATGTAGAAGGTTTTTGAAAGAATTATGTAATTTGAGGAATACAAAAACGCTTTGGTCACTTTTATATATTAAACAGCAATAGGGTTATAGTGAAAATCCTACTATAGGAGTTTTAGGATTTTCTCTTTTATTATAGTTAAATCTCAAGCTCTTTTAAAATTGTATATTCAGAAAGTGATTCAAGATGTTATTGTTTTAAAATGCATAATCTTAGATATTAAAGTTGTGAAAGTCCTGTTAATCTATAAAGGATAACGTTTCATAAAATTTTCTTAATTCTGATATCCATTCCAAATAGGATTGACAAGAATGGCTGAAGGTACTGAGAAGTCCTGCAGTTTAAAATAAACCTGCTTAACTTTATTTGATTCATTGCTCCTTAAGTTGTTTTCATCGATTCCCCCACCTTTTTCTCTATAATGATAATTTGTTCCTATAATATTTTAAGAAATGCTCATTTAGCCTAATGCTCTCATTTAGTGGATATAAAAGAGTGAGGAATTAGGTCTTTTACTCCTGTACTTCTAGTTTCCCAGCTACCTCAGTCAAGGTTTTTTTAAAAAAATAATAATAATATAAAACGTATTAGTGATTGGTTCATTTTAGCAAATCGGTAAATAATAGGGCTTACAATATTTCACTGATAAGAAAGCTTAAATGCAAAAAAAGTCAGCAGTGTTTTCACGTTTCTTAGATATTCTTTCTAAAAGGTATATCAGGGAAAAATGCACTTTTATAATGGCAAAGTACCCAGCTGGCTAGTATGGCAATGGATTTGAATTGTTCGTGTTGCTGTAGTGAAGGTTATATGCTCCCCTTTGATCAACTTCTGGAGAAAATATGATGGGCAATAGAGAATAGCTGAATTCCTCTTCTCAGCAGATTGAAATGGCCCCAAAGAAAAGAGGAGGGCTTCCAGCAGCCAACTGGAATAAATTCATAACAGACAGAATGTGTGGACTTTATCCATTTGGCTCTGGTTATAATCAGGTCAGTCCTAATTCACATACACTTATACAGTTTCGTTGAGCTATTTTTAAAAGGTAATTTTGAGGAGAGGGTAGGAGATGATTGTTGTTTTTACTTTCATTAATTCCTATTACTGTCCTTACACTGGCTTCTGTACTAGCATTAACAATATTTAATTAATAAATACATAATTACTAAGTGCCTGACATCATAATAAGTGATGACATCATAATAAGTGCCTGACATCATAATAGCATGTTGGGTAAAAGTAAAACAAAATAATAAAGGTAAAAGGCCCTGAGTTTAATGGTCAGAGAGAATAATGGAAACAAAAAATAAAGAGATAATAAAATTGACCAAGTCATAATAGATTTGTATACAAAGTGCCTTAGAAGCACCAAAGGAAAATAATTATTTCGACTTGGGAGTATAAGAAAACACTTCCAAAAGCAGTAGGATTTAAATGGGGCCATAAATAAAGCTTAAGACTTTTGTACATACAGCCTGGGAGGAATCAGACGGAATAGGGGAGTGAGAGCACAGAGGTATAGTAGAGTTTGGTTTAAGGAGTTGTTAAAGAAATCCAGAGGCCAACGGGAGTTAAAGCAGTGAAAAACAGATTTTGTTAGGAACTATTATTGCAGTAGGGGGAAAATGACCTCAGTACAGAGCTGGGCTTGGTTCTGAGTGCAGCAAGAACAAGTGGGGGTTTATAGCCAACAAGCAGAATGAAGGGGGTTAGGGAAGGAAGTTTACTGAAAGGAGATACGAGGGTAGAGGGAGTCTTGCTAAACCCAGTCAGCAGGATTCTTGATAAAGTGTAGGCCAGGCTGATTAGGTACTGAGGGTGGAGGATGAGAAGGTTGACCAGATATCTAAGGTGATCAGCTGTCAAGGGTGGAGAATTCTTTCTGAACGGTCCTAGCAGGATTTGTAATAAAACTGGGCTGTGCAGGCCCAGCAAGGGGCCAAGGTCAAGGCTGAGTTGAGAAGCGACCTCAGAGGACTCTGACTGAAGTTCTGTCAAGGAGAGAGTCTCTGTCAGAGCCAATAGTAATGTGATTTTGCTAGTGTCCTGGGGATGTGGGTAGGAGCGGACAAGAGACAATGGATCCAGATGGCTGTTCTAGAGTGTTTGGATCTGTAGGTGATAAGAAGCTATTTTACTTATTTTAATTAGTTTTTTCTAAAGTGAGAACACGTTATAATCATTATATTTTAAAAAGAACTCTCGCACAGTGAATATTGAAGAGAATGATGCAAACCTAGGTAGACTGCTTAGGAAGTGACTCTACAAGTCCAGGTGAAGGAAGATCAGCACTGAACTGAAGAACAAAAGCGGGGCATCATTTCGAGAGGAACTTGGGTTTGGTCCGTGTGTAGTACTCTGCTCGGACTGCCATAGCAAAGTACCACAGACTGGGTGGCTTAAACAACAGACATTTGTATTCTCACAGTTCTGGAGGCTACAAGTCCATGATTACAGTGTTGGAAAATTCATTTTCTTATGAGGACATTTTTCTGGCTTGCAGACCTTCTCACTGTGTCCTCACATGGCCTTTTCTCTGTGCTCTCTTGCAGTGAAAGACAGAGATCTTTAGTGCCTGTTTCTCTTCTGATAAAGACCCCAGTTGTATTGGACTAGCCTCCTCCCACCATTATGACCTTATTTAACCTTAATTACCTCCATAAAGGCACAATCTCCAATATAGACACATTGGAGATTAGGACTGCACCATATGAATTTGGTGGTGACGGGGGATGAAGGGACGGGCATAATTCAGTCCATAAAACTGTGTAACTCCCAGGCGGTTTTATCCTTGGAGATATAGGTTCAGTCTCTCTGTAAGTGCTGGATTACAGTAGTGAATATATGTATTATGCATATCATAAGCCCAAACCCTACAGGGATCAGGAACGTCACATGAAATGAGTGAAGCAGAAGAGACATGGTAAACATGACCAGTCCAAGTGGGCATCTACCCTCAACTGTAGAGGTCGCTTCCTGTGGAAATGCACAAATGTAGAAAGGAGGGCTGAGGATTGCAAACCGTTTGATTTTTTAAATTTAATTTTTATTTTATATTGGGGTATAGTTGATTTACAATGTTGTGTTAGTTTCAGGTGTACAGCTAAGTGATTCAGTTATACATATACCCATTCTTTTTCAGATTCTTTTCCCATATAGGTTATTACAGAATATTGAGTAGAGTTCCCTGTGCTATAGAGTAGGTCCTTGTTGATGATCTATTTTACATATACTCGTGTGTATATGTTAATCCCAAACTCCTCATTTATCCCTCCCCGACCCCCCACATTTCCCCTTTGGTCACCGTAAAGTGCAGCCAAGAGTCTAGAATTTTTTGAGAACTCTCCCAATTTTTAAGTGTTGGTAACTGTCTTAGCACATCTGTGAGATCAGTAGATACTTAAAGATACACATTTTTTTCAATGTCAGGTAATCTAGGAAATCACAGAGAAGCTTATATAAAGCAAGAAACCATGAACGTTCTCACATATGGTCATGTAAACTTCCTAGGTCCATTAAATTTTCCCAAAGAGATACGCTGGTGGTGATACCTGCTGTACAGAATGAGAATGCTGCCACTCGTGAGAAGCCTGCCCGGCAGGTGCAAGGAATTGTGGCAAAACTATCTGAGCACGTTTCTAAGTTTTTAATACAAGATAGGACCAATCTAAGGTCTGTATCCCAGCCATAGCATCACTCTGGAGGCTGTGAGGCCTGTTACGGCAGCAACTATAGTTAATTTTGTTTAAAACACTCTGAGGATCAACACTGAGCAGGCTAAAAGCTCATTTGGATCGGTGATGTAAAGAGAGAAAACAAGCCTTGAGAATGAACCCCTGACATTTAAAAAGGGAATAAGGGAAGAGCAGCCATTGACGAAGGCAGAGAAATCAGCTCTAACACAAAGGTGAGGACAAATACGGTTAACTGATACTTTTAAAATGGAGAGAAGAGGGAATAGGCACCAATGTCAAATTCCATGGAGAGGTTAAGTTAGGTGAAGAGAGTTTATGCCAAAGAATAAGGTAAAGTGATACGAAGTTTAACATTTGAGAGGTAAAGTTTCCTGGATGATCTAAGCAAGCTGTAAGTCATCGCCTGAGTTACTAGAGTAGAATGGTCATAGAAGTCAAAGTTCGGTTATGCAGATGATTTATCCAGGTGGCCATTAACTCATGATGACAGAATGAGTCTCAAAAGAGAGGAAGACAAAGCTCCAGGTACCAGTCTTTATTGAAAACTGACAAATTCCCCAAATTGTAATAATAGATTTCACCAGGTCTATTCTGGATTCTGTAATAGACATTACATTGTTATCTAAAGTATATTCTTAAATATAGTGATTGCTCATTTCAATTATAAATGAATCAATTTCACTATTCATATTTTTACTGATTTTTTGCATGTTTAGTCATGACTTTTTGAAAATATAAAAGCATAATATATCCTAGAAATTATTTTTGTTTTGTATTAAATGACAAATTGATTTCATTTATGATACTATAATCGAGAAACTAAAATCACAGCTGATGAAGGAGTTTACAAAAGGCATTAAGGATTATCATATTACATGTCTCTAGATTGTCAGTCATTATAACTTACTATATATAGTTCCAAGCATCTAGTCATAATGAATTCCCTACTGGAAGAGGAAATCTTTTCTCTTAGGTTTAGTGGTTGGTGGCCTGCGAATTACTCTGACAGAAGAACAAGAGACAAATTTTTATACACATATGTATGCAGGAGATCACGGAAAGATGTGATTTAAGGAGATGGTTAGAAATTGGGACATCTTCATAGGGAGAAGGGGGTAGGGAGAAGGACACTTTTGGGAAAACAAATGACTTTTAGGAAAGATAAATGGGGCCATAGAAGAAGAGATGGGAGATATGATAGTTTTGTGACAATGTCTATTTAGGCAATTTCTTATTTGGTGCCATTTGTCTCTGGTGATAGGAGCCAATCCTGTCTGGTGTGAAACTCCCAGGGAGGAGATTTATGACAGTTGAATTCTTTTGGGAGGCACTTTCAGGCAGACAAGGGGAGTTTAGGAAGAAAGAAAAAGCTCTTTGCAGTGGTATATTTTGTATCCCTTCACCCTCAATCTACAGTTTTCATCAATGTGTAGAAAATTGCACTGCCTCTACAAAAAGGCTCATGGAAAATTCTCATAAAATCAGGTGGGGAGTCATTTCTAAGGGTAGGAGGCCTTTGGTATTTTCACGACTTCTCCAAACAAGAGAAGCAAAGGCAACTGAGATTTCTCCTAAGCCACCAAGCAGATATCTCCAGAGTCTGGATTCATGATGCTTGTCACTAGTTTATGTACATTCTAATAATTCCTTCTATTCTGTGTTGATTTATTCCCGCATAATCACAGAATCAGTATATTCCCATATCTGAAGTATTTCCTTCATTAGCTTACTGGCTTTCCATAGTAATTAAAAGCAAACACAAAAAAACTTAATAGGCTGAGATTAAAATAGATAAAGTAAATATAATTATTTCATTTTATAATTAAATGGCCTGCCATTTTGGCCCTCTTTTCTTTAAGTAGGGAGAGACCAATGCAAAACACTGGAGAAGTAGAAAAAGTTTTATTTGCCCCCCCTCAACTTTCCTTTGGTACCTTGCTCATCTTTGCAGGTTTATGCACTGGTGCTAAACTTCTCTCCTGTGTCCTGATTCTCAGCATTGCCTGACCTCATTGTGAATAATCTTACAAACTTCCAATACTTTTAAGTAATACCCCTCATAGAATTAATTCACGCTGTACACATGTGAACACATTGTGTACACATGTACATAATGTGTGCACGTGTATTGAGACCCTGCTCTCTGCCAAGTTCTGTGCTCAATCCTGGGGGACCCTGTACTCAAAGGTCTTACATTAGAAGGGCTTTTTAGGCTTGATTAGGTCTTACATTAGAAGGGCTTTTTAGCCTCACCTTGATTATTTAAAATATCCCTATTATAAGCCATTGAGATTCAAAGGATACTTAGTCAGTACAACTAGCCCAAGTTGTAGATATTTTTGATTGGGATACCTTTTAGTATCTTTTAAAACATACATACAGGTGGCTGTAAGTTTTACCACCCTTTGTAAGACTGCCCCTGATATTAAACTTGGCCATGGCTAAACTTTACCAGTACAGAATACATCTCCCAATAGCGGAGATGGTCCCCAGTACTCTTATTTATGGAGTAGTTTTACCTTATCTCCTTCCAAAACAATTTGCTAATGAATCTTATGAAAGTGGTGATGATGATCTTGAGGACAAGGAGGAGTCATGGCTGTTACAGTAAAAATATCCAGAGTTTCTATCTGTACTGAGGATCTAGTAGTGCAACCAACATACCGTACTAGTTAAGTACATTATTATATTTTATCTTCACAGCAGCCCTGTGAAGTGGACTTTATTACTGCTGTTTTATAAGTGAGGGAGACAGTCCTTTGATCAAGTAACTTGCCTATAGACACTTTGTTAATAAATGGTAATGGTTGGATTTGAATCCAGTTCCTGTACTCTTACTGTTATTCATAAAATTATTAATATGGATAAGGGCTTTATCATGCCCGGATAACACACTCTGATTTTTAAAATTATTTCAGTTGTCCCTTTCTGGCTAAACATACCTGTAAAATATGAATAGATCTTTCTTATTCAACTTCGTAAATGTTGGTAATTTCCTTCAGCATGTGATCATTTTCTATTCCTACTGCAGATTGTTAATAAATGTAAAAACACAATTGACAGAACAATATTTTCACATGCATTAGAGCTTCTAAAAGGCTGGCTAGTTTGTTAATCAGTAACACAATTTAGCAGTGTTTTGTTCTTTTATACATGTAAATCTATCCTAATCTTGAAATCTAATGTCTGTTGAAATATCTATTTCTAACAGGCTCAAGGAAATAATAGAAAAATGGAAAGGGGAGAAATATGATTCATCTTATATACAGAAAAATACTAATAAAAGTATACTTATATGAAGGGAAAAACAATGTGGACCTTTTATATTACATGATTTTTTTGTCTTACAAAGAGCAATAAATGGGAGCGGTTTTTGTCAATGAACTTAATTGTTAAATTTGATTTAAGAGTTGCATCTATACATGAAACAGTTTTTTTCCCCCTTCAAAAGCTACGGATGAATTCTTTTTTTATAGGCTAACTAATGGGGTGAGACATTCAACTTAGGATCATTCAACTGAGGGCTTCCGGCTGGCAGCTGATAAATTCTGCACCTTCCTCATTCCAGCTGTTTGAGTGGGTGGCATGGACATATTTATTAGAGTCATATGTGCTCTGTTTATATTCTTTTTTCTTGCTTGACTTAATTTGTGTTTGAAACGGTTAAAGTTATCTGCAGTGAGCTGTATTTTTTCTTTTTTTAAGCATCAACAGAGCTTCCATATGTTTTTTTAGATAAGTTGCAAATGAAAGTGTTTTCATTACAAATGAGTGCTTATTCTCTGAATTAGTTATTTTGTTATTATAAAGCTTTTCTGTGATTATTGAGGAAAGTTCACAGAATAAGTAAAAGTATAAAGAAGAATCTAAAAATAATTCATAATCCTCCCATCCCCAGAACAACCAAGAATATTGCTTTGATGTATTTCCTCCCAGGCTTGCTCATCCGCTCTGTTTGCACAGTTTGGGTTATACCATCTATACAATAGATTATCCTGCTTTCTTCACCTACTTATGTAATGAACACTACCCCATAATACTAAACATTTTTTTAAAATATGACTTTTAATGATTGCGTGCTCTAATATCACATGAGATAAATTTTATCTAAGGAGTTTGTGTAATCAACCACAAAATTTTTAAGACATACATCAAATTTCAGATTTTATTGGCAAGGCCATTAGGAGAAACTTATCTGATTGTCTATATGTATTTTTTCTTAAAAGGTAAACACCTCACATATGCACATGTGCATATTTGTATATATGTGTGTGTATGTATATACACAGGTGCATTTGGAATTTAATTTTATTTCTCCAAGTAAATCTCATTCCTTAAGATTAAGTTTTGTAATTTACTTGTACTTTAGATTTTTAAAATTTCAAGTGTATATTTAGGGCTTTGTAAACTCTTAGAATTCATGAGTTTGATATAATTTTAAAATACTTTGTCAGCCAGTTTTTCTTACAAAATAGGTGGTAAACAATATTGACTGAAACTGTGTTGCTTCTTCTTCAAACCTAAGCAAATATCCAAAGGGCTTTATTTCTTAACAGAACAAAACCCTATCATTTGTTTCTCTAACAATATAATCTATTCTGATCCCAGACAGTTTGTACAAGGCACATCCACTTGATAACCCAAATATTTACTAGATAAAAATAAAAATAATTATAATAATAGTGTATTTATTGAGTGTCTCATTAGTGCCAGACATATTTCTTTTTTTCATCTTTGAAGATGTTAATATACTTCTTTCAGTCACTAATAGAACAAGAAGGCACCCCGCCCCCCAAAAAAAATCAATAAAGATATAGAAGATTTGACCCATACAATAAGAAAGTTGACCTTATGTACATGTATAGAACACCAGAACCAAGAATAGTAGAATTCATTCTTTTCAAGTACACATTGGATATTTACAAAAAGATGTGTTGGGCCATGAAGTAAGTCCCCACAAATTTCAAAGAACTGAAATACTATAGAGTATGTTCTCTGACCACAGTGCTTTAAGCTAGAAATCATTAACAAAAAAGATAGTCTCTGTATGTTTGAAAATTAGAAAATGTACTTCTTAATAACATTTGGGTAAAAGAAGAAATCACAATGGAAATTAGAAAATATTTTGTTCTGAACAATAAGGAGAACACTACATATTAGAATTTGTAGGATATAGCTTAAAATCATGTTTAGAGGGAAATTTATAGCCTTAAATACTTATAAAACATACAAGAAAGGCTGAAAATCAATGAGCTAAGCTTACAAGAAGTTAGGAATTCTCCAGTTCAAGGAGTTAGGAAAAGAAAAGCAAATTAAACCCAGAGAAATAAGAAAATATACATAAAAGCAGAAACCAATGAAATAGTTTTTAATACTTCACATGCATTAACTAATTTAATCCTCATAACAACCTTCTGTATTTGGAACTGTAATTGTCATCTTTTTGCAAATGAAGCATCCATAGCACAAAGAGATTAATCATTTGCTTCAGTTCACACCATTAGTAAATAGCAGAGCTGGATTTAAACCCAGGTGATGCAAAACAAGTGGATTATAAAAACAACATTCATAAGTATATTTTTTTTAATTTTTAAATCTTTTCCAGCTTTAGTTTTGACTAAGTAATTTGACTGTCCTCTGTCCTTCTTGTCTAAGCCGGTTTGATTGGCTGTTGGCTAGAACAGGTTGATCATAGTAAAAACCAATAGAAATTCTGCTCAAATTCCATTTAACTACTACATTTTGAGAATATGTTGGTGTAGTTGATTTTTAAGATTCAGATATCATACCAGCTCTGCTGCTGCTGAAACTCTCCAAATATTTTAGTGAAAAGATTTTTAAAACACATAAAGCCACAACGGTCAGAGTACAGTTGGCCCTCTGAATCCACAGGTTCCCCATCTGGGACCATTTTAGGTAACAGAGTTGAGCATCCTTGGATTTTAGGAGGGTAGGCGGGGGCTCCTGGAACCAATCCCCCTGCAGATACCAAGGGACAACTATACAGAAGGCAGCAATAGCAGGAAAGCTGGGAAAATGGCAAGACAGAGGGAGAATGGTGATTGATTTAACAGCCCCGTGAAAGCACGGAGCGTGCCAAGGGTGAAGGCAAGAAGCAATGCAACTTACACCATGGGAACCAAAAGGCTTGGGAATTTTAGGATTAATTACCTTGGGATTTAGGGATGAGTATGAGGTAAAAATAGGAGGAACTGGGTTAAAAGGTTTTTAAGAAGCAGTCAGATCCGCAGATCCCCAACCCAACCGTGAGTAACTGGACACCTGCCCCTTTTCTATCTTAGCAAAAGACTGGAGATTATTTTCTGGGGAGGAGAAAAGAAATAGAATTTGTGTGGGACACAGAGTACAGTTGAGGACTGACCACAGGGTAATTAAATGAAGTTTTCATAATAAACATGGAGATTCCCAGCTTTTCCTCCAGTTTAGACCCTAAGTCTAAATTTAGGCAACCAGGTATGAGTCCATCTAATGAGGACCATCATTTACCTTCTACTTTCCCCATGTACCTGCCATGTGCTTACTCGTTACAAACTTTTTTTTTTTTATAAATTTATTTATTTATTTATTTTTGGCTGTGTTGGGTCTTCGTTTCTGTGTGAGGGCTTTCTCTAGTTGCGGCGAGCGGGGGCCACTCTTCATCGCGGTGCGCGGGCCTCTCACTGTCGCGGCCTCTCCCATTGCGGAGCACAAGCTCCAGATGCGCAGGCTCAGTAGTTGTGGTTCATGGGCCTAGCCGCTCTGCAGCATGTGGGATCTTCCCAGACCAGGGCTCGAACCCATGTCCCCTGCATTGGCAGGCAGATCCTTAACCACTGTGCCACCAGGGAAGCCCACAAATTCTTAAATCACTATAGGCAGTATACAGTTGGAAAAAATATGGTATTGTGATCTAGAATTTAGCATAATTAGTTATTAAAAAGGGTTTTGAAGTTTGGATTCCTGGCTTCAGATCGCAGTGAAACAATGGCTGCTTGTGTGACTTTGGAAAGTTACATAGCTCTCTTAGCCTCATTTTTATACTTACAGAAATGAATGATCTATTAGTAATAACTAGTTACACTCTTAGGCCTCTTTTAATTGTAAATGACAGACAGTCATATTAAAACTGAATTAAGAAAAAAAGCATGCTCTGTTCCAATAACTGAGAGGTCCCTAAGTATCTCAGAGTTTGAATGCGGCTGCATGTAACAGTATCTGGTTCCCTTTATCTGAGTCCTATATAATTCAAGGTTCAAGTTCAGTGCAGAAGCAAGCTTCTGCGACATTCCTAAGACTCACTAAAATTGGACAGGTTATGGTATGCACATTCTTGAACTAGTCACCATGGCCAAAGAAGCATTTTCACTGGCTAAGTCCTTACTTGTATCTTAACGTGCTTAATCTATACAATTACCATTGCACCCTTTTTTTGACTCCTTCCCTTCTTCTGTTCTAAAGCTGGGCATCCTGGCTTCTTGCCCACAGCTTTACCTCATATGTGACCTTGCCTGACCTCACAGTTTATGCTTTGGAAATATTGAATTATTTATTGCTTCCCCCCCCACACACATATACACATATCGACATACTAAAATCAGCTGTTCCATGTCTTTGCTTAGGCCTGGAATTCCATACTCAACCCTTCTGTCTTCCTTCATAATGCTTACTCATTTGCTGAGAGTTACTTCAGGTGTTGTTTTCTCTGTGAGCTTTCCTCAAAACCTTAACGGCCTCCGTGTTCCTTTTCTGTGTACTGGGTGTACTTCGATCTTAAAATTCATCGTATTATTTTGAAGACTCTCGTTATGTGTCTGTCTCTCCCACAAGCCTATGATATATCCAAAGACAGGGACCGTGTCCTATTCATCCTCTTACCCCCAGTTTCAAATACAGTTGTTGTCAGTATATATCTGTTGTCCTGAAACCCCATTTGATCTTGTGCATTTTTGTATTATACAATACTCTCCACATGATATCAAAAATATTTTTTCCATATCTTATCCAACGTTATATTTTCAGCATCTAACACAGAGCCTGATACACTGTTAGTGCTCAATTAATGTTTACTTAAATGAATGAGTGAATAAATGAAATGCTTTATTTTGTGGAGAGCTTGTTTTAAAAATATAGGTAGAAAAAGAAGCATGTAAATAAGAATGTTAACATTGAAGGCATTATGGAAGAGTTTATTATGTGTGAATGTCTTTGAAAATCATTATCATCCAGAATATTGCTATTTGCTTCTTTTTGTAAATTGAGATATAACTGACATATAACATTGTGTAAGTTTAAGGTGTGAAATGTGTGGATTTGATTCTAGCTGGTGATCACTTAAAAATATTTTGGTCAAGACACTCAAACCAGAAATTTGGTCCACAGTCATAATTTGGTGATTCCTGTTCTAGACCATTCTTAGGCCTGACATTTATTCTCTGTATTAGTTTGCTAGGGCTGCTGTGACAAACTCCCACAAATTGGGCACCTTAAACAATAGAAATGTAATGTCACGGTTCTGGAGGCTAGAAGTAGGAAATGCAGGTGTCTGCAAGTTTGACTTGTTCTGAGACCTGTGAGGGAAGGACCTGTTGTAGTCCTCTCTCCTGGCCTTGTAGATGGCTGTCTTCTCTTCATGTCTTCACGTTGTCTTGCTCTGTGTGTGTGTATCCAAATTTCCCCTTTTTATAAAGACATCAGTCATATTGGATTAGTGCCCACCCTCATCACCTCACTTTAACTTAATTACTTCCGTAAAGACCCTATCTCCAAGAAGGTCCCATTCTGAACATGCTGGGGGAATAGGACTCTGCCATGTGAATTTTGGCTGGGTGAGGAGAGTGGCATACAGTTCAACCATAACATTCTCATTCTCTTTGTACTACATCCAACTTGATTGCCGCCAGGAGGTAGAGTAACAAGTATGAGAGTTGTATCTTACTCTTTCTGTCCTTCTAAATGTCAAGCCATATCTTCTCTCTCAGTAACACTGCACGGTAATAATAGACAAATAGAACTGAACCAAGAAACTGGAAAGATGACCCTATAAGACTTGCCATTTCAATCCTACAAAACACCCAGAAGAAAATATGGCATCGTATCAGTCATCTGAATATTGAACCACTTTAGAAAATGGGCAGCAATATGTAGAAAAATCAAATTATAAGGAAAATTATTGTCATCATATTTCTAACAAATATTCTGCTGGTTAAGATCCTTAACTCTGTGATTCCCTAAAAATATCAAGAATAAGACTCACACAAATCACACCCTCCTGTGTCCAAGCAGCAGACAGAATTGACTTTAAAATAAAACTGTCATTTGAAATCCCCAGCTGTGAATGTGCCTTGTTGTTAGGAAGTGTCGTACCTTTTGTAACTAGAGCTGTCACAGCATGCGGAGCCGAGATGCCATTGAGTCATACAGCTGGGGCAAGGATAGGTTAGCACAGGAATTCTAAAGAGGCTTTTTAAAAAATTTTAAATGAAAAGACCATGTGAGGTTCTTCGATATAAAAGCTTAGATTTGTAGCTTATATACCTGAAACTGTCTTTGGAAAAATTGGTCCATAGTCATCAATTTTGAAAGAAATGTGCTTTAAAATAGAGCATCATATTCTATCTCTTTGAAGTCTTATTAGGCTGCCATTGATCCATGTATTATTTTCATGACTGATGACATTTTTATCAGCAAAAGGAAGCAGTATATTTTGGTATTTGTTGTTTGATATTCAGCATTTGATACCTGCTCCATCATCCCAAACCTAACTTTAATAGGACAGTTGTAATCTTATACAGTGCCAAGCACAATTCTTTTTCTTTCTCATCACAGAAGTGTTAATTTTTAAAAACTCTCCCATCTTTAAAAATATGAAAACAAAGATGAGACCTCTTTAATTAGCTAGAGAATGACTAGATACCCTGGTGCGCTGATCATACCTCTAGAATAGAAGCATCTTCAAAGAGAACGCTGGAGAAGTGATTAGGCCTGTCTAGCAAATGGAGTTTCCGTCACTCCGTGCAAGGTAAGTGATGGTTACTCCCTTCCCTGCATATGGCAGTAGAGAAATGGAAGGGGATTTACATTGTTTAACTGCAGGCCAGATGCCGTGCCAAGTGTCCTATATTCATAAACAAAGTAATGTATTCTGCATTTTGCAAATGAGGCAACCGAAGCATGGAGAATGAACACATTTACCATGCCAAATGCGTTTTGTTTATATTTTAATACCTTATGAACATGATCCTGCCCTCTCCCACACGCACACATTCTGCTGACAGCAGAATCTCAAACTATATCCACATACCTGGGCTTTCTTGACTGCTATTTCAGACTAGAATAGTTTAGGGATTGGATATAGTTAAGAGTTTTCTAGCTTACAAGTATCCCTTCCATAGTAGGTACTCATGTGGTGTAGGTTGAGGTATAACAGTACAAAGAACCAATGGGAAGAGGAAAAGGAGAGTATCACATCCCCTTAGCAAGCAGGCAGCAGAAGTAGAGCTGACCTCCTTCTCCTGTTTTCTAAAGACAACTTAATTTTTGTAAAATTAAGTTGTCTGTGTGATATATGGAATGAGCCTTAAATTAACTTTAAATGTTTTCTATCTTGAAACATGCTTTTAGAATAAATTTTCATCTGAGTAAATGTTCTCTTTGGATTAAAGGCTTAATCACCACACTTTGAAGAGATACTTTTCTTAACCTTCTGATTGCATTGTTATTATAAGGACAGCAGCTCATTAACACAGTGGGTGTCAGTATTGATTATGACTTTTATTTATTTATTTTTTTTAACTTGAGATATCTGGTTTTATGGGGTTTTTTTAATTTTTGAATTTTATTTTATTTACTTTTTTATACAGTAGGTTCTTATTAGTCATCAATTTTATACACATCAGTGTATACATGTCAATCCCAATCACCCAATTCATCACACCACCACTTTTGCCTATTATGGTTTAATTTCTATCTAAAATAGATCATAACTCTTGATTGGCTGCTACCTTGGAGTTTTTCCAAGATATTGGACTCATGGTAAGATAATAGCGTTCAAATGGATACTGATGGTCGCTAGGGACTCAGGACTGTTTTCTCCTACTGTGATGCTCTGTTTTGCAGAATGCAATGGGATGGGTAGTCTTCACTGCAGAAATAATCATGAGAGTCAAGTGCATGCCGCAGGTACAATCACCACCATCTAATTATCTCAAAGTTGTTTGTCTTATGACGTTATTTAGCTGAGCACATGCACACAGTAATAACAAATAGGCTAATTCAAAGTCCTGTCAACCGCAGGCAATTTAGTCATCATAAATGCAGTCTGGTGCATTTTAGAGAGTGTATCTACGTGACAAGCTAGTAGGTATGAAGAGGAAAGGCAATAAGGCAGGAAATAGAGAAGTCAGAATTTGATTTTTTTCCCCCTTAGGAGAAAAACCTATCAAGATCTATAAGTCTTCCTTCAATGTGTATTTGAAACATTCAGTTACTTACACTGTTACAGCATCTCTAATATCTTATAAACTGTATAACATTATAATATGTTAAGAGAAAGTGAGGTTGATTTTTCAGACTCAAAGGAATGTTCTTTTCTCGAAAGAATCTCTCTTGGTCAGAGTCAGCAGACACTATGATGCCTTTTATAGGTGCAACTCATGAGCCTGTTAGTTCAGCTCCGCAGGGCTCATAGCAGGCCTGGTGCAGACGCAGAGCTTGGGGCTCAGCACAGCTTAGGGCCCCAAGGTGGTGATTGCAAACCTTAACAGGATGTGAGTGGCAGGAGATGCACGGGGGATGTGCCCTCTGTCCTTCACGCTCCTCTCAACTTATGTCAGCTGTCTGTCTTGCTGACAATCTCTTGCTCGCTGTCGACAGTCATTTCTTCTCCTTGCCTCTTGCTGCTTTCTCTATTAAAACCCTGGCCTAGGTCTTTTTATATACCTGGGAAATCTGAGAGGGTCCGGGCTGAAAGTGGGAGAGAGGTTTGTCTGAGGCACTGTGCTGTTCATCCTGTGTGGAAATGATCATGTTTCTCCCAGGCCCAAGAGAGGGGCTACCTGTTACGCTCCCCAGGGTCCCCAGGGTCCCCAGGGTCAGGCATCTTGAGTGCTGAGCCCTCCACATTCACCAGCCCCGTGTTTTTGTAACCTGTGCTGTGTGTTTCTGCCTCTGACCACCCGCAAAGGTAATGTTTCATTTTAAAATGCAAAACTTCCTGAAGACAAGCACGCTGATGTGTTATTTCCCTGGGTGCTCTTTAATTTATCTCATTCCCTGGCATATGCGCGTTTTCACATATAAATATACGGGCTGATGAATTATTTTACCTCCATTGTTTTGCCAAATGAATGACCCGTTTTGAAAATATCTGTGCACGAGTTTTAAGGAAAACATGTTCTTTTGGGTTAGTTAACTTTTTTCCTGCTAAGTTTTAACATGAGGGTAACTAGTTATACCTTGACTACTTTGGTGTTTTGTTTTTAGACACGCTCCGTGTGGCTTCTGTTCATCTATTATTAAACAAAAGCAGTGTGTGATGCAGTCCTCCTACTGTTAACATTTTAACAGAAGATGTTTGATTTACAAACTATGTTGTTACATACAACAAACTTTTCAAGACATACATTTAGTGTGACAGTTAAAAGTTTCTCCCTCATACCTATACCCCACAGCGATATAGTCCTGTAAATCCGTTTTCAAACTCTGTTTTCCACACCTTCCCAATACCTGAAATCCTTTCACCGCACTTCTTAGGATTTAAAACCACTGTCAGCTAAATTGCCTCTATCAGTAATCTCTTCTTGAATCACACCCCTCACCTTCTTTTCACTCTAAACTGCCTCTCCCCCCAGCCTTCTAATTCCATACACTTCTTTGCCCACAGACCTCCTGCGACTGGGCCTGGATGTCGGTTCCACGTCCTCCTTCGTCTACCCACTCCCCTCTCTTTCCAACAAACATCCAGTTTTGAAGCCCCTACTATCAGTCTAGACCCCCTGCTGCCCCTTCTTGGTGTTATCGTTCCAAGAACCTTAAGCCACTCTCCCTCAGGTATGCAAGATGTTAACTCAGTTTTTGTCACTTTCTCTTACACTACTCCTGCCATAATCCATTACGGTGTCAGTGTCTGCACACAATTCCCAACAGCCTAGCTTCTCGGGACCTTGACGCCTTACCTTGCAGGGATCTTGCCTTCCATCCTCTCTTCGCCACGTGCTCCCACTATCCCCTCCTAGAACTTGCTGTCGATAAAAGTTTCACCCTCTGCATTGGAACAGTTTTGAGTATCATGATAACAGTCACTCTGACTCCTCCAGTTTCCTCCTTTCATTATTCCAGCCCCAAGAGTAATATAGTTCTACCAGGACCTTTAATCCCTTAATTCCAAACTTGTCAGAATCCCACACCTTCACTGTGTCCTCATAGTCTTCTTTGCGAGTTAGATTCCATGATTCATCAAAAAAAAAAAAAATCCCTTTATTGCCTATGGATGTCCCGCCTACTCCACTGCCCCCTTCTCCCTTTGCTTATTTGACTAGCAAAACTTCAACCTGCAGTTGAATCCAACATTTCCTCTACTCTGCGTCTGCCCAGCTGAATGTGGCCAGAAAATTTCACAAATCATGCAGACTGACTTCATAGCAGGTTCATGACTAGTGATCTCAAGTGGACTCCTAGTATGCCCAGAAACCCTGCATTCCCTTATTCGCTCATCCTTCCATTCTCTTAACAGATAATTCACATCTCTTCTTTCTCCTCATAACTCCTGATCTCCCCTTCCCATTTCGACTCCCAGTTAGCATGCCTGCCATTTCCCTGAGAAAACGGAAGCAATTCAGATAGAACTCTCACCACCTTAGGTCTCTACTTACTTACCACTCACTTATATTATCTTCTGTTAGTCTGTCTCAGCTATTATACAAGGCCAGACACTCCAGTTAAGTACTAGATCCCATCCCCTATCTTCTGTTCAAACTTTTAGCTCCATTATTTCTAAGCTGCCTGGATCTTCAGATTTTTGTTTGTTTGTTTCCCCTAGGTTATTCTTATCAGCACACAGACATGTTGACATTTATCTCTCACCATAAACAAATAAGACAAAGCCCCCTCTTCGAAGTCCATACTGCCCTTGAGCCACTACCCTCTTTGCTCTTCTTTACACCAGAATTCTTGAAACATGTTGTAAAATTCTCTTGCTATCTCCAATTTCTCTCATCCTGTTGACTCTTGACTCCACTCTTGCAAATCTTTTCTTCTTGAGGTAATAAATGACTTTCTTATTAGGGTTAGCAATGACTTTCATTGAGGTCAAATACATGTTGCTAAATCCAGTGGTCATTTCTCATTCCTCTTCTGACTGACCTATCAGCACTATTTGATAAGTGGGTTACTTAGTCTTCTGTGAGACCTTTCCTTCCTCTGCCCCTTAGAGAATCATATATGATGTTTGTGAGATGCTCAAAGTTCACTTGAGGAAGAGTCATCTTGATAGAAACTAGAGTAAAAGGCAGGCATAAGGAATTGCAAATCATCAAAAGGGATGGTAATGATCAACATAATTAGGATAGTGGTGGTGAAAATACAAAGAAAAAAAAGGATGGAAGATACATTACAAATGTAGAACTAATGGAAATTGCAATGGATTTGATGTCAAGGTGAGAGTAAAATGAAAATGTGTAGTTGCAGTTACAAGAAATAACCTACTAATATCAGTGGCTTACAATAACAAGCATTTATTCCTTGCTTACAAAACATGCCACAGTTGTGGCTTGACTGCTATGGCTTGGCTTTCCTTTGTTTTCTCATTCCTAGATCCAGGCTGAAGGAGCAGCCCCTGTTTGAGTATCTTTTCTTAAGACAGAGAGGAAGAACAAGAAAGCCAGCAGAAATGTGCACTGCTACTTAAAGGATGAGTCATATGTCATATCTGCTGACACCCAATTGGCCAAAGACCATCACATGGCCAAGGTCAAAGTCAATGGGATAAACATGGATAAGCTACAAAAAGAGAAGGGGGATAGAATATTTGTGAACAAGTATACCGTTTACTATAGGGGTAATTCAAACTACTGGTTTCTATCCTCCTAAGTGATTGTGAAAAGAGAGGGCAGAATCAGAAAATCTAGTAGAAAGGATGGATTTGGGAAAGAAGAAGATGAATTCAGTAAGAAACATATTTTGTGTAGGCTGAACATCCGGGAGCAGATGTCAGACAGGCAGTTTGAAATGGAAAACTAGCACTTAGGGAAAAGGTCAGGTCTGGAGATTCTGAACAAAGCCAAGAATAGATCATTTGGAAACACCTACATTCTGGCAAAAGGAGATAAAGGATTTAACTCTAAGAAATAGAGTAGGTGGTTCCCAAATTACAAAAATCCAAGCTCCAAGTAAAATGTATTCTGATAGAAGTGTGGATTGGTGATCTACTATCAAGTCACCTAGACTTACTCAGCAAGTAGGTTCTGAGTTTTGTGAATTTATCAGAAAGACAGTATGGCATAAAAATTAAAAACATAAGCTCAGGAGTCCAAGATACAGTTTTACCTTACCGCTCAGCCATTTTGTAACTCTTTCAGTTTGGGCAAATTATTTCACTTCCCTAAACCTGTTTCCCTCTCTGCAAAATAGTGACAATAACACTTACCTTATAGGCTTGTTGAGAAGCTTAAATGAGATTTTGCTTGCAAAATGCTCAGACAGCTCTTGGCTTGTTTTAAATATTGAACTGGTGATAGTAATGCTGTTAACAGAATTACAAAAAGAAAACATTAACTCTGGCTTTATTTACCTTTGCTTTTCCTGAAGCCTTTTCTTGAAGCATATGTTTTTTTTATTTACTCGTGTTAAAATTTCTTTTGACAACTTAACAAGAATGGCTGAAATTATTATCCAATTATGTGAAAAATGCAAATAAGATTAAATTCAATTATAATATGTGTGCAGCACTTTGAGTAATAACGTTTATTTTTAAATTAATTGCACCCAAATGCTCACTTCTTGCTCCTTGTCAGAGTATGGCTGTACAGCCATCCTTGTACAGCATGCATATTTATTGCTACCAATATTTTTATCACATTGACACTCTGAAAGGCTATTTGGATGGTGTTGGTACTATTTATGTTCAGCTTCTTAAGTTTTTACGCTTCATAAGAAGTCATGGTAATGACAAAATTTTGAAGGGATGAAACATTGCTGAAGGACTATTCCATTTAGCTCGAAGAAATAAATGAAACAACTCTTGAAAGTTGGCTAGAATTAAAAACTTGAAAAGATATATCTGTTTTACTGTCAGTATTTCTACAGCCCACTTGTGGCCCAGATTCACTTTACATTTTGTTCTGCATTATCACTTCTTTCCATTGAGATGTGATTTCCACTGAGATATATCTGTGTGTTGGGGTTATCATGGCTTCACTGGCCATCTTTCATACTAGTAAAAAAAATTAAATACTCTTTCGTGAAGAAGATTCTCTTTATATGACACCAACACTTTTTCCCATTTTTTGAATTAACTGACTATGAAGTGTTAACAGTTGTCAGTGAAACAATATGTATTCTAGAATCTGTAGCCCATATTGCTCTTTTATACTATCTTGTGGTTTTCCTGTGAAATGGTTTTTGGTGTTTTTTTTTTTTAAGCATCACTAGCCATTTTTTAGACTGCAGGGCTAATTAAAACCCAGACTCCCATATGAGGCTTACAGATGTTGCAGAATTAAAGGAAATTAGCTTCAGGTCTGGCAGTGATTTTCTAAAAATGGTTCTGTTGATCTCACTGATATCGAGGATTTCTTTGCTAAGCTGCCAAGATACATGAATCTGCGAGAGCTGGTTTTGTAACAGACCTTGACGTGTATGATCTAATTCTAGAAATCAAACTTTTAACTGAAAATCAACAGCCTCAGGGAGGATTAAAGGTTCTCTTGGTATCCACGTGTGTATTCTATCCTGTACTGGGCAGATGAGTTTGGAGGCTGTACATTCAGAAGGAATCCAAAAGTATCTGTACATTATCACTATAACCTCCCTGCCCTCCCCTTCCCAGTTGCAATGCACAGCCAAGAAATGGGTGTTTAGAAGGTGGGGTTGTGACCTGGGTGGGATTTAACATGCAGTTTTATGTTGTTTGACTTTTTTTTTTTTCTTAATTTAATGACAGCCATGTTAGTGGGTGGTAAAGTAATCTAGCAATGGTCAAGTAGACTTATCATGAAGTATAAGGTCTCACCTTCCTGTCTGCTTCTAGAAATAATAGTTTATAAAATGCAGCCTCTAAAATGTATTGTCCTCTTTTGACTGTTTTCCCTGTATATTATGCAAAGAGTATTTTAGAATCAAAATGGCCAGCTAATTAATTTTTATAGTCTTACAGAGACTTTATATTTAATTAAGGATATATTTATTTTCCTTACTTTTGCAGGTGAAATCCTAATAGAAAATTAATTTGAATATTCATTTATTGATCAACATGATTAATATGAACTATTATTTTTTATTGCAAAAGCAATATAACATCATAGAGAACTTTTGCTAAATAGAAAAAATCCCCACCTCTTGTTTAAGCACAACTGATGTTATCATTTTTCTTTTCTAATCTTTTTTCATATGCATATTTGTATTTACCTACATGATACTGTATAAGGTTCATTCAATTTTATATGCTGCTTATTCACTTAACATGTAAGTCTTCTTATGATAGTTAGAATTGATCTTTATTGTCACAGCTATATAGTTCATGTAATACATAAAATAGATTAAAATCAAATAGTGGTTCTGAAATGCATGTGAAGAAAAGTAAATCTACAGGTAGCATATTGTCAACAAAATATAACAGGGTAAAATATAAAATTCATTCAAGCATTGTCTTTTCTTTCCAAACACCTTTCCAACAAAACGTAAAATTCTATTATTATAGAATGTGTGACTGGATTATCACTGCAAACAATATTATCTCAACTAGGCAAACAAAGGGGGAAGACCCAATGATCAAATTAGCTTGGCAAGTTTTACTTTTGAAATTCAGTGCTTTATTGAAATTCACTGTCACATAAACTTACAGGCAATGCTAATAATGTCCTCTCTAGAAGAGAAGATCAAAGTTCTTCATCCCACTTCTTTCTCCTTTTGTTCTCCTCTCAAGAGAGAAACTCAGGAAGCAACTAAAATAAATCCTCTTATCCAGAACTCTATGTAAATGCTACTGCTCTTGCAACCACTGCAACTTTCTAGGTCTTGCTTCTCTTAGGCAGCAACTACTTGCTTTTACAGGGGTCCCCAGAGAATTTGAAGATGGGATGGCTCACCCAGAATCTGAGAGCATGAGCGGGAAGATGGCTATGTGTCCCATATCACTGCAGAGTGGATCCAAGACAGACATGTTGTACTAGCAAAGATGGGATCCAAAAAAAACACATTTATATTACAGCCCCCAAAATCTCTTACTGGCATTTAGATTAGGAGTTTTAACTTCTGACCTTTCATAAGAAACTATGCAGTTCATCGTCAGTAACTGCACATTGATCTCTTAGAATTTGAGATTATTAATGGATTCTACTCTTCATACATTTTGAAATCGGCATGAGAGGCATGTTTGTGCATTGCACTCTCTTTGCAAACATGGCAGATCTGATCATTTAAATTTGTGATTTAGTCAACCAGCTGATTCTCTGCCCCCCACCACCCCTTTCCCCCTACCCCTCAAAACAAAACAAAACAAACCTTATAGAATTCACCTATTTATAAGCTCAGATTTCTCCTCTCTGAGATTTAATTCAAGTGGAGAGATAAAGCTAATACAGGGGAAACAAATGAGAAAGAGATAAATGCTAAACCATATGGAGAAGGCCCTAATTATTAATAAAATATCCAGATAAACATGGTAACACACCTAAGAAACTCCATTTTATTTAACGTATTAAAAGAACCAAGGCACTTTGCCTTGGTTAAATAGGCATACTCTTGTTTCTGATTTGTCAAAAAATAAGCTATAAATCTCCAGAATACTTAGCCTTTTCATAGATATACTACATTTGGTTTTCCAGAGGTTTCCTTTCTCTAATTTCCTTCCCTTATTTTTAAGATGAAGTAAACTTCATTTCAGCTGTTTTATTAGCTTGGATAATGGCTTTTAGGTTTAGCATTCTGAATGACTTCTGAGATTTTAATCCTATTTGAATGCACTAATTAGTGGCAGGGTCAACAGTGGAAATTAGGACTCTGGGGTTATGATGAGAGATGCTCGGTGTTTTATGGGAAGTTGGTTCCCTTCTGTCTCCTCACCACATGTAGATTGATGCTTGTGGTCACCAGTCTACATGTATACTACCTGGCAATACTTCCGTAGCTACTATACCTAACTCATCTAATCAAAAGTAATTTCAGATCCCAAATATTTCAGTGTATCATCACCTTCTAGTTCTTCTTCAGCTTTGGCCTTGGTTTCCTGCCTGGCTGGTATCTTCAATTGCTTGGTGTCTTTGTGCTGTCTTCTATATCTATGCAAAACTACCTCCCTCTCAAACTCTGACTTAAGCTTTCTTCTGCTCTGCACTGCTTGACTTTTATATGATTTTGTTTGCTTATTTTATGAATTCAACTCTATCACCATTTTGCAAAATTAGAATCATACATAGGTTTCTCCTTCTCTTGTATCTCCATCATCCTCCGCATCAAGCGATGACTAACATACTTTGTATTCAGGCCCCTCCAAAAAATATTTTGAAAGTTGCATTAAATTGCAAGTGTTCCTATATCCATACTTCTTTGGTTCCACTACTGCAAATAAATGTGGATGTTATAATACTAAGCTATGGAAAATTCAAAAGTGTTAAAAAAATTTATCCAATATTCTAATTTAAGCTTGTCTGAATTTAAAGCCTCTGCTACTAACATTAACCACATTGCCTGATGATGCCTGTTAGAATTCACCGTAGGAATTGTGCCTTAAATGATTCCAAACTGTTAGATAATATAAAGTATATGATGAGTGAGCTTCTTGGAATATTTTCCCACTGATCATGGTACCATTGACATTAAATAGACCTTTGTTGTCAGTATATTGTGGACTTTATTACAGAGTAACCCTAGGCACTGCCTTTATAGGTTCTTCTTAAAATTACCTCCACATATGTTTTTAAATTTTCTCTAAAACAGAAATTGCTATGGTTGACGCCCTATACAAGTCTTTATGACCTATCTTTAAAGTGATAAAGACGATTCTACAATAGTTGCTTTCATATTTCTAGAATCCATTGATTTCAAGGATAAAAGTTAAAAAGATGTGAAAATTCCCTGCATGGGGTCCATCCTTTCACTTCCAAACTCTAACAATAAAAGTGAAAGATGAATGACATCTTGCAAAGAGTTGGAGCTATTTCTGAGCTTTGTGTGGGCATGTGTGTGTAAGTGTGAACATATCCAAAGAGATACAAATTTAGCTTTTTACTCAAGTAACTATTATATTGTAAAATGGCATAATATAATTGAAAAGAGTGCAGTTTATGTCTTAAAATTCCTTTTTGAAATACAATGGATTACTAACCTAGCGAATTCAGGAGACCCTACTTAAGTTATGTGCTTGAAATGTTAAAGATCATATAAATAATACCTATCGATTCTTACGATGTTTTGACATTTTTTTTTTAACATTTTCATTGGAGTATAATTGCTTTACAATGGTGTGTTAGTTTCTGCTTTATAACAAAGTGAATCAGCTATACATATACATATATCCCCATATCTCCTCCCTCTTGCATCTCCCTCCCCACCTCCCTATCCCACCCCTCTAGGTGGTCACAAAGCACTGAGCTGATCTCCCTGTGCTAAGTGGCTGCTTCCCACTAGCTATCTATTTTACATTTGGTAGTATATATAAGTCCATGCCACTCTCTCACTTCGTCCCAGCTTACCCTTCCCCCTCTCCATTTTGTAACCTGCTACTTTACCAAATTCGTTGATTAGCTCTAGTAGTTTTCTGGTAGCATCTTTAGGATTCTCTATGTATAATATCATGTCATCTGCAAACAGTGACAGCTTTATTACTTCTTTTCTGATTTGGATTCCTTTTATTTCTTTTTCTTCTCTGATTGCTGTGGCTAAAACTTCCAAAATTATGTTGAATAATAGTGGTGAGAGTGGGCAGCCTTGTCTTCTTCCTGATCTTAGTGGAAATGCTTTCAGTTTTTCACCATTGAGAACGATGTTGGCTGTGGGTTTGTCATATATGTCCTTTATTATGTTGAGGTAAGTTCCCCCTATGCCTACTTTCTGGAGGGTTTTTATCATAAATTGGTGTTGAATTTTGTCGAATGCTTTTTCTGCATCTATTGAGATGATCATATGCTTTTTCTCATTCAGTTTGTTAATATGGTTTATCACATTGATTGATTTGCATATATTGAAGAATCCTTGCATTCCTGGGATAAACCCCACTTGATCCTGGTGTATGATCCTTTTAATGTGTTGTTGGACTCTGTTTGCCAGTATTTTGTTGAGGATTTTTGCATCTATGTTCATTAGTTATATTGGCCTGTAGTTTTCTTTCTTTGTGACACCTTTGTCTGGTTTTGGTATCAGGGTGATGGTGCCCTCGTAGAATGAGTTTGGGAGTGTTCCTCCCTCTGCTATATTTTGGAAGAGTTTGAGAAGGATAGGTGTTAGCTCTTCCCTAAATGTTTGATAGAATTCGCCTGTGAAGCCATCTGGTCCTGAACTTTTGTTTATTGGAAGATTTTTAATCACAGTCTCAATTTCAGTGCTTCTGATTGGTCGGTTTATATTTTCTATTTCTTCCTGGTTCAGTCTCGGAAGCTTGTGCTTTTCTAAGAATTTGTCCATTTCTTCCAGGTTGTCCATTTTAGCGGCATACAGTTGCTTGTAGTAATCTCTCATGATCCTTTGTATTTCTGCAGTGTCAGTTGTTACTTCTCCTTCTTCATTTCTAATTCTATTGATTTGAGTCTTCTCCCTTTTTTTCTTGATGAGTCTGGCTAATGGTTTATCAATTTTGTTTATCTTCTCAAAGAACCAGATTTTAGTTTTATTGACCTTTGCTATTGTTTCCTTCATTTTTTTTTCACTTATTTCTGATCTGATCTTTATGATTTCTTTCCTTCTGCTAACTTTGGGGGTTATTTTGTTCTTCTTTCTCTAATTGCTTTAGGTGTAAGGTTAGGTTGTTTATCTGAGATGTTTCTTGTTTCTTGAGGTAGGATTGTACTGCTATAAACTTCCATCTTAGAACTGCTTTTGCTGCATCCCATAGGTTTTGGGTCATCTTGTTTTCATTGCCATTTGTTGCTAGGTATTTTTTGATTTCCTCCTTGACTTCTTCAGTGATCTCTTGGTTATTTAGTAGCATATTGTTTAGCCTCAATGTGTTTGTATTTTTACAGTTTTTTTTCCTGGAATTGATATCCAGTCTCATAGTGTCGGGGTCGGAAAAAGATACTTGATACAATTTCAATTTTCTTAAATTTACTAAGGCTTGATTTGTGACCCAAGATATGATCTATCCTGGAGAATGTTCCATAAGCACTTGAGAAGAAAGGGTATTCTGTTGTTTTTGGATGGAATGTCCTATAAATATCAATTAAGTCCATCTTGTTTAATGTGTCATTTAAAGCTTGTGTTTCCGTATTTATTTTCATTTTGGATGATCTGTCCATTGGTGAAAGTGGGGTGTTAAAGTCCCCTACTATGATTGTGTTACTGTCGATTTCCCCTTTTATGACTGTTAGCATTTGCCCTATGTATTAGGTGCTCCTATGTTGGGTGAATAAATATTTACAATTGTTATATCTTCTTCTTGGATTGATCACTTGGTCATTATGTAGTGTCCTTCTCTGTCTCTTGTAATAGTTTTCATTTTAAAGTCTGTTTTGCATGATATGAGAATGGCTACTCCAGCTTTCTTTTGATTTCCATGTGCATGGAATATCTTTTTCTGTCCCCTCACTTTCAGCCTGTATGTGTCCCTAGGTCTGAAGTAGGTCTCTTGTAGACAGCATATATATGGGTCTTGTTTTTGTATCCATTCATCCAGTCTGTGTCTTTTGGTTGGAGCATTTAATCCATTTATATTTAAGGTAATTATCGATATGTATGGTCCTATTACCATCTTCTTACTTGTTTTGGGTTTGTTATTGTAGGTCTTTTCCTTCTCTTGTGTTTCCTGCCTAGAGAAGTTCCTTTAGCATTTGTTGTAAAGCTGGTTTGGTGGTGCTGAAGTCTATTAGCTTTTGCTTGTCTATAAAGGTTTTAATTTCTCCATCGAATCTGAATGAGATCCTTCCTGGGTAGAGTAATCTTGGTTGTAGGTTTCTCCCTTTCATCAATTTAAATATGTCCTGCCACTCTCTTCTGGCTTGCAGAGTTTCTGCTGAAAGATCAGCTGTTAACCTTTTGCAGATTCCCTCTTATGTCATTTGTTGTTTTTCCCTTGCTGCTTTAAATAATTTTTCGTTGTGTTTAATTTTTGATAGTTTGATTAATATGTGTCTTGGCGTGTTTCTCCTTGGATTTATCCTGTACGAGACTCTCTGTGCTTCCTGTAGTTGATTCACTATTTCCTTTCCCATATTAGGGAAGTTTTCAGCTATAATCTCTTCAAATATTTTCTCAGTCCCTTTTTGTCATCTTCTTCTGGGACCCCTATAATTCGAATGTTGGTGCATTTAATGTTGTCCCAGGGGTCTCTGAGACGGCCCTCATTTCTTTTCATTCTTTTTTCTTTATTCTGCTCTGCAATAGTTATTTCCAGTATTTTATCTTCCAGGTCACTTATCCGTTCTTCTGCCTCAGTTATTCTGCTATTCATTCCTTCTAGAGAATTTTTAATTTCATTTATTCTGTTGTTCATCATTGTTTGTTTGCTCTTTAGTTCTTCTAGGTCCTTGTTAAATGTTTTTTGTATCTTCTCCATTCTATTTCCAAGATTTTGAATCATCTTTCCTATCATTACTCTGAATTCTTTTTCAGGTAGACTGCCTATTTCCTCTTCATTTGTTTGGTGTGGTGGGTTTTTACCTTGCTTCTTCATCTGCTATATATTTCTCTGTCTTCCCATTTTGCTCAACTTACTGTGTTTGGGGGTCTCCTTTTCACAGGCTGCAGGTTCTTAGTTCCCATGTTTTTGTGGTGTCTGCCACAGTGGATAAGGTTGGTTCAGTGGGTTATGTAGGCTTCCTCGTGGAGGGGACTAGGGCCTGTGTTCTGGTGGATGAGGCTGGATCTTGTGTTTCTGGTGGGCAGGACCACGTCCCGTGGTGTTTTTTGGTGTGTCTGTGACTTTATTTTGATTTTAGGCAGCCTCTCTGCTCATGGGTGGGGTTGTGTTCCTGTCTTGCTAGTTGTTTGGCATAGGGTGTCCAGCACTGTAGCTTGCTGGTCGTTGAGTGGAGCTGGGTCTTGGCGTTGCGATGGAGGTCTCTGGGAGAGCTTTCACCATTTGGTATTATGTGGAGCCAGGAGGTCTCTGGTGGACAAATGTCCTGAACTCGGCTCTTCCACCTCGGAGGCACAGGACTGACACCCAGCCGGAGTACCGAGACCGTGTCAGCCACATGGCTCAGAAGAAAAGGGAGAAAAAAAGAAAGAAAGAAAGAAAGAAAGGATGGAAAGAAGGAGGGAGGGAGGGAGGGAGGGAAGGAAGGAAGGAAGAAATAAAATTAAGTTAGTAAAATAAAAAATAATTATTAAAAATAAAAAAATTTTAAAGTAATAAAAAAAGAAAAAAAAAACAGAAAAGAGAGAGCAACCAAACTAAAAACAAATCCACCAATGATACCAAGAGCTAAAAACTATACTTAAAAAACAAAAAACAAAAAAAAATCATGGACAGACAGAACCCTAGGACAAATGGTAAACGCAAAGCTATACAGACAGAATCACACAAAGAAGCATACACATACACACTCACAAAAAGAGAAGAAGGAAAATTATATATATATCATTGCTCCCAACGTCCACCGCCTCAATTTTGGGTTGATTCATTGTCTGTTCAGGTATTCCAGAGATGCAGGGTACATCAAGTTGATTGTGGAGATTTAATCCGCTGCTCCTGAGGCTGCTGGGAGAGATTTCCCTTTTTCTTCCTTGTTCGCACAGCTCCCAGGGTTCAGCTTTGGATTTGGACACGCCTCTGCGTGTAGGTCGCCTGAGGGCGTCTGTTCTTCGCTCACACAGGACGGGGTTAAATGAGCAGCTGATTTGGCGGCTCTGGCTCACTCAGGCCAGGGGAGGGAGGGGTAGGGATGCGGGGCGAGCCTGCGGCGGCAGAGGCCGGCATGACGTTGCACCAGCCTGAGGCGTGCCATGCATTCTCCTGGGGAAGTTGCCCCTGGATCATGGGACCCGGGCCGTGGCGGGCTGCACCGGCTCCCGGGAGGGGGTGTGTGGACAGTGACCTGTGCTGCACACAGGCTTCTTGGTGGCGGCGTCAGCAGCAGGCTTAGCGTCTCATGCCCGTCTCTGGGGTTCGTGCTGATAGCCGCGGCTCGCGCCCGTCTCTGGAGCTCCTTTAAGCAGTGCTCTGAATCCCCTCTCCTTGTGCACCAGGAAACAAAGAGGCAAGAAAAAGTCTCTTGCCTCTTCTGCAGCTCCAGGCTTTTTCCCAGACTCCCTCCCGGCTAGCCGTGGCGCACTAGCCCCCTTCAGGCTGTGTTCACGCTGCCAACCCCAGTCCTCTCCCTGGGATCCGACCTCCGAAGCCGGAGCCTCAGCTCCCAGTCCCCGCCCGCCCCGGCGGGTGAGCAGACAAGCCTCTCGGGCTGGTGAGTGCTGGTCGGCACCGATCCTCTGTGCGGGAATCTCTCCGCTTTGCCCTCCGCACCTCTGTGGCTGTGCTCTCCTCCGTGGCTCCGAAGCTTCGCCCCTCCGCCACCCGCAGTCTCCACCTGCGAAGGGGCTCCTAGTGTGTGGAAACCTTTCCTCCTTCACAGCTCCCTCCCACTGGTGCAGGTCCCATCCCTATTCTTTTGTCTCTGTTTTTTCTTTTTTCTTTTGCCCTACCCAGGTACGTGGGGAGTTTCTTGCCTTTGGGGAGGTCTGAGGTCTTCTGCCAGCGTTCAGTAGGTGTTCCGTAGGAGCTGTTCCACATGTAGATGTATTTCTGATGTATTTGTGGGGAGGAAAGTGATCTCCACATCTTATTCTTCCGCCATCTTGAAGGTCTCTCCGATGTTTTGACATTTGAAATCTCATTTGAAGATGTAACATTTAATAATAACCTTAGCCTTGTAAACAAATTTGGTTTTAGGAGAGGATTATGATCAGTTCTTTGGAGGTGCACTATTGGTCCTTTCTTGCTAAAATGCATTTTTCTTTGATTAATGTTGACAGTTTTTAAATTGTTGAAAATTGGTGATTCAGGAGATGATCCTATGATAAATCCTCATTGCTCAGCACGTTCAACAGATCGAAAACTTAACTCAAAGTAAATGTTATGTGAAACCAGTGTTTTAATCAGGGTCTAGCAAGTAATTCATCTGTTCTTTGGCTACATTTCTTATTGTTCCTCCTTTTCTTCCTTTTTGAGTTTTCATTTTAAAGTCTGGACAAAGAATCACTATCGTGCTCAGTTCATTATCAAAATAGCACTCACTCACTCTAAGTTAAAGAGCAGTCATAAGGGTAAGAAGGAAAATGCTTATTTAATTTTCCTGGTATTTTTCAGCCTGTGACATTCATTCATTATTATTCCAGCAAATATCCAAACCTAATATATACAAAGCGCTGGGCAGCTGGGGATACAGTAGTGCAGGGCACAGGTTCCATATAGCCCAGATTCTTGCAGAATTTCTTGAATTCATGTGAAGTTCACATTCAAGTTCAAGGATGTTTTAAGTAACATTTCACATTGGTACCTGTGAAAATTGGGAGACAAGGGAGCAGGGAGTGGTCAGCCCCATCTGAAATACTTGGCTTATATCGAGGGAGTTTTACAGCGTATAAGATAAATACATCTTTAAAGATGTGCTCATGCTTGGTATGGTAATATTTTTCTAATGCCAGGAAAAAAAAACTCATTTTAACCTTTGAAAGTATTTATTATTTTCCCAACTGTTTCATCCATATTCACTTGGGCCTTAAACCAAGTTCTAAGGCTATTCCATAGTAAGGAGATGCAGACATTTTATTTCTCCCTGTTGCATAGTGCAGAGTAAGGTATGTATTTGGCTTTCATGTATTGATTAAGTATTATCTGCTTGGTTGGTCAAATCCCCCAGAGAAACTTGCCAAGTCATGTTTACTTCCCACAATAATTTCCATTTGGTCAAATCCTAGGGGGCTGGATTTTGTTCCTCTCATCTTCATAGACTGAATAAGCACCTAGCAAATCCTTGGAGCATGAATGAATAAATGAAAGTAGAAGTTATTTCGTAAACAATGAATATGATTCATTAAGTAACATTTTCAAGTTTCTGTGGCTACATCTGTGACTGCCTGTTTTGGGAACAAATTCAGGGGTAGATTTTCCATAACACATTCTTAATTTTCTGTCATTGACTAAAAATAAGCTAAAATTCAGGTTCTCAGTTATAGATATTTACCCATCTATATTTTTCTGCATCCTGTTTGCTTATTGAGGACACAATCTAATTTTTGTTTATTATTTTATAGCAGCAATTAGTATGGAGCCTGGAATTTAGAAGGTGCTCATAAATCAAGAATGGAATAAAAGAACAGAGGAGGCATTTTAAGCTTTGATTAGGAAATCAAAAGTACCCTTAAATCTCATGGTATATGAAGTTGTGATGGAAGTAATACAACAAATCCAAATATTAAATGTTTGGAAATAAAACACACATCACTGTAGTTATAAAGATTTGCAGAGCACTGGAAAAGCAAGCTATAGGGGCTGGAGGCCATATGCTCTCTGTGTCAGTTTGACAAAACACAGGGACTCTAGGGGCTAACAAAAACAAACAAACAAACAAAAAACAGTGGCACATTAAGCAGGAAAATAAACAAGTTTCTTCTTTCCCAGTAAACATTATTTCCTACCTCAGATCATCTTTCCTTTTACATTAGAAGATAAACTTATTCTAGGGCATATTCAGAAGACTGTCGTTTACCAAGATGTCTTAATAATCATTTTCTTACTATTTGTATTTTTTTATAAACATTATTATTATTATTTTTTTTAATTTATTATTTTTGGCTGCGTTGGGTCTTCGTTTCTGTGCGAGGGCTTTCTCTAGTTGTGGCAAGCGGCGGTCACTCTTCGTCACGGTGCGCGGGCCTCTCACTATCGCGGCCTCTCTTGTTGCGGAGCACAGGCTCTAGACGCGCAGGCTCAGTAGTTGTGGCTCATGGGCCTAGTTGCCCCGGGGCATGTAGGATCTTCCCAGACCAGGGCTCGAACCCGTGTCCCCTGCATTAGCAGGCAGATTCTCAACCGCTGCGCCACCAGGGAAGCCCCTATTTGTATTTTTGAAGAGAAATTCTAAAGCACCAATTTTGAATACAATTGGAGGATGAGACGTTCATACCGTGTCCATTCATTTGAGTTTATCTAAAAATACTGTGAAGCTGATTGTTTGCGAAGACTTGGGCCAGATTGGAATTTCCTTCCAACATGCACCTATGAAGTCTGCTCGTCCTTTATCCCAAAAGCAATCTAAAAAATATGAATTTCAAATGCCCAAGGTATAACATTTTGCGTTTGTTAAGTTATGGGCTGTTTATTTTTAATTAAAATGACTCAGTGGATATAATGATATCAATACAACATTTTAATGAGAAGAAAATAATTCCCCAAATCAAAAAACTATACCTGATAAAGTACCAACAATTACTGAGATGATTGCAAATTACATATTTAAACTTGGAGGATGACATTAACCCTGTCATATCATTATGAACATCCTAAATCATTTGATCTTTTAAGGTCATAATTATAACACTTTGTAACTACACAATTATAAATGTGTACTATTTTAATTATTATTAGAAAAAACCCTCAAGAATATGAGGAAGAGTAAAGAAAAAGTGTTTTTTATTGATAATTACCAGATTATAAATCAGAAGCATATAACACCTAGTTTTAGTGTCTTGCACATGAAAGATATTTAAAAATATTTCTTGATACGATAGACAGCGTATTGCTGTATTTCATACTATGCATTACCTCTGTCAATACCAAAGTTCCAGAGAGCCTTGCAAATTAGGTAGGCTCTACAGGAAGGTATTCCAATTGCTGAAAGTGACTTCTTTAAACTTCCTCAATCAATTCAAACTCAAGGATTAAAGAAAGTGTAAGCGTAAAAGAGAGAAAGAATATGAACATATATGTTTATAAACACAATTGAAGGGTTCCTGGTGTTTTTATTTCACCAGTCCACTCAAAGAGCCCAGACCCCAGAGTGAGCACAAATGGGAGAGTTCTGTCTGTAGGGTGAGACAAGCAATGATTCTAGGATTGAAGATCGGTTTCTTTCATATATTTTGGCCCCTCAGTAAAACCTAGCTGCTTCCTATGGGGCTGAAGTGAATAAATTGCAATATGTTGTAATGAGACTGAATGAGACCACCTAGGGATAAAGAAAGGAAGATCAATAGAAAGACTTCGGCTTAGGAATGCCAAAATCTGCATCTTTTGCCTTATTTGAATTCTTACTGGACCCAACCCAGTCTTTTATGTGTTAACATTTGAAGAGTAAAAAATTACTAAATTGCTGCATTTTATTTTTCAGAGATTTTGTCTGAAAGACAAGCAAAGATTGGGAGATTGTCATATTTTAGCTTTTTGAGAATGAAATTTCCTAATCTTATATAAATGTTTTGTTAATGTAACCCATGGTATTTGTACAAGTTTACAGAATTTATTATACATGTAATCAGAAATTACCTTCAAACAGATCACATCCCAAGGAAAAAGATAGGTTAAAAAAATAAGTAATATCAATTTGGTGAGAGAAGTGCTATAATAAGGAGTATGAACATTTGAATTGGATATTCACAGAATACACAGGAGGGTTATGTGAGTGCCTGAGGTGTTTGAGAAGGTTTTTGAGAAGGAACTAAAGACATGTAACAGTCTGGGGGAAATGTACATATAGAAAAATACATTAAGGAATGCATGAATTTATGAAATTGAGAGAACACTTGAAAAAGTGCAAGGTAGCTCCACATGACTGTAGGTAGAGAAGCGATGGGAAACTAGGCTAAAACACAAACAGCAGACTTCAAAGAGTCTTTGTACCATGCTAAGTTCTTGGTAATTTATTCTGGCTTTTTGGAGGATGCACTGGACCAGACCAGAGGCCGAGATGACAATTAGGAGATAGTAGTACTAGTCTACTGGGAAGTCGTGAGATCATTAATTAAGACAGTGGCAATGGGGATGAAGAGATGCAAATGGAGGGAATAGAGATCAGATTGAGCTTGGTGACCAATTGGATTTAGGTCGTACAAGATGGAGAAATCTAGGTTTTTGTCTTGGGCATGTGCTTCCATGATAGTACTCAGGATGGTCATATAGGATCATACAAGTTGTATACTTGTACACACAGCTGAATGACTGTGGAGCTGAAATCCAGACCACACTGCTTTCAAAGCCATGCTTCTATGGAACTATATAAATACACTTGCTACATAGGCTATTTTATTTATTTATTTATTTATTTATTTATTTATTTATTTATTTATTTATTAGCTGCTTTGTGTCTTCGTTGCTGCATGCGGGCTTTCTCTAGTTGCAGCGAGCGGGTGCTGCTCTTGTTGCGGTGCGCAGGCTTCTCATTGCGGTGGCTTCTCTTGTTGAGGAGCATGGGCTCTAGAAGCGCGGGCTTCAGCAGTTGCAGCATGCGGGCTCAGTAGTTGTGGCTCGTGGGCTCTAGAGCACAGGCTCAGCAGTTGTGGCGCACGGGCTTTGTTGCTCCGCGACATGCGGGATCTTCCCGGACCAGGGCTCGAACCCGTGTCCCCTGCATTGCCAGGCAGCTTCTTAAACACTTTGCCACCAGGGAAGTCCTACATAGGCTATTGACAGCCCTAGATGTAACCCAGATGGAATATAGGAAATGCAGTAGATTTGGTTTAAACACTACTGAAAAAATTCATTTTCTGACCCTAACATTTTAACTCATACAAGCCTGAGAAGAGTCTTCCATATATCTATCTTATGCCTGAAGCTAAGACAAGACAGTATTAAATCCACTATGTGGAAAAGAGAAATACAATTCTCAAAATCAATCCCATGAATCAGTACCACATAGGATATGCCCCAAGCAATTACCTGACTTCCTCCAAGCTTATAGAATAAAACCTAGTTCTCCTCTCTTGAGAGGACTAAGGAATAACATCATAACCTGCAACCCAAACTACCTGAAAAGGAGATGCTTTTCTCCACGGCTTTACATCATTCCCTCAGGCTCTTCTGTTTGCCCTCACTAAATCCTGGGAAATTGATTTCTGCTCAACTGATATAAATGCTCTCTGTTTCAGATGGAAGACTGACCCATTTGTCAAAATCTTTTTTTGTTACTGAGTATCGCATTTTTTTTTCTCTCCTGTTTATGTTCTGAGCCTTTTCAACTCCTATAAATCCACTAACTCCCCAGTGTGCGAAGACTCAGTGACCTCTCTTGCTTGCTTCTGTTCGGCCCTCTTTCTTTTTGGGTGTGCCCTGACTCCACTTTACCTGCCTGAGGTGAGAGATGGTCTGTTTACCAACCACTGCCTCGTCTTGAAGTGTCACCTTTTCTGAATCCTCAGTTCCTCCTGGGTGGGACACAAGATGAATCTGGTCAGATATTATGATCTGGGATTAGCAACAAAAATCTGTGGATGAAATCTTCATCTGGAAGAAGACACAAATCAAATAGAAGTTACTAAGCCGGGCTCAGAGACAGAGAGACGGGGTGTGGAAAGTGAGAGAGTAGATTGGGAGAAGCTGGCAACGTTTCAGACCCGGAGATAGTTTAGGCAAAGCCTCAACAATGAGTTAGGTGCCTGGGAAATCTCAGGAGACTCAGACACCTAGCCAGGGTCACATCATCACTTCACTCTTGCTTTTAAGGTTTAATCCTTTCCCTGTCAAGGCAATTTAAGTGTCATTCTTGCATTTTTTTCTCTTTTATATCCATGCATACGATACAAGGAGACAGCAGTTAGCTGTTTGTGGTGGGAAATATAAATGACTATTTTGAAAGTGTGCCAGCCAGGATCTGCTGCAAGTTTTCATTGTTACTGCTGCCATCTGTTGTTCTTCACTGCTGGGATGTGAATTTCCTGGCAAACCTCTCTCTGATTCTGAACTATCTTTCACCCCCTCCTAGAGATATTCACTTGCTGGAGTGGCTTGTAGAGGAATGTTCTTTACCAAGGCAGCTTTCCGAAAGTTGAATGGAAGAATCTGGAATGTTTTTATATAACATATTTTATGTATCTCAGAGCAAAAATATTTCTTCATTGTTAATAATATTTCTCCTAAAAATAAAAATATTTTATTGAGTTCTTGTTACTTTAACGTATGCTATCTCAAGCAAGATAACACGGAACAGATTTCCATTTTCAACCTTGTTTGCCATTAGGTCTGTAGCTAAGTTGTTGGGTTTTATCTAAGTTCTGTTATCTCTACATAACGTTTCTGTACACTCAACCATGAGATTATAGTAATTTGGGGAAGAAGAGAAGTCTCTTCTTCTGAAAGATATGGCTAATGCCAAAAATATTTCAAGTGATAAAGGAGATTTTAGAGAGGGGAGATGATTTAGCTGAGGATTAGTAGCTGTGATTGCTACTTATTAAGTAAAATGTCTATAACTAAATGTTCAGCTATCGAAAAAAAGTCTGAGTTCTCAAAAGTGAGAATTACACATTTTCTACATTAAAGGAAAAGTTGTGTCTCTATAATATCTTTTTGATTTCTGTATTCTCAGTATTTTCCATAATGATACCATTCAATAAATGTTTCATGCACTAATTAGTGAATAAAGCTATGCATGGTAATAATTTTTTAGAAGAATAGCTAATTACTGTAATTTTGAGAAAGTTTTTTTAAAGGCTTGAATTCTTAGTTAAATATATATTTTTAAGTTGTAGTCTTTAGTCTTTAAAAAAAATATAAAAAACCTCTGGACCTCACTATACTAGAACAGCATGGTATTACATGTATGTATGGTATTACATACATAATCATTTAAAAATAACATATATTGAGACTTGATAAGGGAACTATAATAATAAATAGAAAGGAATAGTTATCAATAAATGATCTCTTTGAAATTCACTGTTTGTTTAAAAAAATAGTTTCTACTTTACCATAACAATGGAATATAAAAAGAAGGAGGAGGAGAAATCAGATTATATATGCAAATGTTTCTGGGAGAAATTGTAGAAGAAAAGATCAAAGCTTGATTTTTTTGAACCCTATACATTAAAATATAATAAATAAAACAAAAAACCAAGAAATAGATTGAGAAAATATTTGAAACACTTTAAATATATAAAAATCTAATACCTATATGTTGTTTAAACTCTATTAGAAAAATACACGAAGGACATAGACAATTTATAGATATAAAAATAGCAAATAAACCTATAGAAAATTTAATCTCACAATTGCTCAATTTAATTAAAACTACATTAAACAACTATTTCACATTTCAAAATTTTTGAATTACTGAGGGAAATCACATACCTGAAAGTATCCAGGTTTTGTAAGATTGGCACTCACATGGCTGGCAGGAGTGTAAAATGATGTGTTCTTCATTTATTATGCTACATCTGCAGTGTTTCAAATGTTTGTATTCTGTGAATCACTAATTCTCTTTCTAGGAATTTATCCTAAGAAAATAATCATAAATGTAACCTGAATACTTATATATAAAATATTCATTGCAGTATTACTAACAACAGTAAAAAAAATTGTGAACTATTTCATATATCCTAAAACAGAAATGGTAAAATGTATAATAATTCATATAATATACTTGTGTCAAAGAAAATTTAAGGATATTAAAAATCATTATAAGGTGATATAAAATAAATGAATAAGGTACAATCAGATATATAATCAGCTATAATCAACAAGGTCTCAACCAGGTATGTTACATATGTATATATTGTACATCCAGGAAATGACTGGACAGAAATTATAAAATGTTACTGGTGGGTACTTCTAGGTGGGATTACAGATGAATTACTTTGTCACTTTTATATATTTCTGGACTTCTGAGTTTTCAACCATGAGCACATATTGGTCTTTTAATTAGTACAAAAAGATACCAAATGGACCTTAATGAATCCTGAGTTAGCTTTCATATGAGTTATATGTTATATTCTCAGCTTATCACTAATAGAAAACCTTTAAATAAACTTGTACACATTTCAACCATATAACAGCATCGTGAAAATAGGCTTTGAAATAAACTAGCAAAACCATAATAAAAGCATCGTTCCAGTGATGTGGTTCAGCAAAGTAATTTTTAATAAGATTATTTTATCTCGTGATTTCAGCCCATATAGTAATAAACACAAAACTAGATGTTTCTTATCTGCCTCAGATAACATTAAAACAAAAAATCTGCCTGATTACATAAATTCATTTCAAGCTAACACCATTCATCACATTTAATCAAATCTACATAGGGCTTTCTCTTATACAGAACAAGAGCTTTTTCTCTTTTGTTTATCTTACCCTATCTGATGCCATAATAGAATAGTTGTAAATATTCATTATTTGTTTTCTAGAGAAAAGAAAAGGGAATGAAAGGTCAATGCATAGAGTTTATTGATGCTCTCCTTACCCAAAATCCCCACAGTATTTATGGTGGTCTCTCTAAATATTTCATGGATAAGTATATAGCATTTTGTGCACACTAAAAATAATGAAAATAGATAGACTTTAACCCCGTGTTGACGTGAATTGCCAGTTTTGTCAAGAGTTATACACTTAAACTATGATATTGTAAACTCATATAAGCTTCCCTTGATATATGAAAATAATGGTACTAAGTGCAAACAAAATTTAAGATTAAAACTATGCAAGAGATCTAGAGTCTTTTTGTTTTCTCTTTTACCACATTCCAACTAAAGAAAAACTGTTTTCTATACCTACTCACTAAATACTTCTGACACCAAATGTTTGGGTTTTTTTTTCCCCACACCAACCAGTTCTTCAACACCAGCTGCGTACCCTACAATTCAATTCAGCTCAGTGCTGGCACTATTTACCCAGAGTTTGCATCTGATCCCACAAAGTTAAGGGCTTAGTCCCATAAGACTGCCCCACTTCAGGTGCCAATTGCAAGCCCAGGCCTCCCATATTTCTGCCTGGCCAGCTATAAATTGGGGGCTCCCATGACCCCCTCCACAGGTTCAAAAATTTGCTAGAATGGCTCACAAAACTCAGGGAAATATTTACTTGTATTTACTGGTTTATTATAAAGGATATGACAAAGGATATAGATGAACAGCCAATTGAAGAGTTACATAGAGCAAGGTATAGCATGCCACCCTCCCAGCACCTTGGCATGCCATCCTCCCAGCACCTCCGTGTGTTCACTTGGAAGCTCTATGAACCCCATAAATTATGGACTTTTATGGAGGCTTCATTATGTAGGCATCATAATATATTAACTCAATCTTCAGCCTCTCTCCCTCCCAGAGGATGGAGGTGTGAGATAAATCAATAAATGATGTAGTCTTACAACGTCACAAACTAAGGCCTTAATCTGTGATACATTCACTCATTCTAATATGTAAGTGTGCAAATAGTTATGAATTGTGGTTTTAAAATAAAGACCAATGGGCTATCCAGGAGCCAACCAAGAGTTGTCTTATTAGAACAAAAGATGCTCCTCTCACCCAGGAAATTCCAAGGGATTTAGGAGCTCTGTGTTAGGCACCGGAGTCCAAGACCAAATATTAGAACAAAAGTCTCTAATAGTAGAACAAAAATATTAGAACAAAAGGTTCTAACACATCTATCACTAAGAAAATTATGAAATTTTTAGTAGCTCTGAATCAGCAACTGGGGACAGAAAGCAAATATATATATCTTATTATGTCACACCATCCAACAGCAAATCCTGTCCTCTCTACCTCCAAATATATCTTGAAACTGCCTTCTTTTAATTTACTTATAAACCCCTCATCAAAAACTGAAGGATGTTGCAATAGCCTCTGCATTGAGCTTCGCACCTCTACGCTTCTTTACCTCTAATATATTCATAACACTAAAGTAGTATGTTTAAAACCTATATCTGCCCATGTTGTTTCACTGCTTAGAACTATTTGATGAATTTCTATCATATTTCTAAGGAACTCTCATGTCTTCGCATTGTCTAGAAGATCCTTTAAGGGCTGCCCTGCCTCCCTTCCCAGTCTCAGAACTGACACTTTCCCCTTGCCTGCTGGTGCACAGTCCTGCTGCCCTTTGACCTTTGTGGCTTCTGGGTCTTTACACTGGCTGTCTCCTCTTCCTGTACTGCTGTCTTCTCCACCCTTTTCACAGATGGCTCTCCTTCACCCTTCAGTTGTCTACTTAATGACTGTTTACAACGACCTCCTCAGAGGCCATTCTTTATTCACCCAGAAGTAGTGGGTCTTTCTGATTGGTTTTTCTCTCACATAATCACATTGATTTTTTTTTTTTAAACATCTTTATTGAAGTATAATTGCCTTACAATGGTGTGTTAGCTTCTGCTTTATAACAAAGTGAATCAGTTATACACATACAATATGTTCCCATATCTCTTCCCTCTTGCATCTCCCTCCCTCCCACCCTCCCCATCCCACCCCTCTAGGTGGTCACAAAGCACCGAGCTGATCTCCCTGTGCTATGCGGCTGCTTCCCACTAGTTATCTATTTTACATTTGGTAGTGTATATATGTCCATGCCACTCTCTCACTTTGTCCCAGCTTACCCTTCCCCCTCCCTATGTCCTCAAGTCCATTCTCTACGTCTATGTCTTTATTCCTGTCTTGCCACTAGGTTCTTCATGGCCTTTTTTTTTTTTTTTTCCTTAGATTCCGTATATATGTGTTAGCATACTGTATTTGTTTTTCTCTTTCTGACTTACTTCACTCTGTATGACAGACTCTAACTCCATCCACCTCATTACAAATACCTCCATTTCATTTCTTTTTATGGCTGAGTAATATTCCATAGTATATATGTGCCACATCTTCTTTATCCATTCATATGTTGATGGACATTTAGGTTGCTTCCATGTCCTGGCTATTGTAAATAGAGCTGCAATGAACATTTTGGTACATGACTCTTTTTGAACTATGGTTTTCTCAGGGTATATGCCCAGTAGTGGGATTGCTGGGTCGTATGGTAGTTCTATTTGTAGTTTTTTAAGGAACCTCCATACCGTTCTCCATAGTGGCTGTATCAATTTACATTCCCACCAACAGTGCAAGAGTGTTCCCTTTCCTCCACACCCTCTCCAGCATTTATTGTTTCTAGATTTTTTGATGATGGCCATTCTGATCGGTGTGAGATGATATCTCATTGTAGTTTTGATTTGCATTTCTCTAATGATTAATGATGTTGAGCATTCTTTCATGTGTCTGTTGGCAATCTGTATATCTTCTTTGGAGAAATGTCTATTTAGGTCTTCTGCCCATTTTTGGATTGGGTTGTTCGTTTTTTTGTTATTGAGCTGCATGAGCTGCTTGTAGATCTTGGAGATTAATCCTTTGTCAGTTGCTTCATTTGCAAATATTTTCTCCCATTCTGAGGGTTGTCTTTTGGTCTTGTTTATGGTTTCCTTTGCTGTGCAAAAGCTTTTAAGTTTCATTAGGTCCCATTTGTTTATTTGTGTTCTTATTTCCATTTCTCTGGGAGCTGGGTCAAAAAGGATCTTGCTGTGATGTATGTCATAGAGTGTTCTGCCTATGTTTTCCTCTAAGAGTTTGATAGTGTCTGGCCTTACACTTAGGTCTTTAATCCATTTTGAGTTTATTTTTGTGCATGGTGTCAGGGAGTGTTCTAATTTCATACTTTTACATGTACCTGTCCAATTTTCCCAGCACCACTTATTGAAGAGGCTGTCTTTTCTCCACTGTATATGCTTGCCTCCTTTATCAAAGATAAGGTGACCATATGTGTGTGGGTTTATCTCTGGGCTTTCTATCCTGTTCCATTGATCTATATTTCTGTATTTGTGCCAGTACCAAACTGTCTTGATTACTGAAGCTTTGTAATATAGTCTGAAGTCAGGGAGCCTGATTCCCCCAGCTCCATTTTTCGTTCTCAAGATTGCTTTGGCTATTCGGGGTCTATTTGTGTTTCCATACAAATTGTGAAATTTTTTGTTCTAGTTCTGTGAAAAATGCCAGTGGTGGTTTGATAGGGATGGCATTGAATCTGTAGATTGCTTTGGGTAGTAGAGTCATTTTCACAATGTTGATTCTTCCAATCCAGGAACATGGTATATCTCTCCATCTATTTGTATCATCTTTAATTTCTTTCATCAGTGTCTTATAATTTTCTGCATACAGGTCTTTTGTCTCCTTAGGTAGGTTTATTCCTAGATATTTTATTCTTTTTGTTGCAATGGTAAACGGGAGTGTTTTCTTAATTTCACTTTCAGATTTTTCGTCATTAGTGTATAGAAATGCAAGAGATTTCTGTGCATTAATTTTGTATCCTGCTACTTTACCAAATTCATTGATTAGCTCTAGGAGTTTTCTGGTAGCATCTTTAGGATTCTCTATGTATAGTATCATGTCATCTGCAAATAGTGACAGCTTTACTTCTTCTTTTCCGATTTGGATTCCTTTTATTTCTTTGTCTTCTCTGATTGCTGTGGCTAACACTTCCAAAACTATGTTGAATAATAGTGGTGAGAGTGGGCAACCTTGTCTTGTTCCTGATCTTAGTGGAAATGGTTTCAATTTTTCACCATTGAGGACAATGTTGGCTGTGGGTTTGTCATATATGGCCTTTATTATGTTGAGGAAAGTTCCCTCTGTGCCTACTTTCTGCAGGGCTTTTATCATAAATGGGTGTTGAATTTTGTCGAAAGCTTTCTCTGCATCTATTGAGATGATCATATGGTTTTTCTCCTTCAATTTGTTAATATGGTGTATCACATTGATTGATTTGCGTATGTTGAAGAATCCTTGCATTCCTGGGATAAACCCCACTTGATCATGTTGTATGATCCTTTTAATGTGCTGTTGGATTCTGTTTGCTAGTATTTTGTTGAGGATTTTTGCATCTATGTTCATCAGTGATATTGGCCTGTAGTTTTCTTTCTTTGTGACATCTTTGTCTGGTTTTGGTATCAGGGTGATGGTGGCCTCGTAGAATGAGTTTGGGAGTGTTCCTCCCTCTGCAATATTTTGGAAGAGTTTGAGAAGGATAGGTGTTAGCTCTTCTCTAAATGTTTGATAGAATTCGCCTGTGAAGCCATCTGGTCCTGGGCTTTTGTTTGTTGGAAGGTTTTTAATCACAGTTTCAATTTCAGTGCTTGTGATTGGTCTGTTCATATTTTCTATTTCTTCCTGGTTCAGTCTCGGCAGTTTGTGCATTTCTAAGAATCTGTCCATTTCTTCCAGGTTGTCCATTTTATTGGCATAGAGTTGCTTGTAGTAATCTCTCATGATCTTTTGTATTTCTGCAGTGTCAGTGGTTACTTCTCCTTTTTCATTTCTAATTCTATTGATTTGAGTCTTCTCCCTTTTTCTCTTGATGAGTCTGGCTAATGGTTTATCAATTTTGTTTATCTTCTCAAAGCTTTTAGTTTCATTGATTTTTGCTATTGTTTCCTTCATTTCTTTTTCATTTATTTCTGACCTGATCTTTATAATTTCTTTCCTTCTGCTGGCTTTGGGGTTTTTTGTTCTTCTTTCTCTAATTGCTTCAGGTGCAAGGTTAGGTTGTTTATTCGAGATGTTTCCTGTTTCTTGAGGTAGGCTTGTATTGCTATAAACTTCCCTCTTAGCACTGCTTTTGCTGCGTCCCATAGGTTTTGGGTCGTCGTTATCTCCATTGTCATTTGTTTCTAGGTATTTTTTGATTTCCCCTTTGATTTCTTCAGTAATCACTTCGTTATTAAGTAATGTATTGTGTAGCCTCCATGTGTTTGTATTTTTTACAGATCTTTTCCTGTAATTGATATCTAGTCTCATAGCGTTGTGGTCGGAAAAGATACTTGATACGATTTTAATTTTCTTAAATTTACCAAGGCTTGATTTGTGACCCAAGATATGATCTATCCTGGAGAATGTTCCATGAGCACTTGAGAAAAATGTGTATTCTGTTGTTTTTGGGTGGAATGTCCTATAAATATCAATTAAGTCCATCTTGTTTAATGTATCATTTAAAGCTTGTGTTTCCTTATTTATTTTCATTTTGGATGATCTGTCCATTGGTGAAAGTGGGGTGTTAAAGTCCCCTACTATGATTGTGTTGCTGTCGATTTCCCCTTTTATGGCTGTTAGTATTTGCCTTATGTATTGAGGTGCTCCTATGTTGGGTGCATAAATATTTACAATTGTTATAGCTTCCTCTTGGATCGATCCCTTGATCATTATATAGTGTCCATCTTTGTCTCTTGTAATAGTCTTTATTTTAAAGTCTATTTTGTCTGATATGAGAATTGCTACTCCAGCTTTCTTTTGATTTCCATTTGCATGGAATATCTTTTTCCATCCCCTCACTTTCAGTCTGTATGTGTCTCTAGGTCTGAAGTGGGTCTCTTGTAGACAGCATATATATGGGTCTTGTTTTTGTATCCATTCAGCCAGCCTGTGTCTTTTGGTGGGAGCATTTAATCCATTTACATTCAAGGTAATTATCGATATGTATGTTCCTATTCCCATTTTCTTAAATGTTTTCGGTTTGTTATTGTAGGTATTTTCCTTCTCTTGTGTTTCTTGCCTAGAGAAGTTCCTTTAGCATTTGTTGTAAAGCTGGTTTGGTGGTGCTGAACTCTCTCAGCTTTTGCTTGTCTGTAAAGGTTTTAATTTCTCCATCGAATCTGAATGAGATCCTTGCTGGGTAGAGTAATCTTGGTTGTAGGTTTTTCTCCTTCATCACTTTAAGTATATCCTGCCACTCCCTTCTGGCTTGCAGAGTTTCTGCTGAAAGATCAGATGTTAACCTTATGGGGATTCCCTTGTGTGTTATTTGTTGTTTTTCCCTTGCTGCCTTGAATATGTTTTCCTTATATTTAATTTTTGACAGTTTGATTACTATGTGTCTTGGCGTGTTTCTCCTTGGGTTTATCCTGTATGGGACTCTCTGTGCTTCCAGGACTTGATTAACTATTTCCTTTCCCATATTAGGGAAGTTTTCAACTATAATCTCTTCAAATATTTTCTCAGTCCCTTTCTTTTTCTCTTCTTCTTCTGGGACCCCTATAATTCGAATGTTGGTGCGTTTAATGTTGTCCCAGAGGTCTCTGAGACTGTCCTCAGTTCTTTTCATTCTTTTTTCTTTATCCTGCTCTGTAGTAGTTATTTCCACCATTTTATCTTCCAGGTCACTTATCCTTTCTTCTGCCTCAGTTATTCTGCTATTGATCCCATCTAGAGTATTTTTAATTTCATTTATTGTGTTTTTCATCATTGCTTGGTTCCTCTTTAGTTCTTCTACGTCCTTGTTAAATGTTTCTTGCATTTTGTCTATTCTATTTCCAAGATTTTGGATCATCCTTACTATCATTATTCTGAATTCTTTTTCAGGTAGACTACCTATTTCCTCTTCAGTTGTTAAGTCTGGTGTGTTTTGACCCTGCTCCTTCATCTGCTGGGTGTTTTTCTGTCGTCTCATTTTGCTTATCTTACTGTGTCTGGGGTCTCCTTTTCACAGGCTGCAGGTTTGTAGTTCCCGTTGTTTTTGGTATCTGTCCCCAGTGGCTAAGGTTGGTTCAGTGGGTTGTGTAGGCTTCCTGGTGGAGGGAACTAGTGCCTGAGCTCTGGTGGATGAGGCTGGATCTTGTCTTTCTGGTGGGCACGTCCACGTCTGGTGGTGTATTTTGGGGTGTCTGTGGCCTTATTATGATTTTAGGCAGCCTCTCTGCTAATGGATGGGGCTGTGTTCCTGTCTTGCTAGTTTTTTGGCATAGGGTGTCCAGCACTGTAGCTTGCTGGTCGTTGAGTGAAGCTGGGTCTTGATGTTGAGATGGAGATCTCTGAGAGATTTTCGCCGTTTGGTATTACGTGGAGCTGGGAGGTCTCCTGTGGACCAGTGTCCTGAAGTTGGCTCTCCCACCTCAGAGGCACGGCCCTGATGCCTGGCTGGAGCACCAAGAGCCTTTCGTCCACACGGCAATTTACCAAGAACAGTTGGAATACGTTAAAGTTGCTTTCTCAGATGACTAAGGCTTTACTATTTGTAAAGTTTGGCTGAGGGAGCATTCCCAGCAGTTTGAATTTTAAAACTGCCACTTTGCTATTTTTTTTTTCCTTGGTTTCAGGTCTTGCCAGACTGACCACATTGATTTTTAACCACAGTTCATAGTTATACGCACATTTGAGTGCTAGAATGAGTGAATGAATCACAGATTAAGGCTGTAGTTTGTGACTGTAAGACTAGATGATTTATTGTGTCAATTGAAAACAATGCACAACCTAAGCGTTGAAATTGTGTTTTATTTGGTAGACAAAACTGAGGACTTAAGCCTGGACACAGACTCTTAGATAGCTTTGAGGGACTGCTCCAAAGAGATAAGGGCGGAGCCAGGATATACAGGAGTTTTTGCAACAAAGACCAGGTAGTCAGAACATCAAAAGATGACTGCTAATTAAAGAAAAGCAGACATCTCAGGTTAATGAATTGAGTGCTTTTCTATGTATGAGAAGATGCAAAAGGCTGGGCTCATTGAAATCATTCCTTTGATATGTACCTCAGCTGTCTGGGGCCAGCATCCTGGGTTTTCCCATCCTGAGTCTCCTCAGCGTGCACCGTTGGGAGGTGGCTGCAGGGCTGATGGCTTGATGGCGGGCATGCTGTTTCTCTCCTGAGGGGCAGCTCTAATGTGATGGCTCGATGGCTGCAACATCCTTTGTTTACTGATATGGCAGGCAACATTTTTTCACTCACAATTGATTTATTCCCCAAACACTAGGAACCTGTCATGGGCCAGATGCCAACCTGAGCACTGAAACTACAAAAAAGAAGTCGCTCTATTTGCCCTCAACCACAGTCCTGTAGCTGAACCCACTTTGCAAGCAGACAATTTACAGGACAGTGGGAGCACACTTGTAGTAAATACAGACATGGAAGAGTTAATGTTTCCTTGGAAATCATGGAAGGATTCATAGAGGAAATGACATTTCAACTGGATTATAAACCAGTTGCTTATACTCCACTGCACAGTTAATGAGCAGTGGATGGCCGAAACACTTTAAAAGGAGAAGGAAATTTTTTTAAAACTGCGATAAAGACCATGTTCATTGTATAGGTTGAAAGGACTATTTTTAACGTAAAATCATGTTTAGTATATTGATGTTGTTATATACTTAGGTTTCTACAATTCTAAAGTCTTTTTCTTGGTAATAAAATCTTTTTCCAGGGAAATGCTGAATAAATCATTGTTGAAATACACTCCATTGCTTTCTATCAATGACCCTGAAGTAATATAGAATTTACACTTCAGCAGTTGCAATGCTCAAATGTGGCAGGTAGTGTATTGTGTTTGCTGATTTAAAAAAAAAAAAAAAGTATGGCATAGGTCTAAGTGGTTTTGTGCTCATTTAGTTTTGAGGGAAATATCATTGACTTAACATATTAGTACCAAAGTGCAAAGCCTAGACAATTGATTCTCAGTATTTTTAAAATTATTATTGCAAAGGTCATTATGACTAAATAGTTTTAAGATACCTGTATCTCCTTATGTGTATTTTTTAAATTGGCATAAACAATAGGAATGGAAAACAAAGCTATCCTGGAATGTGATAGAGTTTTGTTTTAAGTGGTGACTTCATTTTCTTAGGCAAATGTTATTTACTTTTCCCTCAGAAACAGGAAGCATACCCAGAAGTTTTTACACAGTGATCTTATGGATAGCTACGGAGACTTTGTTTTTCTTTTCATGAAATAATTATTTGTCTTAAGAAATATTTAGTAAAATCCTTAGAACTTATGCTTTATCGTATCTTATTATGTTTTCCAATATTTAGGTTGGAAGAGAGCAATTTTTCTCAGTATGATTATCTTAGGAGATTTTTAACATTGGACCTCTAATATACCAATGAAATGTTAGGAGTTTGTATACCCTTTTCTTCTAGCCTCTAGATTTTTTTCTGTTTCTGCTACCTTACTTACATCTTTGAAAATCCCCATTTTATAGTAGACACTTGTGGAATAAATGGGAATCTCCACATTCGTCTTAAGTGTCTGCAGTGCCTAAATACTTCTAGTGTATCAAACTATATGTTTGTGGAATGTCCACAGGTCTCAGGCACTGGAATGAACACTTTATTTACATTATCTGCATTATCTACCAATGGCAAACTTGACTCCAGAATTTTCGTTTAAATCATATATAAAAAATGTTGAATTTGCTTAACATTTTAAAACTTTTTATGTTCTTAAAGTACTTGAAAATGGAATCAAGGATATATGAGTTTTAATTTAGAATTCAGAATGAGGATGTCGTGGGGAAAGATTTAGGACTTGTTTCAAGACCTGTCCTACATATCTAAGTGATATTCAGAGGACTGAGATGTAAGTGGGAGTGGCATCCACAAATCTAAAGCAGTGTACAGTAGCCTATGGTTGGTGATACATGTAGAGTCTGACCAGGTGATTACTGTCAGCATTAAGAATCAGGTACATATTGCAAGAATCATCATGAATGAGGGAGTAAGACATGCTGGTACCCTGGAGGAAGAATGTTGATGGTAAACCTCAGGCACTTGGTTCCATAGTGTTCCAAGAGCATTGGCCTAAGAACACTCAGATACTGACAAATATTAAATATCCATATTTTCTAAAAAACATGCAATATATAATGAAATAATTTTAAAAGTTACACAAACATTGTTTATATGGCTATTTCTTATTTTAAGCTTTAATAAAATAAGCTAACAAAATAGTATATTGTTAAAAGTTTAGGTATAAGAAGGTGTTTTTATAGCAATCAGAGATAATATCACCTTAGTGGGCAGCATTTCCATGATTGTAGTTGAATTAGGGTTGGAACTGAGTACATCTAAAGGAAGCATGTTTGTTTATTTCATTAATGAAATATTTAATGAGCTGGCAAATTGAGACTGAGGTTACTGTTGAATGCCTGAAGTATAGAAATTAGTTTTTATTGAAAGAAAATCTCTATGTTTTATATGTATATGTGTAAGTAGTACAGCTGACCTGCCAATATAAGCTATCAAAGAGCCTGATTGAATACCTGCTAAATGAAGTGCTACTACACCAAAAAACAGGAGTGTGTTGAAAAATTACTTATAAACAGGACTAGCATTTTCCTCTGGAATTAGATTTAAATCTGCAAAATTATTTTAATATTTATTTACTTAATATTTCAGAATTCTTCAACATAAAAAGCAAAAAAAAAGACTCTCAATATATAACACATTTGTTTTCAAGCAGGTCTGCTTCTAAATGTAACTCCAGGGGTGAACCTAGGGGTCAGAGCCACAAATGCACAACCAGATAAATAAAATAGATCCTCAGCCCCATTGAGTTATTAAGCATTAAAAATATAAATAGTAAAAGGCATGCCAAAACAATCCTTTTCTTCTTAGAATAATGAGTAGTGTATATCCAAATTGTAATTTATCAACAGGTTAATTGGCTACATTTGTTTTTACTTTACATACAGTGTTTTTTTCTACAGTTGTAAGTTTTGACATATGCATCGTCATGTAACAGCCACCACAAATCTTCCCACACTCCCATCCACTGGCAGTCACTGATCGGCCCTACATATCTATAGTTTTGCCTTTTCTAGAATGCCACATAAATGGAATGTATGTGAATGCTCTTAACAGCTTTATTCATAATATTTTAAAACTGGCAATAACTCAGTGTGTAAATGCAAACTATGTGGATAAGATACTCAGATTTGTAATTTTTTAGCCGTCCTAGATTGTTGAGAAGAATTTAGCAGATCAATAGATCTGTAACTTGGAGGCGATAAAGACTTGCCCTTTTATAAAAAATATAGTCAAGAATTCTTAACACTTAAGGAATTTAAAAATGAAAGGCTAAAGAAAATATATTGATGGGTTTGAGAAATACTACTCAGGGCTAATTATGTGAGTAAATTCACATTTTTGTCAGTTAAAAAAACTATTTTCTATGAAGTTTTTAACTTAATTAAGTGTTCCATAATAAGCAAGATTAATTACATCCTACCTAGGGAGAATTCTGGCTCTACAAAACCAAAGATGAAAGTCAAAACACAGAACCTTAAGATAAGGAAAATGATGTTGTCATCAATCAAAATTTGTTCCTTTAAGATTGTTTAGCAGAGAAGTATGTTGAACACATTTTTCTCAAATTCTACATTTATTATTGCATTCAATCTGACTTAACTTTATTGGATAGAAGCAGTATTCTAAGTAAAACTGCTTCATTTATTTAACAAACATCTTCTAGTCATCTATTCAATAGTTGACACCATGTTGCATGCTAGAATTATAAAGATAAGTGTCACACAGTCTCTGGCTTCAAGTAATTCAGATTATGGCCAAGAAGATAGAAAAACACCAAAATAGTGGTTATATTGTAACAAGTGATATATGCTATAATACAGTGGTTAACATTTATTTCCTCTGATCACTCTGCAGTATCTCTGTCATGAAGAAATGCTTGAATTCTTCAAATGAGTGGTTGTGGCTCTGTCCTGCCACACACTTAACATTCATCTCTATTACAACACTTGCCATTTTGTATTATAACAATTTGTTTAAACTTCTGACCTCCACAATAAGCAGTGAGTTCTTCAAAGGAGAGGAGCTATAATTTATTCATCACTTAATGAATAAGAGCAGATTCTTACTAATAGCTTTTATGGAAGGAGGGACAGGCATGCACAGTGGTGATGTGGAACACAAGGAGAGCCATGTCACCTATAGCTGAGATGGATTTTCAAGGATTAGAGACAACTTGATTAACAGTGGATCCAGGTGAGAGAAGAGAGGTAATAACACTAATATTTTATGGCAGAAGGATAAACAGGTAGTCAGTAACTGAAAGGGAGAAGAATTGTTAACGAGAAATGATGTAATCTCGGTGGAGTGAATTTGAGATGTTGACAGGACATCCTTGAGAAAGTGTTCAGTAGAAGGCTGGAAATGCTGATCAATTAATCAGGAAATTAAGACTAGAGATTAGAGATGTGAATTGGAGTGTCATAATCATGGAGGTGATATTGAAGTTGTGAAAGACTAAGAAATTTCCAAGAAAGAATGTCTAAGGTGAGTTAAGATTAAGTACTGAATTTTGAGGAATTCAAAGGAATCCCAAAGAAGAGGAGAAAAGTAAAGGGTTCTGTGGATTGGTGAAGTTTGCAAAGAGCCTGTAAAGGCTCATCATTGGTGTATTTCAAGGTAAAAGGGGTGAGAATATGGGAGGCAATGGAGTGGAATGCTGACCAAGCTTTGGGACATAATTCCTGGGTTCAAATCCCAGCTCCATCATGGGCCTTGGGCACATCATTCAAACTACCTGAACCCCTTTATCTTTACAATGCCTGTCTCATGATTTTGTTTGGGATTAGATTATATAAAATATTTTAGAGTAGGACACATAGTAAGCACTCAGTCCATGGGTTTATTGACCTCAGTGAAAGCAGTTTCACTAAAGTATTAGGAGGAAGATCTTGGAATCCAGAGGAAGAAGAGAGAAAGCTATATCTTTGGAATTTGAAGGAAACCACTTTTGGAGTAGGCAGAATTTCTTAGTAGCGCTGAGAAATCACCTGAGGTTAGATAACTTGAATCTATATGCATTCAGTCATTATAATTATTATGTATTATGAAATATACAATAATATTGTTATGTTAGTCATTCTGATTAGTTGAATTTGCTGTCATTTTCCAAAATAATAATGGAGAAAACATGTTTAATTAACATAGAGACAGGACCGGTATGGAAGACCATTATGGTGGCAAGAACTAGAACAGAGTACTGGTTAGATTATGACTTTAGTGATCCTTTTGTTCCAGCATCTTTGGATCCTGCATCATTTGGTAAAGAGCTCAGTGGAGTAAAAAACACAAGAAGGCCATTAAAAATAGATAATAGGAAGTAGCTATAAACTAGACATAAAAATTAGGAAATCAGTAGATTTTAGAGCACCGGAAGTGTAGAAGACTGTGATCAAAAAAATGAGATTGCAGAATTTGAGATCTTAGAGGTAAAGCAGTTTGAGGAGATGGAAAAATGTAAAGTATTATCAAATGGTTCATATAAATGATTCATTTGCTTCCCACACTACTCTGTGAGATAGAGAGATCAGAGTAGCAAGTTTAAGTGAACATACTAGCTATGCCCCTCTAAAAAAGGCTCAAGTGAAAGACTTTAATTTTAGGAATCCATTGTGCTTTACATTACACCAGGATAAATTTGGAAATTTGTTCTTCATGTCTATGATGTTTGTTAGTTTGATATATTTTTATTTTTCTGTCAAGAGATTGAAACTTTATATCTTATTTTGGATTCTTTCACTTATATCATTTTAACTACAAAGTCATTGTGTTCATTTGAGTCTTTAAATGGTTTTAAAACAAGTGATTTTTTAAAATTCTAGTAAGAGTTGATACATTTACTTTTAGTCGCTAATGCTAAGATTAACATTGGTAAACGCTATTATTAGAAATATTGATTCTATCTTCCTTGCCAGAAAAATAGTTACTTTAAAAATATTCATTTTTAAAAAAAGGTAAAACTTCCTCTTTGTTTAATTTTGCTCTTTGAGTACTGAATATATTGTGGTAAGTATTTCTTAAAAATTCATTTCATATGACTATGAAAGATTACCTCTGTAACTGCCTTTCTTTTAATCTCAATAAAACATGAGAATTTATTAAACATTTATGTCAGCCATTGCCATAAATAGTAGAAATTAAAAGAAAAATACTCCACAGTTCTGTGCTCAGAAAACTCACAGGCTAATGGTCCATTTTGACACATATTTATAGATTTATAAAACAATGTGCTAAATCCAGTCCTATAAGTCTGCATAGTATTACGGCAGTGCAGATGGGAAGCTACCTAATTCATCCGGACAGCGTCAAGTAAAAGGGGCTTCCCAGAAGATGGATGCTAGAACTGCATTACAAGATAAATATGGGTTAGTCAAGTACACACAGGGGTACCTTGATTGAAGACAGAGGTTGGAAATAATGTGATGGTGATGGGAATTGAATGCAGCTCTAAGTCAGAGTGCGCAAAGTGAGGCAGGGGATGTAAAGAGTTTAAGCTCAAGAGGTAGGCTAGGGCCACATAATGGAAAGCCTCGTATGTCTTTTAAAGGAGCCTGAACTTTGCTTTAGACTAGTGCTTGCCCAAGTGTGTATATTTATAATTTTATGATTATATGCATGCATTCCTATGAGAAGGTAATATATGTATTACACTGCATATATAAACATGAAAAATTTAAAGATATGTTAAAGAAGAAATAATATTTTTAAGATTATGAATGTATTGATAGAGGTTCTTGGTTGCAAACTGCAGAATCTACTATCTGATTTAAGGAATGAAGTGCTATAAGAAGGCTCTCTGAATAATTGGGGTGATTGGAAGGCTCTTTGTAGGTGCTTAGCCAACCATAGCTCTAGGGTATCACTGCTTCCTCTACTTGGCACCTCTGACCCTTGGAATTAGAGACCAGATATCTGCCAGTGTTTACAAGAGAAAAATTGAATGACTGCTACTGTGTTTGCCAGAAGATTTTCTCATTTGTGACTCTGTAGGCCCTTTGTTATATGTCATATCTGTCTATAAGGGAGTCTGGAAATGTGAGTTTTTTGCAGTCTGCCTTCAGAAGGTAAGACTCATAATGTGGGAACTTATCAAAATAGGATGTAGGGAAGATATTCAAAAGATTTGAGCAGCCACAAATGGCAGGTATTTGCTACAGTGGTACAAAATACTCTTTTGCTGTCATTAAAAATACAATTATTATTGGTAATAATATGATTTATAAATGTGTTTGGTCATCATGTTTTAAGCTCTCAGTAGCTAATATCTCAAGCAAAATACTCACCTGGGGGGAGATCATCATTAATGATATTTTCTATAAGTTCAAATTTCAGATTTTCTGCTTGATAATTACTTTTCTAGTTGGTTTGCTATATGATCTAAATACATCACTTTTATTTGGAATGTGTGGTGAGACTCATAAAGTACACATAGCAGAGTAGGAAAAGTTACCAGTTCACCATCCCTTTATGGTTAGCTTGTGTTTTCGTTACAAATATTCTCTTCAATGTGTGGATTATTTGCGGGCGGGTTTTTTTAAAGCCACTTGTCTATTTTATGAGACTTAACTTTTGTCTGTATCCAGTTTACATGAATTCAATTAATAGAGTGCAGGTGAGCAGCAGTGTATCATAGGAGACTGAGAACCAGCCAGTAAGTGAGAGAACCATGGTTCAACCCTTCACCCTGTGGAGCTCCCATTCTCATTCAGGTGACCCTGCTCACCCTACATTACTTCTGCATCTTCTGACACACTGACTAAGTGAGGGTGCCTATGTTAGCCTGCACATGAATATTAATATAGCCTATTTTACTTCTTCTTCTTTAGATTAAGAACAGATGTATTCAGAATTTCAGATATTTTTCTTATGCCCCAAGGGATTACTTTGTGCACCTCGCAGGGCAGGTGCATTACGTTTTGGAATCTACTACCTTGGTAAAGAGAAGTCTTTGAAGAGTGGCACATAAGGAAGTGACATGGCCAGATGTGAACATTTGAGCACTGACCCAAATTTAGCAGATGAAGTTTATTGAGAAAGACTGAAGGCAGGAAGGCCAGATAAAAGAATATTGTATGTTGCCCAGGCCAGAGATGGCAGGAGGGATGATATGATAGAATAAGTCTCAATCTTCAAGATTTGGTAAATGATTGGGAGTAGTTATTGGTAGGAGAAAGAATGAGGAATGATTTTCTGGTTCCTGACCAAAGCACAGTTTTTTGTTTTGTTTTGTTTTTAATTTTTAACACAACAGGTGAATTCTTACATGCTGTGTGACTCCTGATTGCCTTCTCAGGGGAAAAAAAAGGTTATGGATAATGTTCTTCTTTCCTGATGCCATGCAGTATTTGTAGCAGTATTTTCATCCATTCTATAAACATTCCCCTGGATCTGCTGTAGACACTGATTCTTAGCAAACCTCCGATAAGATTACTCTCAGGTTTGCGCTCAGTTCTTAGCAGTATGATTTTCCAAAAATGGAAAGTGCACATTTTTCATCATAAGATTAAAAAAATAAGAATTCTCTTCCCAATGCGTGACACACGTTAAATGGGAGTGTGGGTGACTTTTGCATCGTGCCTCGTGTGCTCAGCTCATTACTGCTGCCTGTTTTGCCTTTAGCTGGGATGACAGCAGCTCGGTGAGCAGCGGCCTCAGTGACACCCTGGATAACATCAGCACTGATGACCTGAACACCACGTCCTCCGTCAGCTCTTACTCCAACGCCACTGCCCCGTCCCGAAAGAACATGCAGGTGAGAATTGCCCTCTCTCTTTCCCCAGGGCTTCTGCCACATTTTCCCCCAAATTATGTTGCATTGCATTAAAACATAGCACAACCTCTTAATCTGAAGGAATTGCATAAACTGAAGCAGTTTATGTATATATATTTTTTCAGTTGATTACAGTCTAACCCAGAAAGCCTTATGTTGCCATATCTGTCTTTATAATAATATGTGTGTCTAGAACTCCAAAAATGATTTTAATAGTCTGATTTTGGATAGTTCCTGATTACTTTTATACTGATCTCTGAGACACATTGCTGGATCTCTTGTGAATGGTGACTCGAGAGTGAATATTAGGTAATTAAGTTTTATTTTGTCTTACTTTTCCTTGTTAGATTTGACATAGAAAGTGCCTTCCTCTCTGGAGTGTTCAATTGGGGTTTTCTGCACACATTTCTTCTGACATTCTCTAATATGTGCAATTGAGAATTATAGGGCTAAAATTAAGGAAACTTAAATAAAGACAGAGATAAAAAAATAGAGGAGTCTTCAGAACGCTTTTGAAATACAAATCACTGCTTCTTTTTTTTTTTTTTAACCAGTTATCTGAAAGCACATTCCAGGGCCCAATTCACACTTGATAGACTTTTCTGCACAAAGTTTTTCTGTCCTATTTTCTTCATAGCTGAAGACAGATTCAGAGAAACGATCTGCAACAGATGAGCCCTGGGATAGTACTGAGGAGGTGAAAAAAACAGAGGAGGACTTCGATAGCCATGGGGATGGAGGTGGCAAGTGGAAGGGCGTTTCCTCTGGACTTCCTGAAGACCCTGAGAAGGCAGGGCAGAAAGCCTCCCTGTCTGTTTCACAGACAGGCTCCTGGAGGAGAGGCATGTCAGCCCAAGGAGGAGCGCCATCTAGGCAAAAAGCTGGAACCAGTGCGCTCAAGACCCCTGGTAGGCTTGTCATCTGGCAGCTGTTATGCCAAATTGTTTTCTTGTTTCCATTCGATCTTTTTGTCTTTCATAGTAGCTTTTCTTAATTAAATCAGATTTTTCTTCATGCTAAATTTCTAAATTTCACATGCTTTGTCATATGCATCCACATGAATGTAACGATCCAGGCATCCTCTAGAGGGCATCATCATGATTTGGTGAGTGTCTATTTTGCCACAGTCATTTCTGATCACGTGGAAATAAAATAAGCCTACTTATTAATAAACATAAGATTGCCTTCATTCTGACTTTCTTATGAAAGTTTGGAATATTTCTGTTCACTCTGCTGCTACGTTTCACTTCCAACCCTGAGAGAAAGAGCAGTCACGCTCATCTACCTGGAAGGCTGGAGATTTGAAACATCATTTCTGAATTAGACTTGATGCAAAACGAGAGTGAAAGAATTGTGCAAATTGTACTATCCTTTTTTTTTTTTAAGAGACTCTCTCCCTATTTTAAAAATGGTTCCTCATTTTAAATAGTGCCACCTGAAGTACTGATGTAACGGGGCACTCCAAATACAATCACCTCAGAGACAGTCAAATGAATTCCTTTTTGAGCACTTAGTTTGATGAGATTAAGTGCTATCTTTATAAAGGAAGGGAGTTGCAAGATATAAGGCAATAATAAATAGCAAAAATAGGCGTTTTCATTTTATCTCCTTGAGCTCTTGTCACTTTCCTCTAACAGCCATATTTTTATAGCTTTGTAGTTAATCCTCTGAATGTATTAAGAGGACATGCCTATTTAAATCTAAGACAACGATTATTTAGGAATTGAAGTACTATAAAGATGTAGTCACATTTTGCACTTTGTCTAAAGAAATATTGTGAAATCAAACTGTGCAGGCACATAACTTGGTGTATTTTTCACTCAGTAGGGAAAACTGATGATACCAAAGCTTCTGAGAAAGGGAAAACTCCCCTGAAAGGATCGACTCTACAGAGGTCTCCTTCAGATGCAGGAAAAAGCAGTGGAGATGAGGGGAAAAAGCCCCCCTCAGGCATTGGGAGATCAACGGCCACTGGCTCTTTTGGATTTAAGAAACCAAGTGGAGTACGGTCATCTGCCATGATCACAAGCAGTGGAGCCACCATAACAAGTGGCTCAGCAACACTGGGTAAGATCCCCAAATCTGCTGCCATTGGTGGGAAGTCAAATGCCGGGAGAAAAACCAGTTTGGACGGTTCACAGAATCAGGACGATGTTGTGCTGCACGTCAGCTCGAAGACCTCCCTGCAATACCGCAGTTTGCCCCGCCCGTCCAAATCCAGCACCAGTGGCATTCCCGGCCGAGGTGGCCACAGATCCAGCACCAGCAGTATAGATTCCAATGTCAGCAGTAAGTCAGCTGGTGCCACTACCTCGAAACTGAGAGAACCCACGAAGCTCGCCTCAGGGCGCTCGAGTCCCGTCACTGTCAACCAGACAGACAAGGAGAAGGAAAAAGTAGCAGTCTCAGATTCAGAGAGTGTTTCTTTGTCTGGTTCCCCCAAATCCAGCCCCACGTCTGCTAGTGCCTGTGGGACACAAGGGCTCAGGCAGCCAGGGTCCAAGTATCCTGACATTGCCTCACCTACATTTCGAAGGTAAGAAAGCATAAAACGATGCTGAGAAAATATAAAATGCTATATCTTAGGATATATGTGTGTCCTACATCCTGTCGTATAAAAGATGTATATCCTAAACATATGTGTCCTAAGTATATATGTTCTATGACACATATATCTTAGAATGTGTTATTCAGTTTCTGAGTAAAATGAGTTTGATGAAGCTGATGATATAAATAGCTTGTAAAAGAAATATGGCTCATTTTGAGAATTGCTTCAACTTTGTAGTTTCACTATCATTGTCATATCAGCAACACAAATAGCATTTATGAGAGACTTAAAAGCAGATGGCAATACCTAGGAGGAGTGATAAAATAGTAGCTTGCAAAATTTCCAGAGAGTTCCATCTTTCCACAGTTAAAAATAAAAGAGAACGTAATAGGTCTTTATGACTATTGGTATTCATTTCTAGTGTTTATATTATCTTGCTGGCTCTTAATGAGCTGATGATCATGAGCGTGGATGAAGTTGTGTTCCTTGTACAGTACTGGATCACAATGGAC